>NC_142719.1:5632500-6257500 GCF_055471065.1 Atractosteus spatula | reverse complement strand
GGAATTAAAAGCAAAATGTTTAAGACAAACTACTCCTTCAAGTTTTTCTCTTTACAGTCTCATTAGCATCTTTCAGGCACAAGAGTTCAGCACAGCAGTAGATGGAGACTTCACAGAGCTCAAAAGAAATCTCCCAGAAACGCTCTTTGCTCTAAGCTACACAGATTCATTTCAGTGACCATATTTCAATTTCTATGCTCAGGATCAGAAAGATTTTTTTCTCCTCTGGACTCTTTTTAGTTTCTCCCTTTTTATACTGAAGTAGCCACACCAGTTCACACTGCTCAGAACGAACATGTTTTCCCTTTCCAAGGTATCTTATTATTTCCATAGCAACTCAAAAAGTAAAACAGCAATATAGTGCTACAAAATTTAAAATATATAAAAAATAAATTGGTTTGCTATGTGTCACATTAGTATACCTTTTGCTGTCACTCATGAAGAAGGTTTACTGTCAATCAGGAAGAAGAAAAATAACAATTTCAGTTTTCTATTGTAAATAATGAAAGCCTATGGAATAAGGTTCTTAACATCCTGATAAAGCATCTAGGCAAGATATAACATCCAGTGTCACCACCCAAACATTTCTCCTTGAAATAATATCAATAAAAACACAGTGGGAGGCCATTTTGTTTCATTAGCAATCCTGCTATCACATAACCTTTACAATAAATGGTATAGATGACTTTCAATGCAAGGTATTCAACAAAGTAAAACATACTATCCATTTACTTCCCCTCCATCTGCAAACCGGTGTTTTAAGCAATATAGGCACATACTCATCATTTCTGAACCACCATAAAACCTAATTTAAAAAGCAATGTGCTTATTATGAACATTAATGGAAAATAATAAAGTGCGCTAGACCCTGCGCTGCTAATTATCAGAAGCTTGGTTATAAGAACCTGCACTAGAATACTAAGAGGGTTAGAACTCCAGTCGAGAATGCAGACAATGTGGATGGTCTCATGGCGAGAATAAGGTGCTTTTGTTTCTACCTGAGGAAGCTGTGGTTGGGAAGATGTGTCCTCTGTTTGCAGTCTGTCACATGCTCCTAAACTTAATTTCCACAGCTCCGCAGGTCCTTGTGCTGCTGTTGATCTTGAAGAATTTGCTTGCGCTGACGTGGTCAAGGTCTTTCAAGATTTCAAATACATTAAATTAAAGAGATCTAAGGAGACATACTGTAGTTCTCTCAGTCCAAGTGTCATTTTCTTCAATATTGCACATAGTGTTGTCTGTACAGCAATACCTTCCTTGAAGTATGGTGACCTGCCCAAACAATATCAAAGTGAGATTTGACTAAAGTGTTGTGTAGTTTTAACACAACTTCCCGCACTTTAAATTCTACATGCTTAACAATAAATCCAAACATTGTATCACATTCTACACTTTGTCATACAACAAAAGGGTCTGTTTCCGTGTTAGTTTAAAAAAGTGGTGAAGACTGCAGTAGATCTAAAGGCCAATTTTGTCCTATGCCTCCTGCTTAATGTCTGCCATGCTCACTGGTTATTTTCAATTATCTGGAGAGGTTCACTTGTAAGCCTGTATACAACAAAGATATGCTTCCATAGCATACTTCCTCCCACAGAAGCCTGAAAAGGTCCCCACTATTTTTAAAACTTTAACTTTCTTCCTATTTTGAATGTCCTCAAAGAGAAGTTTTAGCATCTGAAAGCAGCATACTCATCAAAGCAACAGACACTTTCTCCCTCACCCCTATGACTTCTTCTCTTGACCTCAAAGTATCACTGTTGCAAATGAGAAGGATTTCAAACCAGACAGCTTCTAACCTGTGGCCTGTCAGAGAGTACACGAGACAATTAAAAGCTTCATCTATCACAATGATAAAGCAGCTTTTTAGTTGTGTGTGGTACGAATATGGCTTGTGGGGTCCCGTGTTATCTGCAACTGCAAAATATGCAGACAGAGATTGTACTGGTTAATGCAGCCTGACATAATATATAGTGTATTGCATATAATTCAAATTCCAATCCATCTCAGAAATGTGTTTAGCTTATATTAAGCTTTCTGCATTCATTATCATATCAGTTAAGGCGATTATATGCAAATGACTGTACCTAGCAACCTACAAATCAATCACACTGACAGAGAGATGTTTGAAACACAGGTTATTATAGTAATTTTCATGGAAATAGAGCACACCTGTTTGCTGGAGACAAAAACGCTTCATCCCTCAATGGCACCTCATTTTCACATTGACTGACTCCCTAAGCAAATTATTGTCCTGTTATTGTACATGTTTAATTTAATTTTAATCACAAATGACTAGATCTGGACATTTTTTATTTTTAAATTTAATTTTTTAACCATTTACACATTTTTATGTTGCTCCACTCCAAATGGAATACAATCAAGCAACTTCAAAGGTCAAAGTGTGTTTTTTTCTCTTCCCAATTCTACCTTGACACAGGCTGGCCGAGCTGTTGTTCGGGATTAAACTGCTCTGCACAGGCTTCTAGGAGTTAAAACGCAAACTAATGGTTATGGGGCTTTATGATTGTGAGCTCCAAAAAACTCTGTTTTAAGGCCTTTACTCACAGACCATTAAACACTGGGATGGTTTCCTTGGCAGAGTGCACAGTGTGTGGGTTAACTGTAATAAGGTTCAGATTGCTGCCATGAGAGAGACTCATTCCAGGAGAGCTTGCAAGGGGTGAAAAGACTGAGCTGTTCCAGGTGATGGGGTTCAAAGAGCCAGAGCAGACATCCGGTGTCAAATGTTTAAGTGGGTTTGGACTCCATTGATCTGACACCATCACAAAGTCAAAGCACCATTAAATGTAAAAGAGATCCAAGTGGAAACATTGCTTACATTGTGCAACACATGTTGCAATTATCTATAAGCCTTCAGCTTAGGCATTGTACAGTAAACGACAGTTGCGAACTGCATAAGAAACTTTTAACACTACATTGCACATAATAAAATGTCTATGTATGAAACAGTTCTGTTCTGTGTTCTGATAATAAACATGATTAATCATTAACCACATTTTTGTAGGTAGCTGCATCAGCATGTGTAGGGTGAAAAGAAACAGATAAAGGTTAGTTCTATGCTGAAAGGTAAAGAAAAGAAAACAAACACCTGTGGACACCTGAAGAAGACTTTACAGTCTTCTCTTTATCTTTCAGCATGGAATGGTCCCTTACCTCTTCCTTATTAATCATTAGTAGACATCAGTTATTACTGAGTTAATAACACTCTATTAATGCTCTATAAACTAGTCTGTCACAGGTTCTAAAGGATATATGAATGGAACTTGCATTCACTAATCTAAACAGTTACTTGGTTATCAAGTAGATCTTGTTTAGGAAGTGGGACAGGAGAAATCCAAACATTGGAGGCCAACAGTTCCATAGATATTACAGGCGCTGCTTAAAACTCTTATTATTATCACTACCAGTGTCTGAGTTGCTTTTGATCATATTTTATGTCTTTTTCACAATTTGGATTTCCATTTTAAAGCCCTTCATCTACCACAGTGCCATCACTTTCACTCTGGTCTACACAACAGAGCTGCAGTAGGCACACATTTAATTTTTCAGCTGAAGCAATTGATTTGTTCTATCAAGTAATATGAGGTGAAGCAGAAAACCCGAGGACCCTGTGCCCCTTGCTGACAGGAGTCAAGACAGGGAGATTATTGAGCACAAATCACATTCTTCTCTCATTTATGAGAGATTTATGGTCCTTTTATGGGCCCATCAAAACATCCAAGGGTGCAATGATATTGCAGAATCACAAAGGACAGCCCATCAAGATGTATATACTGAAAAACAAAAACAATCTAAAGAAAATAAAATGCCTTTCAATTGCTCATCCTGTCATCCTGCATCATCTTCGCTTTTAGCCTTCCAATGAATTGCTGTTTCCTGTAAGTGGTGGATTATGCATTACTCACTGCAGGGGTTTTTCATTTTTAAAGAAACTGAGATGTTTTTTTACAACAGAAATCAATACCCACACTGCCAGCGAGACTTACTTTGTATACCTATGCTGAACTAGATTACTTTATAAAAATATGCATATATTATTTAAATATACATTGCACAGTATATTAATAGAGACATTAGGAGCTATGGTGCTTTCAGTGCAGAGTAAAGAACATATACAGGTTACAAATTTAGCGAAGGTGTTTCAGGACCATTTCATATCTCATAGGAAAGCTTGCAATCACAAACTGCTGTTTTCCCATTTGAATTAACTCCAGTATTGCAGCTTAATATAATCTCCATCACACAAGTGATGAGGTTTCAAACACAAAAATTTAGAATACATAATTCTGGCTTTGCATTGTCTAAAAATTGTTTCTTTTTACAAATTTTGAAATACAAATTCCCCAAAAATGTAACTCACATGAATTAACTTTTAAAAATTAAGTTAAAAAAATTTTGATCAATCAAAACTGTGCTTGTGGGGTATTTTGACATATAAAGAAAACAATGTATTCCTACAAAAAAACATATACTGGACTAAAAACATTCTTTATCAAGCGCAGACTGCTTTGATTCTATTCCACTTAAGAAGATTTATCCCATATTTCAGTTTTGGAGAATGTAAAGGATCTGTGCTCCTAATGAGGGATAGCAGCAACAACCTAACATTCTGAAACAAAACATAAAAAAACAGGCTAACTGGTGATTAGATAAACAAAAAAACTATTTTAACACTCTATAACAACTATAGAAAAATTCTACTGAACAATCACATGATGTATTATAATTTGCATCTGGATACCAATACAGCAACATAATGAAGAAGCACTGGTATACTGCCAGTTCATATTCACTCACTGTGTCATTTTTTAAGAAGATTCCTTGTTTTAAAATTCATGAGCTACTAGGAATCAAATGATCTGTCTGTGACCCATCTTCCGACCTTAGCCTTGTCCACACTGTCGGATAACAAGTGAGATTTGTGTTCAGTGACTAGTTTTCAGCACTTTGAAGAAACAGTGTATTTTTTTCTCTGTTACAAAAAACTACTAGTATATATTTAAATGACAGTTTTAATAAGTAAGTCTTCTTACAGTGATGTTTGATGAATTTACTTACTTTTTTAAAAAGAAGTAGTATTAGTTTTGGCTACAACATACAATTTATAACCCTTCAGAGACATCTGAGAAAGCTGTGACTAACTCCCAAAACCAGCCCACCTGGAGAGAGCTGTTAAGCAGCTGTGAAAAAAATGTATGCCTAGTTAATGGGATTTATAGAACATGAGAATGGAAGAGCATACGATTTATGTTTTATTTTATTTTTAAACATTGAATTTCAGTTCCATGTAGATCAAGACAGCGGTGGAGTATTTGAACTAAATATCACTAAATATATATAGAACTTACGGTATGAATGATTTAAAATCCCCTCCTCCCTCACATTCCTTATGCTAGAGAGATGTCCAAGCCTGTTAGTAGAGAACTGGTATGTCTGAATGTTTTCCAGGTTTCTTCAAAGCTACACCACCTGAAAAGCTGAGAGAAACTATAAAATTGGTTCAATAAAGCCAGTAGTGCTGATTTGGGATGAAAATCCATAGGCACATTGGCTCTCTGGGATCAAGATTTGATACCCCTGACTTAAGCCAACCCCCTAGATAGAATCACCTGCTGCCACTTTAGTATGTTTTTAACTTACTTGGTTGTTCAATTGCTCTTTCACTGTTTATTTTCTCTAACACGTTTCTTACACCTCCTTATGTTTATTTTTTCACTAGTTCTTTTGGTTATTTCTTAAGGCTACCAGCTGCAAGCTCTGGTGAGGTTACATACGGTCGCTGGGGCCTTTATTCATCATTGCTCTCACCCTTTCTCTTTTCTGGGAGGTCCGCTGCAGTCTGCTATGGAACGGACAGCCCTCACTTGCTGTGAGGTCACCTCCACGCTCTGTCCTGTTGGATTCTCACACTGCTGCAATCTGCTTGGCTTGGCTCAGTGTGTCTCACTTGCCGTTCTGCTGAATCCTGTGGTTCAGCATTTGCCACCATGCTGTGTGCTGTGATCAGCCCTGGTAGGCTGCAGTCCCGGTCCTGCCTCTACAAGCCTCTTTGCTTGAGCGACTCATACTAGCTGAGAGATTCTTTCTGCTTTGCGGTCTGTGCTGCTGCTGTTAATGGCGTTTGTTATCTGTTGTTGGCCTAATCTTTGCAGCAGTTATTGCTGCCAATTCTGGATAATAGTAGAAGAGACTGCATTCGCTCTGGAAAGGCTATGCGACTTTGGTTACACCAGTGATATTGTGTTTTCATTTTATAGATCTATGCTATAATTTGTGAATGGATCAATAATCATGATCTCTAATTCTGCCCAAAGATTATTGAGTCTATGACCCCTCACTTCCTTTGTTACTAAACAAAGAATTCTACACAGACAACCTTATCAGCACAGGAACTCTGGTTGCAGCCAGGTCTATAAAAATACCTTGAACTACAGAATTAGTACTATCTGGTCCTATCAGTGTCAGTATTCACCTGAGGGCTATGGTATCGATCATGGCCGTCTGTGTAACATGTCTTCCCCAAACTGCAACATGACCCACCATTAAATCTAAGCAAACTTTAGCAAGGATCTCTACGAAGTTTATTCTATTTCATATCTAACAGTGAATATGTGGATATGTAAACAATCGAACATTAAACTTGGTTAGTCCCTGTGGTGTTGGCAATTCTAACCTAAAAGCATTTGAACATGGCATTTCTGACCACAAAGCTGTTTCAATGGACCTGGCCAGTACTCAGACCCCTAGAATTAGTGGTTTGGTTGGTCAGATCAAGACGGTCAGATCCTTGTTATGTATCACTCTTACTGAGAGAGATCACTGTAATTTGGCAGTCGCTGCTACGAACATCAATGATGTGCTTGATCCAGTTAATAAATGTTCTTTTCCACACTCTACTTAACGGTGTAACACATTCAAGCTAGTTTTTCAAAACAAAATATATAATATTAATAACCAGTTGGTGGCCTCACCTCCAGCAGTCATGACAACTACACCCACTCGTGCTTTCACAAATCTGAACCTCTCTAATTTTACTGCTCCTGATGCTACTTATGTGACTGAGTTTGTATCTAAATTAAGACCTACTTCCTATGTTTTACACCCTATTCCAATGCCCCTGCTGAAATTTAATTTCTCTGCTCTGTATCCATTAGTCATCTACAAGTTCCTGAAATCTGTTCTTGTACCTGCAGGCATACATTTGCTGTTATCACACGCATGTTAAAAAAAAACTGGCCACTCTGCGTACTTAGCTATCATTCAATCTCTAATTTGCATTTTTTCACAAAAATTCTGGAACAGGTAGTGGATGCTCAATTACAATCTTATCTTTCACTCAATGTTTAGACAAGGATACCAGTATCGAAAAAGCACTTGCTAAGGTAATTAATAAAGAAGCTGATGAGTTCTAACTATTTAAGATCACTTAACATTCTCAGAATTTAAGTGCAGCTTTTGAAACTGTCAATCACAATATTCTACTAGTGTGCACAGAAACTTATCTAGGTATCACTGGTACTTCATTTGTCTGGCTGCTATTTCGTTAGGAGGAGTGTGGGTCTTGGCTTTTTTTCCTTAAACCTGATGATGTCCCACTTACTCAGGGTGTTCCACAAGGGTATATCTTGAGACCTATACTATTTAGTGCTTGCTCAGATTTGCCACTGGTGACCTGGGTTATGAATGACAAATATACATGAAAATCATATCAAGTACTACTAGTGCAGTTTCTCTACTTGCAGCAGGTCTCCGACATTAAGATATGGACAACAGAACCCTGAAGTAATACTCCCAATAACAGGTGGGCAATGTTGCTGACTAGCAGTGTCATTATTAACTGTGCTAAAACTAAAACCTTTGTGGAAGGTAGAAACCTCAACATTACTTTTGACCCTGTGTTGTTATTTGAAGCTAATGTTAAGAACATCACAAGGGTATTTTTTCCCTCTAAGTAACATTGCTCATTAAAGTCTCTTTTCTCTGTATGTAATGCCAAAATATTGACACACACTTTCATTTCATCACGTTTAGAGTATTGTACTGCCTTATTTACTGGAGTATCTACGGAGGTAGTAAATAGACATCAGTATGTCCAGAATTCTGAGGCTTTTGTACTAACTGAAAAAAATCCTTGCACTTGCTCCCTGTAAAATGCAGAGTGAACCTTTAGTGGTCCTGCACTTGGTCTAGTTCTGAGTTATTTAAAAGGCTAACTGCAGGAGCATAGCCATCTTAATTTTACAGTAGCTCTGATGTACTCTCCCAGCCTGCTTACTCTCCCAAAAGCAGGTTCCACACAATTGTCAAGTAGAGCTTCCTCTTGTGCAGAACCACATCTGTGGACACCAAATCCATCAGAGATGCTTTAAAACTTGCTTGAAGACCTATATTTCTGATACATCTTTAAATATATATTTTAGTTTTATTGTTTATTGTTTTATTTATGCTTTTTTCTTCTTCTTTTTTATTTTATTATATGTGTTTGCTGTGTAAACTTCTATACTATGAACTACTGAGTTTTGGGTTTTCTGAAACACACTTATGAATAAAATGCATTGTTATTAATATGATCTTCATCCCCATAATCATGGGTAGGTCTCAAATTGAGAGCTAGGACCCCTAAAAACAGAGCTGGCAAAAATGGTAGTGGGGGGGATTACACATTTATCTCATCTTCCCACCCTTAAGAATCTGTTGATCTACAGTAGTCCCAGAGGCACAGAATGGCTGGGATTTCACTATAATTTTGTAATCATAATAGCCACATAGGTACACCATTCAGTGGGAAGGAAAGTAATTAGGATGTCGATTAGGCTGTCAAAATACCCCCGCAAAAAAGCTTTTTGCAACACAAGTGTCAAATTCTAACGGGCCAGCTGCTGCTGTCTGGATTCCTGATTGCTTCACATCACATTTTTTTGTAGATACAGAGCTGGTTATTGAAGTTTGTATTTCTGTAGTGCACAGCATACCATACCTCATCACCAGTACACATGGCTTTGAACTGTTTTTCCATCATTACACATTTCACATTTTCTGGACTCATCTTATCCTAGACAAATCACAGTTGCAATAAGCTTTAAAGAAAGCAGAAGTCCCCCAGTATTGTTAAGTTAAGTTGTTAAGTTTCCATCTATCTTTCAAGTTTTCAATACTTCAAAAAGCATAAAAAGAACAACTGAATTCTCCTTGCATCCAATTCATTTTTCCTTTAAAAATTCAAAGACAAAAAAAAAGTATTCACCACCAAAGTGCTAAAGAGCACCAGCAAACCATGTTATGTTCCGTATCATTTAGGAAGGAACCAGTACTGGCTGTTGGTGATGAACTGGCTGGGACTCGGTATGTCTCCAATAGAAATCACTGGCTGAGCTTTGCTACTTGTAAAAAGGCAACATGCCATTACCAGGCTGATTCACTTTGGATAAAGTGGACTTGCTGTCTATTTGGACCTGCCAAAAAAGCACTAGTTATATCTTAATTTCCCTGTTAACAGACAGAGTGACTCATATAGGTCACTGCTTCATCTTAAAAAGTAACATTCATTACTGGTTTCGTAGGAAGGGGTCACATTAATATTCAATTTTCGAACCCATCACATTTATTAATGCCATGTCATGTCGTGGAGGGCAGGTTTTAATTTCATTCTGTGGCTTTTGTCTTTACATTTATATTCAGTGTGCTGCTCGATCGTACCTTATGTGGAACATGACACTCAAATGTCACCTCATCCCTCTCTCCACAGTTACAAGAGTAACTGGATGATTGCTTGCCAACATTGTTTTTGATGGGGTCATTTTATATTTGTATTTTCCTTCTAACCTGTTCATATAATATTGTAATGCTTTCTGTGCAGTTATCTTTTATATTTCTACTTATCTGCCATGGAAAGATATTGTTCTATCAAAAATACCTTCAGGACTCATCAAAGCTACAAGGGAATGTGAGGGTGTATATCGATGCACCTTCTTTGCTGGACTTGCTTGTGTACCCATTGTCCTCATCTCTATGAGGAGTCACAAAGAATCACTTGTCTCACAGATCCACAGATCAGACTCTGCATTGCTATACCTGCCCAGCACAATGGGGAACTTTGATAAAACAGGGCAATTAAATCTAATATTAAAAAACGGCCTGCTGTCGTCCTTGGAATAATGTTCTACTAGCAAGCAAATGACCAGAATGAAAATAATGGCCTGTTATCTTTAGTACCCTTTCCTATGTTGTTATGTGATATCTGTGGGTTTCACAAGAGTCTCTTCAGCTACTTCTTTAGTCTATCAGGGGATTTCCTCTGACCCCTGAGGTCTATTGGTGCTATGGTTTGCTCACTATCCAGGGTCCTGAATTAGCCTCCATGAGAATTCTGGCCTCCTCTAGTTTTGATCAGCTTTGATTCAGGATTTTTTAAAGCTTCTGGTGCCGTCTTTGTTCTAGGCTAATGAGGTTTAATTCCCTTGAGATCACTATAAAACAGGACCTCCCTGCAAAGCTTTACAAAGATTATGAGCCTACAAACAATAAAAATGTATGCAGAACACTACCCTTTGCACAACACTCTAGGGCATTATAATTAATGTGCAGTGAGGCAGCACGATTAAGATATACCCACCCAATCAGATTTTCTCACCAGATTGTTAACTATTTCAACTTGACTACCTTTTTGAGTTGATATAGTATGATTTCACTTTATTTCATCATCAACAGCGTCACCAAATGCATTGAAAATAATCTCTGCAGCGTAACAAATCTGTAGGAGCAGCAAAACCAAAATCAAAAGGCGAAAGGGACATGATCTCAAGACATTCATCAAAGATGCATGAGAGCACACCCTGGCAGAGGCACAGGATGGCAGAATTGAAGGATAAAGCCACCTCCGGTCAGGTTGTCATCCGAATCTGTAATCTCCCAGCTCTCTAGGATCCATTCATTTTCTCACTCTCGGACATAAATTCCAGCTTTGTTTTTCGTTATCAAATCAATGGAGCTCATTTGTTTCTGAAGCAGAGCAGCCAGGATATTTTTTTTGTTTTCATTTTCACCTCCACAGACACCTCCACTCCTCACTGTGTGTTTGTGTGAGGCTCATTTCCTATGATTATAGCTAAGCAGTTCCTTTTATTTATATCCTTCAGACACAAGCATTAAACGATGGAACAAAAGATGACACCAAAGCAGATGGAAAAACTCATGTTATAAATGTTTTTGTTATTTTTCCCCATAAAATATCAGAACATCAAGACAATATAGTTTGAAATATTCTCCTATAACCCGTTAATAAGATGATCAATTCTGCCTTACACATTATCTTCAGCAACAGAGGCATTTCTGTCATAAGGCCTGGGGAGTCTTAAGCTGTCCCTTAAGGCAAAGTCCTGTCTTTTCAAAAATGTGTAATTCAACACTATTTATCCTTACCTGGAAATAAAAAACTGCAAACAGGACGTTCGTTGTTTTGGAAAACTTACCCCAACATGTATTATAATTAATAATAATAATTGTTATTACTTCGCTGTCTGTGAGATCACTGAGATGTAAATTGGCACTAACTTGCTACTGAGGCTTCAGGGCTTCAGCCTATAGAACACTGCTTTTACAATCAGCAAAACTGTTGTCTGTTAGGTAAAGAATTGCTGACAGCATTGATGTGCTAATGGAGCTTCATAATGCCCCTACCTTTAACACTTTCACACTTACCTAGTAAATTGACATTTATTTAATAGCCAGTAATGGCATCAAGCTTGACTCTGTGGAACTGTTTTGGAACAAAAAGCCAAAATGATCTTCTCACAGGATCAAAAACAGGGTTTTTTTTATAAAGAAGCACAAAAACATTACATCATACCTTGTATTCCACCACACAGGTGGTGCTCACCCTGAAGAAGGCTCCACGGCCGAAACGTTGTGTTTTCTTGCTTCTTTTTTTCAGCATGGAATAAATGTATTAATTCTGATGTGTAACCAAAAAAAGCCAAGAAAAATATAAAGCTTACGTTTCCAGCATAAATCTGTTATTCCCAAGGCTAGTTTGTAGTCTTAATACCATTAAGAGTCCTGGCTAGATTCCATTCTGGGTTTGCAGTCTAGCCTGCCTCAGGTTCTCCCGTAATGTCATTATTGAGTAATTCTCACTTCTCTACCTGTGTAGTGGGGCTGCTGGCACAAGATGGCTGCAGCACGTCACCCAGGCAGGTACTTGCAGTGGTGGATGAAGTGCGTTTTTTCCTTCGTGTTAAGTGCTTTGTGATACTTTGGGATTAAAAGAACTATATAAATGCAAATAATTATGATTTGAATAAAACTCATTCTAGATCAAGGATTTGGGACTCTAACCTTCATGTACTGTATAGCTATACTCTATTTCTACATGTTCATAGGGTCTAATGCCCCTCTTTCCCCCTCAATCACTTTTAAAGAGACAGCATGCACAAGGGGTGTTTTTATGATAAACCATAGCACCATTTTACAGTTCAGGTGCTGGACTGTTCCTATATACCATGCATTAATTAGCACCACTGAACGTATTACAAGCAAGCTGTACAGTGCAGCACTGTTAAACCGGGGGCTGTTTCAACCTTTTTTTCCTGGTCAAGGCCATGCTACAAATGTAATTTTTAGGGTCACCCGAGTATTTCAATGCGGTTTCTGACAGCAGGACTAACTCACAAACCCAGTTCAGCTCCCTCTGTTCTGCAGCTACTGCATTTTTCTCCTTTCAGGTTCCCCTAAGGATTACCTGGTCTGCTGCAGAGTCTGGTGGAATTAGTGTGAACTTCAGACTACATGCTCAGGCACTGAAAACCTAATGAACAGGATCCCTTGAGAAAACAGGGACTCGGTAGGTTTAGTACAGAAGCAGATACAGTTGTGGAAGAAAGGTCTGTACACTGCCCTACCTTTTCAATGCAAGATGGTTTAAATCAAGTTGATATTATTCCTGATGCCACTTAGGAAATCTAGTTATCACTGCACTGTATATGAAAATTATTCAAAACATTTGTAGTTTTGAGTGAAGGTCAAAGCCATTTTACCACACCAGAGAAAAAGGGTGAAATACAGAAGTCTTCAGCTTAATTCTTTTTGTCAGGTACACTCTCCATGGATTCCAAGTGAGAAAAAAAATGTTTGTAATTTAAAATAAGATTATTTAACATTCATCAACAAAATTGAATGTTGTTTTAAATATGTATGACTAAAACCAGCGATTCATTGATTTTTTAATTCCATTTTTCTCCTTTTCCAGTTCGCTTTTGTACAGCTCTACCGTTCTTCTGCATAGTGAAGCAAAGAAATGAGAATTAAATAAAGTTCACATTATCTAGCCACTGCGGTAAACCCTGGTCTTGGCACGGGTGGTTTAAAATTTCATTATTATTGTTCCCTCCCTTCAAAAAGCATTCAGTACAATATTTCTGGCACAGAAACTTTACAATCAACTAGCCATCTATTTCGGTCGACATCACTGCACTGCACTCATTAATACTGTAGTACTATGGTACTCCACTCTGTCAAAGTCCCATAAATTTGTGAATTTGCCTGCTGAAATGATTTCCAACAAGCCCAAATGATTTACTGGTACACTAACACACAGAAATGACGAGAAAAAGCAATGCTACCCTTTTCCATTATTCAAAGAAGAAGAATTTTCTGAAGAGAATTTGAGACCTGCAGAGGGCACGGACACAAGGTGGCAGACAGAACAAAAAGTCCCAAAGCGCCGCTCAGAGGGCAGACGAGCAACAGCAAATATCCCGTCGCGCAGATGTCTGGCATCAACAGTGTCATCTTTCCTCATTCATACAGCAGACACACAGCTCAGCCTGGCCCAGGAGGAGGAAGTGAAGTCAACAAGCTCAGGGCTGAATAAATAAGAGTCAGGCAACAGGAAGCTGGCTCTGCTCCAGGGAACATCAATGTCGATTTTGCTCCGATAAGGCTGCGCATTATACATTGCTCGGCGGTAAGTCGCATATAAATATTTTAATAAACCAATGAGGAGAGCTGGCTTGGACTGATAAGGAGACAATAACTTTCCAGAACAACACGCAGCTCCAGCTACAGACTAAACAAGCCCCATCTCCCCCTTTTGTATCCATCAGGAAATGAAATAAGAGGCCTCAGGGGTGTCAGGCTGAGATGGACCGGCACTGTTAAAAACCTGGCGAATCCAGACCCGTTTGCCTTCCCACCCAAGGGATTTTTGTTGGGGAGAATTCGTGTGCACTGAAAAAAGCTGGCAGAAGCTAAGGTCTGTTTCCATTGCAGGCATAGTCACAATGTGACCATCTACAAACTACACTGCCAATACGATAGTGGGGCCGTTAGAATCGCCACTCCACCGCTTCCACAGGTGGCCAGCTGTGGGGGAGATTTGCTTGGGGATATGATCTTCACTGCAGCTAGTCCAAGTCTACTGAGCTCACATGACCCTTTTTGGGCTTTAAATTCAAACAAGGTAGAAAACAACAGCAATGAGCCTTGCCACTGGCTGGCTATTATAAAGCAACAAAAAAACATTTGCTTTGCTTGAGTTCTGAATGAATTCACTTCACTGAAAAAGAGAAATATTAATCCTCCGAGTGCAATTTCTACCTTAGTAGCTGTTAAGAGTTATGTGTGTGTGTGTGTGGAGGGTGCCAACGCCTACCTGTGCAACTCCAGCAACCACATCACCTGTAACTGCAAAACTGACTGCATGAGGGCCTACTGCCTAACACAGAGCCAGAGAGTGAAGGCCTGTCACCGCAATTCATGTTAGGGTCAGAACAGCCCAATTTGTCACATTCTCTCCTAGGCAACCACCACATGTTGTGCTGCTGTTAACACTCTGTGGGTTTGGGTGGCTTATTCAGTAGTTGTCAGTCAGACGTTGACAGCCAAACTATCTCAACCCATTCGAAAAGCACAAGCTGCTCCCACCAGCTCTCTCCATCTTGCGATGCATCTCAATGTTATTAAATCAGTAATAAAGAACCAGTCATGGCCAAACCTTGCAGAGAAGGGAATTCTGGACCTGGGTAACCTTGCTATAGTGAGACCATGCGTCTTAAACCACTGAACCAGTTATGTGCCTCACTCTGTCAGTTCCTCTCATTTATCTTTGAAACGTCTTTTCAAAAAGCCATTTCAGCAGAAAACAGTGAAAGAAGAAAACAAAGACAGGGGAACCACACACATAGAACAGGAGATGCATTAAAGTGGGATTAAACAAGATGGAGGTTCTGCTAAGAAACAGCTTGTCGCCTCACTTTGGAAGCATTCCATCCTAAACCTGTCTGTACAGGCCAGACTTTTATTTCACAGCAATAAGGAAACAGCAGCAAGACACCACAGACGAGGCAAGGTAAGTTACCTACATAAGAAGTAGTCAGTAAGCCTTTAATACAAGTGAAATGATCTATGCAACATGAGGATCTACAAAAAACTGCATAGAGTAGGGGGGGGGGCATTCTATCCTCAAACATGGAAACAGAGCTGGGATTTAACAAACCATCTCCACCCTCTGGGGTTTCTACAACGAGACCCACTTGGGAGCACCTCAATGCTTTGTTTCCTAAGCTTTTCCAGTGTATTTTAGGGAAACTCTTGGTTTTTTAAACTTGAAAGGAACAGGCCTTGTGGATTTTTTTAAGCTGTGTTTCCTGCTTTTTCTTAAGGCATCTGTGCTTTAAGAGGCGGGCAATGCTACTAATGATTTCTAAGAGGACAGCAAGAAAATGAATTTAAATCCGGTTGCTGAAGAAATCCTATTAAATCATAGTACTTTCCCCTCACCCACAATCTCCATTTTTTCCCCAACACTGCGATGCGATTCACATATCTTCGGGCTGCACACATTCTCGCCCTGGAAGGTAACATTTGGTGACAGCAGCAACCTTATCTGTACGAGTGTAATCCTGCCCCTGCTCAGTTACACTGGTGGGGACTGGTTAAATGCTAGATGAGATATGGAGCCAATACACAAGCAGATGTGGGAGAAAAGCATGAAGAAGAAAATAACACAGCAAAGGTCACAAAAACCTTCCTGGTGCCATCAATCTGCTCCATCTTTCTGTAAAGGATTACATCTGTCTGCACTAAGCTGTGATTGACACAAACTTTTGTTTCTATTTTTTTATTTTGGATGGTTTTAAATTCCTTTAAATATCCTTTGAGAAGTCTCTGAATTTTTAATTAAACTCAGGGGAAAGACTATTAATTACCACAGAGATTCAGTCATCTTTGCTTCATAGCTTAAAAGAGCCTGTGTCTAGGTTGCTGATGAAAATGCACAGAAGGAAGGTAGCCTTTTACACGGACTATTGCTGATCCCCTATCCCATATTTCAACATTTAAAGAGTTGCCTAATTTGGAATCTTAAATAATTATTTGTTTAGGCTTTGACATTCTCAGTCTGCCATGTGCCATCTCCAGGAAGGATTTTTTCTTCTCCTAAAGTATGGAGAGCACACTACATTAAGAACAAAGCAATTATTGAATTAAAATATCCTTTGAAGTCTGGAACAGGAACACTTGAACTTTTAATTACACACATACCCTCACATAAATTAAGGAGCGGAGATAAAAGAAAGTGAACGTTACCACAAAATCCTTCCTAAAAAAATACAGCAGTATAAAAAAGCTGTGAAAAAAGCCTTTGGTGTGATTGAGAAAGCCACTATATCAAGAAATCTGGGAAATATCTTAATGAAGGAAATGATTAGTTCATAAAACAGTCAGATTCAATGGAATCTCACAATGACAGTTTTAATAAGCTTCAGGTTTCAGAAAACAAGGTAGGTGTGACGTATTGAATGCCCCAGCATCTTTATTACATTTCTTATGTTCTTCTCTAAACATGCTGGCAAATGTTTCAAAATGTTTCTAATGATAAGAATATCTATGTCATAGCAATATTTTATGGTTGATTCTTTAATGCACCTATGTGTTCAAAGAAGACAATGTTTCTGTCCATTAATTAGTCTAGAGTTATTAAAATGTGCTCTCTGAGATCCCTCTATACTAACTGCTAACTACAACCAACTTCAGTATTTGCAAAATATAACATCTGTACATTAAAACTGTTGTGATAAGCCCATGAAATTATTCAATTTAAACCCGTAGGTGTAAAACACAATATGAAAATGCATTAGATCATAATGGAAATGCTGCCTTTCAGCTTAATAGGCTTTCAGGCTTAGGTAACATCTGGATACAAAGCCTTTAAGACTAACAAGGACTCTGTGTATAGTTCATTGCATATTGTGAGGTACATGTTGTCCTACTTGCTTGTTCATGTGTTTATGTTCTATTCTGTCTTGTCTCTGTAAAGGTACACACACATGGGTTTCTATGAAGGTGCGAGTGGGTGGGATCACCAGTGGGCTGATAAGAGTTTTGGCAAGTGAGAACTCTCCCAGGGACTGACTTCCCATTTTCAGGGAGTCCAGTCTCTGCAGGGTTGGGGTGCATGCAGGTGTTGTTATAGCTGAACTGTTATATTCTCCTTTCCTCCCTTTCCTTGTGCAGTACAAAACTGACACACACTGAGATGATCAGGTTCGTGTTCTTAAGGGTTTCTGTCCTGAGAACCCACCAAAACCATAAATTACATTACAATATTTATTATCCCCGCAGTGAAGTTAACCCAGGAATGTGGTAACAACTATTTGATAACAGTGAATGAATTATGTACGTTGGATGTCTGAAGGATAATTTCCATGCGGTCATCCATCCTTGATGAATCGCTGCCTGTCTGAGCCAACAAAATTCCATTAATTTTGATGGCATCTGAGCTCATGGGGAGAGTTCTGCGTAAGATATCCTTACAATTCACAACACATCCCTACCTTGTTATACATTGATTATGCTTTTAAAGCAGCAAGAATAATTTGTGAACAATAATACTTAAACAGACACACATTAGCAAAGGACATGTAGTTAAACCTATGTGGATGGACTCAGAATAATAAGTGGGCAATATTTGTTTCTAGCACAGAAAATCTGCAGAAGATCCACAGACCTGAGTCTTACATACAACATACTCCAGAACTCCTTGCCCTGCTGCATCTACTTTCTTCACTACAATCGATGAGCTCCAAGCAACATGACAGCTAAATAGTCCACAGTGTGAATCACCTGGCACTGTGGAAGACTCTATACTGACACGTTATGAGGCCTTACCATATAGGAGGTCAGAGGTTGAGTGAGGACTGCTGTAGGTTCTCATCAGCTGCCAGTCAAAGTCATCCTCCTCCCCCTGGCTGTATTCACACAGGCTGGGGTCTGAGTCTTCATCGAAGGTGCAGCCTCCTGTGGGAAAGATCGAGGTCAATTATTGGCAACGAAGAAGAACTGACATCAAAATGACCCTAATCCCCTTAAAGAACCCTTTTTGTTTTTTAACCGGAGAGAAACCAAGTTCCAAACGCTTTTGCAAAAGTAATCACAGCTGGGAATACTGAGCTCTTATCATGAGGCGCAATATCGCAGTGCAATACTGTGAGCTCTCTGCTTATATACTTAGAGCCAAAGTTTCAGCATACATAAAATAACATATCCAAAGTAAGGTCTTATCAGTGTCGAATCGCTGACCTAAACAACTAGTCCAGGGCACATTCATAACCAATATTTATTAATATACACATCAAATGCAGCTATTATTATTATTACAAGAGCAGCTATTATTGCTCATTACTAAAAATTGCTATGCTTTACTGCCCGTTGGGTAAGCTTGATATGGCAGGTTGAAATGAAATATGAAGACCCCCCAGTGTTTGTCCCTTTCAGGATCCACAGCTCATTTACACTTGGAAAGAAGAGAGCAGTATTTCACCATGATAACCCTACTGATCTCATTTCCACAACTGTCTGGGGAGATACTCCAGACAAAAAGCAGCATCCATCTCTCGCACGGCATGTTTCTGTAGACATCAATTAATAACACCCATCCACCATCCACCAATCAGGACTGCAATAACACACACACACACGTAGAAATAAAAGTTTTGAAAGGATGAGGCACTCGGCTTAGCTTTATTATTGCAATACATCACAACTTGACGAATCCCACAAGCCACGAGCTAATTTGCCAAAATTACATTTAATCGCTGTAGCTTTTATAGCCTTTAGGTCTGACTTAATGGCCTCCATCTATTCCCCTTGCATCTGTTGCCCTCTCTCACATTAGACCAGTGGTGTGAAAATTAGAGGGTAGAAAACATGAGAGGTTGGGCAATCAGAATGGAACAGAATACCTTTTTGTTTCAGGAACTGAATGCATGAAAATTAAAAGAGAACAAAAATAAGGACAAAAGTGACCCAAACTGGTTCGAGACGACCTTGAAGACACATTCTCATGTCACTTCTAATCAACAGTGTAGAGGAGGGGGTGGGGGCTGTTGGAGTCAATGCCACCCCAAA
The DNA here is from genome assembly GCF_055471065.1 of Atractosteus spatula. NCBI lineage: Eukaryota > Metazoa > Chordata > Actinopteri > Semionotiformes > Lepisosteidae > Atractosteus > Atractosteus spatula. The sequence continues at coordinate 6,238,078 of NC_142719.1, read as the reverse complement.
ACTAAAACTGTACTATGTAGACAGTGTAAGCACAAGCCTGCTTCCTGTGAGGGGAATATTTCACAGGTTCACTTCCTAGAGGGGTTTCCCCTAGCATGTTTGGACTTTTTGAGCTAGGAAGGGGGCTCACAGGTTTGCTTCAAAAGTTGGAAGGAAGTTTCACAGTTTTCTGGAGAGAGTGTGTCATCCCATCCTAGGTCTATAGCCAGGTTTTCAAATTACTCAATCTGTAAAGCAATTCATAGATTTTGAAGCAAAGTGCATTGCTTTAATTATTTGATAGAGGAGTGCTAAGCTGTTGTTCCACAGAAAAACCACTCCTGAGTATGCAGAACTCTAGCGTATAAAAGAACTGGACACATTCAGATTTGGATCATTCTTAATTTTCCAACCACTTTCCATGCCAAAACACAGTCCTAGCCAAGAAGCTAGTTCTATTGCAGCTCACTGCATAGATGAAATGACATCAAGAGGCCCATATCAAAACACATTCAAATTCACGAAATAAAGGATAACTGAGCATGATATTTGACACCTTCCTCTGAAGCACATGTCCTGCAGCACATGTCCTGCATTACAAGTAAAGTGGTTCATTTAGTGAACCTCATACCACTCACTTACTGGTGTTGCAATCATTTTTGGAAACCTTGCTTTCTGGATGTAGTTTGGACAAAAACTGATTGGCCAATTAATTCCAGACTTGGTAGGTATCATTATAGTGACAATGCAATTAATGAAGGGTGATTTGGGGTTTCTTGCATAAACAAAAATAGCTAACTGACCACCAATTTGCACTATTGCAATGCTATGCAATCAATCAACAAAACTGACAAGTGTAATCATGAGGCAATGCAAATTAAGTACTTATAAATGGTGTTTCTATTGTTTTTCATCTTCCTTGATTACCAAACTCATACTAATGGGTTAGTGTGATATTGGTTACTATAATAGCAATTATTCCAGATGACATTGCTGCCCCCTGGAGGTTCATATTAAATTGAAACCTGGCACCCTTTCCAACAAGACAATCAAGAGAAAACATTTCTGCCCTGGTCAACATTTGTGGAATAGTTATCTTTTTACATGAAACTATTTCTTATAAAAACAGCATCATATTTGTTTAAATCTCCCTATTTCTATACCACTACAGGGCTAAAGTTCAGCATGAGCTTTTTGTAAGGGCTCGCCTTAGCGTCCTTGGCTATGTCAGTGGTTATATAAAGCAAATAAAACTCCCCTTACATTCTTTTTTGTTAGAGTTTAAAAATGGTTCAATGTGATTATCAACATACACTACAATACCCATTCTACAGGAACCACACTGTGACACTGATTTAGCGAAGGCACAAATAACTGTGCATTCTTTCTTCGGTACTAATATCTACTCCATTAAAACTAGACAGCTATAGTGTTTTATTCTAGTATTAGAAGACAGGGGAACAAGCTTGTCAGGCAAGAAAAGTACTTTCACAATTTTAATAATTTTAATAAAAAATAAAATTCAAAAATATGTTTTTATCAGAATATTTTTTGTGATAGAGTGACTTTGTAATTGTAATTTTAGGAAAGCCCTTCATTCATGCAGGTCTAATACGATCAAGTGTATTTAGACTTTGTCATCTTCTTGGACTGTCTAGTTTAGTGGAGTCTGTGCTACTGGCAACAAGTTTCCTCTTTATGTTCCTTGAAACAAATTGGATCTTTCCAGGTTTGTAAGCTGACATGAAGTTTTAACTGCCCTTCTTTCCAGAGCTGGACAAACGGATTGGAATGGTTTGAAATGCAAGCTTCTGAAGACCTCCCAGAATTGATAGGTTTCAAAAGAAATGTCTCCATCTGCTATTCAGCGATTTCTCTCATTAAGTCGCAGCATGCCTTCCCAGAGTTCGTTAAGTGTTTTGTTACCATGCGGGTGCCTTTCAGAGTCTGAATATTTCTGCTGGAGGTGGGCAGGACTGCCCTATTTTAATAGAATATTAAACAAGCTGAGTTAAGTTTTCTTAAACAGGAATGCCACTTCTAGTTCCATTTCAAGGAGAGTTTCAGGTCTTGAGGCATGTAAAGAGGATTTATCTGTGTTAAGAAAAGAAGTGACTAAATGCCAGCCATCACATTGAGTGCACTTGGTAAATGCCTCCATCTTAGGTCTCCAGAGGCCCAGCCAAGCAATTTAGGAGGTCTACTGAAAATAGGCTCCAGATTCAGGACACCCACTGGAGAGTGAATGGGGTTTCCAAACAGTCCACAATAATTACTGAATTCTAAACCTCTATCAGGTTCATCTGGTGGTGTGTGACAAGTACATCAGAGATTTTATCAGGTTGGATCTGTTGTCTGCCCATAGGCAATGGAAATCATTTGGTTTACCTCACAATGGCTCAGCAGCATAGAAACTAAACATGAGTGAAAGGGAACACTCACACTACAGCTGAGGACAATTTCCGGATCCAAAAACTTCAAAAACTCCATCCAAATCCTTAGACTGAGACTGATATATTGACCAGCCCCCTGCAGCCCCCTGCAAGCAGCAGTGACATTATTGCATAATTAGGAACCAATTAAGCTTCATTAAGACTCTAATGTGCAACTGGGAAACCTAAGCAAAAATGTAATCAAGGTAGTTAGCCTGGAGCACTCTAAATATAGAGCCTGCATTCACAATAACCTCAGTGGAGTTACAATAACCTGAAGCCACCAAGATCAATAACTTTCACCTGTTGAGGTTATTTTGTTTTTTACCTGTTCCAAACATCATGATCAATGTTTTGTTAGATGTTGTGACCTATATATACATATTTATTTATTTATTATATTAAATCATTATATCAGACCTTTTTGAAAAGGTCAATGGATGGAAAATGGTGACAGGAATGAAATCATTCTTACACATAATGTACACTTTTAGACAACATAGCTAAGGGCAATATTATCCTGCTTTTCCTTCAAACAAGTGTAGTCAGCAATCGCACTAAATAGCCACTTCGCAGGGTGCATGCTAAATACATCCAGCAAACAAAAAACTGAGAATCTTTCACAGCACATATTGCAGTAAAGGGAGGAAGCAAAGAACAAGAAAATGCAGGCTATATAAATTGAGAGTGGGCAAGATAACCAGAAGTGGCGCTGGTCTTGGATGAAATGGAGAGTGTTCTTCCAATTCCAAGAGATTACCCAGGTAAAAACCTTGCGCAATTCAACCCTGCAAAAAGAGTCATGGCAGTTATCGATAGGTGAGAAAATCGCGTGCACTGCTTGGTAAATTTTGTTTGTGAAATTAAGCCCAAGGAAGAAATAAAGACAGAGATTTCCTTTCTTCTTTTTTGAGCTTCTGATGAAATCGAAAGGCAGCGAGACGGCGTTTTAATCCAGAAATGCCTCATCACATCCCTCACGAGTGGCACAGGCCTGCGGCTCCACCACCTGCATTTGCATTAAGACTGCATGGCCCATGCATCAGCCTTGACAAGTTTATTTATGCAGGGAAAACTCTAACCGTTTCTCGCTATCTCTTCGCCCATCAATACAAAATGTGCAATGAAATCATTTCACAATCCTGTGGCACCATTAATAACTTCTAACACTCAATCGATCTTGATTACAAAGGAAAAAAATACAAAAGATCCACTGCCTGTGACGAACTGATAGTTTCTCTCCTGTTCTTTCCAAACTGATAGATTTGTTTCTTGAGTTTTATATGCTGTATACTGCAGAACCTATTTATGTTCTCCCTGGCCATTTTATTAGAACCTGCACCTAATCCCAGGCAGAGACACCTCTACACCTCTTGGTACTCATGCACTGCCAGGTACTGGACATCTGAAACCTTCTATCCTTTATCATTGACACTAACAACACTTCACAACATCCCTATCTGTTAACCCTGTCTCTCACTTACTTCATTCCCAGTACTAGAGTAACACTGTACTGCAGCAAATCTTTTTTTAGTTCTCTTGAGATCAACAGCTTACAATATGTTAGAAGGGTTGAATTCAGTGGCAGATCCAGAGGGGTTCTGACAGTATTGGGCCAATTTTGCCCTCTTCCTCCTCCACAGGTGGTAAGCTTTACATGATTTAAAAAGAGACCTAACAACTACCACCTGCAGACATTTGGGAATGGAGTCAGGGCCCCATGATTTAAAGCCAACTTTCCTTAGAGCCTGGCATTGCTTTGAGCTTCTTGTAACATATTCATTAATAAAATTATCACTACTGTCGTCTACATTACATACGTGCTCCGATTACACGATGCCTTGGAGCATCGTGCCAACATCACTGTTCTGATCCTGTTCCACTTGTAAAGTACCCCATCATTATGCTTCTTGCTAGCACTGCCAGATTGTATTATGGCTGATTAAAACTGCTGCTACTACAGGTCTGAATAATAACTGGCATTTACAAACTGGATGTATAAGAGGGGGGAAAGTGGCTCTCAATTCTAGAAACAAGTGCCATCCAGATTTATTCACACCCCCAATGAAATAGGAAAAATAACATCACATAATGCACAAGGAGTTACTCATCTCACAACACAGTGAGTCACAGATTAGATAATGTGCCTTGCTTAAAACTACACTAAAAAAGTCAGATTGTAATCATAACAGCATTTCACAGAGCACATCCATATTAACCTATTAAAACAGTATTTTAATACTAACCTTCTCCCTCATTTATTGCATACCTCCTGCAGTGTGCTATGGAGTTCTGCCCTAGGCCCTTAACATCCTTCGGAGTCCATTTGAGAAATGCCTTCTGTAAATCCATACATTTTTCTGGTATGTTTTTTCTTCCTGTTTCATTAGAGGTGTGAATAATCTGGAGGCACTGTTTTACAATATGTGATTATGGTTACTTTGGAAAGAGATTAGGGATTTTATGGTGACGCAGCAGTTAGCAGCACTGGGGCCCTGGGTTTAATTCCTGGGGGGCTGTCTGCATGGGGTTTGGATGTTCTCCCTGTGTTCGTGTGGGTTTCCTTTGGGTGCTTCAGTTGTACTCGCACAGTCCAACGACATACTTTTAAGTTTATTGGCTTCTGGAAAAATTGGCCCTGATGTGAGTGTGTGTGTGTTTGTGTCTGTGTGTTCCAGGGTTATCCTGCCTTGAGGCCGTTGCTTGCCGAGATAGGCTCAGGCTCCTGTGCAACTCTGTACTGGATAAAGCAGTTAAAAAATAGATGGATGGAAAGAGATTAGGAGGTGGGTTGGTAGTATATAAGAGAGCCAGTTTAGAAAATGAGTATGTCATGGTGCTGCTCAGGACCTTAAAAGGCTTTTCAATCTCCCTGCATATTGTGGCCATGAGGCATGAGGTTCAGAGAGGCACCGATGCCAGCTCTGACTGTACTTTGGTGACAAACCTCAGATCAATGAGATCGATGCCTGTTGATCATTGAGAACGTTGCTGAATTTGGTAGTGGAAAGTGTGGCTAATTCTGTATATGAGCATGCTACAGTGACATAACCCCAGGCTGGAGCTTGGAAGGAGGCTCAAAGGATTTGGCGCTTGTTGTAGACGTGCGATTTTGGGGTTCAAAGAAGTATATTGAGAACATAATTTAAGACCCAGCTGCAAAACCACCTACCACATGGAGGGCTTTACACTGTCATTGTGAAGATCCTGGCCAAGGGACTGCAAGACCTGAGAGCAGCAGGTTTCTGCTCAGTCATACCACAGTGCTTCTCTCTCTCCCACCTGCCCATGGGGGACAGCCACATCTTCATTTTCAGCATCAGTGTCTTCAGATTCGGGGGACCATAAAATTAGTGAAAGGGAAAAATGGAATTTGCTCTAATTTTGTTTTAAATGTACCGAGAGATGCCTTTAAGACAGTGGTCTTCAGTAGAGGAGACGGTGTGATTACTGCTAGAGGAAAGAAGCTGTTGTGTGAAATTGTTTCATTAAAGCTCGGGCACAATTCTCAAACTACACAGGGTAAGACGAGCTCACTTAAAGACAGAGATCAGGGGAGTGGGGGGAGGAAAAACTCGCCCAGCCTCCAAAAACAAGAAAACTCAAAACGGTATTAATTATTTCAGCCTCCAATTTGTTGGTAGGAGAAATCTTGTTTTTTTTTTAGCTTGAAGCAAGATGCTTTAAATTATTCCAGTTCTATCACTTGCTTTTTATTTCACCTTTGTTTTCATATATCTTAAATTACCACTACACTTTTTTAAAACTGCATTTCATCAGTTTTATGCTAGAACTGTTTGGCATCACTACATATAAATGGGGAACCTGATTAGGAAAGGATCCTAGCTTTACATAAAAAAAGCTATACAGTAAAAATAATTGGAAAACCCCAGTCTCGCCAGAATGACTTCACTGCTCCCTCAGCAGATGCTTCAACTTGTTTTAAAATCACATTTTCAGTGTTCTGCACAAACACTGCAAAAGAACAAGGAAAATAATCTGCATATTTTTATGGCCATCAGCCATATCACTCTGCAACTCACAACTGGCAACCCACTGAAGCTAAGCAGGTATGACCCTGGTCAGTACCTGGATGGGAGACCTCCTGGGAAAAACTAAGGTTGCTGCTGGAAGAGGTGTTAGTGGGGGCCAGCAGGGGGTGCTCACCCTACGGTCTATGTGGGTCCTAATGCCCCAGTATAGGGATGAGGACACTATACTGTAAACAGGCACCATCCTTTGAATGAGACATAAAACTGAGGTCCTGACTCTCTGTGGTAATTAAAAATCCCAGGGTGTTTCTCGAAAAGAGTAGGGGTGTAACCCCTGCATCCTGGCCAAACTTCCCATTGGCCCTTACCAATCATGGCCTCCTAATAATCCCCATCTTGAATTGGCTTCATCACTCTGCTCTCCTCCCAACTGAGAGTGTGTGGGGAGCGTTCTGGCGCACTATGGCTGCCGTCACATCATCCAGGTGGGGCTGCACATTGGTGGTGGTGGAGGGGATCCCCATTACCTGTAAAGCTTTGAGTAGAGTGTCCAGAAAAGTGCTATATAAGTGTAAGCAATTATTATTATTAGTTATATTTTTCATTGTTGTTGACTTTCTACCTTTACCTAACGTTTGTAGAACTCACCTGAAAATAAATAACATTTCCTAAAAATAACTCAAGTTAAGAGCTCTGTCAGAGGAGAGCTTAGGTTTATTTTGGGTTGCTTTATTGATCAAAGACTTTTCAGGTAGTAGAGTAACAACATTACATCCTTTTTTTTTGCTGTTGATCTGTTGCGTTGATTTTACAGGTTTTATGCACAAGTGTCTTTCCTTTCCACTGTCTTAAAACATGTGTGTTGCGGTTTTGTCTGGGACACCTTCCCTTATTGTAATTTGGGTAAGACAACCTCTGTGAATAGCTGGAAGTTATCTTTTGCTAATTTTATGCAACTGGGGCAGAGAGACACACAGAATACCAAGTGGCAGATGCACTGGTTATGAATACCTTACAGACGGATGCCAACAGGACTGCCTGTGCAACTGTGGCACCTGCTTGTCCAAGTACAGTTTGCCATTCCTCAGCCCTGGAGAGACTATCTGTGGCTGTTCAGACTCGGTGATTTCAGAGGGCAGCAGGGATCACATGTCATATCTCATGATCAAACTCAACAATGTCCCTCATTTAAGGTGATGCCAAAGCCAACAAAACTGATGAGCCATAAGAAACTGGCCATGCGGTATCTGCATAATATCTCTCGGTTATACAGGTAAATAAGGCAGGCAAATAAGTACACAGTGCATAACGTGTATTATTATACCCATGGAAACAGTTTACATTTGCACACAGACAATGCTGTGTAAAGGTCTTAGAGACAGCTCGTATGGTTCTACTTTCCAAATATTCAGTCAGTATATCATTAGGCAGAAACAATTCTATGTCTATACTAAAATTTTTTAAAAAAAATTTTGGTTAATGTGATGGATTCTGTGAGGTAGTACCATACATCATAGTAGCTGCTCATCTATAGTGTACTGATGTGACTGAGTTTGTAAAGGTTCTGATCATGTAAATTAAAGATTGCAAAATTGGAAATAAGTTTGGTTTCGCTTCACCCAAACTGTAGTATTAATGGTCAAATGTGTCCCAACAGAAGACAATAGCAGAGGCTGTGAGTACGTCATACATGGCTACATGGCTCTGAGCCTATGAAAAAAGGTGTAATCATCCACTTGGATCGGGATAACATTGATTCTCTCTCAGCTGGAGGCCCAGTGTTTTGGAACAGTGGAATTCATCGTGGTCTCTGGAGTCAAACCAAGTGACTCCAGAGCCACATTCATCATTCATACATAAAGAGGTACAAGACCTCTGCACAGTAGTGTATGTGTAGACACACTCAGAAATGGAGCGATACAGGCAAACAGACCCAATATAGGAAAAAGGAGTAGACAGGCCTAATAAAGCATCCAAAGACTTTCGACTGTACAATGTCTCCCTATCAAAGCTTTTTGGAGCTGACTGTTCTAGAAGCCTGAATTGTCCAGTGAATTAAAGAATAACTCTTTTGAAAGCATGCTGACACAGTTACTCCTTTGCATCAGCTGACCTGGGCCTGATCGGATATAAAGCCTGTTTTCCACAGACATCACCCCCTGGTAAGAAAACAGAACAAAGTGGCACACTTAAAAAAAAATCAAACAGCTTCTTTTTAACTCATCAGAAATTACTTTCAAAACTGCCTTTATAGCTTCCTCCCACGGGGCTTCAATAAAACCCACAGAGGAGAGGCAGCAGCTCACTTCAGTCAAGTTTGCAGAGGCAGTTATTCAAGCGTCATGCCCATAAAACTCTGGAAACTCATTCCTGATGGACAGGAGAGTATCATGCTGAAATTGCCTGCCTTTGTGCTCTCGTTTGTTAAAAGGCAGATGGAGTGTGACCAGTACCGGGGGCTATGGGACCATCTTTAATTTGCCAAATTAAAGACTTCCAGTACTTCAAAGAGCGCACACAAAACTGCACCAGGCAAAACTGGTTTTGACATGACGTGTACAGAGATTATTTCATCCCTGACATCAGATCTATCTTTGTAACATGAATATGATTTATTGCAAACTCTATCCAAAAATTTAATATCAAGGAATCATCTTTGAAAAAAACTATTAAGTGATTGATTACATACAGAGAATTAAAAATATGGCCACACTGAAAATAAAACATTTTGTGCTGCAAAGCGTTATGGCTTAGTGTATACAGACATACTAAAGCATCTGCAGATTGTATATAACAAAACCAGGTTATGGATTAAGAGCTATAGTTTAAATGCAGGATAACTGACAAGTTATTTGTCAAAACATCCTTGGCCAATCTGCCCTTAGGATCTGCGCTCAACCTACCCAGAATTGGCAGCATTCCAGCCTTCATGCAAGTAGAAGGATGATCAGAATGTCGAGAAGAGTTTGTTTCTAATTGATTTCATTGCATTTCATGAAGATGGACCGATGCAGCCCGATGATGAATTGTGGTGCAGCGTCTGACATTGTGCGTGCGTTTTTTTGAAAGGGTCAGCTTTTGTGTTCAATGAACCTCTTTTCTTTTATATATTTGTTTTGCCATACAGCATTTCTTAATTTCTGTTTAGAACTGCTACATAGGGTGTAATTCCAGTTTGAGCGCAGCGAATCTGAAAATAACTGCTGTACATACTTCCTGCTGGACAATCACTCGTGCTTGATTGAGAGATATGGTTGTCTGAATATTTTGACCTTATGTCCAATTCTTTTTTCTTTTGCAAAAACACAACTTTTTACAGCACTGGAAAAAAAAGATGGGGCCAGTGTCTGAGGTTCATGCATTATGCTGAGAATCCAGAGGTATTTTAAGATATACGTCTTGGTGTGAGATGTGATATTGCTATCTGCCAGTTGCTATTTAGTGTACTGAACTCTTGAGCCCGGTAACAAAAGTAACCAACCAGCTGGGCAGTATTGATGGCCTCTGACAGCTCCTGCACAGACAGATAAAGTTGCAATCTGCAGCGGTGTTTCAGCTCTTTTCTTAGGTTTTTGAAATTCAATCTTTTCATAATGCCTTCCTCCCACCCCAAAGCACAACCTAAAGACAACATACTATATAGAATACCTTCCTTTTTATAACTGTGTCTGTACTCTCAAGGGCCTATGCTGTATATCAGGAACCTCCAGACAAGCGACATTTTCCCTGGCCAATATCTATATCTCAATATCCTATATCGCAATCCTGCTGAAAAGCTGTGGAACTGTTGAAACGTGGTCCAAACACATCACATCACATCACAGCCTCAGCAGAACACAGTCTTAGTGGATGAATGGGATGGAATTAGGCTGCATATATTTCAAAGCCTTGTAGAACACCCACCACATCTTGTTCAAGCTGTTCTTCCTACTGGAAGAGGTCCAGCATGTTAGTCTGTAGGGCTTTCTTCTACTTTGTTCAGGAAGTGTACAGTATTTCAGCTGTATTTTTAAAAATAAATAATAACATCACTTTATTAAGCCTTTACAATTTCTTGCATTAGGAATTATCTTTTCGCAGACCCCAGCCTGCTCTCTATGAGACACACAGACAGGAAGAGAAGCTGGGGGTCAGAGCACAGGGTCTGCCATTGTACAGCACCCCTAGAGCAGTTGGGTTAAGGGCCTTGCTCAGGGGCCCAACAGAGTAGGATTCCTCTGCCAGCTGAAGGATTTGAACCAGCAACCTTCGAGCCACAGGCGCAGATCCTTAGTCAAAGAGCCACCGCTCTGCCCCATTTTGCTATGCTTATGAGTTTTATCCTTGTGTCTTAAAGAAGTATCTATTTTTAGCCATCTGTAGTAGAACAGTTGGATCTTAGAATGTCTCCAGAGAGAGAAAACAAGGAATCAACAACAGCTGATATTCATTAGGGTTCCCTATATATAGGTTTAGCACACAAGAGTAGGGGATATCTTACCCTGTAATGAAAATAGACCTCTAGAGAGAGAAAGAACCTTGATTAGGTCAGTTTTTTACCTGACACAGAAGTGGGCTAGTGATAACATCCAGTGCCTACCCAGCAGCTCAGCTAAAAAAAACAGCTGAAGAAAAGGTTTACCTGTGACCAGTTAGCTCACTGTCTAAAGAATGAAGGTAGGAGGTCTTTGTTGCATGGAGACATGTCAGCTAACAGTTTAGGAGCACCATAAGGTTAAGACCAATAGGGAAAGTGGAAAGACTTATAGGTTTGGACCACACTAGGGCTCAGAAGATTATTACACCAGGGTTGGTCCGTCCTCTGTGCCAACTCCATATTTCCTCATAGAGAACTGGGTTTGCCGTGTACATACTGTTTACTTAGCTGTACTACCAGTTAAAGGGAACATGCTGTGTACATGTCCCATACCCTCATAGAGTGATCAATGTAAAGCGCTTCATTTCCTGACCGTCAGGCTAAGGCCTAATGCTTATTTACAAATTACAAGGAGAGGAGCTGTTACTTGCTGCCACTTGCCAGAAAAGGCGTCACTAATAATTAAGTGATAATTTATTTTCCAGCTTATGAGACAGTTTAATAAACAAGCAGCATGGGAAAGATGGCTGTTTCCTAACACTGTTACATGGGTCCAGAGCTTTAATAGTCGATGTCATCATGTTAGAGGTGAGGAGTGAAAACCTAGATAATTGTGTTAGTTCTGTGTTGGCTCAGTGCTCCAAGCTTCAGCGGCTAGAGCTCTGATTTAAGTGAATTAAGTTGTTGTTGCTCATGGAGATAAACCAGATGACACTCACCTGGCCTCGTCAGAGGACAATAGCTCCCTGTCACTAACAGCAGTCTACCATGGCATGGTCACAATAGGTAAACAATATATAAAGCCATGCATTTACTAAAAAGGAAGGCTTGTCAGTCTGCTCTTAAGATAATAAACCTGTTTGGATTATCGCATAATAGTCAGTTGCCCATACAGAAATTGAATGTCTGGTATTAGGAAGGTGTGGTAAATTTTAAAGACAACAAGAAGCCCTAATTATAGAACGACTTTGAACTGATCCTTCCAAGAGACATTAAAAATGAATGGAAGTTGGTGGTATTTTGGTGCTTCTATTAAAGAATTTATCAGTCAGGCTATTCCAACTTGGTTGTGAAGTGAAAATTAGTTATTTTTTATTTCCTTTCACTGGTTAATACTTGGAGCTCAGTCCATGAAACCGAATGTCAGCCGGTGTTAGCCCAACCTTTGCTGGATTCTTAGTGTGCCATACAGTACGACCTAGGTTTGTAGTGGAGTTGAAATGCAAATGGAGGGGTCACTCAAATGAACTGGCTCAGATATATCTCTTCATGAGCAGAACGACATGCCACTTTTTAAAAAAAACTTTGCCAAAAATCAAAGGTTCTGCAATGTTGATAAACATGTAGTATTATTTTAGGTATAACTGCTGCCCTCCTCTGTTGAAGGAGAGACAGGAATTGCACAGTTGGAAGGCCAACTGGTTCAGCTAGGAAATTGCTTTCCTACTTTTAATACTACCAACACTGTTCTGTAAGCTGAAGCTGCAAAAGTACAATATGATGTAAAGGCATCAGCACCGCAGGAACTCTGGACCTGTCTCATCATCTCATCTTCCAGAGGGTCTCCCGGCTGTCAATTTGTTGTTCTTGCAGTCAATAAAAGTAGCCAGCGAAACACACATGAACATGACGCATTTTTTTTCACACCACTGCACAGACACATACTCGCAAACCCTGCTGGACAGTAATAAGATCAGCGTGACTCATCCTGTCGTGTTTCATTCCCAGCGACACCATCTCAGTGCGGCGTTCCAGTGCTGCGCCGTTTCAACACCACCCTGCTCAGCAGTGTCCCCACGCCTGCCCATCTGGGCAGCGGGGAATCAGTGTGTCATTACTGCCCCCAGCTGTCACCCTTACTACTTTCTGGGCTTTGCCTACTGCACACTCCTTCCAGCCTCTGAGACTGTCACAGGCAAATATACAGTGCAAAAAGAAAGGATCTCCATAAACAGACTGTTTCTTGAAGAAAGCAATAAGCTTAGGAGAAACAGTACACATGCATCAGAAGGCTAAAGATTGCACGGAACTCTGCCTATTTCCTTCTTGTAACACATCCTGTTGTATACTAAACTACTGTCTACAAATGTCCCTGTACAGGTGTTCTTTCTTGACAGGTCAACATGAAAGTCGAGGTAGTTGCCTGGAGCCACTGGTACAGTAGGTCAACTCACAATGGTAAAGGATGTAATCACTTTAGATGTAAGAAGATAATTGATTTAAAAGCAAGAAAACATTTAGGCTGCCCAAAGTTGTAGGGAAAAAGACCATTGTTTTCCTGTTTCCACAAACACTTTCCATGTTTTCCGTTCCATGTTTTTTTGTAGATGAAATAGAGAATAATGTTACTCGAAGCATTTAGTGTGATTTTGACAAGCATATGCTGCTGGGCATTCATAAAGACTTATTAAAACAGACGATTTAACTTATCCAGTTTGTCTTGTATTTCGCTTTCCAAAGATACACCCGCGGGTGTGATTAAAAAACTTGCTAGCCAATATGGCAATATGATCAAAAAAAATGTTGATCCTTCTACATTCGTGTTCACACTTCCGCAATTTCTCTCTAACCCAAAAAAAACAGGCCCGCCGAGCCTGTCAGCAATTCTCCACGCTGGAATCGCCTTTCAAAACTAGCAAGGCAACTACCTAACCTGGAAAATCGCCACCTTTTTTTTTTCTCCCTTACAGCATCTGAGATGATCTGGAGGTGAAGATTAGAAAGAAAAGCAGGGAGGGCAGAGCAACAGAAAACTGCACACACCCACACAAAGTCGCACACACTTTCACCCATACTGCAGACACGCAGCTAGATGGATATACAAACAGCAGCTGTGTCAGTTGATGCATGTTGACGAGCTGTAAATAAGCAGATGGAAGAGAATAGACGCAGACAGAGATGGACAGACACATAGATGGAAACCAGCAGGCAGAATTCATACATAAATATCTATTTACATAACCTGGATTGCTAGAGAAATGACTAGACATACAACAAGCAATCTAAAGTAGAGAGAACAGAGACACCAGTACACACTGTCCATTTGCATCAGCCCCAAACAGAGCAGTGTCTCTATCAGACATTAAGGCAGGAAGATAACATTCCCCCACGCTCCCAGAACATGCATTTCAAACAGTCACAAACTAGAAAACATCACAACAGGAAAATGAAAGAGCATCTGCATGGCTTATCCAGTAAAATCCATCATGCAGAGCACACAGTGGCCTCACTAGCTGCCATTTCTGATCGAAACTGGCCGACAAGCTGGATGTGCTCAGGAGCTCTCAGAGGGAGCCAAATAACTTGCCTGAACTCGAATTGGTAAGGAAACCTGGCCCCACGTCCAGACCAGAGCCCAGCTGCTGCGGGGGCGCCCCTTTACCACAAGATTGCAGCACTGGCACTGAGTGCAGATGATTTTTTTTAACAGAGAGCATTCTTTTTAAAAATATATACAGCATATGATGGTTAAGAAGAAACAAATCGATGAGATGAAGTATCTCATACAGAGCAAAGCACTAAACATAACTCTAATCAAAGGCAAAAAGAGGCACAAAGAAAGGACTCTCTCAGAATGGTTTCAGTAAGCTTAAGAACTGACACTGAGTAAATTAAGCAAACATTTATTCACAATAAAAAAGGCATTATGTTATAAACAGGAGATCTTTAAAGGAGATAATCACGATAATGAATATAGTTCCACCATGACAGGGGAGTGATAAAAAGGAATAGCATATTGGTCTTGGAAATCTGAAGCAATATCAAAATCAAATCAGTTGTGTCCTGACATCCAGCAGTGCTGTAGGACTTGAGATGAACTGGCAGAGATAGATGCATTTTCCTTGCCTGAGAACAATGAGGAAAAAAACAGATTGAATGTGAACTGTTTACACTGGTGTTCACTCCTGACGGCTATTTCTTTAACATCTTTCTAAGTGAATACACATCTTTCATCTGCACTGGATGTCATGGCAAGACAGAGAGCTGATGTATGCAAGGATGACAGTATGACTAGGGAAATGGGAAGAGAGCTTTTGCTGTGTTAGCTAGTCTTCTGAAACAGAGAATCAGACAAGCCCTTCCCAGTGTCCAAACACTGTTGTAAGGAAAATCTTCAAACCTCTGAAGGCTTACACTGACAAGTTTATTTAGAGTGGAATCTAACCTAACTGGACAGAAATAGTGTTTCTGCTTTTGATTCTGATTCTTCCTTTTGCATTTTGACTGCAGTTCTATTGAGCTATTTTAATCCTCTTCATCACCTTTAGTCCTTCATTAAATTTGAACTAAAAAGAGAGTCTTGTGTAGGGTGTTGCTATACCCAGCATCAAAAGACATTTTTCACTGTTTATATAGATGCTTTAGAAATATAAAGCATATGGACATTGACAACTGATTACATTTAGTGTAATCATTCTAATTAACTGGTCATTCACCAATGACCATGATACAGCACAAACCAACACGCCCTGCTTGTCAAGTGAACAGCATTGTTGTGACAACAGTATTTTGGATAAACGCCTCAGGCAGACTCACCTTCAGCAGAGGCAAGTCCTCTTTAGCAATGAATCATGGTTCTTCATAGACCATTAGCATCAGAAATTAGCAAGTGTGTATCGTAAGGGCGGAGAATGAAACTGTTTTCTATAGCAGACCAATCGATAAGGAAATACAAGTATGGTGGTCAGGCTAGGAGTGTCTAGTTGTTACAGAACTCGGAAGTGATTGATGGCAACCTGACTGGATAACATTACACTGAGCTCGGAGATTTCATTTACTGCCCTTCCTGTGGGCTCACCCTGACGTGTCAGCACCCATATGTTCATGTGTATTTGTAGAATGAGGAAGGGTGATGTCTACAGCTCAGGTTCTTAAGTCTAGAGCTCGGAATCTTAGAGATTAAACTCTAAAGTGTCAATATAAGAGACCAATGAAAATGCATATGCTTGTCCAGGGATTCCTATTCCACCAGAAGAATAGGACAGAATCCTACAAGACAGCATCTGCATCCTAATGCAAAGCATGAGTCACAGATGTACAGCTTGTATGGCTTCCAACAGTGGTCAAAGAGGCTGCTAGCCTGTGACTTACACAGTAGACCCAGTACTGATCAACTCTGTTGATAAATGTTAAAACTCCCTAAGCAATTTAATTAAATGTCATGTCTGTTCCATAAGAAGTCAGTGTACCACATACAAAAGGATATTGGTATCTGAAAAGTCATTTTCCACAATATAGCTTGGTCAATTTGTAGCAGTTATGTATCTTTTGAATCCGACTGTTTTTATGGACTCTGGTTTCACTTTCTTGCAGGGATAATTCTGCCATTTATGTGTATTTAAATGTCAGAAGGTAGGTGGGACTCCTTTTTTCCTTTGCAAGAGGGCGGGTGAAAAACAAAGCTGTGTTGAAAAGGCTGAGTCACTAGACCCTTCAAGAAACAGCTTACTGAAGCTTTCATACTGACACCAATGTGTAGACATTTCCTTGGTCCTGGTGACAAGGTGTAAGGGGAGATAAAAGTAATTGAAAACTGAAGCTGGCTCCTGTGGCAGGCATTGTGACTGGACAGGCACACTGGTACTGTGCCTATGATGCAGTTCAAGGTCAATTAGTCAATACTGCACAGATGCCAGCAAAGAACAGGGACCAGTAAATGCAGGTGTGTGATCAGCATGGCCATACGTCTCACTTTTACAGGGACATCCCCAAGACTAATGCAGAGAGTGTGTGGCGGCATACCCTAATACAACTCCTCCTGACCTCCACACTGGCAGGATCCAACAAACACTATCAGCATGTGGCTCAGGATTTCAGCCAAGACAGTGTAAGGGGTCATCAACAAAAAATATTCTAAAAAAAAGTTGTACATTATCACATTAACCATAGCTTGGTCTATGTTTTGAAAACATCCATCACCTCAACTGGCTATGAATCATTGATGTCTTTCAACAGGCCTGCCTGCTGTACAGGGGTAAAGGCTACACTTACTCCCTGACAAGGCAAAACTCCTTGTTGTCAATATGCTCTCATTCTCAGAAACGCCCTCTCTCTCCACCTTCTCTGCAGTGCCCTTCACCTGGCACCTTCATTACAACCTGAGGTAAATACCTACAAATACAGTAATTATGATTAATGGCACGAATAACAGAAACATTAACTGGAGTTATAGATGTAAGCAAGTGTGAACAACTTGTATAATAGCAATAATTAACCACAAATTGTGTTTGCTTTTTGTTAATTGATTTAGAAGTCTAAATCATTACAATATTAGCACAATTTGTACAATGATAACTCATGTCATGTTGCAGATACACCCTCTTACAATACACCCTCTTGTCCCATCACTTAGACTGCTAGACTGGAATATCCTCATAGAGGGAACATGCTGATTATCACTCATTTCATTTTCACAAAATTAAGACTCCCGTGTGGCTAAGGACTTCTTTCCTCTCCATCCTGCAGATATGCAATCCAAGCATGCAATAACATACCAGGCATATCAGTACCATCAGTCCCTCATTGTTTACCTGTCTCATCTCATGTTGTGGAGCTGCTGAGCTCGGAGTGTTTGATCCACACACACACCTGGCTTCAGGAAGAGAGCAGGAACAGTCACCGACGTGCAACGAGTTGAGTGAGTAAGATGAAAACTCACTGCCCACCTCAAAATCAATATTTTTTCTCCCTACAAACCCTGTGCCAGTATTGTCAGCCAAAACCATCAGAATGCATGACTATCCACAGGAAACTTCCCACGCAGAGAATTGCATTAGAGCGTTTTGGGATACATTGCACACCATATAAATGATGGTGCTCTTTGATGATAGGAGGTATCATGCCTGATACCTCACTGGGGGGGCACCTCAACTGGCACTGTAATTCCAACAGAGCAGTGATGCATGGTAATGGCCAGTTTTACAGGCTGTCAGCGGGAAGTGTAGCTTTTACATTCATTGCCTTTATTTCTCATTAAGGGAAAGAATGTTTTACACCCTTGAGCTTGACTCCTGAAAGCTTTCATTCTGCTCTTTGTTCCACGCCACTGTTTTTTATGCCTGATTCTAGAGTCTCATTTTCACTTAGAGATTGACGGATTGACCAAGATATGCATGATGTTGTCTGAGTCTGCACACTGCTCTGCTCACTGTTTCCTACAAAAGGAACAAACTGTAAGGCTGAGTACACAGTCAGAATATAATCTTAAAGCTAATTTGAATTCTATGCTAAACACTATCAGGGACAAAGATGTGTAGGATCTGAAAAAATATCCTTAGAGAAGAACCACATCTGGTCATTTTTCTAGCAGATCAATTGTGGAATCTCCAATGGTCTTAACCATTTGTATTTATCATTTCTTCATTATTATTCTCCCATATTCCCAGAAAAAAAACAATGCTCTGCCAACATCAGAAACATATAAATAAATTAAAACAAGTAATATTGTGTGAAAAAAACAAGACAAATCCTAAATTGATTGCTAGCATACAATTCATAAAATTTAGTTTCAGCATTTCCTCTGGGCATCTGCAAAATTTAAATGTGTAGCTGTTAAATACAACAATCTATATTTTTAATGAATCTGTTAATAGCATAAATAGCTCAAGAACAGATGCTGTTATACCGATTACTGTTGTTTTTTGCAGTACTGATAATTTAATCTAACACAAATCCAATCAACAGATTGTTTTTAAAACTGACTGAAACAATAAAATTTAGGGCAAAATTGGAAATTTGCAGGGAAAGAAAAAAGGCTCCTGCTCCATTTGTATCAATTACACTTTTTATAAATAGGTATGCATGTGGTACTGATTAAGCAAAAAAATTACTGCAGGTAAGTAAACAACATCCTATTGCTTTGAAAAAATAAAATGGCTCACATTGCAGTGCAGCTAGAGCATTTACTCCTATCCTTGTAGATGCATGAAATTTTATGAATACCTACAGGAATAGGCCATCACTTGCAACAGAAGGCTTATTAGATCAAGTGCAAGATCTGTTCACCTTCATGCACACTTTACAGGTATTCTCTGGAGCTTAATTAATTGACTACATCCACTCTGAACACGTGGAAAGATCAAAACTAAGTGCCTAATAGCAAAACAGCAGCTATATATTTTTTAAATCCTCTATTCTAATAAAAACTCAAGGTTGTCAGAATAAAACATAAAAGAATACTGAACTTATAAATCACTGCTGTCTATGTTTGCTTTTAATTCTACATATTATAATGCAAGGAGATCGATTCTGTTGGTTTAAAAAAATTGTACCTATATAGAGAAGCTGTAGCTTTGGTTAGAGAAATAAAAAATGAGGTCCCAGTGATGTATTGCTTGCTCTTAGACATGGCTGTTTTAGAGCCAAGAAAAATGAATGTGATGCTGGAACAAATGAATATACAGACAGGCATACCGATAGTGATTGCAGCAAAACACATTCACTGAGGCAATCTAGTGCACTCTCTGCACAGATCAATGGTATGCTCTTCTCTTCAAGCGCTTCTCCATTGCTGCAATTCCAAACTGAATTAGATCTTCTAATGTTACCTGTCAGTTTCATTTCTTTCAAAACCCATTCCAACAGTTACAGTGTCAGAGCCTCTGAGAAAAGATCAGAGGGGGATTCACTTATTTTTTTAACTCCATTACCACAGATTTTATCTGCCCTACATCTAGCCAACTGCACACGAGAGGACTGGACTGTCCTGTGAAAGTGGCTGCTCAGCTCGTGATCCTCAAGAACAGCCCACAGTGTACACATGTGAGCTTGTGAACACATAACCCACTCCAGTGGTTGCAACAGCCCACCCAACACCTATAGGCAATCTTTCTCTTAGATACAGGGAACAATCCCTGGAAAATAAGACTGTTATCACCAGTAGGTTTTACAACACATTACACTAGCCAATGTCTGCCTGTCACCAGTGACAGAGGAGTTCCTCCATCCCTCATGCACAAAGTCCAAGTTTGCCAGCAAAAAGGAAACATGAATGACTCCTAGAAAAATCAAAGTCTTTGATGCGCAATCAAGTGGCTTGTGCCCTTTTCTGCTGCTTGCCTTTATTGAATTTGTTATAAAAGGCTTTCTGTCCTTTGATATTGAAATAGAGAGCAGGCTGTGTCAGACACTGGAAGTCGGGGAAGTCACAGGGGCTCCACTATTTCATTAGAAAGATGGCCTTTTAAGCTGCTCTCAGCTCCCCTTCAGCAGAGCGAGCCTATGAATATTAAGTTTTTGTATGTTGTATTTTTTTTAAAGCAAGTGACTATGACAATCAACGAAAGGAGTGGTGTCAGGCAATTCTTAGATCCTCATGATGAAAATAAAACCTATTTTTTCTGAAAGATTTTTAGTATTGGGTGTTTTTCTGTAGGTATGCATTTTGAATTTTATTCCAGCAGATATCCGTGAATCTGAACTGTAAAAAAGTCCAAATGCTCAAAGCACTTAGGCTTCTAACCATGTTAAAACTGAACTAAAGGTTCACATTATCGTAAATAAAAGCCAGCGAACACCGAATCACTAACTCATCGGCAAATCTTTTGTTATAAGCACCGTTAAATCAAGTGCTGTACGACAGAAGAAAATGTCTGTTGGCCTTCTTAAAAACACTGTCAAGAAGTGGGGAAAAAGATCAGATTGCTTCTTAAAGATCTGCGGTGGTGGCTGGGGTTTAACAAGTGCCACTTCACAGGCTTTTAGACTCCTGCGTGAACAAATAAACTCTCCCGGATTTCCTTTGATTTTCCCATCTTTTCATTTCTTTCTCATTCCTGTCCTTGCGTTGTGCAAGCTTGCTGGGACTCGGTTACTGCTTCCCCTGCACTACACTAATTAATTGATGATGAGGAATAAACCAAATTCTAAAACGTGTTCCTCAGTGAGGAATACGACAAAATGAGCTAATATGTATAGTGGAGGTTTCATTTCCCAGTGACAACCCAACAGGAATGGAGTTACCACACAGATTCCCTTCCCCACTGCAATATGTCACAGTCTGCTTTCAGATTTCTTTTAGCATACATACAGTATGAATACATTCCTTTTCTTCACATACTACATAATTGATCCATTATATTTTAGCACACATTGTTCAAATTTGTCTAAAATACTGTAAAATATGCACCGTCTTCATCTTTATGTGGCTGCAGTATTTCTTCAATACGTTTTATATGCTTTGATCCTAAGAAATATGCTGGGTCTTTCAGATGCCTCTGCATTGCCAGCAGTGCAGCTCAGTGGGCAGCACAAGAGGGCACAAGCCAGCAGGGTACTGGCAGACTGTCTGAAGCGCATTGACCCACCGGACCCCTTGTCTTTAGTGAGTGACCTGGTCTTTCAGCAGGTTGACCTGGGTCTGAGGCCTGCTGCTGGTGTGGTAATTAAAAGTATAGGCTTTTGTGTGAAAAATCAGGCACACCATGGGATCAGAGACACCAGCCCAGAACAGAACTGTAGTTTCAAAGAGAAAGCCATCCAAGTTGACACTGCACTGATTTAAAGTGACTAATTGGTTTGGACAACCTCTCTGATTCCCACTCCACTCGGTCAAAAAGCAGCATTCAAAGTAAAAAAAACACATATCAGTAACCGAAGTTCTTTTCTATTATCTGTATACAAAGAAGGAAAAATAAGAAATAAAATGAAAAGGGAATAATTCCTGGGATTTGAATGCAGAATGCATTTGTTTTGCAGCTCTCTATGTTTTGCTGTACGATGTGTAATGATTGCATAACATAACATATAATAAAACAGTGCAGCCTTGCTAAGCTGTTTTCAGGATATTACACTATACCCCAAACAGGTTACAAATGAATCCTCAAGCAGAACAGCTTAGAGTTTTCTGTATATTAAAATCACAACACAATGTTTGCATTGGCCAATATAACTAATACAAATTGCCAATGTAACCAAGTACAGAATAGAATGAAAGGATGCAGCTGTGGAGGTCTTTACAACAAAAAGCAATACTGATAGTTAAAAATGAGCTTTATTGTTAGGAAAAACTAGAGCCCTCAGTCCCATCTGACCCAAACCTTTGTTTTCAAGAAACAATAATTAGGTTATTTGAATTGTGAAATCTTGCACAATATAGTTTGTTGTCAGATGGATGTAATGCAGAAAGAACTACATTAACTTAATAGCTATCCCACTGTTAGCAAGAATTACCCTAGTTCTACAAAGAAACTAAAATATGGCAGAAACCCTTTATGATTGCAAAGACATCTTTAATGTTTTCTGTTTCCACACACTGCAGGACTTGGCATTGGAGACAGTGAGCTTTGTAATACTTGAGCAAAATAATCTGAGTACTGCTGCAAATGAGATGAATACCTGCCCCTAGTGGAGAAAAGCTTTACTTCAGAGATAAAAAGGTCGTTCTGTGATCCAGAATTATTCTGACATGAGCTGAATTTCAACTACAACCAGCAACTGATAAAACCGCTATAATAAGTGTAGAGGTTGTCCTTTAATTAAAAATTTGAGAGCTTTCACTGGAACTGAAAGGCTATGAGACCTATTTCGATTCCTGGAATCAACATGGACTAAATCAATATGTTCAAAAAAAGATCAGCATTTCAGATGCGGTGCAAACTTAGCCTGATAAATAATGTTTGAGTCTCAGATAGTTCAATCCCACACCTTTCAAGGCCCATAAAAATCCAACAAGTTTGACTGTACTAGACTTGACAGCCTCCCTATTAAAATTATGCCCTTCGTTAGACCAGCGTATCATGTCATGCATACGATTTTAAGACTGACACGCAACTCTGACTGAAGAAGTGGCTGTGCCAGGCTGATGATTTTGGCTGGGAACCCACAGGGGATGCAAAGCATCAGAGGATGAGAAGTGAAAGCCATCTACTGCTAATATCCCTTCATATGTCACTTTGCTCATTACTAAATGGGCAGCCGTTGAGGCAAAAGAGATCCAAGTAGCTCCTCCATCTCTAGAGCCCAGAGTGTTGTTCAGGCTAACCGTGACTAAAAGACGATCCATCTAGGCAGAGATCGTGCAGAACAGAACCTGCATCCTCACTTCAAACCGGGTGTGGAAAATTGGTAAGAAATATAACGGTAAATTTTAAGGCAGAACCCAACCCCCTCGTACTGAGACAGATATTTTAGATTAAAGTGTCATGAATAGGAAAATGAAGCTCTAAATGAACAACACAAGAAAGCAGAATCTCTGAGAAGGACAGTGTATTCACACAAGATGTACCTAGTAATGATGTTATTTAGCTGTGGATTAAGTCACTGTGTATTAAATCTAATTTCTTCTGAGAAACCAGCATGACAGCAAATGGAACTATAGGAACAGTGTGCTCATTTGTTCTGGAAAGCTGAACAGGATTTTTTTGTGCTGTTTCTTCCAAACAAAATGTTTTGTCCCCATTATCCATCCCCTGTGCAGTCTCTTTGAGATGTGCCAGGCTCAAAGTCAGAACTGCTCGAGTTACACAGCAGTGCACAAACTGTCAAAACTGCAATATAATTAGACTGCAGCATGCAACTACATTGCTCAGCCATTTTCAAACAGCTATAATGTTAAAGCAAATGATAACAAAATCCATGTCTAGGCTCTGATACAAACCAATTGCATCTATCTTATGTGTAAGGGTGACATACAGTACAATATATTATGAGTACTTTAAAACTATGACTCTTTGTTCTTTGAGAAATGAATGCCAGGCACGTCTGTTTTTAGGAGACTTCTTTAAATATGTCCAAAGAAAATTATTCAATAATTCTGTGTCCAGCAGGGAGCATGAGGGCAGCATTCCAGGTCTTGTGCATACTGTCATTTAGAAATTACGTAGGAGGAACACTTTGATTATTAGATATGCTGTGAGTTCAAGTGGGCACAAATGATTAGATTTCTGAGGCTTTGTAGAAAGTATTCCAAAACGCACAGAAATATATAAGTACGTACTTAATACCTTAAACTACAAGAAAAAGCAAGCACAAAGCCCTCAATATCACCCACAGCAATTCAAATGCAAAAATCTGTGGGAAATTGATCTTTTTAAAAGACACCATCACTTAGTATTAGCATTAGACTTGGCCCTAGCCACAATTTGAATGGGTCAAGAAAAGTCCTAATCTACCTAGTGAATGACAAGTATCAGAATGCCGCTACTCTCATTTTCCTTTTTCAGTTTCTCCACCCATCTGATGAATGGGCGTTTTGGAGATGGGGAATTGGCTGGCCCAAGCTTGTGGAGCTGATATCCGATCGTTCTAATTCTAGCAAGACAAACACTTGGGGCCATTTCGCACCTGCCTAGCACACTCTCCATTTCCTGCCAACACCCACCTCCCACTCGCCCAGAAAATGCTATTTGGAGAGCGAAATTGGATTAAGCTTGAGAAGGTGCCCTCGGGGATGCTGATGCGAGTCAGGGTCGAGAGATCCCACAGGGGTCGAGATGCTGACTTTTTGCAAATGAAAAGGGACAGCCCCCACTGTTAGAACTCTATTAGTGCTGTGCTGCTGAGCAATTCTTTTTCACAAGTGTGCTGTGGGACAAATTCAGTTCATTCTGAACCCGCAGAATGTTTTCAACTAGGACATCGGCCAATTGGTAATTGCAACTACAGTTAAATAAACACTGCAACAATGTATTTATATAGGTGGGTGTGCTGTAAAAAAAGTCAACATTAGAGTCCAGGTTTTCTGTGATTTTGTTTTTCAAATTATAATTCAAATGTACAGACCTCAAGAGTGAGATCACCACACACATTTCCCCATCAGGCACAGAAGAGACACTACATCAAGGCCTTTGTCGTTGTTTTTCTTGTTTGCATTTACTTGAGCTCCACTTGCAAAAAATTGCCATGTGATTTTCGTTGAAAATATTGAACATCAGACATCAGCGTTCCATCACTGTGGATCACCCAGGGTACAGAAGACAGGTTAATCTAGATACATATCCAATCTATATACCATCATTGGTTTGGGTTTCGGATTTTAGGAATTGGAGAAGAGAGCAGGTGGGTGGGGGAGAGACAGAGCCACCTGCTGCTCCCAAAAAGCAACACGTTTACAACAGAGACTCTTATTCAAATTGTGACACACAACTGCCATTGCTTAACTTTTTAGTTTTGACAAATTTTGAAAACAAAAAGACATCAGGCTGAATTAAAACACTACTACTGACCCTTGGCTACTTAATTTCACAAAGGCAGCCAGGAATAATACTGACAAATTGTATACTATATGAAGAATTTTTGAGTAACACTGGGGAAGAAACAAATACTGAATGCTCAAATGCTGCTTGTACTACTTCTAAAGAATCTATAAAGAGACAAAGAGCTTGTTACATTCACTATTCTTAAAAACCTAGATACAGATAAATCTGTTTTACCTTACCACCAACTCCTGTACAACCCAGAGCGTCTTCGGTGCATCAGGAGGAGTAATAAACTAGTTTGAGTTCAGTATCCGAGCATATGTCTGGATCAGGGATCAGAGGGACCAGGCTCTTTAACATGCAGTGGTTTAAAAACCATACCAGCCTGGCTCAGCTCCCACTTCAATTCAGTCCTGAGGACAGTGATGTACAGTACATAGTGAGGTTAAGGTACCATCCACAGTGAGTCAATTACAGCTTTCAGAAAAGACCAATTTCTGTCCAAATGGAAGAAAATGACACATACATTTCTGTCAAAAGGGGGAAAGGGGTCTGTCAAAAGGGGGAAAACCAGCCGACTAAGCAATGACAATATTACACCTTATTTAAGAGTATCCAAACATTAGGAAGTTACAGGATTCTCATTAGTCCACATTGTTTAGAAAGAATTGCAGTCTGTTACAATTTATTGATGAGGACCACCTTGCTTTTTTTTCAGTCTCTACACAGCTGAATCTGAAAATACTGATAAGCCAATTCTCACCCGAGAAGTGTTTTTTACACAACTATAGAGAGCCTTTTGTAAGCAGAATGGCAAATAAGCCATCACCTAGACGAGCCTCAGAAATGAGCATCCCTGTCAGTGAAAATGAGCTTTGTAGTCACATGGAATAAAAAAAAAACTTGGTCTCCGTATGGAAGCAGTGTGGAAAACGGGATGGGACACAAAAATTTAACTCCAAATTTTCCATAACAAGAAGGACATTGTGTAACGTTCTCCCTCAGCTCAACCGGTAAAGACTTTGGCATGAATTACCAAAATCTAAAGTATTCTCCGTTACATCAGGTCCGTTCTAAAGTTCAGAGAGTGTATTTATATCAGTGGCTACAATTTCAGTAGGGGATTGCCCATTTTGCAGAACATACCTTAGAACAGTTAAATTTGTTGGCATAAAAATGTGACACTCCATTAGTTGTTGGGGTTTAGACTCCTGTGGTCTTCAAGCAAATTTTCAATAAATCGGGGGCTTGTTTGAGTCGAGGGGGTGCAGAACTGTGAATATAGCCATTCCCCCTTCAAAACACTCTGGTTCAAAATCAAAGGTTCACAACCAGACAGATTCTTCAGTATGATCCAGGAGGAGTTTAAGATTAAACACAGTTCCATGGGTAATTCATAATACTGTATGTCAAAACAAGAATGGAAGTTCTGTAAATCAGATACGCATAAAGACTGTTTCAGAGCTTTGATCCCAATATTACTGTCCAAACTGCACAGTAAATTTTATTTTGACTGATTAACAGTTTTAACTTTAAGCATTACTGAATAGATTCTTTCGCTTTATGGTTTTTGGTATGAGATCATCTAAGGGGTTTTTCATGTTATTTGTGTTGAAATATTTGAATACTTATCAAAATGTGTGGGGTTCGACTTGACAAAATGCCTGACAATATTTTATTTAAACTCTGCATAACTGTAGTCTGTGTAACATTAAGAAAACAGTGAGCTACTACCCTTTTCAAATTTCAAACCTACACTAAACATGTTACTACCGTCAATGGTTTAATTCTGAAAAACATTAAAAATATATATATATAACAGAATACAATTAAAAAATAAAAAATGTATCAGTTGTGCTTTCTCTTTCACGTGTACACCAGTTACCATTTTGCAATATATAGATTTAGAAATACCAAACTGTTTGTCCATGTTATATACAAAGGAACATGACAAAGTTCTAAAAACCATCCCTGATGTTGTTAACAATTAGCAATCAAGCATTTTGAGGAAGAGGAATGGTGAAAAACTGAAAAACACAGCAGGTGATTCCAACCACAGTGGGGGCAAATACACAGTCTGCACCCACCTAGCATTCCCGTTTGCTGAAACAGAGCTGGATGAAGCAGGTCCGTGCAGTGCAGTTCACTGAACAATCGCAGGGCACCAGAAAGAGAGTTTGGGGTCCCCAGTTGGGGAGTAATCCCAAACTGGAATATATTGCAAAGTTCTTCATTAGAGGGCGTTAGAGGGCGTTCCCTTCTCTGAAACCAAATTGGGGGTGTATTGCAGTATCTCCCCTGTGATATTGAAGACTGAAAAAAAAACTGTACTGTTCTGTCTCTCTCTGTGCCCCTTTCTTACTTCCTAGATTCTTTCTTTCTTCTGTCTACCTTCTTCCTGCACAGTAAGAGTCTGCTAGAATGGTTTGCCTGCAGGAGACCCTCGACCTGCCCTTGACTTGGGCTTGACAGAGTTGCCGCCTGTTTTTTGCAGACCAACAGTCCACTGCAGGCTATTTCAAAGTTATCAGCTAAGGAAAGGAAAAGTGGTCTCCTGATAGGTTTGTATGGTCTTGTGTTCCAGCTCTACCCTAGGGCTGGGTTGCAACAGCTAGTTTTGCAATTGATTTAGATATTCGGAAGGAAGGGTTTTGAATTATTTTCTAAAGCCCTGCCAGCAGCAGCCCGCTGATGCAGAATCTGATAAACCCACAAGCTGATTTGAAGACTGTGTGCGGGCAACATGCTGCAGAGAAATGTGGCTAACTAGGTGTCCCTTGCTGTTCGCCTGTTGACGTCCACATTGTGTAAAAAGGACTCCACGCAAGAGGACGTCTCGTGTTGGCATGCATCTAAATGTGTGGTTAACGTGCCTTTGTGTACGCTGCCTGGCTGTCTACTGTATGTAAAAAGTTTATGTATTCTGTAGTTTAAATGCACTTCCAGTACATTTTTTTCCTATTTCAATTTTTTTGCAAACATTTTATAATATGTGCAATACATTGCGCTATAGAACTATGCTTCATTTCAAATGAAATTACAAAATCAGGACTGAGTTCAATATGATTTGAAGCCTTACAGATCACAGGGGAATTTAATGTCATTCTGGTTTTATTGTTGTACAGCGTAGTAGGAATTTATTATGAACTGGTAGGCAGACTTTTCAAGAGTTACCCATTTTTAATGGCAATGTGGAAAACACTGGGCAGATGGCAGAGCAGGGAAAAGGCTCCACCATTCTCTCACAGCAGATGCTGGCCCTGACAGCTGTCAAGTGGTGCTTTTCCCACACTTGTCCTGGCTGACGTACCTCCATCAGCTTGTCTGGGCAGAAACTGAAAGGGATATATTTGCACTCAACTCCAAGACAAACTAGGGTCTCTCTCTTCAAGCCTTTGCCTCTCAAAGTGTCAGGACATGCAGCTTGTGGTGAAAAATGTGCACCAGGATGCGGGATGAGGGCCTGTATGAGCATTAAGATGGAAAAACTGGCAACTGATCTCTTTCCCCAACTCCAACCTCGAGATGTTTTAGAGCACTCACCTGTGTCTTTGTGCTGTAGCTGCTCTAAAGGCATCTCGCTTGAAAACGCAGGGGCAGGTCTCTGTTGTTAATCTGCCTGTTAACCCAGTCCGTACAGCTGGCGGTGCTAAATCTAGGCCTACAAGCATCTGTTTAGTAATACAGTTAGGAAATAAATAAATGAAATTGAATAAATCAAATCAATTTATCCCATCTGCTCTGCTTCTGTCAAGCTGAGAAATTTGTAAACCACCCTGACACTACTTCCATAAAATGTCCTTGCTTTGCACATAGCTTGAGCAATACAGGGCTCAAAAGATATACTCCTTATTAACAATTGAGAATTTTTTTTTAAAACACAACATATTAGTACTGTATTATCCAAAGTCACTACTACTTAAAGTACTTTGCCAAGGCCAAATGGGTGAGAGGTCTCAGGGAATTAATGACAATATTGTTCTCTCTTGATGTAGATACCGAGTGTAATTGTTTTAAGCAATACAGGATATAGTAAAATTAACAGGCATCCAGCAGAAGTCTCAACAGTTTCCTATTTTGTAACCACAAACTATGAAAGTCTTATTTGAATAAAATCTTCGAAAACTGAGAAGGTAAATAAAAGGCTGATTAACAACTACTGGCATCACTATGGAAACAGACTATTTTTATTTATACAAAATCAAAACAGAGGTATTGTTGCACATTACAATACAGTACATCAAGTTAATGTTTTCTGTTAACACAATTTGCATGCAGTTTGCATCTTGTGTGATTTCCAATTAAGATCAAGGGTGTTGAAAAAAAAATTAGAATTCAACATGTTTTCAGACAAAGATACACTACAAAATAGGCCACAGGCAATGCCTGTTGGGTTAAACCAATAACATTTACAGGAAGAGCACGTGTTAAATCTATTACTTAAGCAGTTTGTGCTTACAGATGTGGAATTTTTCTAAAATGCATAGGAAGACTTTTAGTACGTCGATGGGTAAATAAGCATATCTCAAGAAGGGAGTAGTTACATCTTGTAAATGTCTCTAACGCTATCTGCAAACTCCTGTAAAGGTTTTTTTTTCTGAATGTGCTCATCCAAATGCCAACTGAATGTACCATGAAACAGCAGCATTCCAGTGGAAATTTACATGACAATATATACTTAGCTTTTTAAAAAACCTAATCATCATAACCTCTTG
Organism: Atractosteus spatula; assembly: GCF_055471065.1. NCBI lineage: Eukaryota > Metazoa > Chordata > Actinopteri > Semionotiformes > Lepisosteidae > Atractosteus > Atractosteus spatula. The sequence continues at coordinate 6,208,249 of NC_142719.1, read as the reverse complement.
AAGCAGAGATGAGAAAACATTCAAAGATCCTTTTACAGGGAATGATGGTGATAGCTGGAAAAGGGGTTGGATTTTTTCTGAAACCATAACCATGCATTAACTATCATAACATACTAGAGAGGCATGTCAGGTGATTACGCATACAGCAATTTTCTGTACTATTATTTAACTGATCCTACATATCCTACAATAATGTGGTATGAGGTTTCCACAGGGTAAAACCAGTCCTATATATTATTCATTAACTCTCTCACGTCTCGCTGTGATGTGATCAAGTTAAAGTTATCGTCTGGAGCAAACGTGCAGCAGGCTGGAGGGGAAGGGCCCCATGGTGCTTCATATTTAGACAGACAATAAGCATTCCGAGAGCAGACTGTGATTAAATCACGGGTCTCCTGTGCAAGGAGACAAGGCAGTTGACTAACAGTCTATTGGATAAAAGGGTGTGCAATGATGTTCACGTGCTGCTCTTACCTCTGTTCCTTTTTCTCTTTGTCTATAATGCCCCTGTTAATTGAGGTGAATGTATGTCTTTCATTTGCTTACTAAGAAATAAAAAGCCTGGATTAAAAAATTCTAAAAGATAAGGGTGGTGTTAGGACAGCGTTTCTTTAAGCTGGGTGGCCTTTTCTTTGTCTTTCGTTAGAGAACAGTTGCAGTCTCTTTCAGATCAAGTCTGTGATGACCTTCTCAGCACCAAGCAATTACTGATATTAATAAACATTTGCAGATGTCATTTCACATACACAGTTGAAGAGTTCGGTACGTGAAGGTGGCAAAACTGAGATACCAAAAGCCTAGGTAATGTGGAGAAGCATTAAATAGGCAAACAGAGCTAGGGTAATTAAGGGTGTAGAATTCATGTTATGTTGAAATTTTACAATGCATTAGACCCTATTTAGAAGATTCTATACAATTTTAGTCACCACATTACCAAAGGTATTGTTGCTCTGGAATCATTCCAGAGAAGAGGAACCAGATACAATCCTGGGCTTAAAGAAATGTTCTACTTTGACAGGTTAAGAGAAGAAGATCTTATTTTTTAACTCCTAGGGAACCTGATTCAATTTATTACAAAAATCTCCTAGAAGTTTTGGACCTGTTCACAATCAGAAGTGAAACACAAGCTGAAGGAGACAAGTCGAAAAGACAGGGAAGAGCATTCAGAGCCGAGATCACAAATCAATTTTTTTACAAAAGGAACTGGGAAGGTCTAGAACAGAAAATCCCACCACATTGTTGAAACGGACATCATCGCTCTTTCAACAGGCAACCGGATGAGATCCCTGGATCACTTGGCTGTCTGCAACCAAAAGTGTTTAGGTTACAAACGGCAGGAGGCCATTTGGCCTATCTACAGTATGTTCTTATGAAAATAGCAACGTTGTAGCTATTCATCACAAAATAGCATCTTGCCCATAACTAGCTTGGACTACATAATTATGCTTGGTATTTTCATCCCCCTGTGCATTTGAAGTCACGTCAGCCTGTCTTCAGATCTTGCAAAGTTCAGCCTCTCGCTCGGAGGAACGCCGAAGAGGTAACGTTACATGCTGGTGCAGGCAGACGGGCACGCCGCCTTCAATTAGCATCAAGGGTGGTGCAGGCAGTGGCACAGGGGGCGGGGGGCCCTGGTGGCGGGCGAAGCTCTTCTCCTGCTTCTCTGGATCAGTTAGAGAAGCGAAGCAGCGAAGCAGCCTGGGGCTTCCCACACCCTGCTGACAAATCGAGGCTGTAGGACGTGAGGTATATGCAAGAGAGTCCTTTTTTTTTTTTCAGAGGGAGAACTTTTTGAGTGTAAACAAGTTGGCACGTCTCAAGGCTCTCGAGTACCACGGAGCTGGAAGAGTCCTCCGAGGAGGCGCCCAGAGTTTTGCAGAGCTGACAGGGGTCGTGGCACAGCTAACGCAGGATGGAGGGCCTTGTCACTGCAGCTATGTAACCAAAAGAGAAACTGCTGATTTAAATTTGCCCATGCTGAAAATTACAGAGCCCTCTCCTATTAAAACAAAAGGCCCTGACAATGAAATAATACAACTGTGACATTTTAAGCACAAAATGGAATATACACACAGACATCAGTATGTGAAAGCCAGGCTTAGTGCATCACACAGAGCCTAAAGCAGACAGTCATGCAGAAGACTGATATTTATATAACAGAGACATGATCTCTAGTCTCACAAAGAATGATCTTCTCCCATTGCTTTCCATCACTGTCTCAATTTTCAGGAAACAAAGTTAACCCCAAAACAGCTAATACAATATTTGCTGGTGCTGATGATGATGTTGCTCATATTGTAGTAACAGAAGGATCTTCACTAGTGATTTTTTTAAATAAATGGTTGCTTCAAACTATTGAGCATTTAAAAGCTTATATGCATGTCTGCTTTCAAAAATGAATTTTCCTTTTACCTTTTACACAGTGTGTCTTTGCGTCACAGCTACAATTTGTGCACTGGATGCTTATAATAGTCAATTGTAATAGCTTTCTCTCTCTATCTCCAAGTATTGGGTAAGGCCCAACACACACCTCAACAATTAGTAATTAGTAATTAATTCAGCGGCCTTGTTCAGCCAGAAAAGATGAGTGTTTAGGTTGGGGATCTAATTATGTGGTTGCTAAATGATCTGCCCACCCGCCACCACGGTCAACCATCCAGTCCCAAAATGCACCCTCACTGTAGTGAAGTAGGGGCACTTGCATGGCTGCTGGGAGTTAAAACTCTATTAATCACACTTTGCATGCCTGTAGCCCAAGAGGAAAATGACAGGGATACTGTTTAAATGATTAATACTTAATACGGTGTTTAAGACAATGATTTATGCCATCTGTTAGCGGATGACACAATGCAGAAGCTGCTCTCCATTCACTGGGAGATTTCTGTCAGCCCAGATTAGAGGAATAATTCATAACTTTATCGGGAGTAATGGGTCACCTCTAACAGTAAGGTGACATTGGCCGGGTGCACAGATTGGCTACGGTCTGTGATTTGAAAATGTTTTGCCTATGACTTTATTTGTATCGACAACAAGTACTTTCATGTTCAGTTTTTTTATAAACTTATTGCAATGCTAATTCTTAAGGAGCAAAGAGCAGAGAGTTTAAAGGAGCTGGTGCCTGATATTCTGACAGAGAGAGCAAGAACAGGACTCTTCCAGAGTCTCAGACCTTTAAGTCTGTTGAAGGCTGAAAGAAAGCTAACAGTGAATCTAACAAAAGTAAAAAGTTTGAATTTTCGTTCCAATGCTACTGCTACTGTCTTAAAACTCTTTCTCTCCCGTGCCACATTAAGGCCGATGCCATCAAATGACTAAGAAATATGTACAAACCTTTTGCTTTTTATGCTCATTTTATATTTTGTATCACCTACAGGTAAGTGCAGTTGATGCTGCAGGATTTGTACATCCATGATCACAAGATAAGTGTACTTCTCTAGCAATGGGGAAAAGATTGTTATATAAGGCAGACAGATAGACCAACTGGTCCCATTGAACCTCTCTCCATTTCTTCTCCAAGACCCAGATCACAGACTTTACTGTCAGTTCCTCCTGCCAGCTGTGGGTCTGGCCTCTCTGATGTTTTTGGACTGTGTTATCCAACCCCCTCCTCCTGCTCTCGCACAGGTCTCGCATCTTCTGCTGGGGAACCCAAAACCTGACAAGCCAGTTCCTTTCAAGCCAACAGAGACACTGCTGGTCCCAGGCCAAACCTGTGTCCTCCCTGACTGCCAGAGAAAGTCTGTCACTGCCTGGGACAGACAAGCAGGGGCTTGTCCAACAGGAGGCATAGGAGGGAAAAGCTAGGATCATGATCTTGATCCTAATCTGCCTGATTTATTATCCAGCTTTAATCCTCCCTGCTAGTAGAATTACAGACTAGAGGGCCACTCTTACTCATACTTTTCAATCACACTGCACCTGAAGAAGGCTCCACGGCCGAAATCTATTTACACATTATGCATCCTTTGTTGAAGAATATTAATTCACCCCCCCTTGTACTGGTTTGGGTTGTGGTAAGGGTTAACACCTTTATGTTCCTTGATCATAGTAAAATGCATTGTATGGAATGCAAGATTGCAATAGAATCTCTAACCTAAAATCCACATTCGATGGATGAGACAGTTTGACTTCACGCTGGAAACCAGATACCTGCACTTTCCTAAAAGGATAGCAAATTCCACTATAAGGGAAACAAGATCATCATCGCAGATTGTTAAGGCATTTAGAGGCTGGATTTATTAATGCCAGTAAGTGGATTTTGATTAAAATTATCGACTGCTAACCTGTTTTGTTATTGCACTGGGCTGTTGCTGTGCAAAATAAAAAAGAGATTATTAGTTTGAAAGTAAAAAAGCAAAACATTTATTGAAATCTTGAGCTGTATTACAAGAATATATATGTATGTACAGCGTATACAGTACAAGCGTAGTCCTTAGTTAGAAAGACAACTGCTGTCTGAACCATCATTATCTGAGGCCAGGACTTCCAATACTAACGTAACATAAAAATTCTGAAATATGCCGTATATGGGACAGATACTGTAGAAATAGTTGGCTGGCCATGCAAATGCAAAACTAAGGACTCATTCATTCCAACTTTTTCAAGCTACAGGTTCGTGTAAAGACCTACATTACCAGGCTCCAAATATCCCATGTTAACTATTTTCTATGTGTAAAAATATGCAGGCAGATATGTGACGAGTCCAATATGAAAAAGGTTTTGAAACTTTTATGAAAACGCTTACACATGAAATGGAATGGGTTTTTTTTTTTGTTGCTGTTGTTGTTGTCCTCCTTCAATTGCCTTTGTGTAAGTTTCATGTCCTAAGTTTAATTCCACATCATAATGATCTGCGCACAAGTTTGTTTGCTTTTTTGGGCTATGGTGAGTTGCACTCATGAGTCGACCTGAACTGCAGTTTCTGAGTTGGTATTGGTGGTTCTAAATTCACATTTCAAAGAAACAACACCAGTGACTGAATAAAAATGAACATCTCATCAAAAGATCTTCTTTTTCAGTTCTGCCACAAATCTTAAACATTCACATATAGACACTCAAACTAAATTACTGAGTAATTGGTTACTTATATTCTTAATATGAATACTTACAAAAGGAATCTTGGCCAAGCTTGGAAGACTCTGGAGATGAATACTCAAGTGTTCACTGACTTCCTTTAGACATAAAAGACCTTTTTTAAATATCTCACACAAATTTGTACGATGCTGCACTCAGCCAAGCAGTAAACACAGCGACACAAACTAATGAGTGGAACAGGCTCCAATAATCACATTACATCCTGCTTTGATTGAAGAATAAATAAAACTGCCTCCACGCATCATTCTTCCTATTTAGCTGCCAATGAGTATTAATGTGTGTCAGACAGGGTCCAATCAGAAGCTACAAAAATAATTGCTGCCCCAAATTGTATAAACAAGTATATAATGATCTCAGGCAGCCACGGGGGAAGTCAATTAAGGAAAAGTAACACGCAGACCATGAATGAAGAGCCAGCAAGTCCTCAAAAGTGTCTTGAAAGGTTGCACCTGATTCTCGCTGGCAATTTCCGAGTCGCGGCACGTTACAGCGCAAAGCCATGAGCACAGTTCCGCCTGTCTCAGGAAGAGGAGCACTCTGAGCAGCAGTGTGCGTGCCATCCAGCCAGCATCTCCAAGCCTCACAAAGGGGCCTCTGTGGCATTTATTTCTGTCTTCCCACTGTCAGCGAGTCTCCTAAGTGAAGGACGTTGCTGGACAACAGGAAACATCCCTGGGTTCCATTTTGTATCAAACTCATTGGGCTCTTACAAATGCTGAAATATTGGGGTTTCCCCAGACACAGAAAAATCCCCAATCTTGAAAATGACTGGATTTTGCCCAACACTGTGAAAAACACTGCATTACTTCTAATACTGAAAACACCAGGTTTACTGTCATGTGGGAAAAAATGAGAGTGTCAGTGAGGGTCCTCAATCTTTCCTTCCCCAGCACAGTTTGACTAGCTCTCACAGCCCCCTGACCGTGACAGTTTCAAGGATGAAGGCCGTTAACGTGGCGCACTTTCTCCGAGCAGAAGTTTGGTTCAAAACCTGGCCTTCATTGTACTGTGCATGATGCATTGTGCTTCAGCCACACTCCAAAGAGATCAATGGATTCCAGCGCTGATATGAAAAGTTCTACAGCACTGGTAACCTGATACGTGGTTCTCATGGCGGGAGGGGGCCTGGGGGCAACACAGCAATCCAAACACACCCTGTCTCAATCAATAATAACAAACACAGCTCTAATAAGCCACTGATTAGGAGGGAAAGTGCAGCTAGTCCCATGCGAGGGAAGCAGTCCCCAGCCTGAATGCATTATTGACTTGTCTGTGATTAATTCAGTAAGGCATAAATACAGCACCTTTATAAAGGCATGATAGGGGGGAGGGAAGACTCAGAGAGCCCTTGCTTTAAAAATCTCATTAGCCACTTTTTTTTTATTTCTTCTAGACCCGTTTCAAATTATAACACTTAAAATAAAGAATTTCAATTCTGCATTCTAAAAGAAGTCTTCTATGTGATCTGCATTTTTCTCCAGCGTGCACTGGTACACAGACAGAGAAAAAGGGAGAGAAACCGCAACCTAATTGCCATTATTAACTGCAATAGCTGTTTTTCCTAGGATGCCTAGTATTGACTAACCAGGCTCAGTGAAGAAAAGCTTCTGAGACCTGACTGCATCAAGGCAAAAAAAAACGAAGGATGAGTACTGAAAAATGAAATTCGCTCAATAAAAAAGGATAGCCCCTGCCAACCTCTATCAAATGCATTTATGTGTTCTAAGTTAAACAGGAAAAGAATCTTCTGATTTCTCAAGCCTGGGGCAAGCTTTCATAATAATAAAACTAGCCTTCTAAGGAGCAAGCCAGCTCACAGATACTGACTGATTCCCAGGGCTGTCTTTCTCACAGCTCTGTGAGTAATTGCTACGGTCCTAGAAGGCTGCATGCAGGACTGGGCTAGACGGTAGGCATCCCCGAGTGCTGGCCTAGAGTGTAAAAGATCTGCAGCCTGCCTCTCTGTGACAGAACAGGTTATTAAGAGCTACGGTCTGTGGCCACCGCTGTCTGCTAATAAGCTATGAGCATCCTGCCTCAGTGCTACCATGGAAGGCATTAAGTGTGGACTGTGCATTCCTCAACAAATAATACAGTCTGTCAGACAGAGCTAGCACAAAGGAAGCCGGGATATGAAGCTGGAGCTGGAGTCAAAAAATACACAGGTTTATGAAAAGACCTAATGGTGTATACAAAATGCACATGAAGAAAGATATTTGCTTACAGTATATTGTGTTTCAGGGTGACTTCCATGCCACCTCTGCTCTGTTTCTGAACAGACCCCTGCAGCAGGAAGCCTTAGCCTGCAGAGCAATGATGGAAGGTGCCTAGTCACTGCAAAATGAATGAGCACACAGGACCAGACCAAGTTCTTGCATGGTTTGTCTGTAACACAACAATGCAGGGGAAGGATAAAACAAGCACAGAAGAGAAGAGAAGAGACGGTAGGCAGCGTAAAAGAGCACTTCAGAAAATGTCACCTCCCACTTTATATTAAAATGAACTGTGTGAGTTACAGCGAAAAAGATCATCTCAGGTCATCCTGAGCTTTTTATCTGTTCAAAAAAAAATGGGCATGAATTTGTAACTTTGGTAGGACTCTTCAGAAAGAATAAGAATAAGAAACAATTCAGCTGGGTGGAGTTTGATCTATATTCATAAATTCAAATCCAAGGAATGATTACAATCAGGCTTTTTCACCACAAAACATCCTGAACTGTATCAAATTATACAGGGCAGCCACTTCACCCAGCACTGAAGTGCCTGGCTGGCAGAGCTCTGATGCCTGTGCCAGCAGCCCCACTACACAACTTTCTTTATCAAACTAAGGGGAAATTTTAGTTTAGTTTTAGGCTGGCCAGATGGTGCAAGCTCAGATCTTTTAATGACTAAGTAGTCAGGGTTTTGGTTTAAAGTGTCATCAGAAGGATGACACCACAGTCCCTGGTTATCATACTGCAGCAATGATTTGGAAATTCTGCTCTAGAGGGATGAATTCCACCTGCTGGTCCACCAAACCAGGTTTGTAACAGATTAGGTTCACGTTTTAAAAACCCACGTCACTCACCAAGATACAGTACAGCAAAACAGGCAGGGGAGAGGAAGTATGAAGGGTTGTTTTGAATATCTCCCAAAATAACTCCAAAAGTGAACTTTTTTTATCAAATCTTTAAACAATATGTAGACAAGTTAACAAATGTGCCATCTCAAGACTTTGATGAGGTCTTTGAATTCCTGCAGATTATTTCAGGATCAGCAAACTGAAGAAGACCAAAGGGCAGTGCTGGGAATAAAGGGGGGTAGGACAGGAGGCACCTCTGTGATGAAGAAAGCCATGAAGCCTCAGTGAAATATAGTTATTGTGCAACCCCTTTAAAATGCATTAGGTTTCTACTAGGTCAGCTCAAGAAAATCATAGAGGAGCTTGAGTCTTTTGAAGAGTTTTATAGAGTAGTAAAAGGTGCCCTTTCTAACAAATAAGACTCCAGCTGTGAGAGATACTGCTACTAACAGCTGCAAAAGAGCTCTGATGCCCTAGTGAATTCTGTCACTGCAGTGTCAACTCCTCCTCTCTGATTGGGTAAGAGAACCACACCAATCACATGACCTAAACACCGCCCCTGAGCATGACGGTCTGTAAAATTCCCATGGCTGGAAAAGGTTTCAGCATCCTGAATCCAATTAAAAAATGCTCCCATTGGCTGGACCTGCTGCTGAAGGGGGCAGGGCCTGTGATAGTCATCTCTTGCCGTCACACACAGGTGAACAGGCTCAAACACTGGCTTCTAATAGAGTATCACCATTTCCCCAACCACTTACAGACATCATTTTATTCCAGGTGGTTCTGGGCTGAAATAAATAAGCACGTAAACGGAGAATGAACACTGTTGCTTAATTGCTTCAAGACCACACATAATACATCGTCCCCATATAAATGAAAATTAACAATGAGCCCCCTTGAATATGTCTTTAGCCTATGTAACCTATGTTACAAATTCACTATTGTCATACCTTAAATGCACAATTTACACATACTGTTAACCAGTAGTAAATAACAGTATTTACTTATTAACGTGGTCTGACCAGAGGCAGTTAGCTAGTAAATAGGACTGTCAGAAATAAAAATAATAAATGAAGAAGCTGTTAAATCACACTCCAATTCCTTACCAATTTATTTTAGTTAAGAGGCAGTTCCAGAAACCAAGCATTCCTCTAAATGGACACACAACCTGGGGTGATGGTGGTCACCTTATCCCTAATTCAAATAATGCAAGTCCTCCTACTACGGATCTTTGTTTTAAGTACTCTAGTTGTCTTCCTTATGTGCCAGGAGTGTAACAGTCCATGTCTGCACAGTCCTCCTGCTTGCCTTTAGATTTTGCACATACTTTTTCAAAGCTAATTTTCACCTAGCCTGCCTTTGAGCTACAAGATTTTCCTCTCTGGCTGTCAGCTGAGCCACATGAGGCCACTCATACATCTTCCAGGCTGAAACCTTCCTGTTCTGAATCTAGTTATGTCTCTACTAGATGTTGTGTTCATTTCTTTCGCCCATGTGGTCTGCCTGACACCTGGGACCATTTAAAACAGCCTCTCGAGTGAATTTCTGTGTAATGCTTCAGACACTTCTTCATTTTACTCACTTGGTGTCGGTTACAATTTCCTCAGAATTGAGTGAAGAATCCAGTTACCTATTCTGAAGGTAGTTAGGATATTTAACTTTATTAAGCAAAAAACAATTAACTTAGACTAGTAGGTGGATCAATAACAACAACAGACATTTTTCTCCAGAGTCTATAATAGAAGTACAGCATTGCTTACCCACTCTTTAATCAATTCTTTTCATAATGATTAATTTTTAATTTTAAGAAGACTGTTTTCTTATTTAACATATCAGGATCTCACAATATCAATAACAGAACGCCTGCAGAAGATAAACTAAATGTACAAGTTTAAAAATCAGGACAAACGCAAATCTACCCCTACCTGGCTGCTCCAAAACAGGAGAATGGACAAATGTGTGGTCACAACGAACAGGCAGTGATGATATGACATGCTCTTGTTTTTTCTGTGGTGTGATGGCTTGAGGAAACTCCCCAGTCATTACAAATTTAATCTTTTCCAAAACGTGCTATTTTAAAAAGTACAAAAGTACAATTAAACTCTTAAACAGAGGGGTGATGTTTCCAGCGGCGAAACTAGAAGGGATCTTTTAAATGGCAAAATAACACACAAACGTGCTTTCCTTTATGAGCTCTTCTAAGCACAGACTTAGAGTCTGAGTAAAAATTCTGCTTCCCTCAGTCACAACCTAATAAAAACAATGACTCTAAGCCATAAATACAGTGACAGTGTCAAAGGGGCATAATCACCCATTATTTCTCTTTTTTGTTGCTGGGGAGATATTAAAGCAGGCCAGCAATTTCATTTGCTAAATGCTTCATTATAAATCATGTTAGCCTTATCTTCAATAGGCCCTCAGATGCTCCTGACAACACTAATAGCACAGTCTTCCCATTTAAGGAGCTGGCACTGATGTTTTCCCCCCACATTTACATATTCCTTTCACCTTGATTTCAGATGAAGGGAGCAAAGAGTTTTTTTAGGTCATAAAAATCTGTTAAATTCTGCCCTTGTAGCGTTTTCTTTTCGGTCGGTTATGTGTAATTAGGTCACCCACTGCTTTTCATTTCTTCAATCTCCAAAGGAGATCCTCAGAAAGAGCTATGTGTTCTATTAAGTCTATTAAGCCTCCCCTGAACTGACCAGAGAGAACTGAACAGAAACAAACAGCACCACCAGTCCTGCCTCTTTCCATACTAAATACAAGAACAGAAATGGTCCAGATTTATCGCCCACAGCTAGACAGGGCACTGACTGCATTCTCCTGCCCAGCAGTAGAGTGGAGCAGTGGTTAGTTGTTCTAGACTTGTAGCTGGTAGATGGTGTGAATACAAATCCCAGGTGAGGCACTGCTGGTTGTATCTTGAGCAAAGCACTTAACTGGAATTGTTCCAATAAAACAGCCAGCTTTAAGGAGTGCAAAAGTAAGTCCCTTATATAAAATATACTCAAATCTAGCTGCATACAAACATCCAAATACGTGTAAGCACACCAGTCCGGCAAGTGCACAGTGAGCTGGCTTCTGGGTTTAACTTTTCAGTTATTATCTACCCATTTGCTTTCAATGTCTGAAGCACTCAGAAAAGATCTTTGGCTATCCTTGTGGTCCATTTATTTGTGATTATTATACATGGCGCAATATCAATTTAATAGATGTTGGTTTTGATAGCGAGAAAGCTAAATGCACAACACAAATGGTCTGAAAATTCTTGACAACGCCCACTTAACCCAACACTGACTTGTGTTGAATCAGGTGGCTGCGCTAGAATGTTTTCTGTGCTGACTGTCCACAAACCCTTTCTTTGGCAGCACTAGGACCCTAAAGTCATTGAGCCGCACAGCTGGGGTATAAACCAGTGTCCTCCAAATTCAACACACACCCCAGGCACAGCCTCCAACCAGAAGAGCTGTGGAGAAGCCTGTGCTGTAACAGTGTATGCACAGAGAGGGGGAAAAAAATCAAAACACCAATGCTGAAATGTATCAAAGGACTTTTTGCTCTTTGTTGTTTTTTTATCAGTGACAGCTAAGCTGTGCAAACATGAAACCCAAAAAACGCTTTTAAAAAAATCTCCTCCATTGGTTGCTTTATGTATGCAGTGTAATGTGATGTTACAATAAGCTTTACATAACAAGGAAATCAATAAGCCATTGTTTCGCTAAAAAGCCTCTTTGGGTTTTATCCTAACAGCCATCCCACCAGACTCAATGTACGATCTGTGAGCCCACAGACCATATGCGGACTGACAAACCCGCGAGCACAAAGCATCCAATGTACTCAGAAACCCAAGTTTCCTAAAGGCTGTATGTGGCTTAATTGCAATATTCAAGTAATTAAAAACAATAGCCTCCTGCTGCTCCTGGGCATTGTGACGCCACATGTTGTCACTAACATCGTGTGGTTTCCTCCAGACACAAGTGCAGGGCTAGCCTTATAGGGAAAACTGTGCCTTGGGCCAATCTGTAGTTCCCTCCTGATAGCCATGAGCCAGCACTGGGGGCAGTGTCCCCTTTCAGAGTATCTGAAGGAACCTTACAACATGTGATTTTGGTGGGGAAAAAATTACCATCAAAACCCTGTCTCCATGTCTCTACTACAAAATGTTTTCAGATTTACACTTCTCTTAACCCACCCCCTTAATGTCACGTACGAAACTGTGTTATCAGATTTGAGTACATATTCTTATCTTTTATACAATAATTCTTCTCTTGACCCCAGAGCACCCCTGCTTACAGTGCCCTGGGTAGACAAGCAGGTCACCCACTTGGTTCATGTAACAAGAACTGTGTTGTACAAGAGAGGGGACAACTAGTATTGGACTACAACATGCCTGTTATTAGTTAGCATCAAAACATTCTCAAGCCTCTCGTCAACATATGATGTACAGTACTAGTTTTGAACTAATTATGAACACCTCTATAATCTCTAGTCTTATAATTTCATATGATGGAGCAGTCCAGCCCTGTTCCCATCTCCGTCCAACACCCATAGTGAACACTTCTACTGACAATCTACTGAACAATCTAGTGAACAATCTACTCAAACATTCTGTGTATGTCCACTGCCTTTCATCTGTACTCCAACTTTAGAAAAGAAATGCAAGCAACTGTTCTTGACTGCTGATGGATAGATAATTAATGATTTGTGTCTCCTTCCTTTCTGTGGTTCTTTTAAGTCCTCAAAGTGCACTTTCTCCCCCCACCCCACCCCCCACCCTCGGCCCCCCAAGAGTTTTCAGCCTCCAGGGACTGCAAGGAAATTTTACAAGGGGAAGAACCCAACTCTCATCGGGCTTAATTACACAGGAAGGGAGGCTGATCAACACAGACCAGCAGCCTCTCATTACTGGCAGTTCAATCAGCTCCTGGATTACAGGGTCAACACTACAGAGACCACAAGATCTAGTCTCCCAGGTGCTGCAGCACGAACAGCCACACAAAGATCCTCAAACTGCAAGTTTCCCATTAGAGCCAGCAGAGCTACGCACAGGTGGAGAGCTGCTCTCAAACATAATAGATAGGGCAACATTCTCTAAGGAGTGAGGTGTGACATCTACGAGAGTTTTTGAGTTTTTAACACAGAGCCTCTGATGAGTGCTTATGAGATGAGAAGATTATGGGGTGACCTGATACAACTATTCAAAATCCTCAAAGGCATCGACAAAGTCAACCCAGAGATTTTCCTCAGAGTTAACAGTGAAACACTAACCAGAGCATACAAGTGGAAACTACGTGGAAGTACATTTAAAACTGAGAACACATGGTTCTCCATTACACAAAAGGATGCGAGAGTACGGAACAAGCTACCCAGCTATGTTTTTGAAGCCAGTACTCCAACTTATTTCAAGCTGGATGACATTCTAGGATCAAGTCGACACTACAAAACAGGACAAATGGCCTGCCTTCATTTGTAATCTTTACATTCTAACTGTAAGAACGTGCTATAAAAAAGAAAATGAAGATCCTAATATCCTGTAATAACTAGAATCTGCATCAAATGCAGATGCAGATGATTTAAGAAATTAAGCCAGATGAAATCATAGACAATAATGTTACTTTAAACCAGTATAAATAAGAGGAATATACATTATATGAATGCTCAGATCCCAATACCTACTGAAGTAAAAAAATGTATTTCTTGAATAAATATTCACGCGCATGCACAACAATTTCCCACCTACTCTCCCAACCTTAAAAATAATGCCAAATATAAGTTACTGCCACCTTGTCATGTGAAGCACAATCCCACAACACTACAGCATCACGTTTCTACAGCTACTGACTGTGAAACGTGCCTTGAAAACTCTCCAAGCAATTACATTCGTTACTTTCACCCACCTGCGAGGGCAACATTTGATTGTGCCTCAATCATGAGGATGCCAGACACTTGGATAATTTGAAATTTAAGTTCTTTCACTCAATAAATATTGCAGTTGTTTTCTGGAGTGTCTAAAAGCTGTTAAATGATTATCCATGTTTATATTCAACTGCTTGATATCTTAGTTGGGGGACATATTGCAAATGAGCTAATACGAACAGCAAGCACTATACTGAGGCATTTTGTTCTGAAGGATATAAACTGAGATTGGATGTTCAAATTTCTATTTACCTGTGGTCTGCATTAAACTATGTTCATTGTGGTCTGTGGTGGAGCATCTGCTATTCATACTCTAACGCATCCTTCCTTTTAATAACATGACTGGATCTCACCACCTCTAGATCTATTAACATACGGATATCGATATTGATCAAAATTGCTCCTGTGTAATTTTATTAAAAAATGAAGGGATTTCTTTGCCTCGGTCAATGTCTTCTGCATTTTATGGCACACAGTCCAGTACTCTAATAAAGACAACTCTACTGTATTTGCCTCAGAATTGCTAAAATCTCAGCTTTGTATAATTACTAAACTAAAAACCATGTTGCCTTTTCCAGAGCACACTCAACAAATCACATCTGATGCTCTTGCATTATAAATCACCCTCGTTAAAAAAAGAATTAAACTTGCTACTTAGACATCATGCCAAATTTCTCAGACGTAAATCGTGGCAGAATTAAGACTTCAATAGCAGTCAATCCAGGTATTTACTTGCTTTGAGATTCCACAGCAATGAACACTTTGTAGATATTCCTTCCTGTTTGGCACAGGAGGTATTGTTGTCATATCCTTTAAAGATCAACTCCACATTTTTCCTTTTGGATTCTAAATTACACAAGTATGAACATTCAGTACAAACAGGAGATTTCTATGATGTTTCTCCAAGCTCTTCACACACCTAAAACTAAGTGCACTGACGGAGCTCATACAGTCTGAGTTAAAGTAGTCCAGGAAACAACACCGGGTCTCCTGGAACTGATCACAATTGGTGGCATCCCACCAAAATGTTTAGTAGGGTGTTTTTTGGCACCAGTTAAGTCAACTTCTGCTTGAAATGATACAATCTGCCACAGAGAAAGGTGCATTTTGTTGGAAGGGGAGTGTTAATTATGTTGTCCCTGCTTTTGGAAAAAGACAAAATTATTTTCCCAGCTCTCTGATTTATGCCAACGTTAAGCTGTATGTTAAGGTACCATCATAATGGTTTATACTGTATGACTAAGTTTCATCTATCTATCCATTTCATTTATATGACACAATTAGTTTACCTAATACATTATTGTATGTACAGTATGGTACATATAAGTAGGTTGTAATATATACAAAACTATATTGTATCTCTGAAAATGTTCACCATCTCCTCCACATGATGTACTGTATGTAGCTACAGTCAGTGTCACTCCCTGGATGCTGAGAAGGTTTTTGACTGACTTTTGTGGGAATATCTTATTCCCACATGGGTGGTTCAGCATGTTTCATCAATGCCCTTCAACAGTAATGTCAACTGGAGTTCAGCGATATTCCCCATTTGCGGTTTCTAGGAGCACTTGTCAGGGATGCCCACCAGCGCAAGCTGTCCAATCTTTTATTTATATCCCTATTTATATAAACACAACTCACCATTGTAAATCTCCACACAGTATTGAGAAATGTTTATACAGTATATCCAATGTCACCCTGTACCAGCCATTGGTCCATTAGTCCCAATGTGCATTACTGCAGGTAGTATTGGGACTACTAGCAACTCAGAATTGCTAAATTCATTTAGAAAGTAACTGCATTCACATTTCTCCACTCTGCAATACAAGCCATCTGTATGGCATCTGTTGCATTTCTAAAACAATTAAATTTTATAAAAATTGGCAAACAAAAAAAAAGAGGATAGCTCCCAGATGTTCCCCCTATGTCATCACAGCTGCAGCATGGTTTGAAGATAAAAGCAGCGTGGCCAGGTAGGTGAAGGTGGCTCAAGCTCAGTTGGGTCCTGCAGGGCTCAACAGCTCACAAGCAACATCTCATGATCAGAGGCTGAAGAGAGATGAGGATCTTGCAAGAGCAAAGAGATCAGAGGGCACCCACCCACTTTCAGCCTTCATGGTTCCCACGTGAGTCAGTAGGCAATGGGAAGTAAGAACAGGGCATTTCTGATTCTGCAAAACGCTGGCAGAACTGAAGCACACAGCCTCCAGCAAAAAAGTCCAGTAATTATTATTTACTAGGTAGGGGGGCATTAGTTAGTAAAAGTTGCATGAAAAGCCCTGCAAGCACATCAAAAGGGGAATTATGTGTCCTTTATTTCAGTTCTGGTCTCTTATCTGTTCTTTCTCAATGAATGAGCTTGGTTATGCTCTTTCCATTTGCTTGGGCTCCCTGCTACAAATTTAAATCCTTCAGCATAACCTTGCATCACTCTGACCCACTCGTATGGAATAATCCCCTGTCCTGTGGTCTCTGCACTGAATGACGTTCGCCCCAAAAATCAAAAGAGAGCACAAATTCCCCCTAAATCTAAGCCAATGGACTGGAAGTGCCTTCTCTCATTAGAAAATCTGCTCTAGTTAATTCTGTCTCCATAAATGATGGCCTAAGACTGTCTGAGCATCTGTTTAAAGACTCCCTGCTCACCCCCAGCCTCCTGAAGGAAGGAGATTAATTTCTTTTTCAATGTTCTTTTATATAATATTCTAAAAACGAATGTTGCTGGTTCCTTCTCGGCTATTTATAAAACAAGGCAAAAACAGAAATAGCCAGTAATCGCAAGAGGTAAGAGTGTTTATCGCATAACCATGCGTTTTACTTAATGTGTTCATACAACTGCAGGACAGCACAGGCTGTATTTATGGGTATGGTCTAGAAAAGTAAATGCGTAAGCAGTAACTTGTGCAGTCTCAATATCTTGAGGAAAAGCAATAAAAGCATGAAGGAAGTGGTCATGCCTGCATGCCTTATATACATGAACATCCCTGTCCTTGCTATCATTATCCTGACGCAATTACTGCTCTCTCTTTTCAATGTTATTGCTGTTTTTAAGCCTTTAAAATGAGCTAACAGCAAGCAACGCTTGAACTGTTTTAATTTAACTTGTAGGTTTTTCAAAGCAGGCCACTGAGCAAAGGTCAGACGCCTTCCAGTCTTTTGAAAATCCCATATCCTCTTCTTTCTGAGGCAAGGACGAGCTAGAAGTCATCCCTGAATCGTCCACAACCGCAGTGGGAATCCACAGCCGAGAACAGGCAATGCAGCTTTAACTCGTGGCCTACAAAACACCTCTCCTGTACAATCCTTTCGACAGCCGATGTCGGATTCCAGGTCTCCAGCAACCCTGGAGGCCTGCATTGCCGAGACCTGTATCAGAAATAACAGGCTTTCTGATAACAGATGGATAGATGGATGTGCAATTAAACGAGACAAATTAATCAAATTAAGTTACAAAACTCAGGCTGATAAAACAAGAGCCCGAGAGCCTAAGGCCCTTCAGACATCCTAGGCCTCCAGAATGTCAGCTTTGTCAGCCCTTCCATCACCAACAGCCCATTTCTCAGCCAAACCCTTATTTAAGAGGCGCTGCAATCGAAATTAAGGGCGCTTCGTTTTAGGCTCTCAATTTGTTGTGTGATCAGCCTGCTTTCTTTTTCAATTCCTCCCTTGAGCCGCTGCTTAATTAAAGCTCAAGAGTTCGTTGTGCGACCAGTTTAGCTGGGAGCGCTCCCCGTCTTGAAGGAGCCCCCCATGACGTCGCTGATTGAGAGAGCAGAAGAAGGCAGACCTCCTTGGGTGTCTCAACAGGTTAAGAAGTCCATCACTCATCCCCGATCGTATTGAAAAAACTGTCACTTGGGCAGATTCCCAGTCTTCCATTCCAATTATTTCTTCTTACAACCATGATCTGGCAGACCGGGTTAGGTTATGGGACTACTGCTTGAATGCAGACTAAAAAAAGTAAGAAGCTGAGTTCCAGGCTGCTTATTTATTATTCCCTAAAATTATTTGCCAAAAAATGGGAGAAAACAAACTTCTCCTCTGATTAACACAGCAGAGCTTTAATTAAGGTACTGTCTGCTGAACAGAACAGAATGTAGAATGGAGAGTGGGTGCAAAACAAACTTAACATCTTTTGTTCACAATTTTAAATCTGGGTATATGTGGAAACAAAGAAAAATGAAAGAATTTGAAATCTGGGTTTGATTATGGAATCAAAGTAAAATGACAAATTGTGTTCGTTTTTACAGAGCATTTTATAGAACTGCATGAAAGCTAAAGCAGTATTTAAAAACCGTAGTCTGTGTTTTCCAATAGAAATGATCATAGATATTTGGATACAGTGAGTGAGAATACCGAATGAGCACTTACAAACAAGAAATCAACACTTTCCATCTAGAAAGGGACAGAAACTTATACTGAAAGCAACAATCTGGCCAAACTTGTAACATTAGAGTTCAAATTCTCTTTATATCCTAGTGCCTATTGTCCCTATTTCCCTGCAAGTTTTCAATTACCACAAGAAAAGACAAGGCTGTGGGCTCTATGGTTCAGTCACCATTTGTATTTTGCTGTACAGACCTGCTGTCTGGCACTGTAGTTGTGGAAGCCTTGGTTTGGAAAGGAGAAAGCTGGCAGCAATCCAGGGTGCAAGTAGGTCTGGTAGGTGACTATTGTTTGCTCCCCCCTCCCCTCCATTATCTAATCCTTCACAAAAACCCATCAGGGCCACAGTGCACAAAGAACAAAGCCGACCTACACTAATTTGAGCACAAAGGACAGCCTTAAAAAGCCTGAATCTACTGCTTCAAGAACAATGCTGCTTAATAAGTCTGAGCAGTCTTAAGAAACACTTACGCTTCAGTTGTAGCTACAATAGAACCCCCACATCTTCCTACAATGCCATTTTCTAAATTACCGCTCAGAGGTTAACTAATTTTGTTTGGCTTCTTACAGAAGCGCTCATTCAGTTGCTTTTAGATCCCAAGAGCTTGATTGTTTAATCGCATCCCTGTGTTTATGCAGATTGTGTTAGATGACATTAAAGAACAATTACAAAAACTCCTAAAAGGTCTTAGTGCGTTGTGGCATTATTTGTTCAGCTCTCTTAGGCTTTGAAAATATTAACCCACTACCTTGTTGCATATTAATCAAATGGTGGACAAATAATACTGACCCAAGGTTGTCTTGTAACGCTAGTTCAAGACTACCGCCATAATTCATGGACTTAAATCAGCTCTTGTCCTGCATTGCTGAGGTACAAGGGCAGAGCTATATATTTTAACGAATAGACTAAGGCTCTGCTGCCAGCTGTTACTCCACATTAGCTCCAATGCCAAGATTCACCAAACAGTTAATAATCAACCAAATTGCCAATTGACATAAAGAACTGGAACTCCAACCACAGGTTTTGGCACTTGAAATTTAAGGATGAAATCTCAGGTTTTTTTTTTTTAATTCTGCCAGCTCAACTTGGAATAACGAACTTGAGTCAGCACTTAAACAGGAGCACAAGGAGAATGAGAACTGGGCAGACATTCCTCCGACACATAGACTGTCATGGTTAATAGCTTCACCACCGGCTCTCTGACTGACAGCTCAGAGCCACCCCAGACGTCTCACGGGTCATGACATACAGGAAGCCCAGTTTACCCCACTCAGCTTGGAGAGCTCCACTCACAGCTAGCCCTGATTCTCAACAGAACTGCCTGCAGCACAGGGCACACATGGGGGCGATGTAGAAGACAGCAAGGACTGTGGATCCTGCGTGCTCCTACACTAAAATCTGCCCCATTTCAAGAACGGGGCTAGTTTCAGTGGGGGTAACCTTGCAATGAATTAGCGTCCCGTGCAGGGGGTGGGGGGAGTCCCCTACTGTCAATGCGCTGATCCCTGCAGAAACTGGAATGAGCCTCTAGTCTCACCAAGACTTCCATTTACATGGTCATTTGATATCCTCTGAACCAGTTCCCTTACCAGTTGAGGGACCTGGATTTTAACAAAGACTTTATTGCACTAGTCCTTCTCCGGAGATTCCCAACATGATTCTTTAGCTGAATACTCACAGTTCAAGTCTCCAGATACAGCCTGGGCCACACACACATGCCTGAAGTCTTAAGGTTAAAGCCTCTTTTGCACTATCACACATCTCCCGAGCATTCAACAGAGCTTTAGGAAAGCTTGTCATATCAATATGAAAGCTGAAATAAATCTGAAAGGAAAAAAACGGCACATCTATAAAAAAGAATTCTTGATATTTAACATTTAAATAATGATTGATGAAGTATTAATTCCACAATCCCCCTCCTCACACATCCCTAAAAAAAACTCTGCAGGCATTTTTGAATAAGTAGGATCAGATCTTCCCACCAACCAAAGCTATTAACTCACAGTATAACTTAATATATATATTGAAATAACAGCTAAAAACTTCAACTTACAGACAAAAGAAGAACATTAACCGGCAAAAAATACTTTACCACGTTATGTGGTCAGTTTCCATCAATTAAAAAGATTTGCAAAAACATGTCTGTTGACATTTATTTTACACGGAATTATATTTGATCTGAGAACTCCGAATTTTCCTGAATACAGGACAGAGCAAAAGCAAAAGTGCTTTGCTGCACTGTGAACTGTCAGAGCTGAAAGGTACCACTGCCGTTATTTGTAGGGAAGATGAGATTTACTCCCCCCTCTCAGGCGTCTCATCCATCATCTTTCAAGGCAGCGCTTAGTGGGTTTGGAAAGAAGAGAGACACTGAATAATGCTTCAAAGATGAAAAACAGAGTGCTGAAGACCTGAAGGTGTTAAATACTGCTGAGACCTTCATTCTTCTGTAGCTCTTAACACCACTGGCCTTTACACTAAATCCAAAGAGGAATTTGCTCTGCTTCCTCAGCGCTACCTCTCTAGTCCTGGCTGGAGCTGGAGCCCCCGTCTCCGCGAGCTCTGATGTCTCTGCACTCAGAATCGCCTCGCATGCCACACTTAGGTCTCACTCTCACTGAAAGAGGGGAGGGGGCTTCACTTGTCTAGGTGGGGAGATCAGTTTTCTCTGGCTGACCTCTGCAAATCAAACACTATGGAGCGATCAAAGCAGGGAGAGAGACAGAGGGCTGAAGAAGACGCCCGCTTTTCCACTGCCTGATTACCCTTATCTGTGCAGAAATCAACGCTGTACTTCAACTCTCTCTGGCATGCAGATTTTAACAGGACATCTCCTATCGTTTGTATTCTTCTGTATTTTCCCCCTATGTTGTGATATGGTGTCTCTGCTCCTCTCGAGACTGCTGGTATCTGAAAATTGCTGCTCCATTTTAACCTGCATCTAATGGTTTGACTGTGGTACCTGGGGCAACAACTAGCAAGGTCAGCTTGTCCTAGGACTTCACTGGAGCTAAATCCCAAGTAAAGAACTCTATATGCTCCTCCACACCTTTGTCTAAGAGCTTTCCTTTCTTTCTCTCGGCTCTGGCAATCTGAGCCAGCACCTCTAATACACAGGGGGACAGCCCGGAAAGGTTCTTCCACTCCCTGAACACCCTCTCCTGGTTCCTCACTAGTAATGTGAAATTAATAACCTCCAGAAGCATCTGTACAAATGAGGATAGTTAGCAGTGCTGCCTCACAGCACCAGGGTCCTAGGTTTAACTTCGACAGCAGGCAACTGTCTTAATGGATTGTGTGTTCTCACAGTTGTTTGTATGGGATTGTGCTGAGTGCTCTCTTTAACTGTGGTCAAAAGCCGGACTGGGAGTCCAGCTGAGAGTGGACAGCCCTGTCTTGTGTCCTATAGCTTCTGGAACAGGCTCCAGCTTGGTGCAGCTATCAGCAGGATAAGCAGCCTATTGATGATAAAAGGAAGGATGCTAGCAATGTGCTTGAGGGTCCTTATTCACTGTTGGACAGTTCAAGGGCTATATCCCCGCACGTATTATAAAGTAATGTAAAATTCTACATCAGTTCAATTAAGCAAGCAGTATAATCAGCCTAATTAATTAACTCACTTATGTACTGCTCAGTCTCATTGGTGCTCATATTCGATCATTTTAATTACTTAAATAAAATATGTTAATTGTTTAATACATGAATGATTTATGTCCTTAAAAAATACCAAATGTACAAAGTCTAAGGGGAAATAAGGGACAGAGAAATGCACCCATTACATGCAATAAAATGTGTATTGTTTGCAATGTCCACATACAATGCTTTTTCTGGTATTTAAGGACATACAGTAAGGACATACTGTAATAATGGGAAGAAACAACTATGATTGTGAGACTACTGATCTTCCCATTCCAGGAGTGCCAGTGTCTTTATTTTTAGATTTTTATTCCAACAAGATAAACCAAGTTTTTACTACCTTAACTGTATCCGTTTCTTCCAGCTTTCCAGGTGCTGCTGCTGCCGCTTTCAAAAGAAATGCAGACGCACCAGGATTGTACAGCCCTGATGAGCACAATAAGAAAGCAGCATACATAAAAAGCCCATTTGCAAAAATTAATTTGTTGTCAGTTCTTCAAATGACTCTGGCTGGTGTCTGTGAACTCACATCATCTGCAATTGAAGATGCATTTATGAGTTAATTTTTATGTCCCACCTTTGCTAAGCTGTTGGCCTCATGATGAATGTGTTACCAGGCTAGGAAACAAACATGCATGAATCACAGGAAGTTCGACAAGGGAAAACTCCTTTAACACAAACCCCCACCTACCACATCTAGTCAAATGTGGATTTTAAGTATTGAGGCACAGGTATGATATTTTAGTTTGGAGCAGAGAAGATAGGGGCAAATGCTATTCTGGGAAAATGCTCAATTAAAAAATAAAAATAAACCAAAACATTTGATCTAGAACACATCTTCAATTTTGCAAATCTGCCAACATTCTAATAATAAACACACAGAGTGGAGTTTCCCTGAAGGAAGAAAAAAACAACTTGAAGCATCCGTCTTGCAGACCCAATTTCTCTGAGCAGATAACTTTCCTCTGGAGGGCTCAAGAGTGTTTAACATCTGAATCCGAGGCAGAAAACTTCAGCTTGGCGAGAGGAGGCGCCTGAAGGCTGGGGCAGTGCCAGACTTTGGCTCCCAGACTATTTCAAACACGGGCTACCCAGTATTGATCTACGGGCTTACAAACCTTATACATTTTCATCCCTACACACCTAAGAAGTAAAGACACCTCAGCACAGTCTGTTTTCACTTAAAGTACAGACGGAAAGCTGCACCTGAAAATTTCAGTCCAGCATATAACGCACTAAATTCTTAACACAAAACTCCAAAGTTCCCCTGTGTGCACCAAAAAGAAGGGCAGAATTCTTAAGGACAGTTAACATTAAAATCATAGCATGTAAAAATGGTTTCTAGGTTTCTGGTAACCAAGAAGCCATTTTTCTCTTTCGATTAGAAAAACAGGAGTCGTGCCAAGCCACCTTCATTGTGGCAGTAATCAGCTATTTGGATTTTTTTTTTCTTTATTGGCAAAACAACAGTACAACAACAAAGAAATATTATATAATAATAGGGTTTCCCCATGGGAAGAATCTAAATTTAGGTTTTATAAGAGTTATATGATGCTATTTATTTCTGTTCAGTAAGTTCATTAAAGAGGAATAATCTTGGAGGAACAAGATGCACTCACACACAGCTAGTGTCACAAAGCTTCATCTGACAGGATACACGTCCCAACACTAGCCTTCTCTTTCTTGTATAAGTGTAAATCTCATCATAATCTCTGTAAAATTGTTTTAGCATCATCAAAGGTATATACCAGGTGACCATTGGTGGCTCCAGCCTAACTATTCATAAGTGACAGAGGCCAAAGGTTTGTCCCAACATAGTCAGCAGACTGCAGGTTACAGGTTAAGTAAAATTGTGTGTGGTTGCCAAGTCCACACAAAATCCACTGAAAGCCAGTCCCTGTAGATTATACTTCCAAACATCTATGGTTCACTGAAGAGGTGGAGAACCTGTGGCTCTGTTGAAACTGACATAATTACTTACAGATTCAGGACAATCCAGATGTCAGAGTTGAAAAGCAGAAGAGCTGTACACAGCTATTCGGATCCCAGACACTTTGGTTAAATTAAATCCTAACTGCACAACACAAGTCTGCAGGCTGAGAGGGTTAATAAAACACACAAATGGCTACACTGAACAAGCTACCAATTTCAGTTGCCAATTCCTTTCCTCCTTTCCAGAAATGACTTCCCAAGGCTCAAAGATCGATAATCCATTATTAAGGACTTAGGACTCAGGAAACACCAGCATGGCACATGAATTTTTTTAAAGCTGTCTGGTTGTTTAAACAGCAGTGGGTGTGGCGAGGCTGTAAGGACACAGACCTGACAGGTCCGTGACTGTGAGGCCTGTTCGGCCACCAACACTAGATCCCCACTGTGGGTCCTGTGTCCATTTACTGGAATTAGTGCAGCCACTGGGAAAGAGATAGTGCACTGATTTGAAATAAATTGCAGTGTACAAGCAGCACTGCAGTCTCACATGTTGGTTAGGATGTCTGACTGGAATAAAGAATTGTTTCATGGAGGAAAAATTAATATGTCTGCATTTTTTCTTGCAAATCAGTTAGAAAATACACATAAAAGGATTAAACAACAATTAGAAATAAATAACAGTGAGAAGAGGATGTTTAATGCTACTTTTAACAACTGACACTACTTCTTTTATTCCTAACCCTTTCAAAGCCCAGTGATGTCAGGATCAGGTAAATCCCGATAAAATGTCCAAATAAGGATTATACTGAGACCTTGTTTCTGTAATAGTGAAATTCCTCATTTTGATGTTTCCGCTGTTTGCATAGCTTAAGGGTTATCAATTATCTGCAAATCCTGCTGTTTCGGTTGGCATTTTTTAGGTACCTCATTACTTGTGCTTCTCTATAGTCCTCTGGCATCATTTCTGATTAAATTATTATTTGCCTGTTCTTTAGGTGTGGAAGTTGAGAATGATTTGCCATTTTCCCATCGGTGCAACATGACACTCAGTAACAGCACAAGTATGGCCTGCCACTGCAAACACTATTACAGAGTCAGGACTGCAGTCCAATTGCCAATAGAACTAGATCGCAATGTCTGCATTGCACAAACTGTACAGTATATCTCTCACTGTCAATGCCACTGTCCCATTGCCTCTGCATTACCTGTTTGCCTCATGCAGACAGAGCTCCCATGTGCAGCTCGTATTCCGTGTGTGGACAGTATATAGAGACTGAACTCCAGCAGCAGGTCCTGTGCACACAGTACATTCAGAGAATCTGTACTGTGGATAAACAGGGAGAGCCCCATATCTCACCACAGAATGGTTAAAAAGGCTTCTGTTTTAGTGGATGGAGATGTGCTTAAGATGTGTATTTCTTGTGCCAGTTCCCTTTTGAATGCTTGTTTTGTTATGACAGATTTGATAAAGTGTGATGGGAGCAAAGTACAGTATTATTAACTTAACAGGAGTACTTAGACTATCTTCAGCTGAACCTAGGTGAAGCACTCTTTTACCAAGGGGAGGTTTCGAAAAAGAGGAAGCCATTAGGCCTGTCTTTCTTGAGCTCAGCTTCTACAATATGGCTGGGTAGTCTGTTCCAGACACCCACAACCCTTGTGCAATATAGAGTCTCTTTTTATTTATCTTAATTAAGTACTTTTAATACTGAGCCCTAAAAAAGTTGTTGATGCTGAGTGACATTTGTGATGCTTCTAAATTACTTGCAAAAGCAATTTAAAATTTAATTTAAAAAAAAGAAATTTAAATTCACAAAGAAAACGATTTCCTTCCATCACAATAGAGCACATCTGGCTAGCCCCAGAAGACAGTAAAAACCTCTTCAACTGAAACGTTAATGATAATTCACACTTAGTTTTACAATAAAATCTAGGAGAGCTTTAGAAATAAAACATTTTATGAAAACTTTTAAAGACAAGTATTGCAATACTGTCGTATCTTCCAGCAAAGAGAATGTTTCTAGTGGGCAGGAAAATAAATCACTGCATTTGGCACTAAGATGAACTTATAAAACACCATATGAATAAGTCTGATTTAATGTGCCTCTTAGTTCAATAATAAACTCAAAGACTGGCAGACTTCCATGCTGAACTACAGTAGCCCATATCCAAGGGTGAAGAAAATTATGAGAGTGCTTGTCTTACAATTATAATTTAACAATTATCCAGATCTTAATGTTCAATTCTTGACTCCAAGCTGAATATGGGATGTATTGCCACACTGGAATTTATCCAGGGAACAGAAACACAAAATAACCAAGACTAAAAAGTGTATTAAAAATGGAATGGGTTAAAATGACCCAAATCTTTTTAACCTGAAGTAAAAGGTGAACTTGTGAAATTGACCTAAAAAATTCAGAAATGAACTTCAGCTCAGAAAAGCTGATAGAAAAACTAAAAACATTTAAAAAATAGATGATAGACAAAGATCAGACAGACAAAAAAGGCACATTGTTGTTTACTGAAATTTCTATAAGAACTAAAAATCAAAGCACATTACATAAGGTGGCATATCTGGAATCTGCAGATTCGGGGAAGATGGGAAAGCTGGATGACACCAAATAACCTCTTCTCATTTAAAACTTTCTTGAAGTTCTTGTTCCCCTGATCCAAACTGTTGATTGTGCTTGGCCGTGCCACTGGATGCAAATAAGACTGTGTGCAATTTAATTTTCTCCTGCATTTCTTAATGGGCACGGGAGCAGCACTCCTTCACATAGCACAGCATAGAAGGGGAATGATTAGGACTGAGCGTGTTAAAGTTTCCTGGATGGTGGTTTTGGCAAGGCAATTAATGGTGCTGCCAATCACATTTAACCAGAGTGAAAAGCATGTCAAAGAAGTGAGACAAATAAGGTGGCAGAGGAGGAAAAGGGTGTGAAAGGCCTGTGCTTTCTGGGAATAAATGAATAACAGAAAACAAATACAACACTAATCCCCTACTTGTATTAGTCACATCCTGTGGCAATTCCTGATAGCTACAGATTCTTTTTACAGCTCTAAGCACCTGTTGAGAGTTCATTGCAGGAACACAGCTGGTGACTTCCCAGATAACAGGTGAAATTCGTTTGCACAATATATTCTGACTATGTCAATGAGGAAGTGATCCTCACTGGACTGTAAAAACCTCCTGACCCTTCTGCTGCCAGGATGCCTTTGGCAGAGTGCAAAAACAAAACCCATCCATAGTATAGAATGGTACAACACCAAAATACACTCCCATTGATTCCTACACATTGGAAAAAGATTGGGCTTCACAGAGTCCTTTACCGAAACACCACCAGCTTTGATATTATTAGTAAAGTGTTCAAAACAAATGCACAACAGGGGTACTGAGGTGACCTTTGCTTATTCAAAACCCAGTTTTCAACTAACAAATCTTTAGCCAAGACAACATAGCTACAGCAAAATAAATGTATGCAACGATAATCACAATACTTTCTAAACTGCTAAGGTGAGCAAAGCGTTTGGCCATTACATTTTGTGTTGAAGAAATCTTGTCTAGGCCCACAGGCCAGGAGCACTCCAATATCTTCAGTTTTAAGAACAGGAAACAAAAACATACTGTAGCAAGTCTGAGATAATAAAGATTCTGTCTGCTCCAAGTTTTGTTTTTACTGCTTATTTTCAGACATTCCTGGATGCTCCTCGGTTCCTTCAAGTAAAAATTAAAAAACAAATCAATTCAAAGTTTCCCCTTGTGCAAACCAGAGACCCGCAAGGCGATTCCAAAGATCTCCTAATAAAAGCAAGCAATTTTTTTGAAAACTGTGGTTAATAACATCCACATGCAGGCACATACCACCTCGAATTTGTCCTTCAACAAGGCAAAAAGATACACAGTGAGAATAACTTTTCAAATAAAAAAGGTGGTTAGACAACTGCAAACAGGTACGCCTTGTGGGTGTGGGGAATGGTCTTTAACGATGAGTAACATTCCATTATATACAAAAGGCCAGACTGCTGAAGCATAATGTAGCCACAGTCAAAATAACAGTTAGGTGCGAGTAAACCTGCAATTAACTATGTGAAAACAGCTTTTTACATTTTGTGCCAGAAGGATTTATTTTGATGTCTTGACTTTCATATGTTAAGGAATCAGCCTGTTCCTTTGAATTGTGAAGGAATCACATCCTTCCTGACCGCCTTGCTCCGAGGTGTCCAACTGACTTTGCTTTGAGGATGAGTGAGGGCTTTTCTCTCTGGCTCCTTCATGAAAACCCAGAAGTGAAGGCTTCACCAAAAAGAAACTTCAACTTGATCTTTTTAAATCACCAATTACTGATTATTGTATACCCACAAATTTGGAAATCTGCATTTTTTTTTAACTAGAGCCTACGCTGTAGTTCCATTTGCCTAACACTCCAAACTGCACAGAATCTGACAGAGGAGCTAACAATGACTGGAGGAAGGGCATACAGTATTTCTCTGGCCTCACTACATGTATTCCAGGAGACACTGTAAGGTCAGAAAGCAATACAGCCTTAGCCAGCTAATCCCACTGCTGCCCCCATCAATCAGTGCTCAGTCAATGGTGTGCTGCCACTGTCATATTAGTTGTCAAGCAATTGTCTCATGTCATGTTCACCTAGTCATGTTGCCCAACACTTCTGATGAAAAATCTCATCCTGGAGTAAAATTAAGAGTCATCCCCATGGCTCTACCACTCAGGAGCCCAATTTGTCAATAACGTTTAAGCTACCTACTGCTAAAATCTATCGTCACATGAAATCAATCCTCTAAACATTACCAACACTAGAATTTTTGAATGGCGTTATATTGCAGAAACTGGACAAGTGCCAGCTGGTTAAATTCCAGTCCAGGCAGGTCTTGTATTGTTTCCAATACCAATAACATTTCCACTTAAAAAGAAGCACGAGATCAGGGTCTGTACGATTAAAAGCTAACAAAGCCTACCATATCTGTAATAGGATTCACTTCAGAGATGCCCTGGGAGGCTTCCACACACACCACAGCCCTCTTTCCTCCATTACATGACATTATTCACTAGCTGGCTGGTGCACTGAGAGATGTGAACACGTGCACATGGCGGTCCACAAATTCAATTACTTCTTCTCATTGTCCGCTGCTGCGGGATGTGAATGTCACTCAGCGATCGTGGTTTCGGATCTTCGTTCCTGCCGAGAGAACTGAGCGGCGCCACTGCAAAATCTCTTGATAGCATGAGAAATGCAATAAAGTGATGCATTAATGTCATCTTAATGTATGTGTCCGTTTAATCTAGTGTTACGCATTTCAAAGCAGGGGGAAAAAAATCATTAGTTCCATATCTGGGCCCTTTGGTCTAAGAAGAGGATGCTGTGCCTTGATCTTATTACAGGCAGAATCATCCAGTTTTTGAATTATATCCAATTCCAGATTTCACTGTGACAGTAGTGGGTCATTCTGTGGATTACTGTAACATAACCTACACTGTGACACCTGTAGACAACAGGAAACAAGAGGTTTCACTGAAAAGGACTCCAACGTGTTCACATAAAGAAGGGGACCCGCTTCATCTACCACAGACACGCAGCACCCACTTTGAGTAACAAATTTTGTCCCATTTATGAAGCCCTCTGCTTATTTCCTAATAATTCCTTACACTTATATAGCACTTTTCTGGACACTCCACTCCAAGCTCTTTACAGGTAAAAGGGACTCCCCTCCACGACCACCAATGAGCAGCCTCAGCTGGATGATATGACGGCAGCCATAACGCACCAGTACACTCACCTCACACCAGGTATCAGTGAGGAGGAGAACAGAGTAATGAAGCCAGTTCATAGATGAGGATTATTAGGAGGCCATGATTGATAAAGGCCAGGGGTTAACACCCTTACTCTTTTCAAGAAACACCCTGGGATTTTTAATAACCACGGAGAGTGAGGACCTCGATTTTATGCCTCATTAAAAGAACAGTGCCTTTTTACCGTTTAGTATCCCTGTAACTATGCATTAGGACCCATACAGGCCACAGAGTGAGCACCCCCTACTGGCCCCACTAACACCTCTTCCAGCAGCAACTTCAGTTTTTCCCAGGAGGTCTCCCATCCAGGTACTGGCCAGGCTCACACCTGCCGAGCTTCAGTGGGCTGCCAGTTGTGAGTTGCAGGGCAATATGGCTGCTACCTCCAAAATACAGGAGACAGCAAGGTCTCAGATTTTCCTAGCCTTAACGAGAGGCAGAGGAATTGTAAAGTTGGAACTTATGTGAACTGAAGGAACACAACAGGTCAGGAAGAAAAGTGAGAATTTGAACTTAAAGATGGTCAGGCTGTCAGACCCTAAAGAAGTAACCAAGCTGCAATGTGCTCTCTGTTCCCCCTGCATTCAGGCTCTGCGTCCCAGAACAGAAGCTCATAATCACTAAGGGGACTTCCTTCCTACAGGTGCAGAACTTTCTTCAACGCACCATGTGCGTCAGCAGCCCCACTGCACAACCGATACACAAGTGAGAAGTTACTGGACTAATCCAGTTCAAGGGGGAATGGAGTTTAACCAGGATATCAGAATTATTACACCTACTCATTACATATCTTTCATTGCCAAGTAGTCAGGACCTTGGTAAATGTCTCATTTGAAGGACAACACTTTCTACAGCATAGTGCTCCCAGTCGGCACACCAGGGCACTGGACTGGAAATTCTGGTTCTCCTATTGGTGCTACTTACAGCACCAACTGTTGTCCTTACAGATCATGTGGTAAGAGATTGTGTTCTGGCCTGTATTGCATGTTACTGCTTTAAAACAGGAAACTTTTACAAGGAGGGAAGATTGTCGACACGCATATAAAATCCAGTAAAGATAAAGCAAATGTTAAAAGCAGTTTGCTATTCAGCCTGTACTATAAAAACATTAATGCAGGCTACTTTACAGAGAATACAAAAGCAAAAAAACTCTGAAGAAATGTTTTGCTTTATAACTAAATGGGCAGTGTTGCTTAATTTATTTTCACATTTTAATTGATGCACACAGCTTTTCTATAGGTTCTGAACAGCTAATTCAACTCAGCACTATTCTAACCATCCACCAACTCTCAAACTAGAATAATCACATTTTATTATGCAACTCTGGCATTTAATTTAAGATTTTTAATGATCCTGGAAGGGTTTTAATTATTTTTTTAATCAAATGATTCATCTTCATTTTAATGTTGCAGGCATGTATTTAGTCATAATTTGCTGCATTCTCCTGGTGACAGAAGGCACAATTGCTCAAAACATTTCTTAATTCCTTTGCATATGTGCAGAAATATGTTACACATAGGTACACAAGAAGTTACAAGTCCCAGATATTAACACAAGCATAATTGTTCCTCTGTATTTTTTTACATAAGCAAAATTAGACATTCTAGGATAGGGGTTTGCAAACTCAACCCGGTGCTGCAAAACTGCAATCCTACAAGTTTGTGATGTTCAATAAGAAGACAACTGGAAGTCATGTTCCTTTCTCCCAGTTATGCAACTCATTGCTCTAATTAAATCATTCAGAGCTCAGATGTAATGGAAGCCAGAAGTCCTGTGGTTCTCAAAGGCTAGCAATGCTGACTGACTTTTCATAAGTTTCAGGTAACACATTTCTTCCCATCTTTACATTAATGTCGTCCTCCACTTATGATCTACTGTACCTTCAAAAAAAGACAAGAGACCTCAAGGTCTGAGATTCTCCCTCGAGCATTCACTGCAGCCTAAGTGAACGAAGGAAAGTGCAGTGTTATTCACGAACAGCATATTTCACACACCTGCTCCTGTGTTCGCAACTGTACTTGCATTACTCCAAAGGAAAACATGGTGTCGACCACTGTATTTGTATCTCATTTTGAGCATTTCTGAGGAGATGATGCGAACATTATCTACAAGTACTTTCTCCGATAATCGTTCGCGTCTGACGCTGGACGCTGTTATTGTAGCCTCGCTGCACGTCCTGTATAAAACTCAACACGCTGAGCTCAAGCGCAAAACGACTGATCTGCGTCTCCCGGCGCACTCCTGCCTCAGCTACAACTGTGTGGTCAGGTATTTTTTTTAAGTCAGACTGCAGCAGACGGATATGTTTTTCATTCTCTGCGCTCCTGGCACCAATAATATAGGTCTCGGGTTTCCTCTATTTCTACATCTATTTATAATCCTGCATTCCGGTGATGTGTGGCTGCGGCAGAGGGAAGAGTCAGGGCAAATACAGTGTATGGATTAATATTTTAAAGCGGGGAAGGAATCGCAAGATAAAAGAATCGAAGCGACCGAGCAGAGCAAACATTAGTTAGTAATGGCGAGTAGATTCGCGTTTAACCACGGCTACAGCCCGAGTCAATTGATCCTGCTTGTTCAATCGAGCGAGTGAACAGCAATTTGTGAGCTCTGTGAAGTTGGCCCCTCACGGGGCTCAATTAGCGATGCAATTTAAGCACTTCCGAAAGAAATAATATTTTAAGCGAAATCTCAAAGTCGTCTGAAAACGCGTCTGGAAGTCAATTCAAGCGATTTTCCCCCCGCAACGTTATTTTTAACATTATATAGCCCTTAACTGTATGCATGATACTATTTCCTAATCGTTCTAACCTTCATTAATCAGCGGGGTGTACTGCTCGTTTCTGTGAATGGAAGTAATGCACTGTGTGAACAGGTTGTGATTGAGCAATAAAATGAAGACGGGTGGGTTACAGCAATTTGCGCTTTTTACACCGTTAACTGGAGTATGTATCCCATCTTTATGAGACCTCATTGGCAACATAGATGTCCGAACTCTCCAATTACCACCTGCAGCCATTTCTAATAGGCGCACTGCCTGGTGTAGCCGCGTGGGGGAAGCGATTGGCAGGGAATGTAGATATTGAGCACGGCAGCCCAAATAAATATTTAAAATCCACTAATAGCTTTTCCGTTAAATCACTGAAGAAGAAGAATCAAAAGAAGCACTGAGCTGACATTTGAAAGAGGCAGCAATACAACCGTCAGGTACAGGTGAGATAAGGAGAGGAACGCAGTACGCTTATCGCTAGCAGTAAATGACGCACTGCAATAACACAGAGAAAAAAAAACTATTCCTGTACAAGCGCCTCACTGCATACACAACGAATAAACTCAATAAGAAACACATAAACTCGGAGATATATATATACACACACACCTTTCATACTGGACCTTTGAACACTACATAATACAATAATTAAGTTCAGATCAATGACATCAATCAGATTTACACATTCCTCGAGCAGGAAAAAAAAAGATCTGTTCATTATTGCCTTTTAACGGCCCTCTTTAAAATGACACGGATATGAAGGGGTTAAAATGAAATGCCGTTTCAGTTGCTTTTTCTTCTTATCATCAACATTTCAAGCGGGTGGGAGGGGGGCATGTTTCCCAGTGTAGTATATTGAATGTTGAGTGCCATCTAACGAACGGCAAATCGGAGCGCTTGTGTACGTCTCTGAGCTGGGAAGAAAAACAGGACGCACTAATATTAAGCAAATAGGAAGTACTTCAGCTCTGTCATTTTAGAGGCACGCCCCCCCCATGAAGAATTTTAAGATCTTCAAGCCACAACACAGCTGCGCGCCGCTCTGGGACACTCGATCACCCCCTGAATGAGACAAACGTTTATTACACATTCCTGGAGAACAGGTGTCTTTTTTTTCCCCCCCAAAGGAAGAAAAAAAACAGGAAGATCAAACAAGGGAGGGAGCGACTTAAAAGCAGTCCCTAAAAAAAAAAGTTTCTTGAATTATTACTTTTCTTTCAAAGCATGGGGCGGACGAAAAATTAAGAACTGAGAGGAAGGGGCTTTTGGTTAAAAAAAAAACACCTCTTCCGACATACTATTTCCATTTGGCTCACACGGCGAGGAGGAGTCTGGTTTTAATAAACTCCTAATTGCAAACAAGCCCTGCGCCACGGCTTTGGAACGAACGGTCGCCAACCCGAGTGTAGCTGATTCAGAAGAGGAAGTGGCTACTGTCCAAAATAACAAAGGATTATGGTCACAAAAGTCAGACAGAATGGGACGATTCGCGACGGGGATTTAAGGGGACAAAGCGAACGGGGGAGAAGGCGCGAGACGGGGCCGCCCAGCCCGGCGCGCGCACACAAAAGCAGGCACGTCGCCCCCGACGCGACAGGTTGCTAAATCCAGACCCCTTCGTCAACTACAACTCGACCGCTGCCCGAGATGACTGCCAGTTACTATCTGCAACAAAATACTTTCCGTCTTTGCCTCACTTAACGGGATATGTACAGGATAGCCCAACCCTATGTTTTCTTATGAATGAACACCCAATGTCAATTACTCCTTAGGCTGTACTCGGTAGCATTTTAAATTCACGATCTAAATGTGTGAGTTTTAACATGAACTACACATAACTTGACTGCAGGTAGCGTTTTTGTGATACCAGAGTCCTTTTCCATGCGCGCATTGCGTTCTTTCTTTCAAATGTCTCGGTCTGAATTTCAGATGAACTACTCCATCACAGGCAGGTAGTCTACACTGACGTTATACAAATGTCGCCAGGTCAGTGGATAGTTGTTTTCACAAGTGGCTGCATCGCTTTTCTCTCCCTCTACACCGCAGGCGTGAAGCTTGGGCGTCTGAGCGCGGAAACTAGAGCTTTCGACTTCGAAGCGTTTCAACATCGAAAAGTTATCAATAAATGGGCCACCATCCAAATGTAGTTTAAGCACAATTCACCAATGCCTTAACAATGGCAATGAAACTGCTCTTAATTCCGTCACCTGTCCTGAAAAATGCGTTCCTATGTGAACAGTTTATCACTGTAGTCGCAGACTGTTAGCCAGCTGTAGACTGTGAGGTGTACTTAAAGGGCGTCGTAAATAACCTGTCCGTATTAGCTAACTGTAGCCCGCTTTAAGCATTGTCAATGGTGCTGTTTCCTACAAATGAAACGAGGAATCGCCCATTATCTCTCCATTAATAAAAAAAAGTACATAGTTCGTACACATTAATCAGATCCTCGTTAATCCTATTGGCTAAATGCTGTTGCCCTCAATGACAATAGTCAGGAGCCGACGGAGCACTGCGTTAACTATCATAGGGTACTTTAAATATTAGCATCCGCAAAGGATGGATTAATGGAAGGTTAACTGCATGAGTGGGAAGGAATAACGAATCACAGAATCATAAACGACTTTGATTTATTAACGGCAGCAGCAGATAATTTATACGAGTTATTTTACTAGACGATAATTGAAAGTATAGTGCACTGCCGTCACATATTTCCCAGGGTTTTATGAAACCCCAGTTCACGAGATTTTAACACATTCTCGTGTGGAAAATCAAAAACATTATACACACAGCTAAACGAGGCAAGTTCAACACAGTTAAACACGGTAACTAAAGAAGTCTCGTTGACAGATTCACAAGTCTACAGTAAGCGGTATGAATTAGTATAATCAAATGGTAAATCATGCACAAGAAAGGGAAGCAGTGAAATTGTGTACAAATCCGAAAACGAAGCAGTTAACCACAAAACTACTGCTCTCTGATTTCAATGATAATTTTTCCAGACTGAAAATGTCCATATTTATAATCGTCCCTGTTCTGTTTCAACCTTTCGGAATTCAATTTAAAAACCAAATCTCCGACACTTAATTTATATTTTTTTTTTAAAAACACCCTTAACAGAGCACCTAGCATTCAGTACAGAACTCTGCGAACAGCATTCAATTAATCTGCCAAACAGGGTCACTGGTACGCTTGAAGTATGGCTAACGGCCATCAGCTTTCAAATCTCACACCCGCTCAACAGCTTGAGGCTAGCTTTGGTCCTTCCTTATGGTATAATTAGCATCAATGAATCTGACATCTTTAATGCCGTACAAAATATTGTAAGAAAGGTGCCCCATCAGAAACATAGTATTCGTAATGACCGCCGACCGAAAAGTAACGTATTGACTGTGAAAGTAGCCTTCCGAAATCTAGTGCAAAGTAGAAAGAACACAATGAGACAATAAAAGCATGTTCACATTTCACAGGTTCGCTCTGGTGAATGTATTTTATGTAGTATTTCTGAAAAACAGCTTCGGTTTTTCGGTTGGACGGTTAAAGTACCCCCCCT
Organism: Atractosteus spatula; assembly: GCF_055471065.1. Lineage (NCBI taxonomy): Eukaryota > Metazoa > Chordata > Actinopteri > Semionotiformes > Lepisosteidae > Atractosteus > Atractosteus spatula. The sequence continues at coordinate 6,172,091 of NC_142719.1, read as the reverse complement.
AAAAAAAAAATCACATTTTTAAGGATAAAAAGTGACACAGATACAAACTGACAGCAGCTGCATGAAAATTACAGTCTCGTATTAAAATGAAACAAATCGCTCCCGTGAGGTTAGAAAGGGTGAGGACTTCAATGTATGTAAGAAAACACCATGAAATATGTCAAATTGGCAGAAGTATGAACTAGACACCATCTCGTTTAACGATAAAACACTCAACGCTACCAATGCAGTGGCATTTCATGACTACGAAAACTCAGCCGAGACTCCCAGGCGGATCTGTCCCAGTCTAGAGGGAGCGCAGCACGACCTGTCTTCACGTATTTATCAAAGGCGCTCCGGCTCTTTCAATGTCAAAATAAAGTTGCACAACATCCGCAAAGCAAGGTTGCGTCCAATTTTTTGGTCAATACGCAGCGCTACGGTGTATCCAAAAAGTTATTTTTCTTTTCTTTTGAAGCAGGGGGGGTGGGGTGGGGGGTGACTTCGCAGGAAAAATTCTCTCCCCTTAGTTTCTCCTGAGACCGAACGGGAAAGAAAAGGCGAACTCCGCAGTACTAAAAAGCAGCGGACACTCCCCCTCTAAGGGAACATTTTTTACCACAGTTAAAGCGAAATACCATATGTCACCGAACCGCATGAATAACTTTGCAACTGAAGTACCCACCACTGTTTAAACTTAACACCCACCGAATGCCTTACCTGTTGGCGCTTCTGAGCCATCAGCGTAGATGCGTACAGCAAGTATCAGAAGAAAAGCCAGGGTATTCATTGTACGGTTTTAGTCCAGTTCGGTTTTTCAGCAGAAATCATAACAGTGTCTCCGCCAGGACTGGTGCGAAGTTGAGGACTCGAGCCCATTGATTCCTGATTTCGTGCTGAAACGATATTGAGAGACTCCGCGAGCGAGGCTGTAGCACAACGGACCACACAAACTGACGTCAGGATAAACACTTCAAAAGAGGATTTTTTTTCCCTGCCTCCCCCCCCATACAAAAAGCTGACCAAAAGACAAGCAAACGACGCCTCCTTGTGGTTATATCCAATGGTGCTGGGGGAAAAAAAAGTTTTTTTTTGTTTAGGTATAGTGTATTTGTTTAGCCGTTCCAGTTTCAAAAACCAGGCTCAATTTGTTTTAAATCTGTGGCTTAATCACTTCATGACTGCACTTAAAGATCCCGCCGGGAGATTGCAGAAAGTAAAAGATGTGCAGATGGCAAAGTAAAGCTTCCTTGTTCACTGCCAGTAAAAAAAATCGGGAAAACCCTTTGGATGGATACTACTATCCCAAGAAAAAAATTGGAAGTATTTTAACGTTTGTTCAACATAGATAGGTCCATTATGGAAGGGGGGGGGGGGAGTTTTAAACGGAGCCCCTAAGAATAATTCATTTTATTGCCGACTTTTAACTGTAGGATAGTTATTTATTTGCGTAGTCCGCAAATACATTTAACAGGGAAAATCTAGTTATATTTAACAGCTTGCCGGTTTGTTAGAGCAGCAGGGGCTCCACAATTTTGAACACCCCCATTGGACCAGGGAGAGTTCAATTTGTCTCTAATGCCGCAAGGTTCTGCTTGAACCTATTTAAATGGAAAGAGCCTTTCATGATGAATCCGTCCTGAAAACGTACCGTCCTCCTCTCTGTGTGCTGGTGTAGCTGCCATAGGGCTGTAAAGACTTCATAAAGTATATTGACATGCTCGCTGATTAATCGAAGGCATATATGTCTACACCAAGGGCACTCTTTTATTTTATACTTCTAGTTTTCTGGAGGGAGCATAGCACAGGAGATAACCCTCATCTACTGACAATCACTATGTAACATTATTGTGTGTGGTGCGTGTTGCCATATAGATTTGTATTTTGTTTTCCAAGTAAAATACTTAAATGAGGAAGCATGTCACAGTCAGAGAATGGAGACTGAACAGCAAGCAGATAGCCTCCCCTGCTTTACAGCCTTCCTTCGGTTCTTGTGTTCTGATCACCCTATCATTATTCTTATGATCTCTTCCTTAAGCGATAAGGCTGGGAACGGGGCAGTAAAAACAGAAACGTTTCTTTGAAACGGTTTTTTTTTTAGGCCCTCGCGGCTAAAACACTGGCGCTCGTGCCAAACTGCTGCCATTGCGTCATGTGTGAAATGGTGGCGGAGCTGTTGACATGTCCCGGTTGCGGTGACGCCGGGCCGTGCGCTATATTCCGTACTCCAGTCCGCACGGTGTACTGGAGTGTTCGTGCAGGGTCGTGCTGGCGTCTGCCCGAGGCCTACAGGAGACTCGGTGACTGGAGGGAATTTAGATGTTCAGCCGCTGTTCTCATAGCAGACGCCTGCCTTACATATCTCAGTAAGTCAACGTCATATGTTTCAGGTGGGGAGCTGCGTCAGCATGCGTAGGCTGCAAAGGAACAAGTAATAGGTTTATTCCATGCTGAAAAAAAAGAAGAAAGAAAACGTTTCGGCCGTTTCACCTGAAGAAGGGTCCTGAACACCTGAAGAAGGCTCCACAGCCAAAACGTTGTGTTTTCTTTCTTCTTTTTTTCAGCATGGAATAAACCCATTACTTGTTCCTTTGCATCATATGTTTCAGATCAGCAAAATTGTAGACTAATTTCTTAATCATCATCTTCAACACTGGCATGCTGCATGGGAACCCCCCCAAATTCTGTACAGAAAACAGATAAAGGCAGCTGATAAAAACAGTCACTGTTTAAGAGCAAGACTTTATGTTTAATATACACACAGCACAGCATTCCCTTTTATACCATACCCCGAGGGGGAAAAATATATTTCTGACGCCATCTGTTGGCAAGATCATGGCAATAAATTTGTTGGCACGCAGCAAGGTCTTCTGGCCTGCTGCACAATATTTTTTAATATCGGTGTCACTTATTTCATTATCTCCCGAAAGGCTCTGGAAAGGCCTAGAGAGAACACTTTGATCCCAGGGAATGACTACAGTTCACACACTCTCTCCTAAATTAGGCTACCTTCACAGCTGGGGTAGGCGGGGGGTGGGGCTGGACTTTAGCCTCTAGGCTCATCACTCACCTGGTTCCCTTGCTGTGGAGTGGACTTATGACATCTGCTAAGAGTCTGGGTCAAGAGGCGCAAAGCTGGACTTGAACCCTGAAACACAGCACATCTTTCAAATAAAGCACACGCGAAAGATGTGCTTGGCTGGTGTCTTTACACATCTCACCACAATGCCAGTGTAAAACCAGACTGCGATGACTCCACTAAAAAAACAGACAGGCCTTTATTCAAACAGGCCTCCCTGGCTATATCAACAGCCCCTTGAATAGATTTTGAAAAGAGTCACTGTCACATGTCCCATCAGTTCAGAAAAGATGGTGTAGGGAGCCAGTTTCACACAGACACGCACAAACCCCTGTGCTGAGTATGGGAATAAAGAGGTTTATTTTATTCTTACTAATTTATTTAGCTGATACTTTTTTATCCAAAGCAACTTACATTTACACCTGTTCACAGAGCCACATACTAAAAGAACTTGTTGAAGGGTATAACAGCTGTATTTGAACCCACAACATTCCAGTCACAGGAGCAGAACCCTACTCATTACTCCTCCCTGCTGCACAAGGGGGGGGGGTTGGGAGTAATGGGGGGGTTCTAGTAAATTTGTAATAGTCTCAAGTCCACTGGTCAAGCTGCTAAGATCACAAGGTCACTCCAGTAGGAGTGAGCAGTTCTATGACATGAGCAGTGGCAGCTGTAATATATTAACTTCGTCATGCAGGCTGACCATTGAAGAATGAAATCGAATTCAGCTAAACTCTGAGCTTTCTTGCAGGTCAGTACCAGGCACTGGGCTCCTGCAGTCTAGACTCATTATACCACTGTGCTTCACAGGATTAATTCAGACTGTGATACTTTCTTTTAGTGGGACTGACGCTCAAGATAAGATAAGATCACTTTATTGGCCATATACAATGTCTTGTACTAGGAATTTGTTTTTTCACATACCCCAGGTTGCTCTCCATGAGACACACAGACAGGGAGAGAAGCTTGGGGTCAGAGCACAGGGTCAGCCATTTATATAGCACCCCTGGAGCAGTTGGGGTGAAGGGCCTTGTTCAGGAGCCCAACAGAGTAGGATTACTCTGCCAGCCACGAGATACAAACTGGCAACCTTCCAGCCACAGGTGCAGATCCTTAGCCACAGAGCCAGTGCTCCGCCCTTTCACACAACTGAAAGGTACTGTGAACACACAACCACGAACCTCCAATAGCTCCCACAGTCATCGTGAAACCAGAGACATGAATAATTCTTGAAAATGCTTTTATGCCTCATTTAGAAAGCTCAGATCTACCCTGCTTCTCTAATGCATTATTTGAGATAGTTCCCCGCATTTTTCACATTGTGATGCTTTTCATAGAGCCAGCACAACTCTGAGCAACAACTTGGAAAAATGGGACAAAATATGTATTCCTGTGCCCAGTAAATACCGCTGGTAGGATCAAACCATAAATCAGCAAATAAATTCAAATTCCCGTCTCTTTGCTTGTTGTGATGCACACAGATGGCTAAGGCCTCTGCCGTCTGCAAATGGTTAACAAACCTTTGGCAATAACTGCACTTTTCTTTACAAACACCATTATTACAAGTGTTCACAATAAAGACCGAACACAGAGCTGCTCAGTATTTCACAGACCTGTTGTTCTCTTGACCCAGGCTGGTGCCCTGTCTGCATGGTGTGAATGTTGTCAACTGTATTCGACAAGAGGACATTTGCCATAAGGCTAGCTAAGTGCTTGTTTTCTCTCCCATTGACTATTAGGTTCAAGCACACGACCTTTGGCCTTCACACAGTTAAAACAAGGGGCGTGCTGTTTGCTCAACTATAAATGCGTTATCACCGTTTCTGCTTCACCTTACCTTGTTTCAAGTTGGACTGTATATATCCACGACTTCACCGTCGCGCCAAGAGGAACAGGACAAAATTAAGTTTAGAAAAAACTTTTATGTACCAATATAAGCTGACCCTGAAAAGGCAAACATTAAATTTGCTTAAGAAAGATAAATTAGATAATGCTCTGCGACCAGTGATTGCTCTCGTATATTACTCAGAAGGAAGTTTAGCGGTATAAATTAAATTATTGAGAGAATACTGTGCAGGATTAATTTTTCAGCGATCACGCCCCTGACCCCTTTTTTCTCACAGGACACCGCCTTGTTAAGAATGCATATATGCATGAGTCATATGTTTTAAGATCAGCTAAAAAAGTAACTGTAAATCCCTATACAAGATATAAATAAAACAAAACTGCTCTTCACCGTGTTCGACCTCCCATTTTAACTGCAACAATTTTCAACGAAAAATAACAATGTTTCATGTCGTAGTATTTACTGACATAGTTACGCAAACAGGGACATTTACTCACAGCTAGATATTTCCCGTTTCACAATTTAATTAGGTGAGTTTTAGAATAAGTGTAATGATTGCAGTAAATACAATTTTTAATTCACAAAGATTATTAGCATTGGCGTGCTGTACAATGAATGAAAACAGTGATTTCAATTTTGCAGTATTCTAAATGTCTTTTCCATCTTTGGGCTGCGTACAGAAGAAAGCAAACGACAACGCGTTTTACGTAGTCTCTTATTTACAATAGGTAGTTTCATAAAGTATCTTATAAGCAGTTATTTATAGAGTAATAAGTAGCAATAATATTAGTGATGGCGACGACGTAGTATCTTGCAACCTCCTGGATGCTGTGAAATCGTCTGGGAAACAGCTCCCCCTAGTGTCCGTTTAAAGTATACTGGCTTACCGGGAATTTGAGATGATGTATGTTTTTAAGTCGAATTTCCTGATGGCGCAGTTCAATTTTTTTTTTTACAATTTTCTATTGCTTTACTTTTTGTTCCTGTTGAGATTATGTGTCATTGCTGGGAATATTATTGTATATAGTATTTTATGCATTTTACGTACTGAAGTAGAGCCTGCATATATGAAGCCTTTGACACAACTCCTGAAAGCAAGCTGAGAAATGGTGACAAGTCAAGACATTTGGCACATTTTATTTGTATATCACACACTCAGCCGTCTAATGGTTTGCTAATGCACTGGCGTAACACAGATTTGCTTTCCTCCCACACATCCTGGCATTCTGTAATCCTTTCCAGAATTATGCCTGCTGAAACGATCACAATGGCTTGATCCAAGCTACAGAGGACATGCCTTAGTGACATGCAGGGATGCTTTAACTGGAAGTCACAGAAGTCTAACTTTTGCAGTTATTATTAAGAACCTTTCCATAAAGAGTTGTGCGCTGAATTTAACTTCATCCATTCATCCTGTGACGCTGTCGCGTGGGAAGAGGGGCCTATTCCAGCAAGCGAGGGGCGCAAGGCGGGATACACCCAGGATGGGATGCCGGTCTATCGCAGGGCACACACAGACACACACACTCTCTCACACACACACCAGGGCCAATTCTCACAGAAGACACTGAACCCACCAGCATGTCTTTGGACTGTGGGAGGAAACCAGAGCACCTGGAGGAACCCCACACAAGCAGAGGGAGAATATACAGCCCTGAACCCAGGGCCCCAGGGGCGAGAGACAGCAGTGCACCTCCCTGCAGCTCTATTTAGATTCCGATTCTCCAATTCTCTGTTTTCTGTTAATTGAAAATAACCTTCAACCCCCCAGGAACATAGAAATGTCACTGCGACAGTTTGGCACATTAGTAGCCCATGTGCCTAAGGAGAGGAAATGGTTTGGATCTGATTCTCAGCATGCCAGGAAGACCTCCGTTGCAGACGAGGGCCATCTTCCAGGGATTAAGAACTCAGCAACAACACTCCCTTATTGGAGGGGATCGGAGGTATTTGGCAGGGCAGAAGGAGCAGAAGACACTCTCCAGCCTTCAGTTTCCTTCGTTTGCATACAGTAGGTCATGGTGCTGAGGCAAAACATGTCACTTGGACATGAATAAAACTGAGCAGGTAAACTTAAATAGGAAAGCTTTGAAAGGCCACAACACTTCAGTGGCTGCAACAGCACAGTGGAATATCGATGGATGCCATATGTGCATACCTGCATGCACAGTACTGCCAGGAAAAGGCAGAGAGGAAGAGAGGTCTAGAGGATGCATTTGAATGCAAACCAGGTATAGCAGCTTGATAGGGCACTTCATCTTTCTTTCCATCCGACACAGCCTGTACATCAGCAGGCCAATTTCCCTGGCAGCCTTTCTCTCTGTGACTTGCTGTGAAAAGCTTGATTTTTGATAAGGAGAGGCTACAGAGCTGTCACCACCTCGCCAAGGGGCCCTCGTGGTGGTGCTCCACTCCAGAAACACGGTGCTGGGCCACGCTGGGCCACGCTGGGCTTGCACTGGCTCAGAGCCGCTAGACACAGGTCTAGGATGGAAAGTCTGAACCAGCATCTGGCTGCTTTGGACATGAGAGCTCTGATCCTTTGTTCTCCAATTAGCCTGTTTCATCAACCCTAACTATTTGTAAACCAGAGGGAGACAGTGTCTTTACAGATAGGCACCAGAATCTTTTGCTTGTATTCCACTTGTGAATGCTGATCACCTGTTTGGAATAATTTGACCATTTTCCAGGTCTTAAAGTGCAGGTACCATAGAGGGCCCGACTGGTGAAGACCACTATTTAGCAGGCAGGTTACATTTGGGCTGTGTTGGGGATTGATCCAGAGGCAGTGCACACTTGGTTGTGCACTGCAGGGAACAGCTTGCTCTGCAATAGCGACAACAGTGCCACCTGTGAGCCTACAGTGGCATCATCGGCTGCCATTGCACAGGGACCACAGTGGGTGAGAGCAGCAGGACCTGACAGTAGATGATTCTCGGGACACATGCTAGTGGTCATCCTGTCTCCAGTGCTGTGCGGCAGAGCTGAGTTGAATTGATGAAAAACCACCGATGCTACAATGTGAAAAAGAACCAAATAGTGCTTTGGCTGCATTTAGAGGTTTCAGAAACCTATCGGAAAGCATAACAAGAACCAAACAACAACCTTTAACTGATAGTCAAAGCTGGTCTGACTGATCTTTGCTGTGGGCACAGCACCGGTGGTAACACCAGGACTCATATTAGCAGCATGACCACAGCCAGAAAACAAAAATCTGAAGTAGCATAAGGCAGAAAAGGGTTTCAGCACTAATCATAACCTTAGCAGACTGTTTAATAATAAATGCAGTATGGTTCACCATGCTTTTTAAACTTGTTCCTTGAGCCCAAGATTGATTTATCAAGTTCAAGCCTGCTTTCAGAGCTTCTGCTATTAGAAGAACAGAATTATTTGCTGAAGTGAATTCATGGCCACCATAAATTCTACCATATGAGGTACTCATTGCAAACTAAATCTCACCCTTGGCAGTGGACAAGAGCCGTGAGGTCAGTTAGGGAGGGTCTCTCCCGATTCAACATTAAAAAACCAGCGTCTCAATGTGGGCTAACCTTGCTGGGAAAAAGAAAGTTTCTTTAAAAGTGTTTCAGAGTCGTAGTGGTAAAATAATGGGAACTTGAATGTAGTGCCTAGATAGACCATTTCACGTCTCCTTGTGAGAGCAGTGGTTTTATTTACCTATGTAAAGAGCAGTAATCGCTGTTAGAAAGAGCTTCTCAAACAGCTTGGTTTACAGCAGGAGAGAGTAATTATACCAATCCCCTACGGGTCTGGTAAAAAGCACAAAGAGAATAAATTTAACACTCCAGAATGATGAAGGTAATAGAGAACACATTGTGTGAATTTAAAAAAGGGGGTTTGTTTTAAACTTGTGACCACACAGAAAAACAGCAATGGTCACTGGAAGATCTGCCATCCTCCTGTTTGGGAAGTTTGGGAACAGTGGGCCTCAGTCTGTGGACTCCAGTCAGGAATGACTCTTTTTTCCTGGCTCAGCTAGAACAGATGCCTCCCGCTGGTCAGATGGACTCATGGCTGCTGTTTGTGCGTTAACACCCTGGCTGCATTCCTGTGATCAGGGACTTTCCTCTTAAGCAGAAGCATTTGTCTCTAGAGCTGATTGTTGTTGGCTTGGGCTCTATGGATACATTAAGGCCGATTTTAGTCTTTGCACAGTAACAACTTTCAGTTTCAGATTTCAGGTTTAACAAAATTATGTATCTGAATGTGTGTGCATGCTGCCATATGAAATTGAGCAGCTATGACAGCTGACATAGCTGCTGAAGAACACAATGCACAACATGGAACAGGTACAATACACTTACGATGCAGATGGTCTCGTAGAAGATTGATAAATACATTGCAGTAATGTGTGGGAATTGAACAGTTTAACTATTTTGGGGGCCTCTCCATTCATATAGCACTACATCGATACTCACCATAGGCGAGCTCTTTAATTATAGAGATCCAGAAGAAAGATACAGCAGCACAGGAGATAGCGGCATCTCTCCCATGCCAGTGACCTGGGATAATAAGGCCAGGTGGCACCCCACAAAGTGGCACAATGCCATGGTTTGTACAGAGCACACTGTAATGCCAGGCATTGGCAGTCTGCACACGTGCCCTGCCAGATACAGGCAGAGCTTACTCTCTGTAGGAGAAGGAGATTCAGGCTCAGATATCAGAAATTAATTAAAGAGACAAGGATGTCGTCTGAACATGTCAGTGAAGCGTGGAAAGGACAGCGGCTGAGGGGAACAAAACGCACTTCAGCTGGCTTCGGCCTTCCTTTCCTGTTTGATTAGAATCCTGCTTTTTTTTTCTTTCTTGCCTTTTTCTCCTCTGCCCCCAAGCTGTGCGCACGTCGTCATGTCTGAGTCAGAGGGGCAGATGCTCTCCAGCGAGCAATGGCAGTCCGTCCTTAATGAAAGGAAGAAAAAAAATTAAAATCCTAATCTCTCCTTTTCATCGATCCATTTTCCTCTTAAGCACCCCATAATGGGAGTTATTAACTTCTGAGGAATCATTTCCTCTCTCTCACAAGAAGGTGAAATAAAGTTTGAAAACTGGTACAAGAAAACACGATAACTGCCTGACTTATTAGGCCTTTTTCATTCTGGAGCATTTTTCATTCCCAAAAGAACAATCTAAAGATCGCACCGAGCTTGTGACTTAAGACGCTGATGCAATATCTGTCAAATGCTAAAAAGATCTCAGTGTACAAGAGAATTGTTATGGGGACTGCTGCGAAAAGCTGAATTCTGTCTTTTTTTTTAATTTAATTGATGATGACATAATGTGTCTTTCCACAGGCTTTAATAGGTCAGGTTAATGCAAGGCAGCCTAAACGTTTATACAGAATGTACAATCGAGTACAATCTTTCTAATAGATCAATAGACTGATAAAAATGGCTTAAAGCTTTTGTTTTCCGGCATTCACTTTCAAGTCATAAGATTTTGGAAGATGGAAATTTCTAAGATAGGGGCTAAACCAGGAAAAAACAAGCGTCATTGTGTATTTTGTGATTCTTCTTATTATTACTACTAATAAAAATGGGACAAAAAACAGGCAGGTCTCTATTTAATATATATATAACAGAATACAAGAGTGGTGAGTGGGCAGGGGTGTATGCAGACTATTAATATATATTCCATTTCACTGTCATTTTTCATGAATGATTAAATTCTTCATTCCACTAGTTGCTAGTAACAAACATGCTTGCACTTCTTTCTATTTCAAAATCCTATATTTTCCTTAACAGAAATAGTGTTACTGCCGCTATTGCTGCTAAAAGTATTAAACTACCAGGAGAATAATAATATGGAGGTTCTAACATAATTGAGGTATATATTGGACAGAAACTGCTTGATTTTCCCTCATAAGTACAAGGTCTTTTTTCTGTGTTTTCTTGTGTGTCCTTACCAGCTGCTCACCAACTGCGGAGTCACATGACAAAAAAGGCCAGAGTTCACCATGGTTGGCCCACATCTGGCAAACGAAAAAGTTCCCTGCCTGGATGGCACACCCGTACATTGGAGGAGTACAGAGGCAGGGACAATTTGCGAACAGGAAAGATGTGGGTGTGGAGCTGGAGCACTATGCAGAAATCAACCAGCTCTACTCAGACAAATGCCAGAGGATGGAATCTGAATGCCAGAGGCCCAGACTCTGAAGCAGAGAGCTCACTAGGTTGCCACAGTATTTTGTTTTTTGCAGTCTTGGCAGATTGAGGAGATGATGAGCCTTCAACAGCTCATCTCCTTCTGTAGAGAGATAGCCACTGTGCACAGACTCCCACTGACATGGCCCTTGTGAAGCATCCTTCTGCTCCCTTAGGTGCCTGAGGGAATGACATGACTTACAGCAGATGATATTAACATTTGCCCACCTATTCATGTGGAACAGCGGGTAGGCCATTCTCATTGGGGAAGCGGCGCTTGCGATGGTAGACGCTGGCTGTAGCAGAGGCCGAGTGTCACACGCACAGTCTTGAGAGTGTGAAGTAGGGATCTTGGGGGTTATTTGTATGAAACTGCGCCCGGATGGCACCAGACATTGCTTGTCACATCCAAAAGCGAAAATACAGAAAATGAAAGTGCCAGGATAATCACCCAAAGGCACAGTGTTCCCCATCTCCATCTGCGAAGCCCTGAAGTGAGAAGACTCCAAGCAGCCCAGCACTGCCCCCCTGCTTGCAGACAGACTGAGGCTTGGCGGGAGGCATCTCCTTCTTAATCTGTCAGTGAGGTGGCTCCTGCTGTCAGTCCGCAGGGTGGAGAAGCTCGCCCTGCACTGCCTCTAGGCCTTGGCGAAGGACTTGCCACCCTCAGGACGCCCCACGTTCAGCTCCACGCAGACCCGGCCAATTCTCAGCTGTCCAAAGAGGAGCTGTGGTCCCTTTCTGAGCCTTCTCTGCACAGCGCTGCCTTTCTGCCAGGCAGGCTGAGGCCTTCGCCTTAAGGAAGCAGCCTGGATCATCTGGAGCTCTGGAGAGCGATGGTCTCTGATTTAACAGTCAGAGACATGAAAAACCTTTTAAGTTGTACTAAATCAAGCACATGATTAGCTCTCAGATTCAGAACTCAGCTGGAAAGGAAAAGAAACTGCAGCTATCCAGGATCAGGGTCATAAATCCTAGACCTACAGTATGTGCTCCTTTTATTTTCATGCTCTGACTTCCTGTGTGTGTGATTCTGAATATTCTGTATCTTTCTCTGTTACTGCTTCATTCCGGGTTATGGTTTCTAAGGCCAACTACCTATACCAGCAAGAACACAAGAACAGCATTTCAAAACAAGGGATTCTTCTGCAAACCTCCAGCTGCACTAACAACTACACTCCAAAGTGCAGTGGACACACACACACCATTGCACTGGAATGCAGCTTGTCCCCTTGTACAACATAATATTAAACTGAGGCTCTGCAACAGCAATCGGATAAGCCGCAATCCAGGAGGGTTTAGGGATGACTAAAAGTGAATTTCTAGTGTTAAAGTGTTTTTTAAAAAAAAACTGGTTTTAACTTGGTTCAGCTCAGTAAACAGTTGTGTCAAATTCATGTTTCATAAAGTTTCATAAAGTGAGTGAATGTACATTAAACAGATATTATAGCTGCTTTTCAGCTACTGTACTATACAGCTGGTACACTGTCTTAACCTGTGGAACAGCAGTCCGGACTCACACCAGACACAGATAAGAGCACATATGAAACAAGTTAGAGCAGAAATCTAATCAGACACAGAGGCAAGCTCCTTCTGCACATCAGACACACCTGAGATTTGGCAAATTTTTGCATGGGGAGTTTCAATTACCGCCACTAACACGATCAGCTATGCAGAGCTCATTTCTCCTCCTTTCTGCTGGGCGCAAATGTAATGAATTAGGCTTCACATCATTTAATTTAATCTCAATTAAAAATCACAGAAATGTAAGCTAAAGCAAACAGAGATTTAATTTAATACAGGAGGGATCAACAGCCGCAGGGCTGCAGGAAGATGAGTGCCTTGAGACGACCGTGCTGTAGGTTCTGCTATCGACACAAGAAGACAATTCAATCAGATCTAATCTATCAGCACTCGGAAGCTGAAAACAACTCTAGAGTTCAATTTATAAAGTCAGTCCCAGGATACACTTACTGTACGTCTAAAGCATGTTTGTCACCTTGTTCTAATTCTTTCTGGAAGGTAAACTTCAATAAGGTTATAATACATAATCCATGTCTATCAATCCAAAGTCATTAATACTCAGTACAGGAATGAGGTACATTTTCCCAAAAAAATGCAAAATATAAGATCATTCAGCAATCACAGTGACATCAGAAACCTTTTGCACTTAAGAAAGAAAATGTACTTGAGCTTCAAGTCCTGTATGTACAGTGTTTGTTACAATCAAAAGACAAGCATCCAAAAATTGTTTCTTTTTAATATCATCACGGTGTTTTTAAATGGAAAGCAGAAGTCGGCTTTCATTAATGATACTTTTAAAAATGAAGTACAGTATAGAGAAGAAAGAAGCAAACATGATTTTAGAGAAGAGATACAGAGCATGCTGGCACTGCCTGTTCAGTTCATCTCTGAGCAATGAATGCAGAGTTTCTGTGCCATATCTAGTCTGCATAGAAGCAGACAAGTACACTCAAATGCTTTTATTGACATATATACACAGTAAATTGATCTCCTTCAGTTGGTTTTGAAGTTGGAAATTTGTTCTACAAGCAGATAGAATTAATATGGTCTGCTTTTTGGGACTTTTGGGAAGTAAAACCACAGAAGTTTAGTCTTAGACACAATCAAGAGTTACAATATATGTGAAGTATTGTAGTTCCATCACCAGTCAATTCTTACCCATTGTAAGGAATTCTATATCATTAACATAATAGTTTTCTTCTATCTACACATCTACCAATCTACATGGGGTGGCATAGAATAATGTGTAAGTCTCTGCACTCAAGTCAGAGGTTGTGGGTTCAAGTCCCTGCTACAGACACTGCTGTTATTATTTGAACGAGATACCCAACCCTAATTGCTACAGAGTACCATCAGTACGAAAGGGAATCATGTGTTCTCTAGAGCTCATAGTCTTTACTTTTTACACCTGCTGCACATAAAGATTTTGTACAAGAGTGTTACAATTATGTGTTTTGTTTACAGTTACAACTGTATATGTGTTATGTAGACATGATACATTACAGTTTCATTTGATGCTCAGTATATTTCATATAATTTCATCCTCCTTGCAGGTGCATCTAAGGTTTTGAGGCAGTTGACCAGTCGAGATCTGGGGATTATTCAGGCCAGGTTAAAGACTTTGTCTCATGCAATACCTTATTTCCCAAGCTCAGTCGGCACTGAGATTCTATCTGTTTGATTAGAGGCTCCTAATACAAAGTCCAGTGAGCATAAATCCCAATGTTTCATGCCTAACCTGACAAAAAAAATCTTAGTAGTTCAGGTGGGTAGCTGCGTCAGCATGCGTAGGCTGCAAAGGAACAAGTAATAGGTTTATTCCATGCTGAAAAAAAGAAGAAAGAGAACACAACGTTTCGGCGTGGAGCCTTCTTCAGGTGTGATTAAAATCTTTAATCATTCTTAAATTTATGGTGACTGTTGTATTTTCTACACATCAAACATTAGCGAATATGCTTAGAGACAGGCGCTGAGGTGTATGTATCAAAGCTTGACACAACAGGGTAGACAGTCATTTTTTATCTTCTCTTTAGTGATATTTCAGTCTGTAAAGAGCACAGGAGTGGATTGAAGCGCTGCCTCACCTACCTGCCAATTTACAGCGCTGGACCAGAGCCAGGGTAAGAAGGCAGTTTGCTGTTCCCGTAGCCCAGCTTTGACAGATTGCCAGAGGCTGTTGACAAGTGCGATGCACAAGACAGCAAGCTAATAAAGACACATGCAGGTAAAAAATAAATAAATACTGTTTCAGGCACCCTGTAACTGCAGCATCCTCCCCAGCGCACTCCTAAGTATCCGTATCAGAGAGAAATAATTATATGGGGCCAAGACATACTGTCAGTGCTGCTCAGTCCCGCAGACAGACGAGGCAGTTTGGAGCAGGGCTCTCAAAAATACGCAGCAATAAAGATGAGGGATGGCAGTACGGAGATTAAGGGACTCCAGACAGATTCCACAGCCATTGATTTCAGAGCTGCCAACCTCTCCTCCGTCAGTCTGCAAGTAAATCTGTGCTGCCACCTGGTGACATCAAGCTGCAAATGCAGTCCAAAGGCTTTTTCCTTCGAACACGGAATGCCTCTCGTGTTTCACACAGAAGGGAAATTAAAGGGGGGGAAAGTATCAAGGTTGTCTGACACAAAAGTTTTAAAATGCCAAAAATGAATAGCACAAAAAATATAAAGCAGGTGATATACATGCAAAGAAATGTAAAAGTATACAGCGGCACTTCATATTTTCAATAAAAAGAACAGGCTGTTACACCTCCTTCTGTGTAGAAGGTCCTGCACACTTGTAAGTACGACGTAGGTGAGTTCTGCTACACCAGACCCAATGGGTGAAGAGACAAAGTAATACTCTTTGGCTTCAGGGATTACTAAAGAGTATGTGCACACCCTGATCATTGTTATTGTTACTGAAATGTGGTTGATAATGTGTAGATATCTCCCCATACAACCTGTAAAGCTGAATTTAAAATCAATAAAAGGTCTGAAAGTATTCATCCCACTATAACTTTCAATGTAAGAACCATCACTATGTTTCAGCAGAGGCTTCAGAAGTTTGTATTTAAGAACAAACACCAAAGCAGTCAAGCTAGTTGCCTCAGAGGCCCTAATGAAATTCTGTGTTTTTAAGAAAACACCCAATGAGAGAGTTATCAAGTTAATTCAACCAAATAAGACATTTGTATATAGATGAGTCAGGGAAAATATCCGAGTATTAAAGAACAAGGATTCCAATTTTCCCATGCAGCTGGTAGGTGAAACATCTTTCTGAACCAAGTTAAACTGAGGACAGCACTCTCCTCTTATTCTTTTACTGATCTACCGCTCACAAGAATTGTTTACAATTGCATTCCTTTTACATCTGACCTGGTCTCACGCTTTGATTTCCAAGCGTTTTACTGATGAAGATGCATAGAAGCAACAAAATAGCTGCATCAGCGCTCATCTCGAACTCTAATTTTAAAAATGCTCTTCCATCAGCCTGCCGGTCTTTGCTTCAGTTTTGAGATTAGTGCAACTGGCATCTCCAGACAAACTCTCCCTCTATGAGCCCTTCGCCAGCAAATGCGCGTGAATTCCTGACTTGGAATTTTAGTGATTTATTTCAATCTTTCATCTTTATTAAACACGGATAAAGATGAAGTACAAAACATCTTAGAGCAAATTTACACAGCTCAGATCTATTGAACAGAAACACTTTTAGAGAATCCTTGAGTTGAAAGGTTGGAAATCTGCATGATATCTCAGAAATGAAGAAAAAAAACTATTAAGGAAGAAATGGAAGCATCTTCAACTTGACAGCTTTAAAGGCAGATAATACATTACAAAAATAAATTTGCCGTCTTCACGCCAGTGTTCCAGAAACAATTTTAGTTCCAGGAAACAGAAGGAAGAAAGATGTAGTGAAAGACCAACTAATGTAATTTGCTGTTTTGACAAATTACAAGAGATAAAAGATCAGATTCTTTGATCTCATCAACTTGATGGATCAGATGTTCCGCTAACAAAATATTTGGTTCACTGACTAGACATGAACTTCAAATGGAGTGTGACTCATTTCCATAGTGTGTGATCAGACATTAGTCTGAACAGCATGATTACCAAAAAGGGAACAACAGCCAGAATCTGGTATATGCTTTAAAGTACATAGGCTTGGATGACTAAGACCCATTTAGGAAATGTGGGCTTACACTTTTTCTACTTACATATACAACATAACTAATGTGCAAATCAAGCAATTTTGTCACCAACAGCATTTCCATATCTGCAATATTCTTCTCTACAACTTTCCTTATCTAACGCAGCTGCTAAGCAAATTAAGTTAAATGAAATACAGATGCAGTTTTTTACCTCTATGTGGTTTTAATTGAGCTTTACAAACAAGTCTTTGTTATGTTAGCTGTGAGATGCAGAAACTCACTTGATGATCAAATACAGTGCAACTCAATCACATTCCCTTACAAAGCTTGTTACATTCTTGAAAAGCTACTGTACTTCAGTTTATAGTAGTGTCAAGGAGAAACAACATTATCTACTGCTTAAACAGATTCTGCACAGACGTGCACTAGATTATGTTAAATGCATTTCATTTACAGTAAATGACAGTTAACTTTGTCTGTCCTGACCCTCCCCTACCCTGGGTAATTCTCAGGTACAACTGGTTCCCTAATAAATCCTCCTTCAAGTGAATAAAGGTGGAGGTGGACTCTACCATATTAGCCTGAAAGCATCATTTCTCATTTTGAATGTTCTCAAACTGTCTCCTGCTTTCCCACTGAGTGCAGTAAATATTACAACCTGGAATTCACATGTTCGAATCCAGGCTGTATCTGACTTAAGAAATCCTCAACACAGCTCCATTCTGCTTTTGTTTATGAGAAGCAGAAGGACAATCATCCATCATGCCATAGCATCTCCTGATTGCAGACAGCAGCCTGAGGCCGAGCAGAACTGGAGAAATTCCCCACCTGGCCTCTCCAGTTGTCACCTAAGATGCTGTTGCTCTGTATATGGCAGAATGAATTCACAGTGTTGTGGTAGCAGGTGCCAATTCCAAAATGGGAATTTCAAAAATGAAAAATTAATAATTGGAGACATGAAGCAAACTTTTTTTTTTAAGTCTGGATATGTTAAACAGTGATCCCATTTAAGTACTAACACACAGCTGAACTACATTTCATGAGGAAAGGGCTTCTCCATGTACAGCACAGTTTCTTTCTCTGGATATGTACCCATTTCAGTTATTGTTTCTGAGCACTGGACACCTCACCTCACAAATCCTGATCAAAAAGCTTTTGGTGGTGATTATTCATCTGTGATGAGTGACAGTTCTCCTACAGGCCTCCAGTGCAAGCAGTGTCAACACAGCCACTTTCTACACCAGCCTTTTGTCTTCTAAAAAAACACTCAAAAGTCCCCCCTTTTTAAAAAAGGGTAAAGTGTTAAGCCCTCCAATGTATTTAAAAAAATGTATTTACAATGATAGAAAATGTGCATTTGTTTTTTTATCAGGACAGACAGGGGCATTTTTCTGCTATTAGATTGTGCAAATGCAACACTGATTTCTTTGAATGAATCTTTCCCAAATCCAGCTCTGCCTAACTGTCACGCTAATCCCCAAAATTTCAGTTTCAGTTCCAGTCCCAGAGGGCATCAGGGCCTTGTGGTTTTGGGTCCAGCAAAAAACACAAACTGAGCATTTCAGATGAATAACAGCTCTGCTTTAAGATTAAATAATAGCAGAAGTAAATGAAAATTAAATAAAATCAACCAGAAAACATGTGCACAAGAAGAGATGCACCAATAAAAATGTTTGTTTTTTTCCATACCACTTCATTGTACTTGTTTTTGGCATATTTGAACCTTATCTTTATAAAAAAATTAAAATAAACATATGAAAGCCTTTACAGCAAAAAAAGATTGAACATTATTTTACATAAATAACTAATGCTTTGATGAGCGTTCACCTTGTGTTTTTATACTATTGTTCTCTGCCTCAGCCTGTTGTAGCAAAATGTACTTTGGAAGTTAAAAACCCCCCCTTAGCAATATAACTCATTTCACGTGTTCTTAACATTACACTCCACAGTATTTCATAGCAAGGTTTAGTATGAAAAGTAAAGAAAAGCTCAGTGTAATACTACACTGGTTGACATCCCAAATTTTGATTTGAAATATGTCATGTTTTACTACCATCAAAAGGGGTTAAAAATCTAAAGGTCTTCTCATATTTCATGCCGTGTTAGAAAATAGGACATGAATTCTCAAACTATTTACAAAGATGGTAAAATAAGTATAAGGATATTTTTACCAGGGCAGTAATTTTATGCACTCATCAAGTCAGTTTTGGCTTTCTGTCCCATGTAAACTCTCCTGACCCAAACCTTCATAGCAAAAAAGGGGTATCTTAAAAGCAAAATATCCATGTGTTACTTAAATGATTGAGGACAAGCTATTAAGCAAGCACAATGGTCTTGCCCTGTAAAAATCATTTCCCAATTCTTCAAAATAAAGTGTTACATTTCAGAATGTAGAAAACAAAACAGTGACACAAAAACTGAGAACCTGTTTATAAAGTCCTTTTCCTTTTTCAGAGAAAAAAAAAAGAAGAAAAAATAGAGAAGACACCCAGGTTAGCTTGGACAACTAAATCCAGTACAGTTTAACTTTGTCTGTCCTGACCCTCCCTTTCCCTGGGTAATTCTCAGGTACAGCTGATCTCCCAATAAATCCTCCTTTTAGGTTTTGTCACATGGTGACTGATGTCTTGCTACTGTATGGTTGTATGCCATAGGTGGTGACTGCACTAAAATTGTCTTGCATTTTGAAATCAGGTCACCTAATTGAGGAAAGATTGAACATGAAGGACCTCCAAACACTGGGACTTGTTTTTACCGGTTCGTAATCCTTGCTGATCTTTTCAGCACTGTGTTCACTTAGCCTCTGGTTCCTCTCCATTTTCCTCCTCAATGACGACGATCTGCACATCATGCAGCTGCTCTTGGTGTTCAATCTCTCCTTCCACCTCCTCCATTTCCCCCTGGACGACCAAGCTGGCTCCCTCCCCCTCTCCCATCTCCATCTCCCCCTGGACCACTATGCTGCCTTCCTCCCCGGTGCCGTCAGTGAGCTCCAACCCCATCACTGTGGCGGAGTGGTGCTGCGATTCTCCGTGCTCAGGCGCTGGGTCAATCTCGATGACAGTGGTGTGGGCTTGGCTCTCATCCTCCACCTCCCCCAGGCCTTCCTCAATCCCCTCCTGGACCAGTACTCCCCCTTCCACTACCTCCTCCTCCTGCCCACCCACCCCTTCCCCTGTCCCTCCTTCGTCTTCCTGGGAGAGCTCCACCAGCTCCACCGGGCTCACCATCGCCCCAAGCTGAGCGGGGTCCTGCACTGCCGCGGCACTGAGCAGCGTCAGGCTGGAGGAAGGATGGAAGGTGATGGTGTCGGCAGGTAAGGTTTTTGTGCCAGGTGTTGCTGAAGTTGTAGTATAGCGGGTGAAGAGCTGGGAGCCAGCTGGGAGGGTATGGAGAGTGACGGGGCTAGCCTGCTGGGCCAGCGTGGCCACCGGCAAGCCAGCCACGGTGAAGGGCTGCCCCATGGAATTGATGGTGATGGGTGAGAGAACGGTGAACTGCTGGGACTGCTGGCTCTGCTGCTGCGTCTGGGAGGTGGTGGGGCTGAGGAGGGTGGTGGAGGCTGGCCTCTGGAGGCGAGGGCGCTTGGGGGGCGGTTTGGAGGAGCCTAGGGACATGAGCACCACGTTCTGCAGCGTTTGCGGCCGCAAGCGCCACTCCCGCGTCTGCTTCTTCTGCTCCTCCAGCTGACGCTCCAGATCTGGGGTAGGGGAAGAGGAGAGGCGATCAGCTATCGGCCTGGAGTCAAACACTAAGCCCTTGGTTCGACATCATTGCACCATTCAGTGTATCAGCTTTTGTAGCATCATTATGGGAGATATTGCATTATTCAGCTGCTATTATGTTACTGTACATCTATCCTGTACTACTGTCTCATTCTAGGTTTTCTGCTATCAGACGGAAAGTAAATCTTAACACTCAACACAGCTGTGAAAAACTAGGCCAACGGTGAATCAGAATGAATCATCAGAAAAGACAGAGGACACAGCAAAACAAGAAGCGAGGTAATATTAACTTGTAATAATAAACTTCAAAGTAAGATTTGAAAAGCAAAATACTTATGAACCGTTCTAGAGACATCTTTGAACAATGGCAACAGAGCGTGAGCATCAAGCTTCTTACCTGACAGTGTGCTATGAACCTGCTCCTGGCTCTCGTCAGTTTGGCTTCTCCGGTTGTCCAGAGCTCTTTTCACTGTGTCCAGCAGCCCGAACATCTGGGCCAGATTATTCAGCACCGCTGCATCTGCCAGGAAGGCACAGAGTAATGAGTGAGGTTTTCATCGGCAATGCACGCACAAATATGCATTGATAGCACACAGCTCAAATTGACAGAGAACACCAAACAGGCCATTTATTTTTTATAAGCAATATGGATTACTGAAGAAAATCTACTACTGTGCAAAGTCCCACAGTGACACCAGCACCTCATAATGTTCTGGAAGGCAAAAACTCTAGTGAAAAATAATGAAAAATGTATACTATCACAAAATATTTTTTAAACTAAAAATGGCATTTTATTCCAGAACAAGTCCTTCATTCCATTTGCCTACTTGATCACCTTTTATTATAAAACAAGCATAGAATGCAGATTCTTTCTTAATCTCCCCACACCTACCTTCAGAATGTCTTTTTTCTTACTCCTTTCTATGCATTAAAGCAATTAAGTGCAATACCTGGCAAAACAGCAAATTATCTTGCAAACTGTGGGTTACATTTCAGCTTTTGCCAGCAGCTGGCAGTGCCTACCTGGCTCCTGTAGCGCCGCCTGACCACTCCTCAGCTGCACGCCTCTGAGCAGTGCCAGCAACTCCGTACGGATGTTGGTGACCACCTCCCCCATCAGCCCCACGTCCGCAATACCCTTCCAGAAACTCAGAGTCTCCTCTGGGAGATAGGAGCAGCACAAACGACAGCCTCAGAGGAGCAGGTAATACCTCCTGAACATTCCTGGGGTTTTCATTTCTAGCTTGCACATGTGCTGATGCGCGACAGAAGAGATTGTTTGCTGTTGTTTTGTTTGATTTTACATTTGGCATGTCATGCCAAGGAAAAAAAACCTCTGGAAAGATAATCTCCTAACGGACTCCCACACAGAATGCATGGGAATGCAAATCAGCATCTGTCGAGTCACTGCGTGTGTCAAGTCATCATATACATTTTCTCCAGAATACTGTTGGAAAGCCTTTTCAAGGCATTTTTGTTTTGGTTCCAATAGTTCATCGTCATGGAAAAATGACTTCAGCAGGAAAAAACAGCAAAGGACAGTACACACAACATAATTCAAATTTGAACTGCATCTACAAATGCCAGTTACGGGCGATAAACACAGTCAGTATTTACTCAGCAGCTTGCATTGTCTTGCACTTCAGTTTTTCTGAAGACGGTTTTACTCTTTAACACATAGAAAAAACATTGAGGTGAACCATGCTGTCTCCTATATATTAATATAAATGATTATATGCTTTGTCATGCTGTCTTCAGGAAAATTATCACTGTTCTATAGAAATGTTTTCTATTTTTACAGACTTTCATATGAAATATACATCTCAGCACACAATCACATGATGCAATGAGGCATTCGGCTGGGAAGTTAATGAGCTGCCTTACAGTAGGAAAGAGCTGCCAATTCTTGCCCACAGGGAAAACTTGCAATGCAGAGCAAGGGAGAAAAACATTTGGGTGGGGGCAGATTATATACAGATTAACACTCACGTGTGAGGTTTCTCAACAGCTGGCAGTGCATTCATTCAAGAAGTCAGTGCTAACAGGGCAGGACTGGGTGGACTCACCAGAGATATCATCTGTGTCTTTCTTGTTTTCCTGCTCAGTGACAAGAGCCACGCTGCTGGACACACTCTGGCTCCACTCCACAGACTCCTCCTGTGTCACCTGGGTCCCGTTTCCTACACAAATGGAGAGGACAGATGCCCAGTCACACTAAGGAAGGCCAACCTTCAAGCAGTTGTGAGAGTGAACTGTGGTCTCTATCCCCAAAAGAACAGAGCTTTAAATGTACAGATTTCCTAAAAGAAGAATACAGCCCATTGGCTGAGTTAGTTTCAATGCTCCATTTATTTGTTTGTGAAAAACATGTACTGTAGCTTGTTTCTATCTTGGTTATAACTTTTCCCCACCTGCTGAAACACCATCTTTGAAGGTGTGGAGAAGCCCGCTGGCAAAGGACACAGAAAGAGATGAAACAGTGAGCAACAGTCATGTAAACAGCAACAGTCAGGCCTACCAAACTGGGATCTTCACAAATAACTCCCAAAATGGGACAAGGACAGGTCCTACAATTCCAAGCCTGGTGATACTCTGTATCATCTGATACCTTTAACATTATCTCCATTATCACAATCTTTTTTTCTGTTCAATTTTCATTTTGTTCTTGCTGGTAATTCCAACTCATCGAAAAATATGAAAGGACACATTTTCAGAATCTGTTAAATTACAGTGAGACGAGTGCACAGATGAATCAAAAATAAGATTTCTTCTTGTTTTTAAAAAAGCCCAGTCTCTGTCTTACTTTGTGGGGAGGTGGGAGTCTGCACCACGCTGGTCTGCTGCCCTGGGAACCGAGTGTTGTTGATCAGCAGGTCAAACTTGGTGCTGCGACAGGTGTTGGTACAGACTTGGTCATGCTGGTAAAAGTCAATCTGTCCAGAATCCATCATTTTTCTGAAGCCAAGGAACAAAAAGTCATAAGTGGTCAGAGTGAATCAATTTCACATAGTACAGAGCTGGAAAATATGGTGAGAATAGAGGGACTCTAGTTATATAGACATACTGCGGCTTCAGAGGTAAAGCTGAGACAATGTAAGACAAGTAGACACTGGAAACCAAGACATGAGGCTGAAAAAACAGGAAAAACACTCCCTGGATTCATAGAGTAGCTGGATCAGCCACCACAAGAAGGCTAATGTCCCAATGGCTCACCTGAGCATGACCCCTCCCAGTCGAATGGCTCTCTTCCAGTCCTTCAGTGTGGCCTTTCCAGCTAGATGTACAAACTGCTTTGGGCTGATCAGCTGGTCATTGTACTGCACCACAAGAAAGCACGATCAGAAGAGCAGAGTAACAATCTGACGAACAACAACAAAGGCACTTCCAGCCATTCCAATCGGCTGCCACAGATTTTTTAGTTATGGATCAGATATTTATTTGCAACTGTTGACCCAACAAGAACTGAGAACAATGCAGCTTTTTGGCAAGGTTTTGGAAGACACACTTTTGCATGCCTCTGTTATGTCACAAATGTTTCATATGTATTTTGTGCCCCACTGTTTAAAACATGCAATTCACGTGTTAACAGAGACAAAAATGCAAATTTGAGTTGATTTTTACGACATTAAGACTACGGCAACCATTTTATAATATTAAAAAAACAGAAGAAGCAGCATCTTATCTAACCTTGACACATTTGACATTGATTCCAGGACATACAAACTTCTTCCACAGTAACACGGCCTTGCTCTCCCCACAAGTGATGGGGTAGCCAAACTCCACCTCCTCCCCATCTGCTGGTGGCTCATCTGCACAAGCACACGTATCAGAAGGTTAGCTCTGTCACGATGTCACCGCAGGGCATCAGCCGAACTATTGTACATTTATATCCACCACTTACATTCTCATCACGTTTGAAAAATACCTTGACACTCTGATAAATAAAGGCGATATAGAATAATACATTTTGTTTTACAGTATATCAGAAAGACAGAAGCGCTACGCTACAGAACCATATAAGTCAAAGTCTTCATTTTGGTTTTGCGTCTAAGGTAAAGCATGTTCATGTTTTATTTGATGTTTATGTATAGGTCAGTTGGAAATGCCTCAGAAGCTCTGATACATTTAGCTGAAGCAAAAAAAGTAGTCAGTGTTTCAAATTATTCCAAACGGCCTTATCTATCAAATCAGTGTAAGAGCACAGAACTAAATTAGAGACATAGAATTGGACATGTTTCTTTATACAAAAGGTTGTGAAAGTCTCGTCCACACTGTTAAAATTGATACCTAAGCAAACTTTCAACAATAAACAGGTGACTGAGGTCCTTGGATCAATTAATGAGAAGCAGCCAAATAGTTAAATACGTCAAATTGCTTCCTCTTATTTTTAATATTTCTTTTGCATTTGATCCCAAAAAATAGCTTGGATCTTATCAGTAAAACAAAAGCCAAAAATATTAGTCACCATTTCTAGGATTTTCCAATAACAAAAATCTTTTAAGTCTTTTTAACAAAGAAAGATGGAAAGTCACAAGACAAAACCAATAGTGCATGAAGAAAGAGAAGGGTGTCTTTTTTAAAACAGGGGTTTTACAGGGGGAAAACAGCATGTATGATATTAGTAAAGCCACTGCCCTGTGAGAGCAAGACAATCAGAAGAGGCATGACATCACCCACCTGGATGTGTCTCTACAGACACAACAGCAGCATCAGTTTCAGCTGAATCTTCACATATGCTGAATAAGGGGAACAAGATATGAAATCAGGCCATTTCACCCTCCTCGTGCCTTGTTTTCACTTCCATTAGGAGTGGTCTACTGCATGCAGAACATCTGACACCATGTGATTAATAAAATCATACTTCAGTCCAGTTTTAACTCAAATCCAAACAAAACAAGTTTCCTAATTCTATTGCATGGTACACACTATAAAAAAATAAATAATATAATAATATATATTTAAAGATGAGTGGCATTTAAAACACTTCATGTTTTATTAATATTCTTAACCTCCACTGTTTGAAAATTATTCAACATAGGCACCCCTAGAATAGAAAAAAACGCAGTCATTATTTTCGATAAAATGGAAGGAAAAAACGTCAGTGCTGTTAGTGGATGTCTGGGACAAGATCCGATCTTCCTTCCCCAGGATGGAAAGGGGTGCTGTGTCTTACCCCTGCTGGATGGGCTGCAGCTGCAAGATGACCTGTGTCTTGGTGCTGTCAGCGGGGTCTGCCCCCTCTCCTGCCGCCTTCACCACCACCACGTCCCCCATGGAGACCGTCACCTCCGTGTTCGCCATGGCTGCCTGGCCGGGTCGCAGGGCACTGCGGGGACAGTGACAGGACTCGCTCGGTGAAACCCACTCGTTTTCCCCAGCAAGCACCTACCGGCGCAGCTCAGTGTGCAGAGTTCCAGGCCTACATGCCGTCAAAGAACTACAAAAGGCAGGGAATGGATCGGCATCACAACACCTACAACCTATTCTGTCCCAATCAGATGCCAAGATACTGGTCAAGGCCTTTTTTCCTCAAGACTGGACTACCGTAGTCGTCCAAGAACACTTAATCGTGCACTACACTTCATAGTACACTACGAACAGACTTCAGCATGTTCTAAATGAAAGTACACTTAGAAGAAAAAGGACAAGTTATTTCAAAATAATTTATTCACAGTACTACTTTGGTGGTTTGTCAGATTCAAATGTAAAAGGTGACACTGGGGGGTTGTGTGACTGAACGGGTAAGAATGTAAGCTTATTCAGTGCTGTTCATTTACATACTAGAACGGTGAGCTCCATGGCAACAGTTCTTTTTCAGCTTAGCAGTTTATCAGAAAATTACTTTTGGCTCTTATGTGCACCAAATTCCGTGCTACCATGATGAACTGAAAAGTTCATCTCTTGTTCTGGAGTTCATCACTACTCAAAGAAACAAGACAAATCGGGGCCTTTCATCGGTTACATTCAAACCCTCTTTTGTAAAATAAAATATTGTATTTTAATAAAGACTTATATTTGATAACTTTCTAGGTTTTTTAACTAGTATTCTCTGCAATTCCCTATGATTGATGCTTGTATTATATCTATTAAGCTACCAACTGCAGTTAATATATATAGGCTAACATGATATATTCAAAGAAGCCAAATTAATTACATAAATGGCATCACTATCTCCCCCTACTCCCCCTGTTAAAGCCTCGTTTCAATTTATTTTTGAAATCAAAGCACAAAAAGACATCATTCCAAGAACTCAAATAGGCAGGTAGCCTGTATACTATGCAAGACAGTATTACAGTTTCATAAATGGAGACATTACTGAACTGCTTGTAGCATCTTTTCCACTTCATTAATTTTAAACGATGTACCAGGACATTGTCTTTCTGCATTAAACATAATAATAATAATAATTGCTTACACTTATATGGCGCTTTTCTGGATACTCCACTCAAAGCGCTTTACGGGTTTTTCCTGTTTTTCCCGGGAGGTCCCCCATCCAGATACTGACCAGGCTCACACTGCTGAGTTTCAGTGGGCTGCCAGTTGTGAGTTGCAGGCTGATATGGCTGCTGGCCATATCTTATAATCTTATGATCTTTTAAAGACTTTACTACCTGTTCTTTTAAACCCTGACCAGAAGTCACATTTAAACTTTCCATTCGAGCACATAAAGAATCGTAACATGTAATATTACAGTTCTTTTACAGGGACAGGAATTAGGAAACCAATATACATGGGCTGAAGCCTCTGTATAAAAAAAAAAGAGTTCTAATGACCAGCGAGCACTCTCTCAACTTCTGCTGTTATTAAAGCCAAATGTCCAGCTCCAGAGCAGAACGCCCCAAGCAACATAACACGTTTTGACCTCCTGCCAAGTTCATCAACTGAGCCCAGCCAGCCAGACCAGACTCAGAGGGCAACAGGTGACAAGATCAACTAAAGGAAAAATACAAGTGAAATGTATTATCCCACCACAGCTGTGTGAATCTGGCCAACGCAGCATGCTTAACTCCTAAACACTACCAATCCTCCCTTCGAACGCCTTATCCCTCCTCCAGCATAAGTCACCGTGCTAACTTGCTAAATTCAAGACCGGGCTTGCTAACCGTGGGCTACGCCAGTACGAACTGCAGCGTGTAACATAAAAGGCACTGAGTCCAAAAATCGACAGCGAGTTTGGAGACGCTTTTTTTTTTTAAAAAAAGGGAGGGGACTCCAGTTACTTTCAAATTACGTGACTTTGTTGCTTTTTGTTTTGAAAAACAGGCAACGTCTCCCACGCAGCGCACCAAAACAGCCGGTCTTTTGTGCGACGACGTGCTCGCTGCTCGCTGCTCACCCCCCCTCCCCTCCTCTCTCTCTCTTTTTTTTTTTTGCTTTAACCCAGACATTGCTCGCGTTTATCTGCGCCCGGGCTGTGTGGGTTAGTCAACGCTGCCCTCCTCTGCGCCAAGATCCCCGTGTGTGAGAGAGAGAGAGAGAGGTGGTGGCGGAGAGACTGTTCCTGTTGCACAGCAAATGGGCGAGAAAGGCAGACGAGCACAATCCCTCCCCTCGTCCTGCTACACTGTACAATGTAACACTACCAACAAAGGTTAACAACGCACGGCGCGCTGCCTGTCTGGCCCCGGCCGCCAACGTGCCTCCGTCTTTCTTTTCCCTCTCTCTCTCCCTCCGCTCCCCCTCTAACTGACGTCTCCCGGTGCGGCGGCACGTACACTAACAACAAGCGCAGCGGCGACGGCGTTGCTCCGCTCCAAACGGCTGTCCGCGCCGCTCCCGGGGCATTTCCCCCCGCACAGACCCTCTTCCCTGCCCTCTCCCGGCTCCCCCTTCCCCGGCAGCCGCCTCCTCGCACCCCGCTGCAAGCGGCGGGGCAGCGTTTACTCGACCCTCGGTGTCTTTTCTTACCGTTTTACAGCTGCGAACACATCCTCGGAGCTTCCAGGAGAGCCCTTTGAGCATGCGCCGTGCCGCTCGGCTACACTTCCTGCTCCGAAGGCAGGGAGCAGCGCCTGGCTGTGCACCATCTGTCCCTCCGACAGCCGCCGCGCTGGGCGGCTCGGGCGGCTCTGGCGGGCGTGAAGTTTGCAAAAATAGACCGCATTAGCACATTGGATGCCCACAAAGGTATCGTCGCTTGCGAATCGCCAGATAGGCACAAATGGCCTTGGGAAAATGTACGTCAAGTCATTATATTTTATGCAATAGCTAGTTATTCATTACGGTCATTTTATTTGCAGCTGACGAGCCGTACTGTGGAGATCACTCAATATCTTATACAACCGCGCAAATGTTGCCAGTGCCTGTTTTTATTCGCGTTCAATTTTAAGTATTAAGTTAGCATTGATTTCTCTCTTACGTAAAGTTAGACAGGTATAGTAATGCTAATCCTAATCGATATTTTTTTCCTTTCGATATAGCGTGAGATGAGCCCAACTCAGTTCCGTCTGTCGGAACTCTGAGGTTTCGCTGTGGAATATTTCGTTTTAATCCTGCTTGAGACGAGACTGCCTGTACCTTAACTGTATGTGAACATTATTGTCACGCTTTGCATTCTGTCGTGATTAGTAATCGTTTTCCGATTAAAAACGGTGAATGTACTGGTTTTCAAATAAAATATGATCAATCCTTCCGCCAGATGTCAGGCTTTTTCAACGAATGCTGTTTAGGCATCAACAGGAGTACACGTACGTTTTTAAGCATACACTGTATTTTATCATTAAAGTATATCTATCATTGGTGTTCTCGGGTCTGCTGAATTAAAGGCATGCAATTAGAATGCTGTTTAATGCTTTTCACACTGTTGCTTTTATTGAATTTTTAGTGGGACTCGAGTTTTGCTCTGGATACAGAATTTGGCATCAATTTCCATTTTCTTCCAGGAGGTGCTTCCAGTAACAAAGTTTGACCTGACACGTTAGTAAAGCACTAAACATAGCACTCCTGTGAGCACTGGTCAAATCATATTCAATGGCACTTTATCCTGATAGAACCATGTTCATTCAGGCATGCAGAACAATCTACACACAAAGAACGCCTTCCTGTGGCAAGGAATAGTTGTACTGTACAACAACGCACCCTCCATCTCATCAATGTTAAACACGGATTTATTAAATGGAAGTAACACTATTTGTAATTTACTGATTTAAGACACTGTGAGCACTCAATTTTACAACCGTGGAGTATCCGTGAGAGGCGTACACCTGTCATTAATTCGGATCATTACAGTGTTAGAACAGGTAATTCTTGTGAACTGTGACGCTGTTAAAAGTTCAGCCAGTTTATTACGGGCCAAAACTGTTTAGACGAAAAGTGGTATGGACCCAGAATGACAAGATTGTATTATTATTTTTGCTATTATTTGAACAAAATTCCTGCTATTTTAGGTGCACATCGATTTTGCATGCGCCTAAATTATACAAACTTTATTCAACCATTATTCCAACTTTTGAGGGCCAATTTTTATCTGCTAGCTGCATTGATAAAGGGCCCGACTCACAGCACTTGTCTGACCTCTGACGCAGAGGTCTTAGCTCTAGCATGTGGGCTATTTACAGAAAGAAGACAGTCCTATCTACAGTACAGCAGGGCAGTTATTCATTACTGGCAAGAGAAGATGAACAATAATATTATTTGCATTAGAATTCAGAAGAAAGCAGGTCTTCGGAATGTGAGTGTACAAGAAGCTGTCAAGCTTTAGTAATAATATTTGTATTAGTTCAGTTGGGTAGCTGCGTCAGCATGCGTAGGCTGCAAAGGAACAAGTAATAGGTTTATTCCATGCTGAAAAGAGAAGAAAGAAAACACAATTGTACATATTTGTATTATGTATCTAAGGTAATTAAGTTACGGTGTTATGTAGTTAAATCACCCAATAATCTCGATTCTACCATAATAAAATGTTAAAGAAAAGAAATCACTAAGCTGGGACAGTGAAGTTCATTGAGAAGCAATACATTACACTGCAGGATAAGAGCGATAATTTTCACAGAGTGAGCAACAAGTGTTTGTCTGGATTTCTGATCAAACTGTACTCGAAAGTCCAGGGAGGGAGAGAGAGGGCTTGGGGCTCTGCTCAGCAATGACTGTTTTCTAAACGCATGCTGCCCCCGTATCCTTCGGAGACTAATTATCCATGATGTCACTAAAAAAAACGGGGGAATAATTTGTAACACAGCAAAATTCCCGCAGAGGCTCGACCTTATTTGGACAAGGTTTCTTGGAACTGGGCTGCCTGACTGGCGTCGTCTCCAGCCAATCCCGGAGAGCTAGCTGCGCGCTCGGCCAATGGAAAGTAGTCAGCGCCTTGGTTGTTTGATTTGTGTCAAGTAAAGTTGCAACCTGGCTTCTATTAAAGAATAAACTGTAACTGATGGCTGATTTGCAGGGGTCGCGGTGTTGGAGATAGCTCATCTACACCATGTATGCGACACCTGGAAGCGTTTTGGACACTGTCGATTTTGTAACCGGATTTTTGCTGATTTTATTTGTTGAAACTCAGGGAATTCACGGGCAAGAAGGTAAGTGTTTTTTTTTTTGACGTTCCTATCACTCGATTTTCACATTCAAATGGTCAGCAAACAGCTCAAGACTAAACCAGTCATTTATTTTTCTTCCTTTCTCCCGAAGCGTGTTTCAAACCCTGAAAGTACCGTGTTTTATCCTGTCGGGGTCAGTTCTATGGGAAGTGCAGTTAAACTACTGTTAATGAATAACTGCTTCTCGGATACTGGGTATGTTCGCCACTGACATATGATTTCTGTTGTAGTCTATACTGTTCAGACAATTTTCATTGCGTCCAAGAACAAAAAAAGAAGAAAAAATTTGTTAAAATAGCAAAGCGACAACAGCCCTTTCGCTGTCCGAGAATAATTTTACAGACAAGCGGTTCTCACTGTTCAGGAGAATCAGTAAAGGAAGTAAAATAAGCACCACGAGTTTGATATTCTGCAGAAGTACAGTGTTTATCTGAGCTGTAAATTCTTTATCATGCGTCGCTGAGGTGAGGAAAATACACCTGCCCACACTGCCACATAGTGCGCTATGTCCTGCGTGCACTCTGGGGAGGAATCTAAACTGTAGTTTGGAGGGGATGAACAACAGTACATACAGTACAGTTCACCACCCAGGAAGAAACACCAAGAATGTCTGCGGATCGCGAATGGTTCTCTCAGCGCTTTTGTTTTTTTCCCATTGATTGCTTTATAAATTCCTCTGTAGAGATTTGTAATGGCCTACCTGGCTCATACAAAAAATATATCAAGGACTTCTTCTGAGCATCGGAGACGATGCAGTGCAGTTGAATATTGTTTCACAAATACGTAAACTGATTAGTATTACCAATTAACATAAAGCTTTGTCAATCAAAACGGTTACAGTTACTGCCATCAAGGGCTAAGAGCAATATAATGTTGTATCACTGTTTTGCTAAGAATACGACCTGCAAAAAGAAATAAAAATGCAAAACGAGAAAGCAGTAGGACGTGCAAGAGTGTAGCCAAATAACTATTCTAGTGCTTCATAACGCGCTGCTTGGAATTCTCTGGTTTTGACAAGGAATATCACTAGATTTTGTAAGATCTTCTAAAAACGACAAAGACAAGCGCGTATTGTTTTGAAGTGATGCACAATTCACTCCTTAACACATCGTTCGGTGCAATGTTAATCAAATATATCAGGTTATAAATACGAAACAAAAATACTAATATTTTTAATATAGGTTGAACTGGATATATGGCGCATTTGTAGGACTCGATCTATTGTATGCAGCATTAGAATTAATCGAGCATTCTGTATATATTAGATAAATGTTCATACACCTCACCATAATGCATTGCATCATTTTTGGGGATTCGTTTTTTTATTCCGTCAACATTTGTAGTTCTTTCCTTTTTTCACCTTAAGTAATTTTTTGGGGAAAACCCTTAAAACTATTATTTTTATTATGCGTTTCCTTTACTACGCAAGAGAATGGTTGTAAAAATTAAGAATGATTTTCATGCTTTCAGTATAGTTGAGGCTGAGCTCTGACTGTAAAATCTCGCAGAAATTATGGATAGGACCTTGTGTGACGAATACATTCAAGAAGAATTGGGTGCTAAGTGCACCCACAAAATCTGTTGTGCCAAATTTATGTGAGCAAAATTACAGTCAACTCAACTTTTTACAGTTAAAAAACAAGTTTGATTAGGCAGTTGCCTTATTGCAATATAGGTGCTTTTATAGTAATCGGTTGTTTTACCTTAACATTCATTTGTTGTTTTGGCCTGTTAAAAGAAATGGTATTGAATGATTAAACTTCCGGTGAGGTGAAGCAGACTTATTACATTGTAAACAAGCTGGCTTGTGAATACATCTCTTTTAATCCATATAACAATATTGCTCTCAACCTCAAGACAGTTTTGCCGACAAATGCTACTCACTTGTTACCTCTGCGTGCAGATCACTAGGAACACTTATGCAGTGAAATGTCAGGTGCACAATCTGATGTTCTTCGCTGGTACATCACATTACATTAGTCATTACAGTGACTAGTGAGCAAGAAGGGCTGCTTCATGCAATTCATACAGTTCACATGTATTCTCGCTCTCGCCTGTAGCCAGACCAAGAGTTCACAAGTTTGTGTTTAATTCAGAATTCGTAAAATTTTGCGATGCCATTAAATAAGTTATTTTGTAACTTGCATTTAATAACCAGTCTGAGAAATTGGAAATGGAGTTCACCTTTAATCTAAAACTGGAAGTTGACCAAGTCTGGTTTCCTCAGTGTCAAACACATAAATGTACATCTCCTTCCATCACCACCAACCCCCTACACCGGACACACACATGACGCACTCCATAGCTGTCTAGATCATTATACAGTACATTTCCAGTCATTCTGACTCATTCTGAAAATTTGGGCTAAGAGTTCAGAGTCACTATGTAACTTTTCAACGTACTGCATGTCCCCCTAAAATGAACTACAGCACTAGTTCTTTTCCATCATTTCAAGAAGCACATTTTCAACAGTAGTAAATATTGCAGAAAATGTCAGACTGGGCTGTTGGACACAGACCCTGAGCAGGAAGTGGGGTCTTGGACATGAGTGTAGACTGTGCGTTGCACCGATGCCAGCTGTGAACAGAAGAGTCCTCATTAACAGCATGCAACAGTGAAGTGCACAAGTAAAGTTACTGTACCTGGAGGAATCCACATTCCTTCTCCCCCCACAGATGTCTTGCCACTTCTCGTGATGCATGTGAGCTGTATTTTCCCTCAGGATGCAGGATTTGTCTGGTTTCCCTGAATCACTATGGGATGGTTGTCATGAGTGTTGGATGGCTCCAGATAGCACTGGAAAAGAAAATGTCCCTTTAGCCATCTCTCACAAGAACACCAGTGATGAAAAACCCGAGATGAAAAAAAACATGGAATGATCATGGCCTTTTTATGGTTTAGAGTGTTACAGAGTCTTTGAGCTGCTTAGAACTATTATTTGTTCCACATCCTTTAGAAATGAGGTTTTACTGAAGCCAGTAGATATAAAATAAAAAGGAGTCTGGCACTTGAAGACCACACTAGGCCATCACTGCAGTGGGGTGAATGATAGAGGTATGTTTTTACAACCAACATTAAACTGCCTTAAGAGACTGTTCTGCAGGTGAAGGAGCTGGGACACCAGGCTAGTGATGAGCACCAAAGGAGATCTGAGCGTGGGCCTCTCAGTCAAGGCTTCAATACTTTAAGATAGGGACACCCAACTAAGGATGTGGCTTTTGAGACACAACAGCATTCTGTATATACTGTATATGATCATTAAAAGTGCAAGAGCACGAGTATGAGGTCAATTGAAAACAATTGTTTTCCTGAATTGGATTATATAGTAAAGGTAAAACCTTTATTTGAAATATACAGAAATTGTGGCATTGAAGTACTGTACATCAAAGATACAGCACCCATCCTCAAAGACTAGAGGAGCTTTGCCATTCAGTTCAGTCTAAGGTACAAGTTCCTTTAATGAAATGATAATTTGCTCAGTTGGATCCTAGTATTAGGTTGTTGATGATCAAAGGAGACCTATAAAATGAGCCACATGCTGTGCCAGAGGCTGCAAGTTGGAATCGAGTCCGTATTCCCCCCTGGCGTCCTACCATTTCTCCTGGTTTTCACTCTGTCCAAGTCAATGACTTAACTGAACCCATTATAAACTTAATTTCATCTTAATCTGCAACTCCTTCCACCTTTCAGTCGTAGAGTGGTTTAACTGCTTCTGCACAGGGTTGTGCCCCACTGCAGGACTGGGAGTGTAGAATCTCTCCTCAGAGGTGTCACAATGACGTCGCGTTATTCTGTTAACTGTTGGAATATGAGCAAATTAGCCCACTGACAAACGTGCCGTGGCCTGGTCTGCAGTGTTCTGGGCATATGCAGAAAAATGGGAACAGCAGCAACAATGGGGTTGCTCGGGAACTCAACCTGTTTACATTGCATTGAGCAACAGGCCAGAACACTCAGGAGACAGTGTCGTGAATCACAGTGGGCACAGTCACAGACGGAGTTAGTCCAGAAAAAATGCACTCAGCCTCACCACCAGAAATGAACTTTGAATGTGTTTGTGCAACCAGCCCAGCTGTGTTCATTTTTCTGTAATGATGCAGAAGATGACCACAAAAGTCAAACCTTTAAGTTCATAAGTATTCTTTCGTCTTTTCAAACATTAATTTAGAATCCTTTAAATGGGCTTTGTTTATCCTCTTTGCACGCATCCTTTTTGATTTGTTTGATGAAAAAAATCCTCAGGATTTTTTCCTTGCGTGCGCTTTGTCATGGTAAGTGTTCCAGATTCCACAAAATTCAATGACAGGAAGTTATGTTTTGACATGCATCTTGGTTGTGCCTATCTTATATTTAACGGAATTCTCGTCCTAGTTTGATACTGTCTTTTGTCATATACTCTTCATCCCAAACATCCACGTACGCAGTGTTTGGAATCTACTTGTGATGGCATAGTTTGCTAGTTTAGTGCAGTGTCAGCTAAGTAGAAAGAAATTCTCACAAACGTACAGAATGATAAAATAAAGAATGGAACAAGCATGTAATGATATAAAAGGAAATTACTGCACAGACATAAACTACGGAAGTTGGCTTCATAAGTATGCATCAGAGCAATGTGATTGATGTGAACTTATCCTTCACTGAAAGGAAACAGTCTCCCATCCTGTCAGGGAAAGACAAAAGCTTGTGAAGACTTGCTTATACATCATCCGTGGCTGAAGTCCTGCTCTACCTTTTTGAAATATAAAAAAGGGTGATTCCCACCATTCAGTACAAGGATTAAGAGTTTGGCAGCTGACTACAAAAGAACAGAATTGAGAAATTAAATGATTTTTAAAGTGTTGTTTCTGACTAAGTGGAAGTTACTAACTGAAGTTCAAGAAGAATAACAATGACAAGTCAATCACACACAGCTGTTCCTAATCACAATCATTATGAAAATAGCTCTGTATGTCAAACACAGTCCCCCCCCCACATTCGTCTCAAGCATCAGTTCTCCACCCCATCTGTACCTGAATTGGGTTCGAACCTTCTTAAGCTATGGCCAGGTGGCTACCCATTAATGAAGGGGTTAAACCTACCACACCAAATATTCCAGACATTCACAAAGCATTCAATTCTTTGATGTCGATGTCCCTAGTGAAATGTAATTTGGTTGACTGTTTGGTAAGTTTCATTTGGAAGTAAAGAAAAGACCAGCAAATGCCGCACTGGAGTACAAAATCTCTAAGATTTATCTTGTATTTTATTTGATCAGTGACGGCCAACATGCAGCCAGAGCCTTCCTGCTGTCACATTGATTCTTGGAAATGTCCAGGTTCAGTTAGCCACCTCTCTCGCGGACTCCCAACTCAGACCGGTTTGCTGAGCACATGGCATCTGTGCATGCTGGAACAAATTACACTCCTAGTGCAGAAAGGCCTGTCCAAGCAATTATACAGGAAAACGCAACCAGTCTGTTCCCATACACTCGTGTGTCCCTGGAGAAAACACACTTGTTAATCTGACTAGACTCTGGTGAAGGTAATGGTCTGTGAAGTGGTGTGGAAGATTACTCACACAATATGAAGAAGAGCAACGTAAAAGGGTGACATGGCTGTAGCAAAACGGCTATATTTTACAACCCGCTATACGAGGAGAGATGAAATCTTGACTCCTTCCTCGCGCCTTCTCTGGGATTTCCCTTTGGAATTTTTAATTGCCCCCCTTC
Source organism: Atractosteus spatula (assembly GCF_055471065.1). Classification (NCBI taxonomy): domain Eukaryota; kingdom Metazoa; phylum Chordata; class Actinopteri; order Semionotiformes; family Lepisosteidae; genus Atractosteus; species Atractosteus spatula. The sequence continues at coordinate 6,135,391 of NC_142719.1, read as the reverse complement.
CCTTCAAGTTCAGGTCCCTAAGAGTCTGATCAAGTGAAGACTGCTCAGAGTCTTGTCCCTTTCTTTGTTTTCTGTTGTAAAAAGACGTTTCTTTGAAATACTTTCCAATGTTTTATTGCTCTGTAGTCCAGACATTAATCTGAGTGTAGCTCTTCCCTGGATACTGAAATTCTATAATGCCCTTATTTTATAAACAGGCCTCCCAGACTAATCTCAAGTTTCTACGTGTCAACACGAACACTAGTTCCCTGTATTGTCCCTCCCCTCTATTATTTTGGATATACAATTCTATGCTAAATCAAAGATTAATCCTGGCGTGTACAGTGGGCTACACAGCAGTTAGAGCCCTGCTCTACCCATTTCTGAACTGCTGTATACTCATAAAGACCATTTTTGGGAATGGTGTTTGCCCTGCCAGTAGAGCCCTACTATATGACAGTTGGCAGTCATAGCTAGTGTGTTGTTCTTGTAAAGCACCTTGGGAACTTTGCAGAAGTGCTAGATGCACCTGCAGTTAGTGATGCCATGCTCTGGCATTTCTAATGAGTTCCAGGAAAGTTGAATAGAGGGAAGTGGTTGATAGATGGCTTCTGGGTGGCAACAAGGAGCGTTTTGAAAACCACCGCAACAGGACGGAACGTACAATTTAGGTTGAGCGTGCTAAGGGGTTTTCTCAGAACAGAACTGACTCAGCTTAGTTTTTACTTATTAAATGCTTCACAACACCTTTATTTAAAACCGCAAGGGGAGGGCAGCACCTCTTTATATAGCCTGAGGGAGATCCCAACACGGCTATAAAAATAAAATCTGCTCCAGCTTTGTAACTCTCTGGCTTGGTCTTACTTACAAGACACCTACTGTACAAAAACCATTGACCCTTAACCACGTCATTATGCAATACTCACAGTAACTTTATTTGTATTTTTCCATAGTAAAGGACCCCATTCATTCTAGTATTTGCCAAAATATTTGAAAGTACATCCAAACTTTTTTCGGTGATTCCGGGTTCAAATCCAAGCTTTTCTTACAGGGGGTAAGAATGGTCAATAGATGGGGTAAAGCTGGAGTGATTTTGAACTCCTGGCTTGCCGTGCAACCTCCTGAGGTTGAACATCCAGTTGAAATCCTGGATTCCATCTGCTATGCACATCTTCAAAATTTCTTTCTGACTGCAAGGCCCAAAGAAATTCGAACTCACCTTTTTCAGAAACCTGCCCCTGATGCAGAGGAGCACAAAGCAGCAATGTGATGTCTCCATACAAGACAGTTTGAGCACATGTAGCCTGATTCATTCTTCCCCTCTGAACTCTGAATATCCCACAGCCCTGTGATCTGCGTCGTGGTGCAAATGTAGCGACAGTACCCTTGGTTTGAAATGTGATCTGAGTCATGACACCAAGCACCCCCAAAAAGTAAAGCTTCCAGAAGGCAGAGACCATTATCATCATCATCACCCGGTTACCTGAATAACGAAACACTCTTCAGACTCCAGGAGCTTGACAGCCCCATACCATAACTATAACCCATTGTGACTACACTTGTTTGGTCTTGGATAAAGTTTGCAACCAGGTCATGAGAGCCCTTGTTAATATGATAGATTGGCAGATACTGTGGGTTACACCCAGGAAGAGATTAGGTGTAATTGTAAGATATTAGCAGACTGCTTTAGGACAGCATGGTGTTTGCTGGGTTCTGTGTTTTTGTCCAAATACAGATAATAAGTGTGGGAATGTTTGTCTGCAGTGTGTGCAGTGGCTTTTCAATAAATAAAAAAGACTCTGCTTTGAGTACAGGAATGCTGACTTAAGTCTCATATTAGCCATTTTTCAGTCAATGTTGATGAACAGCTAATAATAATCCAGAATAAACTGCACAGGAAATCATATCAAGCACTTATTTCTAGTACAAAGGGTGAAATTGCCAGAAGCACTGAAAATATTCCATATTGTCAGCACATATGTAAGTAAATAAGAATGGGATGGAGATCTTATTATTTGTTGTTTTTTCATAATGAGGTTATGATCTCAGACTACTGGGATAAACAGTAATTTCAGAATCGTGTCAGAAATTTCCCTGCAATACAGCATTACTCACCTAACCAGATCTTTTAATACATGGGTATCATGGCCACCCTGAAAAGAATTAGTTAATATAGCTAGCAGTGTGATTCATTATTTTTAACTCAGCGTGATTAGTAAGCAGCACCAGCTGTCTCTCCCGCAAAAAAACATCCCCACATTTCTTGGAGAGTGTATATGAGTTCAGTAGTGCAGTCTACAGAGTTCAGTTTGGCTTCTTTGATTAAATATGTGCGGCTGAGCTAGACACCTGGGGTTTATAGAAGCAGAAAATAATTTCTTGTTCCCGAATAAATGAGCCAGTTAAAAAAAATTAGTAATTGGGCATAAATATTTTGTCTAAAAATATTATAGTTGGAAAAGTTGTGACTGATAGCTGTTTCTCAGTGACCTTGAAATGGAATGGTTATTGAAACAGGGCAGCATGGTGGCAGGGCAAATAAGATGGCTTCTTAATGTAGTCCTTCCCATTGGGAGCGAACCTGCTACAGCCAATAAGTTCATTTGAATGGGAGAATGGGATGGTAGAAGAAGAATGACTGTAGAAAGAAAAATGGAATAGGAAAATGAAGGCCAGAGCAATGTAAAGGAAGGAAATGCAAAGAAATTCTTCATGTAAACCACCATTTCCTCCCTCTGCAGGCGATGGCTGTGGGCACACAGTGCTTGGCACTCAGAGTGGCACCTTGGCTTCACGAAACTTCCCAGGCACCTACCCCAATGGGACACAGTGCGTGTGGCGTCTGCAGGCAGCGCGGGGGAGGACGCTGCGCCTGGTGTTCGGGGACTTTGACCTGGAGTACTCCCCCAACTGCAGCGCTGGCTCTCTCACCATCATCCCCTCCAACGGGGCACCCAGCCTGGGTAAGGGGCACTGTGCCCTGCCGTCTGCTGCCGTTCGCCCTGCAGCAATCCGATCAGAACGTTTAGTCAAGTGTTTTGTCGTCTGAGGACGGTGCCATACTGAAATGACCTAAGTGTAAGCAGGGATGATATAAACTCTACCTGTTGTCAGCATCCTGATCGTTCAGAACGGGGTAGTGCATTTCAATTTGAAGTTGTGTAGCTACAGGTTATACCCAGATTGGTAGCAAATTCAATTAAATAACTGTTTCCCTTTTGCAGAATACCTTGCACTTGTATCAAACTACATTGAGAGGTAGCCGGAAAAAAACGTTTTGAATTCTTACTTCTCACTAACGGGGAAGAAGCAGATTAGCTGAGCAGCTGAGGTCTTGAAGTCTTCAGTGGTGCTGGGCGTTGCTGCTCTCTGCTCTAATGACTCCTGCGGTAGATGGAGCATGACTGTCACCGCAGCCACTTGTGGCAATGTCTGAGATCCTGCGCGCTGTGCCAATCAGAGGGACATTCCAAACAGGCTTGCCTCATCAAATATTTCCTGCACACATTTTTAACAGATGGATTATGAGCTTGCTGCCTTTCTCCTGGGATCCCCTCGTGAAACCTCTATCCCACACTGCCTCCCTGATTCCCAGACACTCAGACCGACCTCAGTTTCCCACTCTTTAACCTCAGCAACACACATTTGCAAAATGTTCCTATTGTTTGACAGGGTCAAATAAGGTGACCACATAGGTTTAATCCCAATCGCACTGTGGGGATGCAGCATTTAGGAACATCCCCCGGTTTCCTGCAGGACTAAGTGTTCATGAGGACAGAGGAGGGCTGTTATACCTCTTTCCATATCTGGAATTTGTGTTTTGAAAACACCAAATTTGTTTTGATGAGGGTAATTTACAATGAAGAGAGAACGATGGCAAATGATACAGAATGCAGCCCACCTTGTGGCTTTTCAGACAGAAAGGAACATACAGTGGTTTGAGGTGAAAAGAAACGAAAAAGCTGATGGGAACACAGTTCCAGGAAACCGATTGGGGAAATATGATTTTCCTGGTATTGTGTTCCCATTCATCTCTGCGCTCCTACATGCCTCAGACTGCAGTATGTATGGCAGCAGATTATTTATGTTGTCGCCTTGCATCTGAAATGTAAGTCTGCCATTTTAAACTACTATTTTCTAGAATCAATCCAGAAACAAGGAGTTCTCAATAAAGTAAAAAGAGATTTTATGACAAATTTATTTGGATTATATTTATTAATCCTTTAGTAATCAGCCTTCTTACGGGGTTACAGAGAAGATATATCTTATAAATAACATTGAAAGAACACATACATATTCATTCCCATAAACCAATATACTGTGTACAGTATGTTCTTTAATTCTGACACATACTATATGTACCCTGTCTAGCTCGCTACAAACACCCCTGCAGTTTATTTGCAGATTTCATGCACTACCACACCAGTCTCTTTATTTATGTTATGGCCTAACCAGTGCAAACGGTGCTGCAGAATCACTTTTGGTGACTGAGCCCCTGTGCCTGTCCTCCCTTAGGGCCGCTGTGTGGGACGATGCACATGATCGAGAAGAAGGTGGCTCTGAACTCCAGTGAGGCGACGGTGCGGTTCCTCTCTGGGATCCATCGCTCCGGTCGAGGATTTGTGCTGTCCTACGCCACTGACCAGCAGCCAGGTATCTGAATCTCTGGGTCTCTCTTGAGGGGTGTACATTCACTTTTAGATTAAAAAGGTGCCACCCCACCCTTTCTGACTAGGGGCTGGGGGTCCACACTGTGTGAACTTAGTAAGATTTGCTTAATAATTATTCCTTTCACTTATATAGCACTTTTACACCACCAATTGTACCCCCACCTGGATGATGCGACGGCAGCCATTGTGCGCCAGTATGCTCACCACACATCAGCTCTCAGTGGGGAGAAGAGCAGAGTGATGAAGCCAGTTCATAGATGGAGATTATTAGGAGGCCATGATTGGTCAGTGGGAAATTTGGCCAGGACGCTGGGGTAACACCCCCACACTTTTCAAGAAACACCCTGGGATTTTTAATGACCACGGAGAGTCAGGACCTTCGGTTTTATGTCTCATCCAAAGGACACCACCTTTTTTTACAGAACAGTGTCCCTGTCACTACACGGGGGGCATTAGGACTCACACAGACCATGCTCCTTACTAGTCCCACTAACACCACTTCCAGCAGCAACTTCAGTTTTTCTCAGGAGGTCTCTCATCCAGGTACTGACCAGGCTCACACCTGCTGAGTTTCAGTGGTTTGCCAGTTGTGAGTTGCAGCGTGTTATGGCTGCTTGTCTGGATTCGGCAAGCTACAGTACCTTAACTAGTAAGGGATGTAGCTTACCACCTTAAAGAAAGACAACCATGTTGGCGAGGAGAGCTGAATTATCTTGTCTCGCAGTGTTGCTGCTGTTCTGCCAACAAGCACTGCAAAAGCAAACCGGCACAGTGCAGAACTTTGCACCTCTCCTATCTTCAGACCGTGATGTCATAGTGTATATGTACTGTGCCTTTTCAAAGCAGTTGTTTTCTGGCTTTTGGACAAGATGAACTGTAAAACCCTCACCCCTAAGTAATTACCTCTTTGATTCCACTTATTTTTATTGTTGTTTGTCTTGGGTTTTTTTTTTGCTTACCACATATGTTACTTATAGCCTGCAATGTGCTGTGCAGTGCATACATGTGAGTAAACAGCTATTATGATGACGTAATCACAGCAGGACCTGTGCAAATAGCTCAGGTAAATGTTGGTGCTGAAACTGTGAGATGTCATCGACCATGTGGGCTGTAACAGGGGGCCAGGGGTGTTAGGAGGCTGCTATCTTATTAACATAACGCGGATCAGGGGACACAAGAGGAAAGTAAGCTGAGGTGCTTTTAAGAGTGAAATCTGGAGGCCTTTCTAAACACAGAGTTGTTAAATTCTGTAAGCATTGATATTCCAGAACCCTTCAAGAAGTGGGTGCAGGAGAGAGTAGAATTAATTAACTATTTCTCTGTATTCTTGTGAACTGTATCTTGAGAAGGATTAGGAAGCTTTAACAAACTATATTCACTCTGTATGTGGCCAGTTCTAGGAAACACAAGTATGTTTTCCCTGCGAATCTCCAGTTGTTAGGGAGTGTTCCTCCGTACGCATGTCTGCAAAGCCATACGCTTTCAGCACACTGCATGGCTCTTCTCCCATTGACAGACAAACTGTGGGGCCAACGTCCAGCTGGTGTTTGTATGAAAGACGCCACATGCCTGTATCTGAAAACGATGTTCAGTGCAATTGGCAACATTGTGTTTAACCATGTTCTGGAATGAAAAGCATTTTTCCACATGTGCACAAGGGTATCCGGACAGAAGAATGCTGGGCAGGTCCTCAGCTGTGTCCTGTCTGCCTGTTTACTGTGGGCCTGGAGGAAGCCAGGGAGACAGCGACAGGGAGAGAGAGAGAGAGAGAGAGTGTCATGATAATTAGTATTGTTGCTCCTTCTGCTTTCGGTCAAGGTGTGTTTTGTTTTCGTCTGTTTATAGGCTGATTTGTCAGAAGGCTGTTGCATTGCTATATCAAAGGACAGAGGCGCCGTTAAAGAAAAATACCTTTTCTTTCATTAAAGCAATTTTTAATTTCGTTTTTCATTAAAGAAAAATAATTGAATTGAATCATAAATCTTGAATTCAAAATGACACAAACTGCAAATGCATGTTCCTACTAGTATCAGATAGTATCTGTTTAATACAACTGTAGTGGAATATGGTTATGTGCAGGTATTTGGCTTCTAACATTTCCAAAACACCATTTAAAAGCTGAAGATGACAAATAACATACATTGGGTAATTGCATATGGCTTTTAAATTCATCTTACTTTGATTTAGTTTTGATTTTCATTTTATTAGTGTTCTTCTTTGAGCTGTTTTAGAGAAATCACATCGCACATATATATATACATACAAATTGACACCTGAAGAAGGTTCCACGGCCGAAACGTTGTGTTTTCTTTCTTCTTTTTTTCAGCATGTGATAAACCTGTTACTTGTTGCTATATATACAAATGTCTTTTCTTCATTGCTTAAATCCCTGTCTCGTTGTAAAAACCTATTGCTGAATACCAAGCAATAATGCTAAGCAATATCTGTTAGCAACAACCATAATGCTGCATCTTAATTTAGAAAACACATATAATCATAGACAGTTATCATTACAATTAATAAATACAAGAAAACATCAGTATATCATATTACATTCCGATGGAATGCTGTGGTCTTGCCTTTTTGAAAAAGCCAGGGTGTATTCTTGGTTTTGTTTTCTATAGTATTAAGGTTTGGAAAACGAGTTTTTGGAACCCCCACATATCACCCAGCTAGCTGAACTAGCTGTGGAGATGTTTGTACAGAGATCTGGGATGCCGGCTGCCTTCCTTGCTCTGAATGCAGAGAGGCCCCAGGCCTCTATCCCAGACTGTGTGGGTGGAAAGCTATGTGCACTTTGTTGGCTGAGGAACAGCAGGTTAACTATTGCCTGACCACACACAAGTATCCACACAGCAACTGCGGGACAGCAGGGAAGGAGAAGTCAGGAACATCTGCGGGTTTGTCTTAATTCATGTCTTTCATGTGTAGAGAAAAGTAATGTGTGTATTTTTCTGGGCATGTTGTTTGACCTGCGGATTCACTTGGGGTTCATAAAACTAAAGGGGATGGCACGGGCAGAAGAATTAGTGTTGCACCATCCACATACTTTACTGAGAGGTTTCAAACTCGGGGGCCAAGATAAACTCCCACAACAGTTAAGCTCTTTTTCCGCTATGACCAGATCTGAACCCTGACCTCCATTAACAGTTTGACCAACTGTGTGTGATCAGACTAGGAGACTGTAGTCACCAATGCAAGTAGACAAATTTATAGACTAATTTATAGTCTATAAGCATTCCTACATGTGTTCAGTCTATAAATTAGAAAATATAAACATAACAAATGATTAAAAGCTTAGTCAAGTGGGTATTCACTTGGCGTGCAGCTTTGCTCATGAGGTTTTGTATGACAAAGCGCACTGTAATAATTGTCACAGACTTTTCCTGTTGAGCTAAAATCAGGGAAGGCCTTGGAAGCCAAGAGGTTTGATAATTGTGGGTTGGTGTGTCAGTCTGCACATTGTCTCCGTCTGTCTGTGGGCCCACGGGGAGAGTTGTGGTTGTGGTAGGGGTTGTGAGTCATCCCTGTGTGGATAGCAGCTCTGGGATGGAGGGGGCAGGAAAAGGGGGAAGGGAGCAGAGACCTGATACGTCACGGGACAGATCAATCCCCACATCCTCTTACTGCCGTTATTTTGAAGGTTCATCCAAAAATCTACAAGATGGCTATTTTACAAAAAATAATCTTCTAAGAATGTTTCAGCAAGTAACAATTTTCATAGCCCTGGCCCCTAGCTGTTCCTTTTATAAATAAAACTGCTCTCTTATCCTTAATGGCACATCGGGGGTCCTCCTACCTTCTCCTTTCAATAAGGTTCACCAGCTGAAAGAGGCACCTGGGAGTCAAGTGATCCTCATCTTTCCACTTCATGGTTCAAAAAAGGTTGAGCTTTGCTTTGAGTTCAGACGTTTCCGTGTGTAAAAACGTATCCACCATTTTCCTTTTTCCAGTTGAAGTAGCTGCTCGCTTACTGACCCAACACTCTTTGCTTGGTTCCAGACCTCATCTCCTGCATGGAGAGAGGAACCCATCTAAGCACACCGCAGGTCAGGTGAGTGGAGATGGCTTTATTCTGCATAGCACCAAACATATCAACTGCTGTTTTTCCTCAAATTTCATGGAAAATGCTGTCAAGATACTGCTGTGCTTCTCTTGCAATGCCCTCCTTGTTTCTTGGGGATCCAGTGGATTGTTGGGAACCCAGCTATGGGTGGTGTTGGGCCCTCTGGAGCAGTAGTCTGTTTTTGCCTGGAGTAGAGAGGCTGTAAATGTTGCTGATCTCTGGCTGCTTGCTGTTTTCCAGTGCATTCTGCCCTGTGGGCTGCCGGGATGTGAGTGGGGACATTTGGGGCCAAGCTGTCCAGGGCTACAGAGACGTGAGTCCATCAGTTCTGTTTCCATTCAAACCTCCCCAGGGCTACCTAGTGAGATCAGGAAGAGAAGCAGAGGCAGAACATGCAAGCCAAGATACTCAGCTAGTAATACAAGAAATAACTGGGAAGCTTGTCAACTTCTCCTTAGAGTCCCCCAAAAAAAAAACAGTCCAGTGTTTCTTTGGGGGGTATCACTCAGTGTCCCAGTTCCCTAACAGCCTTCAAGAACTGGCTTGATATGCAGCAATAAGGTGTTGTGTTACCAACCTTTTCCATTCATGGGAAACTAATAAGAATCCCATACTCTAGCCCACAGTCTCATCAGGACGGACCTAACCCTGGCTTCTGTAGTGTTTAAGCTGAGTAGTTCAGGACTAGGATGGAATGATAGTCAGTTCTAACATACCCCTAGAAATGTCAATATCTCTTTTACAGCTGGGTAGACTGGAGAAATTGGAGTAACGTGCTCTGGGGAATAGTGTTTGCACTGGGGACACAATCCTACAACCTTCCAGATGGGAATTCAAACTTTAACTTTCTAGGAAATACATAGGTTCAAATTCATGACATCTGTCCCAATCCAGGAGATAGACTCAGTGTGCACTTTAGACAGCAGTGTGTCAAACCTGAAGAGGTGCCCTGACGCTGGTGCCCCCGTGTCTCTGTCTCAGACCTCCGTACTCTGCAAGGCTGCCGTCCATGCGGGGGTGATCTCCGACTCGCTGGGGGGTCCCATCACTGTGTCCCGAGAGAAGAGCATAACGCTGTACGAGTCTAGTTTTGCCAACGGGGTTCTTTCCAAAACGTGAGTTCAATTTTCAGGCTTTTGCAACTGGCAGAAGCCGAAGTCTGCAGGTGCACGTTCCATATCGACGCTGAAATTGTGCAGATCATAAGTAACGTTACAGCCCCGGTGCTTCTTTCTCTTGGCAGGGGCTCCCTCTCTGAGAAGAGGCTCGTCTTTAGCAGAGGTAAGGCTAAAGGGGCTCTTTCAAGACCAAAGAGAGCTTGACTGTACACATTGACCTGCCAAAAATGAGGGCCATAACTCTGCAAATACAACTATTATTTCCTACAAACGATACAGCATTTGAGATTTGTGGATTCCTGTGATAAACTGATTTTTGTCAAGTGCCCTCATGGGACTTCAGTGGCAAATCAGTGTCTGAATAAAGTGCTGTGAACATCAAGCATGGTTGCTTATTCTGGGGTCTGTGTCCTTTTATTAACGCCCACTCTTGTGTAGAGACCATTACATTAGCATTGTGCGCGGGTGTCAGTATATGAGAACATTCCTCAGAATGAATCACGCAATTCCACAAAATTGTCAGTACCGGAATACTCACTGCATGATGATTATAATACGGTATGCGTAAGTGTGCTCTAACTGTGACTGTGACCCCTACCTCCTCTCTGCAGAGTGTCAAGATGAGCTACATGTGTTCCTCTTTAATGCTTCCTCCTACTGGGAGGAAGTAGACAGCCTGGGCCGTCATTTTGTGTGGTCCCCAGCAAACAAAGGCACTCGTAGCATCTGGGCACCTAAGAGTGATTCTGCAGATCCATGGCTCGAACTAGACCTGAGAGACAGGAGCAACATCACAGGTCAGAAGGCCCATCTGCCCGTTTGCCTGTCCTATGCATTTGTTTGTCTGGTCTGTTTATCTGCTGGTATTGTCATCTTTCTATTGATCTGTCTGTTCACTGCCCAGATCCACTGGACGTCTCTTAAAAAGCAGGCACACAATCGAGTCTACAGTCTTTATCATCGACACCTGAACCCTACCTGGCTAACATTTTGGGAAGTCCCAGTCAAATGAATAGACTCTCCCACTGGCTGCTAATAAATTATTGGCTTGAGGAGAATGAAACAGACATTAATAACAGACTTATGAGACATATCATTCCCATAGAAAACTGGTGGAAAAGCTGGAAAATGCAGTTCAGTTCCATATATCCTCAGCAGAAGGTGATTCTTGAAAAGTGGGATGGAACTGGGCTGAAAGTATTCCTTAACCTGGTATAAAATATGTCCCTTTCTGTTCAAACTGCCCCTGCTGCTCACAGGGACCATAGTCATTATTTGGTGGGGATTCATAATATTTTGGCAGGTTAGGGTATGCGTGGATATGATGTGCTTCAATTTCAAGTTTAAATTTTTGCTGCACTCAGAATAAGATATTACTATTTTTTTTTTCAAAAGTATGATTTTTAGCCCCCTTTTTTTGAAATGCTAAACAAGTCAGTTCCTCCCTCTGTGATAAAGTCATTCGAGCCAGTTTTCATTTGATAATTAATTCAAACTCTCATGCATGCACAAATTAAAACTGCTAATTAATCAATAGTTATCACTTTAAATGGAGAAGCTCCCAGGCTTCTGGGCTGACTAAGAAATTAAGCAGCATGTGTGAAAAGTCACCGTGACCTTTTAATTACAAGCACTTTCTTAGGAAGTTTGTTTGCAGTAGTGATACAAACAGTGAACCCTGTCGGGTCTGAAAGTAAATCATCATGTCTCCAACACAAAATGTCTGAATAGTGTTGCAGAATGAAATGAAAGCTGAAATTTCATAGATGAAGCTGAAAATGTACAAATGAAACTGCTTTTATGACAGTACTAATGGTGGTTCAGTTTTTTTCTAGGTATCATCACTAAGGGCTCAGAAGACCGGAATGATTTCTATGTGAAGTCTTATACTGTCCACTACAGCAGAGACCGCAAGCACTGGAAAGTGTATAAGACTGTGGGCAGTAAGGAAGAGAGGGTAAGATGGGCTGAGTGTATGGCATCTCCCGGTTCTGCTGCTACGGTAAACCCCTTGATGTGTTACTCTTTCCTTGAATGTAGGGGTTCTTTTCCATGCTTCCTCTTCAATCTACTCACCTGCAGCACCTGGATGCAACCACCACTGTAATTGCTATATTGATCTGTTATCAATTACAGATAAAATCAAAGTCAATGGAGCAAATTCACAGAACTGCAGGATGAATATCCCCTTTTTTTTCTTCTGTGGCAGACCCTAACCCAGGATTATACAAAAACACACGAGGATGTACAGTACAGTGAAGGGGTCTTGAACTGCAGTGAATCTCTGAAGCTGTACAATTAGTCTTCTGCAAACAACCCAGCCACCATTATCAACAGCTTTATGCATCAGACACACCCCTTAATTAAACCCCATGTGGGAATGTGCAATTGTCACCCATCACCAATTATAAAATTAATTAATCATCACACAGTTCCCCTTATTTACAATAACAGAAGCCTTTAATGGCCTCTTCATAGCTTCATAGCCCAGCCTGAAACATGTTCATTATTCCTTTGAATCAAAATGTGCTTTTAAGGACCGGAACTGGCCTTTCTTGCCCTAAGCTGTCTTTCCTGCCCTCTGCTCCGGCCAGGTGTTCGAGGGGAACTCGGACAGTATTCACGAGACGCAGAACAGCCTCATCCCCTCTGTGGCGGCACGCTACCTTCTCCTCCGGCCTCGAGACTGGCACAGGAGGGCCGCCCTGCAGGTGCGTGTGCTGGGGTGCCCAGCGCTGCGGACTCGCTCCTTCGGTGAGTCTCTCCCCACCATGTTCGAATGCTCACCTCCGCAGTCCTTTAATCCACTCCAGAATTTAGCTCCAGCCAGTCCTGTGTGTGTGTGTGTGTCTAGAGCATATTTATATTTACCTTTGTACTGCACTGTACAGCATTTATGCACTTGTTTTAGTACATTTGTTATGTGGACATGTTTAAAAAGGTTGAGAAAATGTCCCTTAATGGAATAACTTCTTACTGACTGCATAAGTGTGTTCCTGCAATGTAGACTGCTTGTTTTTAGGAACCCAGTGGTATCTTCTTTTAAATCTGTGCCCAAATTGTTGGTTTTTACATTCAGCCTGTGTCGAGTTTCATTTTGGTGGAATACAGAGAACAGTAAACAAGAACTGGAAGCACCCACAGCTATAAAACTCTTTTGCATTTCTATACGTTTGATATTCTAATTATCTGTGTATGTTTGGCATGTATGTCTGCTTCATTAGCGATAATGAGAGACTCCAGTCATTAGTAATTTACAAGGATCAGAACTGCTGTGTAACAAACAATGCAAGAAAACAAAGTTTTCTTGAGTTAAAATACTTGCAATTTAGCAGGAAGTTGTATAAAATCACCTTGGGTCCTATGTTTAGAACTCCATTGGAACTAATGGAGACTAATGAGCCTTTTAGGGCCTCTTAAGCTTAATTTCCCCACAGTTTTCCCTTAAATGTTCTTTCGCTTTAGATGGTTATACGGCCATATAAATTAACTTAACTATTCTAGATAAAGGGGAAGGTATGAAATGAGGACATGGTGATTATTTTTTTCAATGAATTCCTGTTGGATCTGACTAAACCTGCTGTGCATTAGACCCATTGAGTCAGAGCTGACTAGAGTCAGACCCAACAGGAAATCATTGAAAAAAATATTTTTAACCATTTACTCATTTTTTTTAACCACATACTCACATGAATTAGAGTAGCATGGTTGTGTGTTGGGCAGTTTGTTAACATACTTTCTTCTCTGGACAGCTTACAGCCCCCCAGAAGTGACCAGCATAGCAACGTCACCTCAGGAAGTGACCACATCCAAGGGCCCCTTAATCAAGAAGACTCCAGACTCAGGTCAGAGCCCTGTCTTGCTGGAGCAGAGTGCAATACGGAGACCAGACGAATGGACGCATGTTGTCACCACATAGAAGATCTGAAGGACAGGATGAAAAACCAGTAACTGAAGTTTGACGGCTGTGGTTTGATTGAACAGCCCCCTAAACGTGTCCTATTTTTGGATTTAACCAGGAGAATGTGGTTTAAAATCTTTTAGATTTTGACACCACCTTCCATGAAAAGAGAAACATGAATTCCACCTCTGTGCATCTTTAAAAGGCAAAGATAAACCCTGGTAAACCCTATTTTTACTGGCGTGCTCATATGAAAGTACTCGCAGAATGACAAATAAAGGAGTATTTTAGAAGTAAAAAACATTTTATAACATTTATAAAGAAAACTATAGTGACAGCCTCATCTGTTGCGTAACTTCAGCTGTTTTCCTTCAGTATTGATAGAAAAAATAACCTCAGAACCCACATCAGATCCTGTGCATGTATTCTGAGACCATGGGCCTGATGTTCCACTGTGGGGAAAAGTTTGCCCAGTTGATTTTTTCTGCTGTGGAGCGTTCGATTTGCCAGCAACTCACCCACGCTGGAAAATGAGTGGTGTCAACCAAGGTGTCATGTAGTGGGCGCTGTGCCTGGTGTTTGCTCTCTGCCAGTCTCACATCCCAGTATTCCCACAGAATCCAGTCGGCCCGTGATAGTGGTGGTGGGGGCAGCTGTAGCTCTTGCAGTCTGCGTGGGTCTGCTGCTGGCGGGCGTCTGCTGGAAGAGAAGGTAAGGGAAAGGACAGGGACTTGATTCCTGCAGGCAAACATTCCCAGCTGACTTCAAACCAGCGCTGATTCAATTACTTGCAGCTGTGCAGCTTGCCAGGACTCCTCATGTTAACCATTTCTTTATTTTTTTCCAGAAAAAATGCTGCTGAAGTGAAGTGCTCCTTAGTAAAAGGTAGGCTGTTTTTCTCATCGATTTCCTGTGAAATCATTTAATGGGAGAGCTGCTGGCCTACATTTCCTCTTAGAGAAGGAAAGGACACTGCTCTTCTGGTGATGATGATGATGATGATGATGATGATGATGATGATGATGATAATAATGGTAAAGGCCAATGGGAAATTTGGCCAGGACACCGGGGTTAATAACCCAGCGTGAATAATATAATGGCCTGCGAATTAATGTTCTTTTCTTTGCTACTGTGAGAAGAGTGTTTATCCTGTCCAAAGCTCCAATGGGATTTTGATCCCACCCCAAGGCAGCAAGAACTTTTTTTCAAAGCTGCATCTTCCCATGATCTCCTTTTCCTGGTTGTCAAGGTTCAGCGGGAAAGACTCAAGACTGCTTCCACGGTAACCTGCCTCGATCTGAATCGGAGCTCATTGCGTACCCTCTGGAGAGGGGGGACACCAACAAAGACCTGGCCAAAGCTGTTCTGACAGGTGAGGAATTAGTTCAGGAGCTGCCATTACCTTTCACCTGTCCGTTGACATCAACACCTAGTGAGAAGAACCTTTTAAAATGTTCATGTAGACCTGTCAGTATAGTATTAAAGACCCTCTCCTATGGTCATTTCAGGGGCTAAAAATGCTTGCTCTTCCTCAAAGAACTGTGTTTTGTAATGCTGAAAGATGGGTATATGCTGTTTGGAACCTTTGAATGAATGTGGTGTTGGTAATTATGATAATATTAGCTACGGTGAGCAATAATTTAAGGTTACCTGAATAGCTAATAACACTACTCCCTGAATACTATACTTCCTGAAAATGTGTACTCAAGCACAGATATAGATCTTTGTTGTTGGCATTAAATACTGGTTCCACTACTGACAATCTGTTGATAAATGACAGTCTATGGGATTAAATACCAACGGATTTCCTGTCACTTCTTAAATACCTGGGCACTTGTCACAAAAGGTGACCTGCTGTACATTAGACCTATTGAAGTAAGGACTGGAAAGAGACAGACAAGGGAAAGCAGCCAAGTCGTGCAGTATAGTCTGGACTGGACTCTAAGCACCGCTCTGTCTCCCAGCCCTGGTCTGGACATTGAACGAGACAAAAACGAAGTTTGACAAGTGAACAGCTTTTCTCTGGGCTGCCTGTTCTCTCCCAGCCCCGTCAATTACACAAGAGTAGCATAAACATTTCTTTATTCACCCAGTGCTGCTCTGAAAGGGGCCTTTAATTAGAGCCCAATAAAGGACACACACACGAGGCACGCAGTGTTCCCCCCCCAGACACTGGCTGTATAGAGAGAGGCTCGGACCTCAATAAGGGATGCAATGATAAATAGGACAGAAGGTCAGTAGCTACAACAATCGGGGCCCTCTCTCAGCCTCTGCAAGTAAAATTACTTAGCCTTTAAGGCTTCCTGTTGGGTAAAGTGGGAATAAGGGGCTCCCTGTCAGGCAGTCATACTGCAAGAAGAGGTGCTGTATTTTGGTTTCCAATTGAACAGTAGCAGTAGTTCACCAAAAGCTTAACATAAACCACTTTGAGATCAAAGCAGATAGAGTCTGGTGGTGTATCAGCTGATGGGCTATCAGACTTACCATTTTGATTATCATCACACACTGTACCTGCTAAATGTAGTTTTACTAAGATGTGAAGAAGTCTTTGTCAATAAGCTTGTTTGACTAAGAGCAATCAATTGAAAAGCAGAAGAAAAATGAATTAATAATAAAAAATATTCCAGCCATTGAATTAAAGGGGAATGTTTGGCAGCCCAGACTTTTCAATCTAAGGGTGGAATGTTGCCAGGACATGAGGGTGAATGTCCCAATTCCTCCTAGCAGTGAGAACCATGAGATCTCTAATGACCAAACAGGACCAAAGTCGAAAATCTCATGTGAAGGATGGCACCCCCTACAGCATATTGCCTCCTGACAACATACCAGGGAACTGGTTAGAAAATTCTGACCCAGAGGGACAACTACTAGTCCCACTTACAACAGCAACCTGGTCATGCAGCAGGTCATGAGCTCACCCAGTACTGACCAGGCCTCGCCTTACTTCGCTTCTCAGATCAGATGACCTTTAGTTGACAGCAGTGGGGGGTTGAGGGTTGTGGAGTCATAACCTGTTGGTTGTGGGTTCAAATCCCAGGTGGGATGCTGCTGTAATACCCTTGAGCAAGGCATTTCACCAACATTACTTGAGTAAAAATGTTAAGCTGTACAAAATACTCATCTATAAAATATATGTGTACAGTATATCAAGATATAGAGTGGTAACAAGATACCAGAGTGGTAGCAGTGCAGCTAGATGATTCCATAAACTGGATTGACAGGTTTGCTTCTAAAATGATTTATCCTGAGTTCCAAAGGTTCTGACAGCAGGTCCAGGCACAAGTTCAGCTTCATAATGTGTGCCAGTTACATTATGAAGCTGCTGATATGAGCACAGCAAGCACAGCATGAACCCTAGAGCGCACTCCTTCAAGGATGACTCCACAACCTATGATAAAATGACTTCCAGTGGGATTTGGATCCTTCCCCATTACAAGGCAACAAGGAAGTTTTCTTTTCAAAGTTGCAACTGCCTGAAGTTAGTCTATGTCAGGATTTTTACAAATGTACATGTGTCTTTATTCTGATGGAACTGTAAAGGAAACACATCTCTCAGACCATTAGTTATAGCATGTTGTCCTCTTCCTGTCCTCACATCCTCTCTTTTGCCCATGTCTCTGTCCCAGATTATGCTGAGCCAGATCTCATAGCAGCGGGACAGAAGCTGGGCTCCACTTTCCGGCCTGCAGCTGATGAGGGCTACACAATCCCACTCATCCTGAACCATTACGACGTCCCGGGGAAAATCCACGAATACGCTGAGCCCCTGCCCCCCGAGCCTGAATATGCCACCCCCTTCAGCGAGCAGTCTGCAGATCTTTTCGCCACAGGCCCCAAGAAGAACATCTGTGTGATCCGAGTGGTGCCCCCAGCACAGGCTCCTAGGCCCTTCGCGAGCCCAGAGCCATGCAATGACTCTCCCATGGAGCCTCAGTATGACCGGCCAGCACAGCAAGGACATAGCGGCTACTGCACTCCCCAGACCTCTGCCAATGGCCCACGTAAAGCCAGCGTGGTATATGCTGAGCCACAACCAGCATGCCATGTGGCCAGCGACTCCCTTGGCCACATGTATCACGAGCCATTGTGATGACAGCACATTGGGTAATGGACCAATCTGGCTTGATGTACTGTACCTTCAAATGTGTTGTAATACCACAGCCTTGCTGATCACTTACTGCCACTCCTGTGATCTGGAAGGAATTGATAAGAGAGGTGCAGCGAGTATCCTCACCGATACTGATAACATTAATACACTGACTCAATCAGAGAGCAGTGAAGCTCCCTTTAGGAGGCCACAGTCACACAATATGTTACTGTTATACTTTATTTTAAGGATCCACTATAAGACTCCCTTTGATCACCAATTACAAACAGGAGTTCAATAACTCCGGTGTATCTGTGAAAGGAGGCACACAATGACATCTGTATTAAGCAACCATTAGACTATAATTGCACATCATGGCCATTGGTTAAAAGATACTTGTTCATCATATACATTGAACAAATGCCTTGTTCAGTTAAGTGTCAGGGTTTTCAAAAAGCATACAAGAGTTTTGCATTACAGTTTTGTGCCATAATAAGGCCATGTTAAGCTTTTGTAATTCGTGGATCGCCACAATAATGTTCTCATTTAATCCCCATCTTTGTAGCAGTAGAAAACACCTTGAATACAATCGAGAGCAGACAGGTCCAGACTGGAAGAGGAGGATTCCAGTAGTTCACAAAGGTATCTTTGAATTTGCAGTTGCTTGTTAAGTACAGCCAGTCGATGTTGTGGAGCCTCAAGGATTGAAGTGGAGAAGGTCTGTGCCAAGCATTTCCATGAAACGGTACCAATGTTGTACCAAAACATGTCATAAAACATGTCAGAAAAGCCCAAAACAAAACCGTGCGCACTGGCCACTCAGGCCTACAGGCTGGTCTGGTTCTTTGCAGATTGAACTTTGGGGAGCTTCAATGGAACACATTTCATAAGATCTTGGGCAATGTGGATCAGTACAGCACAAATGTTAGGAATTACTCAACAAAAGTATAATGAAGTGCTTCAGATGTCCAAATCACATTTCATATGTGCCCATTTTGAACACCATAAACTTTCATTTATATTTTTTGATCCCAGGTATGAGAGATCACTGCAATCCCATTTTGAAACATTTTCTTTTATCTTGAATATAATTGAATACAGTACAAAATGAAGGGAAAGATTGAGGCTGAGCTGCAATAAAATGTTTTTTTTTATCTCACTGCACACTGCACTTACAACATTTACACTTGAATTGGACACATAGGCAAGAGTGTGCACTTTCTGGCCTTGCAGAGAAAAAAAATGAAATATAAAAAATAAATTCTCAATAACTTACAAGAAAATTGTGAGATTGTTTGATCTTTTTTTAAACAAAAATATGGTTTTGAAAACAATTTTCTGTTCTTATTAAAAATAAATGACTCCATGTGTGAAGCTATTTTTAAGATGATGTAACCCTCAACACACCTAATTTCCCCACTCTTTTTGTGCACGTTCTGTGGAGTTATATATGACTAAGAGTTTGCTCTGTGCTTCAACAAAGTGATGAGATTATTATAAAACTTGTTGCATTCATCTCAAGAGCCCAGAGGCATTCTTTAATTTGTTTGCTGTGGCCATACCTTTCGTACATTTTAATAGTAACCTCGGAGAAACAGATCTTAACTAGTCTCTAAAACACACTGTCCAAAAATGAACACATGGATAACAGCTAATAAGGTTTAGTAGCACCTTGGGCAGATTCCATTCTACCGAAGGAAAAGAAAAGGAGAAAACAGAAAAGGACAAGTCTGAATTTGGACTCATTGAACACTGCCAGAAACAACTTCAGGTTTTGTAGTCTTTCATTTATGTCCACAGCAGAAATTTCAGGAAGGCGGTAGCGACACCGTTCGTTATTGAAATACCATGCTAAAAATGACACAGTGCTTTTGAGGGGGATATTTTGGGAGGCTAAATTTTACACATCCCTTAGTAATCATGAGAAATAACACTTTGTTGGAAGCAGTATGATTCATAAGAAAATATCAGTAAAAATCGGCAAAATACTGCAGAGGGTGGTGAAGTCAGCACAGCTCATTACCGACTGAGAGCTACCAAACATCCAGGATATCTACTCAGCTAGATGTCTTAGGAAGGCCAGGTCCATTCTTGGGGACCCCAGTCATCCCAGCTTCTACCTCCTGGCAATAAGACTGCTAAATAGCCAAGCTGCAGTTTCTTCAGGAAATCATGGACATGGACATACAGTTGTTATTGTATTTGGCATACTGCACTACTTGGACATAAAGTGTTGCATACAGTACACCCTGGACATATAGCAGCTCTATTTATATTGAGTTTATCTTACTCAATTCCTATTGCACGATTAGGATTTAACCTTATTTTGTAACTTTAATTTTGTGATTTTTATCCCCACCCAGTGAGCTCGTAGAAAAGACATTTCATTACCAGCAAGTACTGCTGCACGCTGTATTTTTGTGCATTTGATAAACTTTGATTGATTGAAAAGAGTAGGGGTATCCCTGGCATCCTGGCCAATTCATAGATGAGGATTATTAGGAGGCCTCCCATTCTGTGAACTGGCTTCATCTCTGCTCTCCTCCCCATTGATAGCTGGTGTGTGGTAAACGTACTGGTGCACTATGGCTGCCATCACGTCATTCAAGACGTGATGAGGGTGGTGGTGGTGGCAGAGGGTGGTGAAGTCAGCGCAGCTTATCACCAGTAGTGAGCTACCAAGCATCCAGGATATCTACTCAGCTAGATGTCTGAAGAAGGCCAAGTCCATTCTCAAGGACCCCAGTCATCCCAGTCACAAACTGTTTTCCCTCCTACCGTCCGGTAAACGGTACCAAAGCATTCAGTCCAGCAGACTATGGAACAGCTTCTACCTCCAGGCAATAAGACTGCTAAACAGCCAACCTGCAGCTCCTTTAGCAAATCACCTGTAACGGCTACATGGACATACAGTTTTCACTGTATTCAGCATAACTGCACTACATGTATATATTGCATACACGATGGACACATAACAGCTCTACTCATATTGAGTTTTATTCAATTTCAAAAATGTAACCTCAGTTTTGTGATTTTTGTGAGCTCACAGAAAAAGACATTTCATTGCCAGCAACTACTGCTGCACGCCGTATTGTTGTGCATTTGATAAATAAACTTTGACTTTGAAGTGGGGCTGCACATTGGTGGAGGGGAGTCCCCATTACTGTAAAGTGCTTTGAGTAGAGTGTCCAAAATGTGCTATGTAAGTGTTAGGAATTATTATTATTTATTTAGACTGTAGGAGGAAACCAGAGCAACCTGAGAAAACCAACCAGTGAAAACCCACACAAACATGGGAAACACATTCAAATTTCATGCAGTTAGCACCCCAAGACCAGAATTGTACCCAATGCCCTGTGCTGCTATACAGAGAAATAGCATTAAGCAGTCTGACTAAATATTCAAGTTAACTTTTTCTTGCGAGTATAGTGTATACTACTACGCATCATTTTAGAAAACTGCAATTTCTATCGGTCGAAATTAGGTGAGGAAGTCCTGCTTTCGGTCGGAGAATACTCACACACCTCCACGTGCGTATGTCGACACCCTGTGGTTAACGAGCAAAGTATCTCACATCACAAATACTGAGCTTATTCAATAAGTATGTATTCAACAACTACATAGTGCCTTTGACAGTGTCCTGATCTGTCTTTGACACAACAATGCAGGGCGCCAAGAATAACGATCATCAGCAGCCCAAGTTCACAAAAATTGTGCTTCCGAAATCTCTTGATATCGATTCCGCAGAGACGGGGCGAGATCCCCACCCCGTCCCTGTGCAATTCACAGCACAAGCCCTTTTTACCGATTGCTTCCGCAGGTGGAGTACCCTTGTCTTTGCATGAGTAAGCGGTTTGCGGTGACTATTGTGCGAGAGCTCAAAAGTAGTATTTCTATCACACTGTATGCAAGACAACTATTTATAGATACAGCTGTTGAAACCAAAATGTTGTTTTCTTAAATACTGCCATTTCTATATCATTGTTAAAAAAAACGAAGAAGAGTTGTATGCAAATATAGAGGCATCATGGGATACCACACAACTCTGAGGCGGGGCTTCAGTCAAGATTGTCGGTCGCACAGTATCAGTGTACGTTTAAACATCATTTTTGTGATCTTGTTGTATTTGTTAGTAATGTTGATCATTTTAAGAACTACAACTATGAAGACTAACAGCGATAACTTAGTATTGATAGTATAACAATAATAGAAATATATTATTTAAGTATAAGTATTCTTAAGAATAAGTATTCTTATCCCTTCTTGTTCATCAGGGGATAATTATTTGCTTAATTATCACGAGACACTGTTAATAAATATATTAATTATGGAATCTTAATTTTTTTATTTGCACTGTTTTTTAATTTGATTGTTTTATTTTGCAATCACCCAAACTGCAGATATGATTTATTTCATCTGACAAAAATAAAGTATTTCTTGCATCTTCATAATTTGAAAGGAGGCTTTGCAAGAAAGGAACAAGTACAGTTTAATTCCATACTAAAAAGCGCAGAGAAGAAACAACGTTACGCGCTGTTGCGTGTTCTTCAGTTTAATGCAAGGGCTGTAGTGAGGATCAGTATATGTTGACAATAATAAAATGTAGTTCTGCTTAGTTTGCACGTTAGTTTGTTTCAGTTAACAAGTAACATGAAAGGCCTGTCTTGTCTCAAACTGATCTGTTGATTCGGGTCCAGTTTGCAACACTATGTCCAGGAAACCTCCGAGTTCTTTAGAAACAAGGGGAATTTTAGCTCGTTTATTAAACAGTTTATCTTTTCCGGCGGAGTCTTCCAAGGGCACTTAAGGGGAGTTCTAATGACTCGCAGTTCAGTTTGAAATAAGTTCCAAGAAACAACCGTTTTCTTTGTTACACTATAAACTATATCACATTAGAATCAGAACATGTATTCTGGTTTATGTTTTGATTGGATGTCTAATTCAGAGGATATAAAAAGAGACGTGGATAGAAAGGTTGGCAATGCCTGGTTTAACACGAAATCAAGGACATCAAGGAGTAAAGACCAGGAGAATGCAGCATATAAACAAACGCACTTAAAACTAAAACTATTTCCAATAGTATGTGTGAAGAGTACATCATCGATTATATAGCGAAAAAAGCACCGTAGTAATTTCTTCTGGTTACAGGATACAGCCTTAACGCCCGCAATTAACCAATCAGAATGGACGTTAGGGAGGTCAAGTGGCACCGGAAGTAATTCCGGAGAGACAGGAAGTTGGTTCAAAGAAACACAAAGCTGATACTGGGAGTCACGGTGTTCGACGTCGGTGGCATCTAAATAATCTAAAAGCCAGAAATAAGGCGTGAAACATGGGGAGATAGAGTTGAGATTGGAATGTAAGTTATATTCAAATTCCGGAGTGAATCCGTGTGCACTGCGAACGGCGGGAAGCTTTTGGAAAATTACTTTTAAGTAGATACAAGTTAACCGTCTATTCGGAATAGCGGACCCTGTGTTATTTCGGCTTCAAAAGGAGCGTAATGCCTCCTTCCTTTTTGAAATGATGTAAAAAGTCTTACATTTGGCGTTGTAAAAAAATGTCTGTTTTACGTGTTTCGTGCTTTGCTCAGTTTGCATGATAGGAGCTGTCTCAGTCCGTTTTGGTTATAGGTTTGACAGTAGAAGAATCAGTAGGAAATTGAAGTACATAGGACCGATGTGCGACGGACGATTTTTTACGGCGGTTTGGAGATCTTGATTAATTTTGTCCGCTGGTATGTGGGAGAAATAAATAGTTTTAATTTGTCGAGAGTACCACAACGTAAACCACTATTTCGAACAAATTTACAATGCAGCGCACATTTCTTAGAAGTCACAGGAACGTCACTTTTTTGGGGCAATCCTTCGGTAATGGGGATAATTGTTCAATTAAAACCTATCGCTGTCTTTGTGCATGTATGCCTCTTTTGTATATTGCAGTTTTAATTTGGATGTTATTTTCGTAGATGTTTCTATGATGTATGTCGTCTTTACCACTTCTGGTCGGACAAGCTTATCGGTCCTTTATTACTGTTGAGAAACGTGAGTTTTACCGTGTTCGTCGTTGCAATTAGGCTCCACTTTGACATCGAGAGAATTCTTTTCCATTTCAGCTAATTTAAACAATAGAAGTAAAATGCTTTTGGGATGTTACACCCAAATGACCAATAATACACTCGATATCGTATGTTGATTATTTTTCTCACTTCTTTTACTTTTTATGAGTACAGATGGTACACACTGCTACCTCTAGAGTTCTCTTATTGCTTATAATGTTGTCCGTTTAAGGGGAGGTAAATGTTGATAGACTGTAGTTACTGTACATGTTGGAGTAGCAGTTCTCTAAATCAGTTCTTTGGGGTTTCCAGTTGAGCTTTTAAATATTTTTTAGAAACTATTTTCAAATACCTTCGGTGCATTTGAAAAGGTGTGATTTGTAAGGTAACTAGTTTCAAAGTTAGTCTTCAGAGCCGTAAAACAACTGTTCTTAACCCCAGCCCTCAGGAATGTCTTTGTAGCATTGCTTTGGTTTGCATTTAGCTTGCTGGAGCAGCATCAGGAGGGGTACAGTTAGGATCTAGTTTCAACTGAAATATTTTTTAAAGAGGCCCTGTGAGTTGAGAGTCTTAATTTGTTTCACTGATTAATTTAAAAAGATTAGTTAGGTGCCAGGAATGTATCACCAAGCAGACCTCAGACAAAACAATAGCAGATTGGAGGGCTGCTTGTATGTTACTTAAAACAGTTGGGTTAAGAGATAAGGGTTAAAATATGGTGATATAAACATAACTCCCCCACCAAAGGCAAACTAGCTGTGTGTTGCCAGTGTCATGCAGTAGCATTCCTGCGTGATTGTAAGTTAGAACAGGAGCAGATGCATGTCGCTGAAGTTCCTCTACTCTTGTGTAGCCTTTCATATACCTGTGTGCTGTTCTGGGATTGACAGTGCAGTGACAGTAACATGCTGTTTGTTTCCAGGTAGCATGTGGAAATGGCCTCCCCTATTACTGGGCCTTCAGCTGTAGCTGATGTTATTAGGGATCTAGACACTCAGATAGCAGTAAGTACAGTAGCTGTGTGAGCTGACCTTTGCTGTGTGAGGTTGCTGTGAGTGCAGCATCAGCTTACAATGCATAACTCACTCACTTGGCCCAAGCATACAGTATGTTTTACCTGGTTATCTTTGTAGGATGCATTTATATTCATTATTCACTCTTGTTTTTCTAACAGCCACACAGTTTTCAAAATTATTGATTCTCTGGAATCAGTGCAGAGGAGAACAATAGATGTGTTCTTGGATTTAGAGGAATGTTCTACTCCAGGTAAAAAAAAAAAACTTAATCGTTTTAGTTATGACCAGTGAAGACTAAGCAAGGTCTTGGCACAAATATTCAAAATCAAGAAATGCATCGACAAAGTCATCTAAGTGGGCACCTTCATGATTTTCAGGTGATTCTGAAGGTGATACCCTGGCTTCATTCAACAAACAACTGTATGGTTTGTTGGACCTTGGAATGGTTATCTGCTAGTGAGCCTACCAAGCATGACAAAGGGGCCAATAGTTACCTCTCATTTATAGTTTTATGTAGGTTTATTTGTGTGTTTGAGCAGAAAGTTCAAAGGTCTCTTCCTTAAGTTATTCTGTATTCTTGTAAGATATTTATGGCAATTATAAGGTATTTGTTGCATTTAAAATTATTTATAAAACAGATGGATCATGTATTGTTAGTAGTTCAGGTGGGTATCTGCGTCAGCATGCGTAGGCTGCAAAGGAACAAGTAATAGGTTTATTCCATGCTGAAAAGAGAAGAAGGCTCCACACACCTGAAGAAGGCTCCACGGCCAAAACATTGTGTTTTCTTTCTTCTTTTTTCAGCATGGAATAAACTTATTACTTGCGTATTTATTGTAAAGGTCTGTTAAGTGAACAGCTTTCACCAGCAACCTCCTGTCTACTTTAATCCTGCCTTACTAAATGACCACAGTAGTTTTGTTATTTTCTTGTTAGGAAATTTGGCAGCAATTTTTTGAAAGACATTCGACTCATGCGGTGACCTGTCGATGAGGTCATTTAATTTCTGATGACTATTTGCCAACCGTAAAGAAAGTGTTTCCTTCCAGTGTC
This sequence comes from Atractosteus spatula, assembly GCF_055471065.1. Classification (NCBI taxonomy): domain Eukaryota; kingdom Metazoa; phylum Chordata; class Actinopteri; order Semionotiformes; family Lepisosteidae; genus Atractosteus; species Atractosteus spatula. The sequence goes on along the minus strand of NC_142719.1, from coordinate 6,109,443 downwards.
ATGTGTTCACAGGGTAGTGCTGTCATAGCTCTGAAAAACTCTTCTTTATTGGGCTTCAGAATGGCCACACCAGCTATGAAAGTCTTCTCTTATGCCTGGTTACTTTTATTTCTTATTGTATTGTTTCTCAAGACTCCAGCATGAGTTTTTAAGGATCCCACTATACGCAATAGGAACACCAACTTCCACCCACACATTATTCTACTGAAGAATATTTTTTTACTCTTCATACTCTTTATGTACTTCCCAACACTGCAAAATGCTGACATGCTACACTGCCCTGCTTTCTTAGTTAATCACTGCCCCCTGCTGCTTTAGACCAGCTTGTCTTTAAACCTATATAATGTTTCTGGGAAGCCTCAGATCTTCCCATTTTTAATCCAAGATATATCACTGTTTACAGATTATTTTTTTCATTTTTAATTGCAGCTGATTGGACCTGGTCCTTACAACTCCAAACAGCTTCAAGACCTCGAGAAACTTCATGATCTAAAGGCCAAAGCCCAGCAGATTATGACCCAGTACCAGCCACAGGCTTTAACCAACCTCTCTAACTTCTCCACCACTGTGAAAGCCGAGCCCTCTGCTACCCCTCCTCTCTCCACCAGCATGGCCAATAGCACTGCAGCTGTGGTACCGGGCAAAGTCCCAAGTACCCAGGTACCTGGAAGACTGAGCCCCGAGGGCACACAGGTACCCCTTCCAAGTCTGTTATCACTGCTTAATGTGTTACGCTTGGGTTTTGATACTTTTCTGCCATGGTTTTTGTGTGTGTAGGGGGATTCTAATTTCTTCTATCTTTCTGGCAGCCTTCAGATTAAGTTCCTTAACATATCATTATTGGCCAGTAAATGATCCACTGGCATATTTAAAAAATGGCCAGATGAGGTTCTCAAATGTTTAAGCCACCGTGTAACAGGACAAACATGACAGACAGGAATCTGTCTTCTGGCTCATGATGATGTTGTTTTTGTATGTCTTGGAAATTATTTTTTAGGCATTAACCCACTATCAAATTTCAGTGTTCTGTACTAGAAAAGACTATAGAACTGTCCCTGTATCTTTTTCCTGAGCCTTTTTATAGTATGTAGTCACAAAGTGACAATGAGGAGTGTCTGCAGTTGGCAACCTTAAGAGGATGAGTGAGCTGTGCTTGTGTCCTACATCCAGGTGCTTAGCAAGAAGAAGCTGCAGGACCTGGTTAGAGAGATTGACCCCAACGAGCAGCTGGATGAAGATGTGGAGGAGGTGAGTCCCATCCATGTGCCTGTGTAAGACTAGTTTCAGACAAAATTGTAAGATTGCATTTGTTAGTAGTCAGGTTTCATTAAAGTTGGTTTCTTTTGTGCTGATGGTGGAGCTGAAAAGTCTTGGTATATTAATAGTAATAATAGTTGCATACACTTATATAGAGCTTTTTTGGACACTCCACTTAAAGCACTTTACAAGTTATGGGGACTCTCCTCCACCACCACCAATGTGCAGCATCCACCATAGTGCACCAGAAAGCTCACCACACATCAGCTCTCAGTGGGGAGGAGTGATGAAGCCAATTCATAGATGGGGATTATTAGGAGGCCATGATTGGTAAAGGCCAATGGGACGTTTGGCCAGGATACTGGGGTAAAACCCCTACTCTTTTCAAGAAAGGACCTGGGTTTTTTAATGACCAGAGAGAGTCAGGACCTCGGTTTTAAGTCTCATTCAAAGGACAGTGCCTTTTTACAGTATAGTGTCCCCATCACTATACTGGGGCATTGGGACCCACACAGACTGCAGGGTGAGCACCCCCTGCTGGCCCCACTAACACCTCTTCCAGCAGTAACCTTAGTTTTTCCCTGGAGGTCTCACATCCAGGTACTGACCAGGCTCACACCTGCTTAACTTCATTCAGATGCTCCCTTTGCTTTCACTGCATCTTATTGTGTTTTTGATTTTCCTTGGTCTTTAATGGTGGTTCTGTTAGTTTGTATTGCAAATTGGTTTTAGATAATACGTGGAACAAGTTAGATTAAGGTACCGGGGGTTTGGTAGATTTTCTAAATGACAGGACATCATGATAAATGTCTTCTTGCTAATACAGATACTCTCAATCCAGAGGCAAGACTGAGTTGAAGAATGCATGTTTCTAGCCAGAATCTCTTGCACTGCCCTTGGGAAGTGCCACTGCCACTGATTAATCTCTGTGACCCATTACGTAGATGCTGCTGCAGATTGCCGATGACTTCATTGAGAGTGTAGTGACTGCCGCCTGCCAGCTCGCCCGTCATCGCAAGTCCAACACCCTGGAGGTGAAAGATGTGCAGCTGCACTTGGGTAAGTGGACAGCTGCCACCAGATGTTACTGTGAGGGACAGTGCCAACCTGATAGGACATCTGAGGCTAACCTTCTTTTTATTTTTATAGTATCACCTGTCTTATCCCTTCTTATTCCTGTCAGTGGTCAGAAGACTGATGATACTAGAAAGGTATAGATGCACTATATTACATATAGTGTCACTCCATTGGGCCTTCTAAGAGCATGCTGCTGTAACAAGTTAGAATTTAAAAGCTGTGAAAATGATCATTAAGGATTACAATCTTTCCGTTCTTGTTAAGTCATTGTAAATATAAGCGGCTTTTTTAACATGAAAATGGAGCCTTTGTCTTTTTTTTTTCAAATGAGTAATTATGAATACATCTACAGTCGATTTAGTGTTGATTCGAGAACTGCAGGCCTGTAATCCATAAATCCATAGTATGACGGTCCCAGTTGTCCCCATTGCCAAGTTTGAGGTAAAACTCTTTTTTTCTGGGATCCTCTAGGTCCCCAGACCCAGAGTTGGATACAGACTGAACTATGGTTTAAAAGCCATTTGTCTTTTTTTACATTTTAACAAAGAAAATAATTGTTAATAATTGTTCATCTTCTCTTTCATGTTTTGTATTGAATGTGAAAGTGACCTTTCAAGATATTTGAAAGGTTGTGTTTTAGAAATATGTAATATTTTTTTAAAAGGTATTATAAACTATGAACCACAATTGTCTGGCGGTACTTTGTTCATTTGTTGTTGCTTGGAGCAAAGTAACCTTGGTTAGTCCACTCTTGTGTGCTTTGGATTTTGCTTTAAGTTTAAAAGACTATTTTGATCCGAAAATTCACTGTAAAGCCCATTGCCAGGAAGGGAAAGAGTGTTAGATAGTTCAGCTCTGATGCCTTCCTTGTCTTTGTTGTGATTTTTCCCTGTAGAGCGTCAGTGGAACATGTGGATCCCAGGCTTTGGATCAGATGAAATCCGGCCCTATAAAAAGGCCTGCACTACAGAGGCCCACAAACAGGTCAGCTGCTCTTTGTGCTCACATTTTAGTCCTGAGGGTGTCAGCAGTGTTTAAGAAATATAGACCTTCTGGTTTCCTTCTGACTGACTTGTGAAGTGGCACTCCTCTGAGGCACATAACTCACATTTTTAATATATCTATTCCTATCCACATCTTCTGATCACAGCCTCAGGAACAAAATTACATGGAAGTTATCATTTACATTTGTGATTTTCAGTTAATATTAATAATTATAATTGCTTACACTTATATAGCTCTTTTCTGGACACTCCACTCAAAGCGCTTTACAGGTAATGGGGATCCCCTCCACCACCAATGTGCAGCCCCACCTGGATGATGCGATGGCAGCCATAGTGCACCAGAACACTCACCACACATTAGCTATCAGTGGGGAGGATAGGCGGTTGTAATTTACAATTGCATTGAAGTAATCAATATTTAATACTGACTACTACAATCTAAATGACAGGATTGTAGAATTTTATTCTAAATAATTTCTAAAATGTATTAATGCTGCTGAAGAAACTGTCCTAATAACTGTACAGTTTAATTCTATTTAGCGCACATACAGTATCTGTTGTTTAGTCTAAAGAGTGGATTATATGCTGACATTGATTAAATAGTGAGCTCCCCAATGAGATCAGTATGCTTTTTGATTCCCAGTTCAGAAAAAAGAAGGCAGTAATATCGACAATCTGACCTAATGCCTGTTCAGCAATATTTGTTCAAACTTTCTGGGTAAAGATTTTCATTTATGGTTCCTGTCAGTTCTCAGACCACTTTACATAGGGGGATGGCACAAATATATTTATGTGGGAGAAGAAATGTAAATACTTGTTCAGTACATATAGTGTGTGCAGGGATGTTCGGATGAGATTTTCTAATCCTTCATCATGTCTTTGTTTCAGAGAATGGCACTGATCCGCAAAACAACCAAAAAATAGGAGGACTTGAAGCAGCTGGAGGACGACCTTTCAGAATTTTGTTTTTTTACTGGGGGCTGGGTTGGGGTAATGAGACAGAAATGAAATAAGGGTATTCAATCCTGACATTTCCTACTCATTTAAACAGTAAATATATGTAAATGTCAAGGCCTTGATAAATTTTAGGTGGGGTCGGTGAATCTGCACAACCCCATTGCAGGAGGTGAATTGGTAATTTTTTGTCTTTGTATAAGATCTGAATCACTCATCATCAGATGTTTTTGAAAGCAATGTGGTATCTTAGGTTAACTCACAGGTTTACTGGAAGGATCAAAGTAGTCCAGGTATAATGTGAATTTTCTCTCCTTTGCAGTTACATTTACTTTGGTGTCCTCATTCATACTCATCACAGTCTCTCTTTGGCTCTTCTCTACAGTGCTGCTGTAGGGGATGTGGACTGGTGCTGAAAAAATACACGTGAATTAATCCTAAAGAAGTTCCTTTTTGTTTATTAAGTTTAATTAAGTTTATTGAAATTCACATATTCCATGTAACATAACAAAATAATTAAATAAACTCTTAAAGAAGAAGACCAGCTGTATGTTTTTTGTGTATTGCACTGCTGGTTACAATGTAAATATTGTGCAACTTTTCAACAAGTGCTTGGAATAATTCTGCCTCACTGCTGTTTGTGAAGCCACAGGAGATTACAGCAGTACTTTCGGTTTGACAGAACCTCCTTCATTCCTACAGTGCCATTTATTCTCTAACCAGACATTGTTTTGGAACATTTCTGAAGGGCCACTCCTTTTTTTCCCTGCACTGCCTCCTCTCTTTCTTTCCAGGAGATAGAGCATGGTGCCATGGAAAATGAAGAATTTCAAATTAGCCTGTAAGGAAAAGAGATAACAGCACCAACCTGAGCTGTAGAGCTGAAAGAATTAAGAGGTAGAACTTATGGATATACATTGTGTAACTGAAATATGAAATTGAACCATATTGCACATACATTGCAGTGCCTAGTTAATCCAAGGTGCAACAGAAAAATACTGTGTGACACTGGGACAGGGGCTATAGAAAAAAATAAGAAATAAAGCATTGTGGAATTTTAAAACCATACATGAATGAAAATTTTAGTATTGCGACACAATTTTGAAATATGTACAGATATGGGGTAGTACTGTTACAAGATGTTATATCCAATTTGATACCCCTATTTATACTGTTCAATTTTAGGATATTCTAAAACCAGATCAGGGTTGTGGTTCATCAAGTAAGACGCCACAAGTTGTCCCTGACTCATCATAGGGTTTGACGTCTTCAATAGATGTCCCAGAGCTGTTCCAACAACAGTGTAACTCCAAACTAACTCTGGAATGTCAAAGGGACCTACCTGCACCCGAGCTAGAAAAATAAGTGCACAGGAATTACAAGTTTTCTTGCTTTTTGAGAGTGTTTTTGAATATGGAATTAAAATAAATGTGCCATTTTTATTAGTTTTTCTTGCACAGAATTTGAGATGGCGGTTTTGTTTCAATTGGGTTTTAACACTCCCATGATAATTAAAAAACAATTTTATATCTTTTCGTTCATGTAATATTTCCTGAAATATCTCTGTGTAATACTGTAGCTGGTGCTAGATTTTCTGCATGTCAATAACCCCTTAAAAGACTAATTTACAGATGTAATATTTATTTAGTTCCGTTCTTAAATGTTTTATAGCTAGCAACAAATGGTGAAGTAAACTCTATTCCATCTCAATGGTTCCAGGATCAAGTTCATTTTTAAAATTGAGAAAGTATGTACAGTATATTGATGGTTTGGATGTTTGTTTAAAGTCCTTATTGTATTTTGAAAAAATGGCCAGAAAATCCTCTGTCGGGTGTAATTAGAAGGGTCACTGAATAGTAACTAATCTCCAGTCCATCCATGATTCTAGGCTGCACAAAAAATAGTTTGAAATATATTTGGAAAAGTTCTGCCTGTTGAGTTTATGCATCAAGGATATATTTGATATTAATGATAAGAATGTATTCAGACATATTTTGGAGCGTGTGTATATTTACGGTATATATGTCAGTGGTCAAACAGTTTAAAGTCAACCAACATTCCACAATGTTGTTAAAATGAGGCAAACTTAGCATTGTGTAAACAATTGATAATTCTCCTGTTTTACAGAAATGCTTTGAGTTTCTTGGTTAATATAAAGTGCCCCCTATTCTATGTTTGTTTTAAATTTTAAATTTTAAATTTAGTCCTCTAAACATTGTGGCAGTTTGACAGACATACTCTGACTTGAATTGGGTTTTGAATAAAATGCAAATCACTGTAGAGGGAGAGGTGTTTTAACACTACAGTAGCAGGCAGGTCCAGTGCTGTTAGGGAAGTTGCTTTGTGTGAACAATGTCATTGTTGTTTCGGCACTCAGAAAACAGATGTGCACGTCACGTCAACTGCATTGTGGTACAGTAAGAGTAAAGAGGGTTTTGGCATATCAGAACATCCACTGCTGCATCGCTAAGTGTTATTGCAGAAAATAATAGTGGCCTCTCTAGCACTGAAATATTGGAAAGTTTTTTACACTCCAGACACCAACCGGACATTATCTCTCCAGAGGAAACTGACACAGTGGTCTCTCATATATATGCTCTGTCTCAGGTCTGGCACCCCTCTTGCTGTTGAGCTGTTCCCCAGTCTGAACAGCCACAGTATTGTAGTGGTGTTCCCATATTACACAGGTATTCCTCTGGTGCACCATATTGTTTGCTATGAAAACTAGGTATTTGATAACAGAGGTGTGATTTATATGATAATGCAAAAGGTAAAAATAATTTAAAGCACACAAAATAACTTCAAGAAAAAAAACAATAAGGCAAATTATGGCCATTTCACCTTCATGCTCATGGTGATGGTGAAGAGAGAAGACCTGAGCTCACTGGGGCTAAGTTAATGACTTTGTCAAGCGTCACAATTTCACACAGCAGGAAACACTAAGGAGAAGAAACTTGGAAACAGTCCTTAGAAACAAATATCAGGAGACCGATACAGACCTTTAATCTGTAGAGTGACTATTCCTGACAAGTGCAAGTGGAGAGACAAAAAATCGTTTTATTTTTCATTACTGAAGTGGAACATTTCTTTAAATAAAAACTCAACATCTCCTTGGGCACACCCTGTAAGATGCATGGACCTGCAAGGCGGCCATTATACACAGGCTGTCAGTTTGTGAAGATAAGAAAATCTTGAAAACGGTACTCATTCTTTCCTCTTCAAGAACATATCCCCTAGTGCCCGGCTGTTTCGTAAAACTGAGCTGTTTAGCAATCGATGCAGTTGGAGAGTCACCCAGATTGATTTCACATGCTCAACATGACTGCTGAATTTCTTTTCGAGTTTTCGCAATGGATTTAATATAAAAGTAACGCGATGCACCACAATGAAATGTATCCATACTTTTGTATAGATTTGCAATGCTCGTGGTATTTCGTTCTCTATAGTTTACCACTTGTTTTCGAGTTTTTGTCCCTTAGATTGAGGCCTGATGAAATGATCAGCACGCAGATGTCTCGCAGAACTCGGACGCGGCAGGGATTGAGGAGACCGATGGAGCACGAAATCATGAAATCGATTCGGTTTGGGGTTTCGATTGATTGAAATATCACAAAAATGAATAAATTATGTATAATACTTGAGTCCAAATTCATTCGTGTGGAAAAGGATCTGCTGCTTTCTAGAGGAATTCGTTTTTCATTCCGGGAGCCTTGCCCCAGGGAGTATCGGAGTTCTTGGCTCTCTTGTTTTCTCCAGAGAGTGAAGCTAGCAGGGGCAGGGCTTGTTGCTCTCGGGGGGCTTCTCTGCGGGGGGTCGCAGCTCCAGGGCCCGCGGGGCCGAGCACTTGATGCCGTCCCAGCCCTCGCGGAGCTCCAGGTCCCCGCTGCGCAGCGCCTCGTATATCCGCCGCGTCAGCTGCTCGAAAGCCCCCGTCACGTTGGTGCCGCTTTTGGCCGAGGTCTCGACGTAGGGCGCCTCCAGCTCCTGGGCCAGCAGCTCGGCCTCCTCCCGCTCCACCGCTCGCTCCCCCGCCCGGTCGCTCTTCTGCCCCACCAGCAGGAACAGCATTTTCTGGGGGTGCACTCGCTCCTGTACCTCCTTGTGCCACTCCCGCACGCTCTCAAAGGTGCTCCTGTTGGTGAGGTCGAACACCAGCAGCCCGCCCACGGAGTTGCGGTAGTAGGACCGGGTCACCGACCTGCGGGAAAGCAGCAAGAAGCTCTCTTGACACCCAGTCCTGTAACACGGTGCCACAGCCCTAGTCCGTCAGTTTTTCATCGTGTGTGCGATTGTTTGCCAAATGGAACAAGGAAAGGTTTGAAGCAGGTGCTGAGTGAAACATGCAAAGCCAGCAGGATCGCAGCCCTCTCGCATCGCGGTTTTTCCGCCACCTCTTCTCTAGCCCCGTCAATTCAGGCTAGGATCGCGCATCACAGAGAAGTCATTGCCAGCACAGCACAGCAGAGAGGACACTCGCGTCCTCTCGAGGCTTGAGACTGAAAGTGAAATCAGCATTATAAATAAACTGACAGAAGACGAGTGAAAGGTAGCTGGACTGGTATCCCGCAGGTTGTATATAAGGTGTTCATATTTGCAGCTGCGACCTGGTAGCCCCTAATCAGCTGTGCCTGAGAGCTGAACCGGCTCCTGTTTGTCCAGCCCGCTGAAATACAGCAAGTCTTCAGTCCTGACACTGGCTGTGTGATTCACGGGAGCAGAAGTGCTGGGAAGGAGCTGAGCTCTACTTTCTCGGGCAGCTCATCGCAGTTCTCTCAGAACAGGGAAAGCTTTCTTTGCTGAATCTAAGCTGCCCCCTCCCCTAGCCTGACCATTTTAATTGTATCAGCTTGCGGAAGGAAGAGTTGCCTTTCTTGTCGGCTGGAAAAACAGAACTTTCCCCCATTATCTCTGGCTGCAGGCATCCTCAACAGCTCTGTGCATTGCAGAGATGATGTTCATGCTGTTTTGGGCCTTTTGTCTACAGGGGCCACTATCAGCGCATTACCAATAAGGCAGTATGCCAGTTTTAAAGTTCAGTACTTCATGTGCCAAATCCATATTGGAATGAAACAATATGGCGAATGGTCCCTGGCACATTGGTTGTATGATGATAATCAGCTGTCATGAAGTTATTGATAATGCCTTGCATTGATTTGTTAATCATAATCATTGTTTTCCTGGAATGATGAATCAGAAAATTGCCATCAATAAACTTGTGACTTTACACTAGGTCTGCAACGAAAGCATTGATTTAAATAAAAGGTCACTAGAAAGATCTGAACTAGCTGCACAGAAGTGTCTATACCAGGAGATGCCAAGCCAGTCCCAGAGAGCCGCTGTCATGCAGCTTTTCATTGCAGCACAAAGCCTAATGATCTAAACAAACAAGATATTAGCTTAATTAAGCAGTTCAGCAGCTTTCCCCAGCTCGTCTGCAGCTGCTGGTTTAAAGAGAGCTATAAAAACCTGGAGGATTGTGTGGAAACCATGTGTTAATATCAATAAAGAACTTGAAAAGTGCAGAAATCCTAACCCTAAGGATTTGTTTCAAACTTTGATTTTGATATGCTCCAAGACACCGGACATAGTTTAGTTGTTCATCCAATGTTTGCGATTATTTTCATAACTTTTAGCTGGTCCATGCAAATTCTCACCTATTCCTATCCCAGCAAGCAACAGAGACAAACAGGGTACATCCTGCACAGGATGCCAGTCCATCACGGGGCAGACACTGAAACACACCCACTCACACCAGGGCCTGTTCTCCTAGACGTCAATTAACCTCCCAGCATGTCCTTGGACTGTGGGAGGACTGCACCCAGAGAAACACCCCCACCCTGGAGGAACACCCAGAGGAACTCAGGGTGAACATGCAAACTCCCCTCCAGGATAGCACCCCAGGTCTGGAACTGAACCCAGGCCCCCAGCTCCGCGAGGCATCACTCAGCCACCATGCTATCCACTTTTTAGTTGATAAGAACAAAAAAATATCTCACTATTGCAGGCTGTGAATGTGACAGAGCCTGATGGCCCAACAGAGAAAGAACAGCCATTAAGTGGGCAGGAATTGTCATGAAGAGAAGGGTGGATCCTGTAAGGAGCTGACTGTAGAGAGGTGAGACAAGACCCCCCCCCCCCGAGTCACCACCTCTCCAGACAGTAACACACAATGTAAATCGCATTCTGACAGACGGGCAGGTATCAACCGCCCTTCAGAATAATGGTTCATGTCTTTGAATGTTCTTTGTACTGAAGGAACAAGGAACGTTAGCACGAGATCTCTCTGCTTTGTTGTGCTAAATGCTTTAAGTGCTTTCTTTTTCGTACTCATGACGATCATCGTTGATCATTTGTTACAATCAATGTGTTAAACCCTCTCGATCAATGGCAAGAACCAAAAAAACATTCTTGAAAATCCGGTTCCCTAGCACCTTGATGAATTGCTTAAATGATAGCACTGCTTCTTGCTGTGGCTTGACTCCTCCTAAACCACTGAGGTGGTGCACTGTGAAATCAGAATTGATTGCACTTATCAGGAGTGGATTATCACACTCAAACTAGGCATGAGACTAGTGTGTGACTTGCAGATTGTTACGTTTGATTTTTAAACAGATCTGGTTTGCATTTAAAAAAAACACAGTTGTTTGCTCTACATATTGATATGTTCTATAGACGTTTGTAGTACTGTATAGCTATTTTGTACAGCTATCTGTAACTGCAAAAAAGAAAAATTGGAGAACCCTTCAGTGTACTACACAGTTTCACCAGAATAATGTATTCCTGCTCTATGTAAGCTGAATTAGCCTTTTAAATTCAGTGTTAATAGAACTGTGTTTGGTCTGTTTTGATCATATTTTTAGGTCACCTTCAGACATTCACATAATTAGCATTTTCTGACTACCTATTTAAACTAGTGAGGCATCCATATACTTTAATATACAGTATATATGTACATGCATGAATGTTTGCATCTAACCAAAGCTTTTTGTAATGTTTCTTAACATAGAAATGAAGGGTCTGAAACTGACCCTGACTGTCATGGCAATGGTCTCAGTTTGATCAATTTCTATTTTGATATAAATAATGCAGTAATTGCAGATACACACAACAAATCTCTTCCCTGTTTTCAAAGGGGTCATACGGCATTCCTTTCTGGGTTTTGCAGTGTTACAGGTTTCTGTTTTAAGCAGGAGGGATGGACTGTTTTTCGGGCACTTGTTAAAGTGTTCTCAGTTTTTGATTAATAGATAATGACCAGACAAACAAATAATACTGGGGTCATTCTCAGCACCATGTGTAGGATTTGTTACATGAAAACAGCATTTGTTGTCAGTAGCACTGTGTTTGTCCAGGGCCATTGATGTGGCATAGTTAGGCAACTGTGATTCAACATTAACAACCTGTGTAGCAGCACTACATGACCCTTAGTCCAAAACAGCTAGTTTACAAACAGTAGGACTGTTGTTTACATGATTTAACTCATATTTTAACAATGAAAAATTAAGCTAGATTTGCTGCTCATGCCCAAGCAACATTTTTCTATAAAAAAATTCCCAAATATAAATCCATCATCAAAATCCATCAGCTGACTGTCTCGGAGTCATTTCCACTGTGTGGAAAAGATTAGACCCTGGGTCCCCTCTAACGCCAGGCCAGCAGTTCCCTTACCTGAACCTCTCCTGTCCGGCTGTGTCCCAGAACTGCAGCTTGATCCGCACTCCTGGCTCGACCTCCAAGAAGTGCACGTAGAAATCCACCCCCACCGTTTGGTTGATGAACTCAATGAAGACGTCCTCGGTGTACCTCTTCAGCAGGGACGACTTGCCCACGGTGGAATCCCCCAGCATAATAATTCTGAACTGGTACTGCCACAGTGACTCCATGCCCGCTGCCGCTGGGTGAAGGAGCTGTCCCTTCCAGCAAAAGCAAAAGAGAACAGATATTTCAGGAACTCCACAGCACTCAACTTTGTGCAACACTGAAAGCAACGCCCTTACATGAATGACTACCTGTGTGTGAGTGGAGCAGTAGGAGGGAGAATTGAAATTCCTTCCCTAAATTGCTCACCAGTATGTGGAGTGTATCTGAGCATGGGTTGATATGTGTGAGAAAAAAAAGGAAGCTGATTCCCCAGTTTTTCCTAGTGCATTCCTGTCTATTGTAAAACAGAGAGGGAGGAGAGATAGAGGAGGTTGCTTCCAAACTTGTACTCCTGTCTCAACTTGTTGACACTCGCTGAGAGAGAGGGAGGGGACAAAGAGGGCGAAGGGGGGGGGGGAGTGCAGCTATCCCTGCACTAGGGAGAAGAGCTCTGCTCCATGACCAGATAGGAGTGTTTCCGGCTCTCAGCAGCGGGTTTAGAGTGGAAGAATGCAGTGGGGGGAGGAGGAGGCAGCCAGCAAGAACTGTTACTCACAAGGCATGTGGTTTGTGGCAGCACTGGGTCACACACAAACTTCCAGACATCTCGAAACTTTATACAGTATCTTCAAAATGTGGAAGTTTAGAATCGCGGGTCACAAGGCTCGCCAGAAATGAACAACAAGCTTCAGTTTCTTCCAGCATTATGTTTTTTTCAGGTCTGACTCACTGGGCAGGTTTTCTCTGCTGATCTGAAGATCAGACCCTTTAAAACTGTTGATTGTGTAGTCAACCGTTTATTGGGTGGGAATTCTTTCCTCTGATCAAGGGGAAACTCTGCAGTCACTTTTTTTTAGCTTTCTTAATCAGGATAGATAGATTTCATCAGAGGAATGATCATTGCATGTAATCGCACAACACTGCCATATAAGAATAACTCAGATGATATTTCAAGGGCATGATATACCCCTTTTGGAGGAAGATGAAACTGCCATCCACACTTCCAGGGGTTTAGGGAGGATGAAATGATCTGTGGTTGATATACATTCTGAAATACCACAGAGACGACTCTTTGCCTGCCCCCCCTTGAAGACAGAGGGGAGGTCACTGGAGTTGGCTCTGTCCTCCAGGGCTCACTGTTAGCAACATGACTAGGAATCAGGAAATGCTGAATCAAGGCATGACTGCATCTCCTTTGAAGAGGGAGTACCTAGTGTGAATGGCTTGCTAACACTAGGGAAACTGGACTTTGGGAGAAAACCGTCTCTGTGCAGCTGAGCAGCTGAGATCACTGCAGGAGCCTGCAGAAAGTACAAGATCTCTGACCATGGCTGCCCTTACATTTAACTCAGATTTGGTGCAGGTTCAAATCTAGATTCAATCATGCTTTCTAAAAACAGAGGAGGAAATATAATTAGTTTGCCCATGTGGATACTGGCACTTTAGGATTGAGAGATCTAATCTGACTTATTTTTTCTGTCTGCCTTATCTTGACATCTATATATAGAAGGGTGAGGCAGATTAGTCTAATTCTCTGCTCCCAGTGGAACAGTGTTTCATAACTCTTTATACAGTACTTTCTCTTGGAATAGCATTTAATGTCACGTCATATGAAAAGAAAGTATACTGAGATGCATTAAAACGTAACAAATTCTGTAGGTTCCAATATTACATTTCTGCATTTTAGTGCCTCTTGGCACTAGTGTCTACAGCTTAGTGTTTTGTAGTCACGGTCTTTTGAGCTGTTTATTCCTTATTTCAAGGGTTGTTTCCAAGTTGTATTGCTGAAAAGCTGTGCCATCTGGTGACTTAACATGCCACTTTTATTATATACAAGACCGCATATTCAGTTAACTTAAATAACATTTATTCTTTGTACATCACATATCAAATCACAATGCAAGTATCTCAACATTTTACAGAGCCCAGAGAAGATTACATGATAAAAATGCACCTGCCTATAAAAATGTTTTTCCATATTCTGGGACCGGGCCAATTGGTTCCTGGCATTTGGGGATTTTTTTTAATCAATTATCCAGGCTTGCCCCCATTCTCTCTTTTTCAGTCTCAGAACTACTGATCCCAGAATGCATTGCCAGATGAGTTAAAAATGGTCACAGAATTACAAAAAATGTAGACACAGTTTAGTGAACGTTATAACAATAAATCATAACGACTTCAGATCTTAACTGCAGTTTTTCAAAAATACGGGATGAAAGGCTAATAAATATTATATTTACATAAATATTAAATATTAAACTCTGCATCAGCTGGTAGTTAACACAGGTTTAAAATCTCTGTTAATTGTAAAGCACTGTCTGCTCAGACCTAACAGGCATGAAGCAGTTACTTTTGAATGTTTTAACTGGAAGAAATATGCATACAGAGATTAACTAGGGTAAATGTTAAGACACTTTACAAAGAGAATAGCAAGATACAGCATCATTTTAGTGGAGTACAAAGCTCATACACTGGACGGAGAGCAGTGTGGAATAAACGCTGGGAGTGGCCAGTTCACTTCACAGCAAGAGATGATTGACTGAAACATAAGACCCCCATAACGCAAAAACTGGCAGTCCGCAAGGTCATATGAATATCTAGTTAACACTGTATAGCAGATTTACAGTTTGTAAATCTTTTTGAGTTTTTCTAAAAAAAATTAAAAATTATGGAAATAAATATTAATTAGCTTTTGTCGTTTCACAGATTCAAGGGGTCAGAAACCTTTATGTATGCCCATAAAGTACAATTTATCCATATGTAAAGGTAAATGACATAGTTTCTCAAGAAGCTGAAGTAGGAGTCTCTTTAGACAACTTCATTACCATCAGTTATATTTATTCCCATACTTCATCGCGGCTTGACACACACGCAGTAAACCTGAATAGTGTTTTTTATATGTGATATGTAAAAACACGATCTTTATTCTCCAATGAAATTTAGAGCCGCATTTGGTGCTGTAGTTTTATGGAATTTCAGAAGAGGGCGTCAAACACCAGCCACTTGTTAATCACAGAACTAGTACTACTTAACATTCTTAAATACATATTCAGAAACTTTTTCAACATGTTATTGTCCTAAAGGAAGAGTTTTTATCAATTACCAGATTTTTAAAAATGAGGAATATTTCAGCTTGGAATGGTTTATAAAATATTCTAAACATTGAAGGACTAAAGTGTTATCCTAACACCATGTGCTGACAGCTTGCATAAGCTATAGTCAATGCATCCTGTACGAGTTTCTATAATTGGATCAGAAGGTGCCTTTTCTATGAGAAAACATCATTCACTGTAGTAGACCACCTAAAAACTTTTAGCCACTTCACAATTGTATCACGATGTCCGATTTTTCTGTCCCTCCACTTTTATAAACATAATAAGATGCCACCCACTTCTGAGTGTTTAATCACTTCTATAAAGAAGGATATCACCAAATAAGAAAGGACAAATAGTTTTATTATTTCTTCTAAATTGTCAGGTAATACAGCTAATTCATTTTCAATCAGAATATGATAGAAAGCCAGTGTATTTCCTGCTAAGTGATGTTATGGGGTGCGATACTCAGCTGAAACAGGCTGTAGTGTAGTAGTATCTTCAGCTGGGCTTCATCACAACAATAACAGCCCCCTGGGAAGGGAATGGACAAGACCTGACCACGAGAACCACAGCTACTCTTCCAGAAGACATGCAAAACGATACAGAAACGAAATTTACAGGAAGAGAACAATGTGCAAAATACATCATCTGGAGCTGAAAAAGCAAAGAACCAGGAGAGTCTAGATTCCATTTCTTCAATCCACCTTGATTTGTAATCAGGGCTTGCCAGCCCTCCAGTATTATATTGAAGAAAATGAGACCCAGTTCCTCATATAGTATATATCTACACCCATATTAGATGTCACCAGGCCCACATTATTAAAAAAGGTGACTTATCTGACAGCACATGCATTAGAGGACGTTGAATGTCTGTCTTTACTTCTCCTGTGCCAGCTGGATCACACCATCCTTAGTCAGGCTGAAGGACATTGCAGCTGTTTCCAACAAGAATAACGTATAACAAAGGAGAAAGCAATGGGTGATTCTTAATCAGGTTTTAAAAGTACAGTATGTTGAAAGGCAACTTGAATATAACTTTGCACAGGGAGGTTTTTAAGACCCTTTGTTCCAGTTTCACATTTTAACTCCATTTTAACAAATTCAGACAAGCTCTAGCCAATTGTCTCAAAACTGCACTTAAACATAATAAGAACTTGTGTGTTGAACAAGATCTTTTTCTGATGCTTGCGTCATCTCTCACAGGATGTGCACTTTTACACTTGACTGCTCGAGACTGTTGTCACTCTGGAGCGAAATTGTCATATCGCAGGGCTCACGTTTCACAAGGGGGTGTGAAAAAAGAAGCTCGTGATTGTCACACGATGCAGGTGAGGTATGAAAATGCCAGAATCTAAAGACTGGAAATGAACTTTAAAGTAGCTTGACAACATCTCCATGTGTGCAAACTGACCGCCAGCCTTTCATAACATCAATGGGTTCCTGTGTTGGTTACTGTCTATACACTGTATATATCATTATTACACATGGCTTGTCAACCAAGCGTCCTTGAGAGCTGCAGACTCTTATTTTATTTTCATCTCAGTCTGATTCTTGAGGGGTGTAAAAACAATTATCAAGACCTTTACATGTTGCTGGTAGAAAACAGGACGGAGGTACAGGTTCCTGACAAACTACGTTTTGTCCGGAGTAAAGTTTTAAATTTACTCAAATGGTCAAACAATTGCAACAGCGAAATGACCTGAAACACTGCAGCGTTTCGTGAGCAGAATTTGACAGTGCTGATCTGAATAATGTCAAATAAATTGCATGTAAATGTGACCGCACATACTGTATATCCAGCTGACGTCTTTTAGCTTCAGGAAAAAGCTCAGTCCTTTTGTGTGCGAGGCTGGGGGATGAAATGTCCAGTTATTCAGATGCCCCTCAAGCTGGCAAAGCCCCCCGAAGGGCAGAAATAATTCAGTCAGTCACTTTAGTTCAGAAGCAACAAGAAAAGGATCTCACGTTGAGAGTAAAAACGAAACGATTTGCTTTTAAAAACATCTACAATCCTAGCGGTGTCTTTGTGAAATGCTGGTGAGAGGTGAGGAGCTGAAAGCACCAGGCAAAGTGAGCTTTATCTATCTGGCTGGAGTGAGGGCCGCAGCCATGGCAACAGGAGATGTCACCTGCCTTCCCGCGGATGAGCTCCGGCGTGTGGCCGGGGGGGCATGCCTGGGGGGTACAGCGGGGCGTAGCCGGCAATGAGAGCCGAGTCTTAGCGAAAAAAAACAGCACAGGCAAAAGGGCGCTTTCTGTGTGCCCCCCGACAGCCAAAACACAGCAAAATGCGCTCGGCGGTGAGTCAGTGGACTGCATCGCTCACGGACAGCGGCAGCACGGTGCTGCAGTCCTGTCTAGCAGAAAGCCCACAAGGCGGCCAGCATGCTGTGCCTGCATCCTTGCCACCGGCGATCCGTTCTTTGCCTCCCTTCGGGCTTCTCACCGGCTCTGGTTCCTCCTATTTCAGGGGGATACCGATCTTCCTAGCCGAGGAGCAGTGGTGAGTGAATGAGTGTCGATCTCCGTTACTACATTTAATTCATGGCAAGCGAAGCAAGGGATGCAAGTTCTTCAGAGGCGATTTTGGATTATACTGAGGGAGGAGGCGGAGCAACACAGAACAGCAGGAGAGAGGCTTTCTGATTTCATGTTTTTCTGAATAAGATTGATTTTTCTTTTAATTGGAGAGCCACGACTCCGCATTTTCAAATCAAAATGGCTTGTCCTCTGTCTAGATCACTGAGCCCTTTAATTCCTCTGCATTAAAACCTGCCGTTTCTGTCATATTTCTCTTTCCCTTGTAAACTGAAGGGTAAATGAATGAAAAATTAGGTTGTGATTTATCCTGGACTTTGCACCTATGGAACAATTCGCAGGCAATGAAAAGAGGAAAGTATTTTAAGCACTGGAAATAAATTCACTGTGGATCCTGCTCTATTAAACCTCATTCTGTCATGGACAAACACTTCTGGGCTGTGACTGAGCAGTGACACAAGAGAAAACAATCATCCTTGTGGAAAAGGGTTTACTGTCAAGTACCAGAAAGCCTTCCTCACACACGCTGAGGTTCGCTGGATTTCTCCTGGTGGATTTAGGTGAACTCCCATGTTGTGCTTCTGAAGGGGGAGGGATCCAGGTTTCAGCACACTTGGCTGGTGCTATCCAGTCCATTTACAATCAAGGACATTCAGGACGAGTGCACAGAGCTAAGAGCCCTGACTGAAGTGCAGGCAGTGCTTAACTATCAAGACACATTTACTGTGAACACCTATTGGCCACCTTGAAAACTGAAAATACGAACACAGTCACTTATCTTACTGAACAATGAATGATCACAGTCACAGCTGTTTACCATCCAGTTCAGGAATGGCAAAGATTGCTACTTTTCCACCAGAGTTTTGACATCATGCTCCAGGTGGCTAACGCAAGGCTCTTTCTCCCCAACACCCCTATGGGGACAAAGTTGCAGCCCTATTTCCATGGGTCTTTACAACATTGAGCTGTATTGCAGCAGATGAGAAATAAAAAAAAGAAATGCATTGAGCACTTGTTCCATGTGACTTTGTAGAAATTCATAATGTGCAGTATGTACGATGCAGCTATCTAAAAAGCAAGCACCAATTTTTGGACTGAAATGGACAGAAGAACATTCTGATCTCAGTGGTATGAGTCTATAGAATGTGAGGTTTCGCAGGAAAAAACCCCCATAAAAGATCAATAATTAGGTTGCATGTGGTGGCTGTGGATGTCTGAGTGCATGAGATTCTTTCAAAACTGAATATGCATGACTGCTGACAGTGCATCGCTGCCCTTCATCCTGTAACAGTGATAAGCTGTTGCAACCTCTGCATTCTTTCACAGTACTTGACCTTTTCAATCATCCATCAAATCCCCTTTTCCACACTGACCTCTTAGATAATGAGTAATGTCTCTTTGAAATTTGCGTATAAGGGAGATTTTAAAATGTTGTTTTCACCAGTGCTTGCTTGAGGCAGTGAGTCGAGATCTTTAGGTCATCAACTGGGTTTTCTACTGGGCAGGTAGCTCTTAGGATGCCATTTTGGTATTGCCAGGTGGCAAAGCTTTAGCTCTTGCAGGATTACAAATGTTGCTGGATACTTCAGAGATTTTCTGGGAATTGAGTGATGTACTCAATAAGGGGGTGAAATTGTTTCTTACATGGTACGTGTAAGGTGGTACAGAGCTTGTAATCAGGAGTGGGTGGTCACACGAGCAGGACAAACAGGTGTGAGAGGCACAGTACAGCAGCCTCTACAGTAGCAGCTCCATGACAAGACTCCTTAACTCAACAGAGAGCAATCCTGGAAAGCCGAGAGAAAAACATCTCTGCTGTACATCTCCCGTCTTCCAGAGCTTCAGTCCTCCACGTTCTATAGGCACCATTGCATTTTTCACAGCTCAGACCATGGAACAACCTTAATTTATTACAGAACCTTATAACCCTGGAGCCCTGGACTCTTGCACTCAGGAGCATTCATCAAGTTCTGTCCGTTTTTCTCATCCTCAATTACTGGAACAGTTTTACAGTTTTACAGAACTTTACTTGCTATTCATTAATTGGCTTGAGTAACTAAATACTATGAGCACCTAAAATTATTCTGTCGTGAGTACTGTAATAGTCATTGAGGTCCAATATTGAGGATTTACATCAGAGGAGACACGACTGCTGCATGCAAGAAACAATTCAGATAAGGAGGGGATATTGTCTTCCACTGAAATTGTATACCATTCTGTAAATAGAGCTCCTGAGGTTGGGAGTGGTAAATTCATGGTGTGCATCCCAGCACTACCTCATATGGCACATCCCATCATTCTCCTGTCAATCAAAACGGCCTTTTGTATCACACACAAGGCTTTGCCCAGTGGCAGCATCTTTACAAAGGTGTTTAGTTTTCAAAATGTGATGTATATTCTGTTAAGGGTAAAGTTTCTACCTCAATTCCCCTTCCAGTGCAGTATGTATACATCCTCAAACTTCACCAGGCTGCATGGGAGTAAAGTACACTAACAAAACCCCAAGGAGAAGTGGATATAAATATGATGGAGTATAAGACATACACTGTCTGGTGCGTAGTAAGACATAGACTGAAGAGAAATCTGGTCATTCATGAAAGAAAAAAGATATTTTGGCTTGTATGTGAAAGCACTCATTCACTCGAGTCGGCAAAAATAAAGAGTTCGCACCAATCTGGTTTCCTTGCCGCCCCTCTACAGAACAACTAAATATTTTCTGCTTTGAAAAATGGTATTTTAGGGAAACATGAACAAGGTTCCTTCAAGACAGAAAAATGGACAGAAGCAGAACGATGACTCCAACAGACGGGACTTCAGCTTACGCCCCGATAACACCACAATAATGCAACAATGATGCAGTTGCACAGACAGGATGCAGGTTCCTTCTTGCTCAGTAGTTTGTGAAAGGAATACATAAAAGGCTAGTAACCGTCTGGGAATCCAGATATAACTCGTAAAGGAGCTTTCCAAATATCCAGGCAACAATCGTACCAGTGTCAGGGTGTTGCTAAACAGTATTCAAGCGATTTAATGCCTAAGTTCATTTTGCAGGTCACAAGTGGCAGTGTGTTGCAGAGGTTGTGTGCACAAAACACCAGACTGGGAAACGGGCCAGGCTGGCTGGACGGTGAGAAGACCAGACGTAAGGACCCAGAGCTGGGAGTGCCAGCAGGGAGACCTGCTCTCGGTCCCGGAGGAGAGGGAGGAGAGAGGGCAGGGGCCATGAGGAAGGAGGAAAGATGGAGACACTGGCGGGGAAGCAGAAATGAGGCAGGGGAGAGTCAACACTGGCACTTGCTCTCTCGCGGCTCCTCTTCGGGCGGGTACAGGATCTTCGCGTTCAGGCCACTCTTCACCCCATCCCAGCCTTCCCGCGTGGCGATCTCCCCGGCTTTCATCAGCTCGTAGATGTCCCGCGTCAGCGTCTCGAAGGCCCGGTCCACGTTGCTGTTGCTCTTGGCCGAGGTCTCCACGTAGCGCACGCCCAGCGAGGCGGCCAGCTTCTCCGCCTCCTCGCGGGTCACCTTGCGCTCGCCCGCCAGGTCGCTCTTGTGCCCGATCAGGATGAAGACCATGTGGTAGGGCCGGATGTGCTCGCTCACTTCGCGGTGCCACTCCTGCACGTGCTCGAAGGTCTTGCGGTTGGTCAGGTCGAACACCAGCAGCCCGCCCACAGAGTTGCGGTAGTAGGAGGTGGTAATGGACCTGTCGAGGAAAGGGAGGAGAGCCGTTATCCAGACGTACTGTAGGATGGCAGATCTACGTGGTGCCCAACCAAATCCTTTTAACCCCGTGTTGCTTTCCTGTTTTATCTAAAATCCTCTGAAATGACAGTTATTCGTTGCTACCTGTTTATTTCACTCAGTGATTGTAAGCTTGTTTAAAAGTCCACATATTAGAGGGACCAATTCAAGCGCCGTCATTTTCATGGCAGGGCCTGTTGCAACATCTGGAGTGAGATCTTCTACAGCACCAACGGAAAGACTTGCTGGGGCCCCAAGCCATTTGTTTAACCTCCTTTGTAGTCAAATGTTACTGCTTTGCACATTTTTACTTCACAAGTCAAACATAACGAGTGGACTTCCTGACCATTTGACGAGAAAACATCTATCATATTTAATACATACACTGTCATGAAGGTCCACCCTGCACTGTAGGATTAATCCACTAACACACACAACACACACTTCTAAAGAACAGTAAGGGCCACATTCAACTGTGCCTTCTCTCCTTCTTATGAAATTGCATGACTAGGAAGTGTATTTGTCATATCTTGGTCAGAAAGCTTTTTGGAGTTTGTGGAAATACTGCTGGGCTTTTTTACATACTAAGATCCACTTCTGTGAATATAGTCTTTATCCCCAGCATCACAGGCTGGATGTGTGGTCACACCAGGAGTCTCTCTTGGGAGCCATGTCTCACTGATACATGCTGATTGGGTCAGCTTCTTCTCCCCACTGTCCTTAATGCACTCCTTCAGCATGTACTCCACTAATGTGTCCCACACATCACATCTCCACTGAGCACTTTACATTTTTGCCTTTCTCTGCTTTCCTCTCCTCCATTGTCTTCTGGTCTTTTCTGTTCTGTATTCACAACATGTATGGTCGCTTGCTTTGTTAAGCGCCTTGGGGCAGCCTAGTTGCGAAAGGCGCTATATAAAAATAAATTGAATTGAACTTTACTATTGCAATAGCTTTCAGTGTGCAACAGAGACTCATCTCCACATCATCATCCTCACTCCTCTATTTTAGGGTCATGGCAAATGACCAAAGGCAGAATCCAGTTAGGGTCCTGGCTAATGTGAAAGTGTACACTCTGATCCTGACTGAATGCAGAAAGCATGGAGATTAACTGGCACGTCAACGTTCTCAGAAGCCACACTGATGCACTGATGTAAAGCCTGTCTTTGCATGAGAATATGAGGACTCACACAGGGTCAATTTCCCAGAAGCCAATTAACTTAACAGCATGTCTTTGGACTGTGGGAAGAAGCCAGAGCACCCAGAGGAAACCCGCACAAATGTACAAACTGGGGTCCAGATAGCACCCCACCCCAGGCACTGGGCCCAGGGCCCCAGCGCGGTGAGGCAGCAACACTAATTGCTCCACAACTCAAATCAAACTTCCAAATACACAGCGAGACGATTTAAAGAGGCTGCTGGCCCATGTGTTGACTGTCTATCAAAGCTCTCTCTTGGACAAAGGTGTTTAGCTGACAACAGACTTGGGGAAGCCGTTTCTACAGTATATGTCGTAGATGATGGCAAGAGTGTGCTCAATGAAACGACTTGACTTGGGCTTCACTTATCTAAAGACGTTGTTCTGCACTCAGAGCCATGATCTCTCTTGATTTTTATCAGAATGTGCAGTTCCTCTGTGGCATTAAACTTAAAACCTCAAGGGCAGTTACTAATGTGCCTTCATCATGAATACGAAGCATTACTCCGTCAAATAATTAACCAGCTTTATATCCAAAAGAACATAATGAAGGGCTGTGATTTTGGACACAACCTGCAAAAAAAGGTCTAATTCATTTGAAAGAACAGTGGTCACGTAGACCCTTATACATGTTGTGCCTCAGGCACACATTGCAGTAACTGGAAAGAACTGGTGTTTCTGAAGCTGTGGTGTGAATGCACTTTGTGGTAACAAGTGACTTCACATGGGGTGAGGCTCAATACTGGGATCGAAATTCCAAATAATAACACACTAGTTGCACTGGGAAGCTAACTTTTCACACCTAGTAAATGTTGGAATTTTATATATTCATTTTTTTAAAATTGCTTGAGACAGCTGTGGACGTCCCGGCCAAATAACTACCAGCAACTGTCCAATGGAAGCCGATATCGTATGCTAGAAGCCTCCGTTATGTACAGTATGTCTTATTTTATGTCAGGAATTGCGACGTTTTGTACATTAATTAATAAATCCGTGTAACTGTGTTACTCAGCTTTCTCTGTATTTCTTCTCATTACTGCTGTAGACGCGATATTATTACATTTCGCAAAAAAAAAACTGTCACAGGAAGAAAGAGGTCTGCGTGGTGGAAGCCGTTGATAACACTGCTTCAGCCAACCTCACTGTGCGGCTGTGAGCCGTTGCTGCTCGCTCTGTTTACACCACCAGCCTCGGCGTGCAGTGTCCAAACGGACTGAAGGAGCCGAGAGCTTTAGGGATTACTTACAGGCTGCAGATTTAGAGCCCGAGATCATGAGTGTCTGAAGCGGTAGCAAACCAAGTTAATACGGATCCCTTTTTATGTGTGTGCGGAGGTAAGCTTCCTTCTGGGATCCTTTCTCCTTTGTACTTCAGAGCGCACATACACGGTCAGTCGATGTGCAGCAGAGCTGCAGCGGTAACGTTGTTTTTTAGACCACAAGCACGCTAAGTAAATACATATGCTTGACACAGATTTGATATCGATCCTGACACCACCATTTTAAAATTTCTGATGAACACCAAGCAGCGGTACGTCAAATTTAAAAGCGAAAGCGATGATCCCCGCTGACCTCATTTGATAATGTCTATATGCAGTGAGCGTTGCTGCATCAATTCTTCTTCAATACTTACCATACCACGCCTCTACACATCACCTATTGTGCACGGATACTCCTTTATTTTGTTTTACATTCCTTAATTACCCCCCCCCCCCCATAGCACAGTCGCTATTTGATCAATTTAAAATAAATACATATACAAGGGGGGAATTCGTTTTTTTTATATCTGTTGTAAATGGCAGCTCGATGTTTAGCGCATCTCTCACCTGAAACGCTCCTGTCCAGCAGTGTCCCAAAGCTGCAACTTGATTTTCACCCCCGGCTCGATCTCCAGTGAACGGGCATAGAAATCTACCCCGACGGTGGGATCAGCTACATCACTGTACACGCCGTCCGTGAAGCGCTTCAGCAAGGACGACTTGCCCACCGTCGAGTCTCCTAGCAAGATGATCCTGAACTGATATTGCCACAAAATCTCCATGGCATGGCTGTGGCGAGGCGAGTGACGAGACGGGGATGGCGCTTTAACAAAGCCGCCCGCACACCTGCTCTGTTTACACCAAGCCAGCGGCTGCTCCGTCAGGAAGGTGCAGTGTGCGCGCTGCTGGGGGAGTCTACCGTGCGTGTGTGTGTGTCTGTGTCTGTGTGTGTGAGAGAGAGAGAGAGTGTGTGATGGAGTCATGTGACGGCGTGCATGGGCTTATCTTGAGAGAAGGTGCGTGTGTCTCAGGAAGCGCGATCTCACAGAACCTCGTCAATTCTGAAAAAGGAAAAAAAAAGCTAAGCTAGTCAAGGCCGTGTATAGCACACACTAACGGTTTTTCAGCAGTCACAGACGAAAAAGCCGTCTGGTTTTGCGCGAGTGTGATGCGGACATAACGCAGAATAGTAACGGGTATTGAAGCGATTTAGCATGTATGACGCACAGTACCGTTCCTGGCCTTTTATTTTATCATTATGTATAATTTCTCTTTTATCATTACCCGGCGTGTTTTACTTCGCAGTGCTTGCTGTATATTGGCCGCCGTGTTGTTTCATGGGTACCATGTTGATCAAGAAGGCAATGTAGCCCGCAGCTGTGAACTGGAGCCTCTCTGACATTTATCCGCTTGTTTCAACAGAATTCTCCGCACATTGCTCCAAGAAACGCTTCCTTAGAGAAGTTCCTTAGAGAATGTTTATATAACATATTCCCATAAATTTCCAATTAAGGAACAGTATTTATGGTCAATCTTGTATAAACACATACCTCTCATTTTCTAGAGACAATTACAGAACAGGATTCCTTTCTGAGGTCATACCTACCTGGTGTGAGAGCAACCTACTGTATGTAGAAAAAACCCTTCAGGAGACCCAGTGCTGTCCTGTGTCTTTGGCGTCGTTTGTGGATTTGACAATAGGCAAACTGGGCTTCGCTATCCACGGTACTGAAATTGAGGGAATCCGGAGTCCTGTGACTGTTAGCATGGGTCAGTGGTGCCACGCTCACTTCCTGCACAGTTTGCTAGTGTTTCTCCCAACCTCGATAGTCAATTACACAATTAACCTAATTATATTTCTTAGTCGGACATTTACAGAATGTTACTTGAGGTCTTCCAGAGTTGATTTCTCCAAACACTTTGTTAAAGATACAGTTATTTCGAAAACACTTCAGAGCCATGTTTCACGCAGTTCAATACTTCGATCCTCTTTTTAGCTGAGAGGCCAGGTTGGAATAAAATCCAGGGGATGCTAAGCCTTCTAGGAAGTGTCTTGTCACCCCTGGTTTCCATACAGAATGAGCGTGGTGACAATTCATCATCCTTCACTGATTCCATAGGCCTGTGCTACCTCTGTATTTCCTAGCTTTGCTCCTGCTGTTGAGTTCCAAACTTAACTAAAATTTTTCCCTATTTTCTATTTTTACTTTTTTTTCTAAAAAAATCATATCTTTTATTACCTATAAGAAGTGACACGCAAAACCTAATCTTTAGACGAGCAGAAACAATTACAAATGTTGGACTAATCAAATTATTCATTTTATACATTTTTATGATTCCCCACTCTGAACTCATATTCCATCTGAACTTTAAATCCTCAGTGTTAATTGATGACTTGTTTGATCTGCTTGCTTGTTTAGCAATAAAGGATTCAAGGAAGCAACCAATTATGAAAACCAGTAAATACTGGGTCTCCAGGACTAGGAAGCCAAGCTACAGGATAAAATTAGCGCATTTGTTTTCCATTGCAGACTAACTCAGTATGATTTCTAAAGCACATTTATTCTGATTATATGGTGGAGATTTCAAAACGCTTTAACCCTGGGACCTGACACACAGAAACAGCCCCATGGTTTTCTGTGCTGTCACAGTTCAGTTCCTGAGCAGCTGTCCCCGGAGCCCATGGAGAATCCTGGCTGCTGACTCACAAACTGGACTGTCCGCCTCTCACAGATGGGTCTCCATTGCACACTGGGGACACCCCAGCCCATCTGTCGGCCCTGATTGATGGCTTCAGCTGGGTACTAGTTGATTATGTACAGACACAAATTCATCTCCTTCTATCACTTGTTGTTTCCATATGGGGTCACTGTTTTCCATTTCCTGGAGAGACAAACCCCACACAGACAGACAACCACAAGCACAGAATCAAACCCAGGACCTTGGGTTTGAACTATGAGACAGCTGCCCCACGTTGCCCATCAGCCACGTAAATGTATATATATATATTTGACAACTTAGAAGTAATACAATTTAACAAGGGGAATTATATTGAAAATTCTTGCTGTAACTCATCTTGATGAGATAATGAAGCACCAAATGGGGAAGAATATGGCTACAGACAATGCTAATGCACTACACCCCTTACATTCTGCTCTTTATACTGACGCTTCGGTAAAAATTGTCTTTTTATTTGGCAATGCTAATCACAGCCATGAACACGCATGGACACTGTAAATGGAAAAAACACAGAATGTTTGGCAGAAATATATGTTGCCCTTTGGACATTGGACCAGGAAAGCCCTTAGCAGCTACTTTTTATTCCACTGACCTGAAAAAGCAGCCAAGGAAAATCATTAGTTTCCAGGGAAAATCTGTAATTGTCGCAGTGATTGAGTGTTGTTGGCAGAAGCTGGGTGTAGGATGCTTGAGACACAGTTTTTTTCCCCCCCCCAAGTTAAAAATCTCTCCTGTTGTCGCTTTGACATTTATTCAGACCTTTTTACTACCAAACTGTGTGACTACTTTTCAAAATCTGTTTCTGAAAAACCAGACGCAATCTACTCTTTTGCCGTGAGCCATGTTGTCTGCTAATTAAGACTGAGATAAGCCAATGTTATGATTGAGTAGGCAGGGGTGCATAGCATAGTTTGTTCAGCTTACAGGAGAATTAGGGATATCAGTGAAAGACTATGAAGCACAGCTGTTTTTTTTTTAAATCTGCCAAGAGGAGTGATTGTTTTTTATAGGGCTGACAACTTGGTTCATGACAAAAGAGTATATTGCATAGGGTTTCAGTTTGTTTTTCAGTAACAAATTCTGAAAAGTAGTCGCACAGTGTGGTAGTAAAAGGGTCTAAATAAATGCAAGAAAGACAATGAGAGATTTTTAATTTACTGTGTGTTTTATCCTGTAGTGTAGGAGAACTGACCTCAAACAGCGGACGGACTCATGCAGATTGAGCTCAGAGATCCCGACGACATTAGTTTGACCTGGGTCGTGTCACTAGCCGACCATGACTGGGACTCTCTACGTAGCGATGCACAATGATCCAAGCACCACTGGGACAGGGCTGGGAGTCGTCCACCAGGGGTCTCCAGCATTCCGGCAAACAGTGACCCCAGTGACCTCTCAGTGAAGACTGCACGAGTGCAGGAGCTGCTACTGCACAAATGAACCTTAAACGCAACAATTTGCAATTTCAAACTGGGTGGATATCATAAAAAATAAAGCTAACACAGACAACCAACATAAATTGTAAACTGTATGTACAGCCTCATTTTAGTAAAAAAAATCCCAAAGATAAACCATCCGATTATAGAAATTCTTAACACAACCATGCTAAAACTAAGTTATATATATATATTTTTAATTAAGACATTTGATTATGCTACCAGTCTTTAAATCATTATCACCAAATCATTATCAAACTGAATTTGCAATTGTATAATCTGAAGCTCATCAACAGACACATTTAACTTTAATTAACACAAGAATCAATTTGCTTTCATATAAAATCTTTATTTTTAAAGCTTGTTTATTTACAGCATATGCATCACTTTGTATTTGACACTCCAAGGCTTTGGAAATACTGACAGGTATTTGAATAATTCACAACAGCAGGCAGACTGAATGCTGATAGGATTATTGCTTCTTGAAGAAAACTGTAATGGTATTATATGAAAAACAGAGGTGAGCATTTCGGCAGCGGTGTTTAAGTTAGAACTGCTCCGGTGGTCTCTGGGGTACGAACTGCAAACTGTTAAGGACTGCATACTAGTCACATGAAATTTACAATGGCTCCCGTGTAAAAACATTTTCTGGAGTGGAAATTAAAAAAAAAAATGTAACAAATAGGACAGAAAACCATTAAGATCCAAATAATACATGAAAACCTGGACAGTCAAATGTAATATGTGCACTCTGAATGAGCATTGTATAGGTGTGTAAAAATGCACTGAAGCCACTATACAGCTTAACTGGTTTAGATCTAAATATACCGTGGAACACAAGAATAATAAAGATAAATAATAAAGTCTGCTTCACGAACCTCTTTCATAAATGAACTGGAAATGATTTTGATCTACCTCAAAATCATACACCATCTGACCTTCAGGATATTTTGCATGGGTTCGAGCTGCCCCCAACCCCCCTCTCCCTAAGGAGTGTGCAGCCGTCTAAGCAATTTTTGTCACCATTTTAAAACCTGTCTGCCAGTGCTTGTGTGTGGAGCGTGAGAGGACAGTGAGTGCAGCTCTTCTCCCACACAGCTCCTCTTTCAGGGCTCAGTGACACAGGGAGACAGCGCAGAGAGACACAGGGAGTCCAGTCTGGCGCTGGACAGGTGCAGTGCGTGGCTTGAATGGGGAGCCGCAGTGGAGGCCTGGAATCGCTACTCGTAGCCCTGCAGCATCTCCTCAATCTCCACCTCCCAGTCCTCGTCCAGAGGCACCCCTTCCTCTGCCAGGTCGAAGCCCTGCAGCTCCTTCTGCAGTTCCTGCTCCCACTCCGGGATGTCCCCTGCAGACAGGTGAGACAGACAGGCCCACAGGCGCTACTGCATGAGAAGTCCTTTAGAAACGCGCTGCAGGAAACCCAGAGCTGCTACAAGAGGGATTAGTGTCTATATGAAAGTGTACATGGTAAGAGAACCATATAGCATACAGCTGTTACCAGTTCACAGAGTTAAAACCAAGGCTGTGTAATAGTGCAAAGGGAAAGGTATTTCCTCGTTCTGTTATGTGGATTTACATTAATCAATATGTATCATCTGTGTTTGATCATGTGGTCAAAGGAAATGTAGACCATTCAAGCTTATTATGCATTTCTTAGCACAGGATGGAAAAATATTGAAAACAAAATGCAAAAATAATTAAAACAAATACTGATAGTAAGCAATATCAATTGCTTACTAAGACTGTTTCTTATGTGCATGGCTGAATAAACGAGATACGGTATATTGTGATGATGAATATACTGGGATCTTAAAAAATTAAGGTTCACGCTTGATGGAATCACTGAATGGCTCAATGGTCTGTTAACATCAGAACGTTTTCTTATGTTCTATTTTGCTAGACCTGATGGAGGGCAAGCCTGAGTAAAGTATTGCATCGAAACGATGAGAAACAAAGGTATCTTTACCACTGTCTGTGCCAGTGTGACTGGGCACTGTGCCACCCATGCCAAGCTGCTCCCTGGCCCTGATCACATCCTCCTGGCTGAGGGCTGTAGCTCTGAAAGTGTCACTGATGAATTCTCCATTAGGAGGGCTGGCAGACAGGCTGTCCAGACTGACTGGCTGCTGGAGAGAAATCCAAGATAATATATTTTTATTGCGCCAGGGCCTTATAAACACCGCCGCCGGCCTCCCTTTCGGTCAACACTGCCACTACAGGCTGCTGTGTCTCTGATCAGCCTTACCTCTGGAGCACCGCCCGCCTCCCTAAACGCTGTGGGCACAGGGTGAGGCAGTTCTGAAATACAAAATACACTTCTGTCATGGGCTGAGTGGATCAGCTTGAAGGTTGAAGGTTTTCTTAATAGTGTAGTTCATGCTTTCTAAAAACTCATCCAGTGGGATCCATTTGGTGAGGCCACGGAGTCCATAACTATCAAGAGTGCTTCAGTATTTTTACTTGGCAGGGTGTTTGCCACTAAGTATTAGCTTAAATGCCACTGGTCTAACTTATTCAGTATTGTATGTCTCCTTGCTTAAGCCTATTTAAATACATTAACATTTACTATTAAAGGGAGGTGTGATAAGGGGAAAGCAATCAAGAAAATCTAGAAGCATTAACAAAAGTAACAAAAGAAAGACATTCTACATAGTCAACAAGCTTTCTGAACAGTGGTACAAGTCTGAATGTATAAGTCACAGCCAAGGTGAAGACCCTCCTCTGTACCTGCGCTGGCCTGGCTGCCTGGGAACCTCCTAGTCTCCCTGTGCTCCTGGGTCAGGGATGACAGATGTGCTGCCTGCTTGATCAGAGACACACGGTAGAAGTAGTTTCTCCAGAACACCTCTTCCTTCACCCTGCAGAGCCACAGGGAGAGGCAGGGTAAGATTCATACCAGTCCTGCTTCTTACTACTGTGCAGGTCTTTGGTCTCTCCAACACTTTCATTGTAGAGATGTATTTATTATCATTAATTCAGACATTGAACAAGGTAGCTGCTGCCAAAATCAAACAACAGAAAACCATCTACCCCGAGGCACGGTGTCTGAATCTCAGTACAGGAAAGGATTACAACCTGCTTGACTGCGTGTATTAGGGCATGAATGTGATCGAGAGGCGGTGAGTTGGCTTCTGAAGAACAGGACTGGTGCGCGTAGGCCAGGAGGCAATGGTCTGTGTGTGAGGGACTCACTGTCTAGGCACCAGCTCGAAGCGCATGCTGCTCAACATGCTGTCCTCCTGCAGCGTTGCCATGGCCACCGGGGCGGCCTGGCTGGAGTCAAAGGGGAAGTGAACTCCGGCTGGGGGGTCACGCAGGAAGTTCCTCCGATCCTAGACGGGGAGGAAGACAGGAGAGAGGAGGGCAGAGAAACAATATGGAGACCGAGCGAGAAACATGTCAGGAAAAAAAGCAAAGAGTCTGACTGCAAGGTAGTCATATGTTTAAGGATGAGCACATGCTCACTAGATAGAGCTGGATTTGAAAATTATTACTTAAATGTATGGCTACACCTGCGAGTGTATCTGAGAACTTACTAGGGACAAAGCCAGGATCTGCTGTTTAACAGTCTCTTCGTCACTGCATCCAGACCAGGGAGGGACGGCAGCCTCTGAAAAACACAGGACCCAGGACTCTTCACAGACACAGGCCTCACTGACATAAGAATCTTCTGTCCTGTAGTCACACACTTTCATGGCTCGTAAGGAAACTAAAACTTTTTCTTCCCCCAAATATTCACCCATTTCTAAATTCTAATCCAGAGTAGGAACACGTATCAACATCTAGTCCTACCTGGGTCTGTAAAGCTGGAAAGCCGTGCTTTTCCAATGCTTTAAACGAGCTAGAGGAAAGTAAGTCCTCATGAGACAAACAGGCGGTTCTTGTCCTGGGGCGGCCTCATGGAGTGGTGTCCAAGCTTACCTACTTTGGTTTGTTGTTTTTCTTGTAGGAACCTCTCCTGCTCCTTCTTAAAATCCCCCAGTATCGTCTGAAAGACAAACACAGCAACACAACCAAAATGGTATAAGAAAATGAACATTTCCAGTTGTAGAAATACAGTACCACCAAGTCAAAGGCAAATGCAGTATCTATACAGCAGCCATTACAGAAGTAACCTGCTGCTGTCAATATCTCTGTATGCCCGCACCGCATCGGATCTCCAAAGCCCGTTACTTTTGCACTAAATCTAAAACTGAGTCTGAATTGAACTCTTTGACTTGGGGTGCACCAAGGGAAAGCAAGGAGAATGCAGGCAGTGTACAACCATAAGCACTTCTTGATCACATACAGAGACGCAACCTGGGGAAACAACATTTTATGGTAGAAGTATTTTTTGCAGTTCCCCCAGTGCGTAAAGGAGGAGGTGTGTGTCTGTGAGCGTGCACGGCTGAAGCAGTGAGGGAATCTCTCTACTCGCCCTGTCTATGATCGGATGTCCCTCCACAGATCTGCGGAGATTCTGGGCTGTCTCTGCCACTTTCCTGGAGGCTAAGGCGGCTGCACTGAACAGGAAGGCTGTGGAGAGAGGACAACAAGATCCAAAACCAAAGGTCACAGAGAGGAGTCTGCTAAAGCAGAACGAGCTGTCTAGCACAACATCTCCACTGTCTAGTACACAGCACTGAAAAACAGCACTTTCCTGCCATGCGTATTGTCGGCATGGAAGACTGGGGGTTGCAATAAAAGGTGATAAGACGAATTTACTGCATTTATATAGTGCTTTTCATCCCAAGGTGCTTTACCACTTTACCAACACTGATGTGCTGCACTTGGTGATGTGCAGCAGCCATGCTGAGCCACCTACAGCCCCACTCCACTGCAGGTGGAATAGTGAGAAATGACTTCACCCATTGGAATAAGAGGAAATTTAGGGAGCCCAGGCTGTGCAATCCCAGAGTGGAATTTAGCCAGGACACCAGGGTTAACATCCCTACTGTTATGAATAATGCAAAGGTATTCTGAATGACCAAGCAGTCAGGACCTCAGTTTAACATCTCAGCTGAAGGATGTTTGCTACAGCCCAGTGTCCCTGGTTCCCAGTATCCTGGTACATGCGATATTGGTTTGGGATGTTCTGAACCAGAGTGCAAATTACCACCTACTGATCCACACCACCACCTGCAACAACCCCTCCTCAGTATTAAGCAGCCTCAGTCTCCCTCAGCTGCTGTGATCTGGGTGCGGTATGTGGTGGCAATTTGGCTGAATTCATCTGGATCCCTCTCTGCACTCTACAAAATAGTTTTGGAAAACGATTTTAAAAAATACAAAAACACCGTCAGGTAAAGGGAAAAGTCTTCGAACAACCATTAACCCGAAACAGCTAAAACAGACGAATCCTTTTTCTCACGAAGTCTTCGCCAGAATGCATTTCCCGGATTTCTCCTTATTACTTTCAGGATTTCCTTCAAAGACACCTACAGCTGAAGCTGTGTTTCTTCACTCAAAGGTACATACAGAGAACATTCTGAAAAGGTTTTATTTGCAGCAGGGATTTCTTGTTTCGTTTGATAACTCACGGTCAAGAAAGTCTCTTTCATAATGGTGAAAACATGTGTACACACCTACTGTGTATGTGCTGAAGTTATTTATGCCGACGGTTCCCAACCAAAGTTTCAGTCTAGATGCTTTATGATTCTTAATAATGTGTCGTGTATGTTAACTAGTTTAGACAGAACTGTGGTTATGTAACACCAAGCGATCTGCTATCAAGCTAAAGTGTAACGGGCTTTCTCACTTCCGATCGCCCTCGGCTCCTTCTGCGCCTCTCCGACGGGTGTTTCGCCGCTCCTCTTATCCACCGAGACATCCCCCCGGACAGACGTGTCTCCCCCCGGCCCCGAGTGGCCGTCTCCTTCGGAGGCCCGGAGCCAGCTGCCGAAAGGCAAAGATTTGAACATCTGTCCGTCACTCTGCTCCAGCAACTGCAAGCACCATGATTAAACTTCTGCTGCTAAGTAACACAGCCACCCCAGAGGCCGGCCGGCCACTGCGCAGCTGCAGCGGAAGAGTGCGAATCAGTACAGTTCACATAACAGGGGTTTAGCCGAAATTGATCCAGTTTGTCAAGAAGATGGGAGAAGCTATTACACTATTGATTTCTCACCACCACCACAACAACAACAACAACAACAACAACAACAACAACAACAGTAATAAACGTATATTTAATCTAGTTACGTGTTTAATTTTATGCTACCACAATATGACATATTTTCAACATTGTAAGATCAAATTCAAACTCATAAAAGTAGGAATCCCCTTTTTAATGTTTTCAGCTTCGTGTATTTGTTGCAACTATGTTTTCTGTCATTTGGTGAGACGCTTCTAGTTAAAAAAAACAGGCGGATAAAAAAGCTCTTAGAAAGAAAATGGCACACATGGCTGAACTTCCCTGCGCATCGGTTGTACTCGTATTGCGAAAACCTACTAACAATAAAGGGTTCTATGGTATATTGCGTAACCTCCACCCCACACACACAAGTATGGAGCTCAAAAGATCACAAAAACTACGTTTCCCATCAGGCACCGTGACAGGATGTAACCGGTGGACCAATCAGAACGAGGGAAAAGCCCCGACATTCACGCTTTAAAAGGAACGGAAGGCCCTTATTCTTCCTTCTTGCTGCATCGATAGGCGACATGGTGAGTGGTTTTGTAAAAGTATGCGTGCGTAATCTGCGGTCATCGTGCATGTTATGAGCTTATATTAGATTGTCTCTTTATAGTTATGTTCCTTCCCT
Source organism: Atractosteus spatula (assembly GCF_055471065.1). Lineage (NCBI taxonomy): Eukaryota > Metazoa > Chordata > Actinopteri > Semionotiformes > Lepisosteidae > Atractosteus > Atractosteus spatula. The sequence goes on along the minus strand of NC_142719.1, from coordinate 6,074,541 downwards.
TATAAGGGTAAATCACCAGTATGTATTTGTTGAAGAATAGCATTAATTTTGTTAAAAGATGAGCAGGCAGAAGTGTCCCATGATTGCCTTGTATGTCTTCTAAAAGCTGTCGGTTTTGGCTACTAAATATAAACTTGGGAGAAGCTCTGTTGCAATTTTTCTTTTAATACCTTCTGCATATTCTATGTAATATATCTGGGTACATTTTGTAAATGTGCATTTTGCATAGTGTGGCGCTGTAGTTATTCCAGGTACCGAATTGCAGGTTTCGGCTGCTGGATTCAGCTTTGTCTTTTCTGACTTTTTTGTGTATCCCCCCTCACGTTGTATAACCGTTTGATTCTAGAAAACGTGCTCACTTTTTAAAGGCTTGTCGGAAATATCAATGCAGTAATGCACTAAATCGCGGCCGTCATGATCTCAAAACCGAAAGGCGAGGACGTATTGGAAGTACTGGTGTCGTATCCAATTCAGTATCCCCTGGAAATCTACACCCCCTCCTCCTATCTCAACACCCCTGATTATTCTCATCCTGCACGAATAAGTCATTTTATATGTAACGCGTAAGGACGAAAAATGCACATGGCCTGTGGGTGAACTGAGCTCAAGATTTCATTCACGTGGTAATAATATTTTTTTTACATTTATTCCATGCTGAAAAGAGGAGAAAGAAAATAACGTTTCGGCTGTGGAGCCGTCTTGGGGTGCACAGCCGAAACGGTATTTTCTTTCTTCTCCTCAGCATGGAATAAACCTCTTGTTCCTTTGCGGCCTACGCATGCTGATGCAGCTACTCTCCTGAACTTTTTACACTGATCCATAGCGATCGTTTTTAAAATATAACCATAAACATGCACAAACTGCGGGTCCCTTATTTTTATCTATCGGGACAAGCAGATGCACAAACATGCTCGCAGGAGCTGCCTGTGTCATTAAGGACCCTGGGAAGTCTCCTAGAGCGCTTGACATTACGGATGAGGGAGGAGGGTGAAGATTACCAGAGGATGCGGAAATTGATGTTACCGGACGCGACAGCTGTCACAGTGGGGAGGTTCGGGTGCTCTTTGGGTTCCTAGCTGTCCGGTGGGTTAATGCGGCAGGTCGGGTGTTTGTAACAGCGTGAGATCGGGGCTTCTCAATGTTATGAGCTCGTGTCTCTCCGGCCCTGATCGAAGCCGTGTCAATCTTTCTCCGTAGATGACGCGGTCAAAAAGGAGCCAATAGTGAATCTTTTGCCTGACGGTCGCTGCTCAGTTTTTGTAATTGACCAGCAACATACTGGAAAAGGACACTTCACTTTGTTCTAACATTTTAAGATTTCCTGTATTGTAGACCTAATTGTGTCCTTTAGGATTTTCCACTTGATTGCTGCATCTTAGCCAGGCAATGATTCTCTTTTTTTTTTTTAATGGGAATCTTTTTTTTTACCAGGGATCTTTGAGACCTGTGATGTGGGATTATCAGTCCCTGGTCATCTTGTTGTACAGTCAGGCTGCGGAGCCACAGTGATGCAGGTAAGAGCCTTTGAAAATGTGGTTTATTGTGATGAGGGTTTTAATTACATCAGCCAGAAAGTCCTTAGATGGGGGGGGGTCTATTGGCCTTTGCTTTATAGGAGTACTTCTTATGCAGCAGGCAATTGGGACCAATTGACCTTGTACCCTTGGAAGTACGATGGTCAAGGATGCATCCCCAGTGTCCTAGCTGGGACTTGAGCCCTCACCTTGACTTCACAGTGTGTAGAGGGTCCTGTGCAGTGTGTGTTCTGGCTCTGTTGGAAGCCTCTCTAGCTGTATCCTGTAGCTGGTGGTGTCAAAGAGGAGCCGAAAGTGACTCTTCTGCCGACGGTCGCTGTTCAGTTTGCCGGTAACTGATACAGCAACATTGTGGTAAAAGGACATGCGTCTTCAACCGGGGGCCTGTGGACTCGTAGCGATTTGGACACTTCAGGCATCTCATCTTTAATCTGGTTGATTCACTCAGCCTTTTGAGTGAAGGCAAGGGCATGATTGACCCTGACAATTACATGGCACTGTGCTTCTCTTTGTATAGGTGCAGCCTTGCTGAGGGAGGTGTGTGCTGAGACCTGTCAGTCATGGACGCTTTGGGCTGATAAGACTGTGATGACCATGAAGGCGGGTGACTGTCACCAGGCCCAGTTCCTTTGTTCGGTAAGTTACTGTATTTTCACCATGGTCACCCGTGATTCTGCTGTTATGACTCTTGCTGGGGTGTTGAATGTCATTGTCTCTTACCTCAGTTTGTAGCAGTGGACATTTTATGGGCAGCATGACTAAGCAGTGGCTATAAGTGGGAGCTAATTCCTTTTAGTCCAGGCCTGGCAGTGATGACACACTTGCCCTCACTGAGAGCATGACTCGATAATGACATCTTTATGTACTCTACTGAGTCAGGTCTGGAAAAGTGGGTTAACTTTGATGGGCATCGGATAGACTGAATTTGCTTGACTGTCTCAGCAAGGTTATTGCTTATCTTTAATATGTTGCCATCACGCTATAAAGTCCAGAGAGTAAAGCTTCTTGTTGTGACGTTATTCTCCCTTAGAGCTTTAGCTTGAACCCCAGAGCCATGAGCTCCTGAATGAGAGCTGAGGTCTATTACAGTCCATCCCAGTGACGTTCAGACCATGTGAACCTTGCCTGGGACAGGAGCACTGGGACTTCTGTGTAGAGACGGCGTGCAGAGCTTGACTGTGAAATTAATTCTGTGCATCTTCTCTTGCCCAGGGAACTGCTCTTCATTATCTGATCAGGAAGGAGTAAGATGGTGAGTGTTCATACCAACATTGAAGTGTTGGTTGAAAAAAGGATTGCAACAGTGGATTTAACTGTTCACACTGGTTGGCTTGAAACTTAAGGCAGACCAGAGAACCACTAGTGATGACATTGCTGTTAGTGGTCATCCTGGTTTAAAAGTCAGACTACGCATGTTTTCCAAGGATCAGAGCTGTGTGTGTAGCTCCTGGTTCTCCAAGAGCATGCCAGAGAAAATGGGGGGTCTTTGACTGTCTGGACTGACATGTCTGGGGCAGTCACTCTACTCTCCAACATCTTAAATAATCCTTGGATCAGTTAACTCCCAAAATTCTAGATGGCCTTAATGGCCTCATCTCTATTTGTAGCCTTTATGTTCCAAAGGACATTTTCTGTCTTCACTCTGGAGCCCCCACTTTCATAGCAAGGGAAGAACTTGAGAAGGCTGTGGTGAATTTGGGCTGAAGTCACTTCTGTACGGTAGAGATGTCTAACTAGTTCTCCATTTTTGTTTTCCAACTTCAGGCTGGCTGTATGGATGTGCAGCAGGAGCAGTTCTGCAGGTATGCATTTTGTCTGCCTTTGGTTTGTTACACCTACAACAGGGATCTTCAGTCCTGTGGGCTGTCTTTAACTATTCCATTGTTTTAAGTGTGTAACCCAGCAGGTCATCTCAGACAATGATCAAAGTATTTTGAAGTCCTCAAAGATCAGATGGCTCTTATAAAAGATGTTTAATTCAGCAGTAGTTTATAGGTGTTGCTGAAAATTAGATCAATGAGACCATCTAGACTGGGGTGTTCTCCAGGACCAGAGTTGGAGACCCCCAACTTAAAGAGAAGTTTGACCTTGCTGAGTAGTTTAATTTTCTTTGAACTTGCACATGGTAGCTCTGCTGTAGTCTTGAGCTGCAGCTGTAGGCACTGCTGGCCAGTGATGATTCTTAACTACTCCTGGACTAAGGAATGACAGTTGCGGATATGGGACTGAGGCCAGCCAGAGAACTGCTTTTCAACTATGGAGGAAAGCCTGTGTATTAATGTTGAAAGGGCAATAGAAGTGCTCTTCTGGAGCTCACTACAGCTCATTTACTCTAGCTGACTTCTTCTGTACAGGTGGGAGACTGGTTGAGGTATCTGTCCTGCAGGCTCTTGATTCATCCAGGTATGTTGGGTCTTGTGACAATTCTGAATATTGATTTGATTGTAACTACTGTATTTCACCATGATTAATGTACAATGGTATAAATTCAAATGACTGTAAATAAAAGTATAACCAGTTTTAAAAGAACCTTTAAGTCTTCTAATCAAAGGGAGAACCAGGAACTTGAACAGCTGCTACATGTTAGAGATTTGAAAATGTAGCTTCTACAGAATGTGCCCTTGGAGTGTTAGTTGTAATCTTGAGGTGGTGCGAGTGTGGGGTAAGGGGTTTTACAAAGGACACTGCTGTCAGGAATGACATGGTTATTGGAAAGGCCAGCAGGTTCCTTTTAATGTTGGGGGGAGGGGACAGTGGAATTCTTCTCTTGATGGGTGGGGCTTGTTGAAATGAAGTCCAAAGGCAGCTTCTTAAATGAGTTCGTTTAGACAGGGCAGACTGCGTTTTTCTTTTAAGGATTGCTTTTTTTTTTTCAGGTTCCGAAGAGAGGCAATCCTTTTAAAGTATGAAGATATGGCTCTTACTAATGGAGACCTTTGGAACTTGTCATTAAACAATTAAATGCATAAAAGTTGTGGGATTTTTTTTTTACGTTTCCAGTTGAAAAGTGGTGATCCACTCCTTACAATGGATTTGATGTTGCAAATGAATGAATGATCATTGGTATAATTGGAAGTGTTCGGTTTCAGACTAACATGACAAAACGTCCCTGAACATGTAATTGCTTTTAAAAAGTTTAGGTGTTGCAGCAATTAAATGCTTGTGAACAAAATTATCCCTTACTTTTTGCAGTGTCTGTAAAATATGGTACATTCCCTAGTGGTCACTTCCAGCTTGAAGTCTAATGGAGTTAAGTTTGTAAGTGTTTTGTTTGTAGTCAGTTACAGAATTGGCTATGGTAGTCCTGGGAGGTGTTGAGGAGGGGGAATATATGAAGGGACTTGAAAGTTCAATGGTTTTGAGTTGGGAGTTAACTTTTTCTGTATTTGTGATGAACTGGAACTGTTCTGCACTCATGGGAACACAGCCCTTCACTACTTTTAATAGTTCCATATTAAACTTACTTCTGTTGATGGATTTAGTTTCAAATTTATTTCTTCGGATTCCCCAGAGTACTGGGTGTACTCTGAATTGAAGTGATTCAAGCTGGTATTTAATCTGTGCCCTAAACTGTTATGGGGATAAGACTTATTTTAAAAACAGTAGGTCATTCATGTTATGCTGAAATGCTCCTGTGATGTTTTGTTTTAAGATTCCAGAACCATGATCTGCTGTTGGAAATTCCTAACTCCAGAATTAGGACATGGTTATTCCTGGACCTTAATCCAACAGGTGGCATCAAACTCCGTAAAGCAGTTTTTTACTGCACATGAACCAGGGCTCGCCCAAAGCCTTCCATGCAGGGAGTTGTCCCATGTGACTACTGCATTATAGCCACCCCTAAATTAAAACCCTCCCCAGCAAAAAACAAACAATACCCACAGTGACAAAAAAACACACGCAGTACTGCAGAACTTGAAAACAGTAATACTATATTAGGGTCCATGGCAAGATTTTAAAATCTTCCTCAGTGATCCATCCACCCATATGTATAATCATTCCAGGAGCTGTCCTCAAAACATCTTTGCAGACATGCAAGGCCATACAGATGAAAAGTGAGTGGTTTTATCCAGTACAGAGGGGGCTACATCCAGTAACCCACAGTGCCAACAAAACTTGGCTGAGTAAGACTGCGGGAGGTGGTGATGACACTGGTTCAGCTCTTCAGATATCCCTTGGAGACAGTCAGACAGTCAAAAGAATCACAACTCCTTGGGAATAAAGTTGTGCAATCTCTAGGTGTAGTAAAACAAAATCTAAAATGGCTTCTGTCCTGAAGACCAAGATCACAGAGGGTCAGGTTTTTCACAGTTCCCAGCTTCTTCCTGGAAGAAAATATTTTCATTGTAAGTGCAACATGAACTAATAGGAATAGTTAGAGCCATAGAAATCTGCACCCAGGCAGGATCTTTTATCTCGTTAGTTTTATAAACCCTCCTGGGTAAAGGATTTTATCAACTAAGTAGCACCAAACCAAATGTGACTTCACAAATTAGGAACCATTTAAAAAAAACATTTTTCAGGGAAGAATGTTTTTTATAACTGATAAACGGAAAAGGTACAGATAAAGAGCGAATACTCAAATCAGGGTGATGTAATTACAGAGGTACCAGGTATCAATGATTGGCAAACAGGAACATTAAATGAGACCAAAAAAACATTCAAAACTAAGCAAACACCTGGTTGGTGACATTTAATTAAGACAGGGAGCAAAAACTAAATTAAAAATAGAAAAAAACAGTTTAAAAGGCACTGGAGATATTTGGACACTGTTTGAAGGAGTCACATGTCCACAGGTCAGGGTGGTTAGGCGGTGGACGTGCTGTACCTCCGTCGTCAGTCCTGGGAGATGGAGGGGAATTTCAGCTCAGAGATCTCCGAATCAGGGGAGCTGCTCCCGCTGCGGTCGCTGTAAGTGTCCCTGTGGGGGACAGAGAGAGACCTGTGAGCCTGTCATTCAGCTACATGTCAACCCAGTTGTGCACATGGTGTGCGGCGTGGTTACCTTGGCGACAAGCGGCACCCCTTCTGGAGGTAGCTCTGCAGCTTCCCCGCGGCCGCCAGCAGCAGGCCGAAGTAGGGGGGCGAAGGCTTGATGGGGCGAGAGGTGAACTCGGGGTGGTACTGAACCCCCACAAAATATGGGTGGTCTGGGAAATGAGAAAAAAGGCAAGCTTATGCAGCGCAGCCCAAGAGCGCAGTGCGCCTCACTGTGGGTGGACAATCGGTGACAAGGAGTATTCGTAATTACTATTCAATACCAGTACTTTAAGACTCTGAAAAGATAATTAAAGGAAACTTGGTCTGAAGTTTGAAGCATTAAGTCACTAGAATATGTGGTCACAGTAAACAGTCCAGTTTCCACAAGGAAGGCAGTCTAATCTTCAACACAGCAGCCAAGCTCGGTGGTTAGTGAAGACAAACTGCCGGACAGTCCTTTCACAGCAGACTGCAGCTCATTTCCTACCATTCCCTTCAGTTCTGATTTTGGAGTGCTACGGGAAATACCCACCGTCCAGCTCGATGACCTCCATCCTCTCGCCCTCCATGTCCTGGCCCACAAACCGGAACCCCCCACTCTCGAAGTGCTGCTTGAGCTCGGGGTTCACCTTGGGAAGAGAGAGGGAGATGTCCAACACTGGAGCCGAAGAGCTCACGGGTCACCCTCAAACCATCGGCTCCCAATCCCCTTTCCAGTTGACCACTTGAGCAAGTGATTTATATACAATTAACCCCTTAAGAGATCGTCACAAATTTACTAACACTCGCTGTCAAGAACCACAACTGATCATTTGTAACTTAACTGAACCAATTATTAAAAATGTGTCAAAACTCGTGTTCCAAGGATGGCCTTATAAACCTGCTGGATTTTGGTTCTCCAGGACAAGGGATGGACATCCCTAGCCTGACAGAGACAGGCCTCAGGTATTCTACAATAAAGTAAGGATAGTTTTCCATGATTTTTTTTCCCTGTAGTTTCCTATAACCACCATGACTTCAAATCCTCAAAACAATTTTACTGTATATTTTACTAATAAATATGCTAAATGTAAAAAAAAAGATATTTTTGTTTCAATTCATGGTAATTTAACAGTGCATACCCTTTATCAAGTTTACACACATTTGGTAATTGTTTTTCCTGGCTTTTCCTGGATTATTTTCACCATATGGTGACTTCTAAACCAGGAAACCCTGATCTGAATCAGAATCAGCAGGGCCAGCACCAATCATTTAGTACCTCAAAGCGATGTCTGTGTCTCTCATCAACATATTCTGCATCTCCATACAGCCTTCCTAAAACAGAAAATCTGTGAGTCCAGGAATTTTTTAATGTTAAAACAGCACAAGGTGACATATAGCAGGAAGACAAGCTGCACAAATAGTATTTTCTGTTTCTTACTCAGAATGGAGTTGGTGCTTTTGAAGACAGTTCGTCTCTTTCCCAGTCTCATAGTGCCACCCATCTGGCCAGGGTTGTGTTCCGGCATGTCAATCACCTGGGAGAGACCAATCAGAAGTCAGCCTGTGCAGCACATGACTAAATAAAAAAATGCCAAGAAATGGAAGATGACCACATGGCAGTGTGCTATCTGAATGTGCAGGAAAGGTCTCTGGCGACAGGACAGAATCAGAAAGAGGGGATACCTACTACTGGGTGTTTGGATTCGGGGTCAAATTCAGTTGAATTGGCATCTGTAAAGAACATACACCAAGACAAAAATCATGAACTTCTGCAAAAACCACAAAGCCAACATTCTGTATTCATTTAAAAAGAATTGCTGCTTCCCTTGAGCTTAGTGCAATCAAACCACCCACTGTTAAAATTTGCTTAACTGGAATTATGATTTCCAGAGTTGTGATTTCATAGATGAAAGATTACTCCGGTTAAACACACAGTGAATAGTGCTGTGCTATGAACAGACTGACAACAGAGTGTCGCCACCCCTGTGCAGTGCACACCAGCACACTGCCCTCCTCTGCCCATTATGGTGGGGTAATTTTGCATCACAACAAATTCACACCAAGCTCTTCAATCTCAATGGCAAGACTCACTGAACTAATATAGTAGCGCTATACAAAATGTTCTCCAAAGTCCATGCTTTGTTAGCTCTGTGTGATTAAGTTTTTGAAGGCTGCATTTTTTTCCCCAATTCCCTTTTTGTCACAAGGAATTATGTCAAACACTCCGAGATGGGAGATTATAACGAATCGCACACTGCCTGTTTTCTGTCTGAAACACAGACAGACTGGTTTCATCCACTGAAGTTGAAGTCATGGTTAGATACTCCTGCTTAGAGGAGCACTGACAGACTTACAAAGTCCTGTACTGGAACAGACACCAAGGGAGTTAGAAGGCTAACAAGATAGCAGTATGGAGTGTTACAGTACGTGTCAAACAGATACATTCCAGGACTGTTCTCCCACCCCCAGCCCAAGTCCAAAATTCAGCCTCTGGAAGGAGTTATGTAAACATTAGCTGCTGAACTGATGTTACAGCAGGAGAGAAACTGTTGCACAACTCTCAAAACTGCAGCCATACCGAGTGTGAGGCAGTCGAGGACGTACCTTGCCAGCCAAGGATGTTCCTGGCAAACTCACACACAGCCAGCTGCATGCCCAGACACACTCCTGCAAGCACAAGAGCAGGACAGACAGAAGGACATTAATTAAAAAATACATCTGGCATTGTGTTTTACTTTGAACTTTGAGGAGCACTAAAGCATTTGAGAAAAAGGCTCACAGAAACAGTCATACACTTCAGATTACCCTTAAATTCTGCACCTCGTACTATCTGCAGATTTTTACTTTTTTTTTTTAAGAGGATGGGTGCGAGCGTCAGGCTGATTCTCCACAGTGCCTCTCTGTGTGTGCCACCTGTCATCCTGCACTCAGACACAGAGCTGATGCCAGTGGAGAGCCACGTCCTCCATTCTCACCTAAAAATGGCTTCTTCTGCTTTCTCGCCCAGCTGATTGCTTGGATCTTTCCCTCTGTCCCTCGAACCCCAAACCCTCCAGGAACCAGGACGCCACTAAACACAGAACACACTTGGGTCAGAACAGGGTCTGTGCGGTGTTTCGTCTGGACTGCAAGGCCCGAGACAGTGGTTTCTGCTAACTCCAGCGAGACGGTTACTCTGGCTGGTACAGAAATAATTTCTTTCAGCCTTCATAAAACAGAAATACACAGAATGTCTAAAAATACAAAAACATGGCCTTATTTAGTTAAAAATATCAAGACAGTTAAAAACTCTGGAAGAGTAGACACTGGAAATACTGGGGGCATAGGTTCTTGTGCTACAGGTTTTAAGGTGTACTTGTATCAAAGAGTTCAGACAATTAAAGCAAAACTACTGAAGAGGCCAGAGGCTGAGACTTACTTGGCACTACAGAGTTTCTGCCAGGCCTCGTGGTATCTGACCGGCTCCTCCTGCAGGGTGCTAGGCTCCAGATCAGCAGAGTCAATGTACTAAAAGACAGGCAGGGAGGAAACAGAAAGTGAGGAGAGGTGGGAAACACTGACTAGTCATTGCAAACAAGAAAAACTCCTGCCTGTGTGACCTGATGGGTCTAACATGAAACATCTAGCGCAGGTGTATGTACACAGTCCTATGGGAAACGGAGATGCTGGCGCTACATTTCCACAGGCTGCAGAAGCTGACAATCCAGTTCCACCAGATCAGCATGCAGATGATGCAACAATGCTGCCTGCAAGACTCTGTCCCCCGGTACACAAAGGAGCCTAATCACTGGGACCACATGCATGTAGAGAATGTAATAAAATGGGCACAAGGTGATCTTGAGTAAATTAGTATCCCCGCTGTACCTTGACCTCCAGTTTGTGATTGATCGCGAGGGCAGAGTGCTCCAGAGCTTTGATGACGGAGGCATACGAATCCGAGAACTTTGTGTACTTTCCCACCAGCGCGATAGAGCAGCTCTCCAGCAAGCGATCGGACCTGGGGCAGAAAGATGGGATCTCGTCACATCCAAGACGTCACAGATTCACTCCTTCCACATCCCAAATACTCCGGTCAGGGGCAAGGAAACAGCCTTACATCGCAATTCAAGACTCTACATCAGGTCACTGAGATGCCTTTGTTTACCATTTTTCTGCTCAGAAGAGCAGGTTTTAATTTAAAACAAGATGGGGTACAGCTTCTGTTTCTCCGGTAATGCTGCTTCATGACTGGGGGTACACAATATGAATGATGTGTGTCACCGCCTATTTTCTGTTTTTAAGTATTCTGAGTGAGGAGGTCAAGAATTGTCAGGCTGGAAAAGGTGTCCAAAATACTGACATGACTATAAGAAAACTCCTAACTTTACTCTAAAGGACAAAGTGCAATGATGGCTGTTAACTGAAATATTTAATGAAAGACATGCAAAGCAGTCCACAATCCTGTTTTTTTTTAAATGTTTAAGACTGACAGGTTAAAACATGCTCCTTGCTGCCATTTTAATTTGTTTCAATTCATCTACTTTTTCTCCCAATGTTAACGATGACATCCGAGTACCTTACTTTGTACTTCTATCAAATTTGTCTGGTATGCAGGTAACCAGACAGTAAAACTTACCTGTAATTTTGTATATTTAGAAAAATAATTTCTAATGGTAAAGCAGTATCAAATACATACTTATTCTTCAGATGCCAAAACACAGTATATGAAAAAAACAAACCCAAAACTTTAAAGGTGGTTTTAAAACAGACACACCCCTATTGAGGAAAGTCATTCAGACAAGCACGTGGTAAAACACATCCCCGACCCCCACCTATCTGACATCTCCTTCCACTTGGTCAGCATCCTGCGGGGCCGGGACTCTATGGGCAGGTCCAGCCGATCGCAGAAGTAGCTGACCACCCCCTGGTCTTCCAGCAGCAGGGGCACTCTGTAGATGGAGGACACGTCATGCACGCAGATCACCTGGAACAACAACGCCACAGCCATCAGCCTCTGCATTGCGTGCATAGCCGGGATTCTTGACACACGCTTCGGCCTGCTCGGTTTTGTGCCTGGTGTTTTGCCAAGGTTGCATTCTCTCAACAGCAAGGTTGTTCACTTCCTCTCTCAAATCCATTCTGCACGGCAATAAAAACTACACAAGAGCGAACGACAGCGTAGGCTTCCAGTCTTATAAAACTGCACAGTGATGGCTGACCTTGCATTATCTCTTTTAAAAGTGCACTTTTATAGCACGTTTGGCATTGTTTGGCCAGTTTAATGCATCCATGGCCAAGAGCCACAGCCAAACCTAACTCTAAGGTTCCTCCTGTAATATGGGTGCAGACTTCCATAAAATAAGCCCCATGGAAGCCCAAATTGAGAAACCACCTATTATCCCATTAAACATATAAGCCTCTCAGAAACATCGGACTCAATTATATAGACTAAAACCAACAACAGGACAACTGTGGCCTACCTGTTCAGGCTGGACGTGACAGAACATGGAGATCTTCTCCTTCACAGCATTGTCCAGAGGAGTGGAACAGCGGCACACAATCTATAAAAGACAAGAGTAAAGAAATGTCCGTCTGTAGACAGGAAAACGAGTCCCGACGCCCTTTGATTCCTCTCGTTACCCAGAAGAAAAGAACTGAATGGAATCCTCTCAGTTTGGAATTTTTCTGATGAAAAATCACTTTCACAATTACCTTAATAATAAGTAACATGAATAATAATTCCTTAAACATGTACAATGGTTTTCATCCCAGAAAAAGCTTTATACAAAGGAGGAGACCCATTTATTCCATGGGTCTGAATGATTTCATCAGGTCACAGGGGTTAAACACCATTGCTCTTGCAGTAATACAGGGAGCTTTAATGACCAAGAAGTCGAGACTTAAAATATTAATCCCAGCTGAAGGATGGTATTCTACAACCCAGTAACTTCAGTCACCACACCGGTGCATGAGCTGGGACTTTCTGGTCTAGAGAGAAGAGCGCCTCCTAGTGCTCCACCAAAACGCAGCAGCAACCTGGTTCTGCCACGTCAGTAGTCCAATACTGACCCGACCCAGATCAGGCCATGAAGCAGTAAGGCTGCTGCTGAACTATGTATGCGTTTTAAACATTTTTAACTTACTAGCCTGTTTAACTATAACTATGCTTAGCCTGTCATATGACTGTATCACAGGAGGGGCAAGAACTCCTTCGGACTACAGAGGTGCAACAGAAGGAAGATATGAGGCAACAGAAGACGTCGTCAGAAAGGGGAAAAAAGAGAAAATGGAAGAAAAAATCTGAAAACAAAGGGAAGTGCACCGACAATGAGACAGACTGACCAGGTCGGGCGAAAGGCCCAGTCCTCTGAGCTCTCGGACGCTGTTCTGCGTGGGCTTCGTCTTCTGCTCCCCTGTGGCGCTGGGCTGTGGAGAGAGGGACCGAGACTGGGACCCTGAAGCACACCCTGACCATGCCGAGGAACCGCAAGGCCAACAAAACCATCAAAACCAGTTGAGAATAGAAACCAATGCAAAGGAGCTGGAAAATAATCAAATCTGGTGTGCTACAGGGGTAGGCATGCGTTTTTCACCAACCGGTAGGACAACACAGCTCAGAAAGCAGCTTATGCTACACATGGGGATTCAGGAGCCTGAACACTGGGAAAACGGCGCCAGCGGGGCTCGTTTATTAAGGACGAGGCAAGTCTCTTACCTGTGGAACAAGGCTGACGTGGATGTTGCAGAAGTTCTCCTTCTTGACCTTGAACTGGAACTGGCGAAACGCTTCGATGAAGGGCATGCTCTCGATGTCTCCCACTGTCCCCCCCAGCTGAAAACACACAGCCTTTATGAGACGCTCCACTTAAAACACCCAGCTCCCAAAGCCACAGCCTCCAAAATCAAAAGCCAATCTGAAGCACCAGCCCGGCCATCCAGATACATCAGACCCCTCTAAGCCTAACCTGCGCCCTCCACAGTGGGATCACCTAACTCAGAACCACCCCACACAACCCATCACAGTCAAAACTGGGACTTAGCTTTGTCAATTCCCACACCTATGCCTGAGTAGAAAGTGTGGAACTCACTCAACCTGGGAAATCCTTTAACAGACAGACACGCAAATCTAAAAGTTTATCGGAGCCAACAGGTATTATCTGCAATCCAATTATGGATATCCGTTAGGCCTCTTATAAGACTGTAGCAGGAATAAAGGAATAAAGTGCAACAGGCCAGTGCAATACTGAGTGATGAGCGGTCGTGTGAGTCTTGCAAGGGGTACAGTACCTCGATAACACAGACTTGGGGTTCCATGCCATCATCATCCACAGGGATCTTGGCCTGGCGCATCACCCACTCCTGGATGGCATCTGTGATGTGTGGCACCACTGAAGAAAGAAGACAGAAGAAATTCGACCTGGCACAGACACAGTGTGGGCCATCCCCTGTTCACTGCCCACCCAAATCTTCTCCCACCCACAGGTAACTCCTCTATTCCTGTGACTAAATACTCGGGGAACAGGCTTTACAAACCATCACACACCGCATGAGGTACCAATTCATTCATAACAAGATCAAGTTACCATTAATAAAGTCAGGTTTATGTGGAGAACGAATTTCAGGAACTCTCTGGAATGCAGGTTGTCTCTGTATCAGGAAAGATCGGCTGTGATTTTCGCTTGTTTCACACACGCGCAGCGATGAACATTCCAACACTGTAGGGAGTGCTCACGCTGCGGTCTGTGTGGGTCCTAATGCCCCAGTATAGTGAAGAGCATACCATACTGTAAAAAGGTGCCGACCTTCGGATGCGACGTAAAACCAAGGTCCTGACTCTCTGTGGTCATTAAAATTCCCAGGACTTTTCTTGAAAGAGTCGGGGTGTAACCCCGGCTTCCTGGCCAAATTTCCCCCTGACCTTTACATATCATGGTTTCCTAATAATCCCCATCTTTTAATTGGCTCCATCCCTCTGCTCTCCTCCCCACTGAGAGCTGGTGTGAGGCCAGTGTACTGGCGCACTATGGCTGCCGTCGCATCATCCAGGTGGGGCTACACATTGGTGGTGGTGGATCCCCATGACCTGTAAAGCGCTTTGAATGGAGTGTCCAGAAAAGCGCTATATAAGGAGTCATGTAAGGAATTATTATTAACACCGACATCCTTCAAAAAATAATGGAGACAGTATTCCAAGTCCATGGTCTCCAGTGTTCCCTGAGGTTTAAATGTCCCTTCACGGTCTACAAGCATCCTCTACACCAGTCTCTCCCCTGCCACTCGTGGCCATGTGGTTCCTCCTGCCCAGCACCTCCTTGCCCGCCTCTCTCTCACCCTGCACAGTCTTGCCCAGGTAGTCCCCCCGGCGCTCCTTGTTGATGACTGACTGGTAGATCTTCCCCGTGGTCAGGTTGTTGTCCTTGGTGAGCCGGATGTCCAGGAATCGCTCGTAATTGCCCAGGTCCAGGTCCACCTCCCCTCCGTCATCCAACACGAACACCTCCCCTGGGCGGAGAACGCGGACAGAGCACGTTGAGCGCACACCCACAGGACGACCCCCCCCCCCCCCCTCTGGCCAAGAAGACCAATCAGAATCTGTCCGCCAACCAGTCACCCTGGGGTCATCCAGCACACAGCACTCCCTTCGCCCAC
The DNA here is from genome assembly GCF_055471065.1 of Atractosteus spatula. Lineage (NCBI taxonomy): Eukaryota > Metazoa > Chordata > Actinopteri > Semionotiformes > Lepisosteidae > Atractosteus > Atractosteus spatula. The sequence continues at coordinate 6,059,416 of NC_142719.1, read as the reverse complement.
AGTGCACACTCACTCTTACCGTGCTCGTAGGGTGAGAAGGTTCCTGCATCTATGTTAATGTAGGGGTCGATTTTGATGGCAGTGACATGGAGCCCACAGGACTTGAGTATCGTGCCCACGCTGCTGGCGATGATACCCTTGCCTATCCCCGAGATGACCCCACCGGTGACCAGGATGTACTTCATATCGGTCAGCAGAACCTGGGGAAGAGAACGAGAGAAGGGATGTAGCATTAACGCTCGGCATGAGCTGTCTTTCAGCGCGCCAGAAAACCCGAAGACCCCGGCATCTCTCAGAAGACGACAGAAATGCAACCGGTGGCACATTTCCGAGCTGAGCGCCGGCACGGTAACCCGACACGGCCGTCTCTCGTTGCTCAACGGACCATCGCGCCTTCACTGGGGCTTCCTCAGCTGCTCGCCCCACGCCTGCAGCTCATTGGCCGAGACCCGCAGGCGGGGCGGGCTCGACACAGCGGAGCTCGCTCGCAATTGGTGCCACACCAACGTCCTCATGTCACCTCGTTTCAGACTGTTCCGGTCAAAACAATTCAAAATACACCTCCGGCCTCCACATAAATCGTCTTATAATGTTTCACAGGGCGCGTTGCCATAATATTCGGCAGTAAAATTACCTAACGTCCGTTCCCCGTGCCAGATACACTCACAATGCAACTCGTGGCACACGAGTATACACGCGTTCACGTAGTGTCGTTAAGTAAATAATATCGATCTTCTTAATACATATTTTTAAGTTCCTCTCGACTTGCTGTCGCACGTCCCCTCCGGTATTATCAGCGCTCTGTGAATGTATTCATAACACTGCGAACCAAAATTAAAACAAAAGCCTTAACGCGGAATCCGTCCAAAGAATGCGTCACTTTCTTCCGCTTTCAAATGTTACGTTCAAATTTCAATGCTCACATTTTTGCCCCACGTTTTGTCTTTATTAGGGTCGAGTATAAGCAGCGGAGAGCAAAGAGCGGAAAATGGTGGTGGGTGAGTTGTAAGAGATGGCGGGGATGAAAAATGCGCCAAAAAAAAATCATCAGTACTATTTGTAGTGTGTAAAGCGTACTGTAAGTATAAAGCAAAATGAAGATGGACAGCAAGGTTTAAAAAAATAATAATTACCAGCTGAATGCGGGAAAGCAGCCGTAAAAAAACTAGATGGCCAAATATTTTGGCTCCAAATAGTTAACCAAATACGATGAACAGCAGTGCGAACAGAATTATCACATTATTTTCAACCTTAAAGAATGTAACGTAGAACAAGTGGAAATTAAAACCCCCGCAAAACCACAGCCGTCACCTCGGCTGTCCCCGATCACAAAAGCCGAGTCCCGATCGCTAGCGCCAGGCTGGATTCACGACGGTCACTCACCGGGAAACCGCTCTCAGCTTTCAGCAAACCAGTACTCCCGTGGGCGCTGCAAACCTCCACTCGGCCTCCGAACAGCGGAGAAGAAAGCTCCCGGCTGGCCGACCCGGTTCACGTGTTGGACACGGAGCAGAGGACACGGTCCCCACGTGTGCGGGAGAATGGGAGCACCTCAGCGTCGCGAGACGGGGGACAGGATGCTGCGTCTCTCCCGGGAGCGCGAAAGGCATCGTGGGAAAGCGAGGCGCTGCGAGAAACCTGCGAGCCTCGTCGGTTTGGGTCTCTCTCTGCGATCACACACCATCGCAGTAACCACCGTAATAAATCTTTGTCTTTGTTCGGGTGTGCGTGGAAAGACATTTTTTTTTTCCCCCGTTGCCCAGCAAGGAATGAATGAACATGGCCAATGTTTTCCAGTTTCTCCTTTCCTGTGTTTTACAGTTATGAAAGCGAGACTCCAGTTCCGCCACAATTTGATACTTAGGTAAAGACTGAACAACTCTTGCTATACTTCGTTAAAATGTTAAAAGAGAACAGAGTAATACTTCAAAAATGTAATAAAAGGGAAGTTATTAAACAGAAGTGCTAGCTGCTTTAAAGCAGAACTCGAGAGCTGTGGTACTGGACTCCTGTCTTTCCTTCCTCTGTGTTCTTCCTCTTCAGGACAGTCCCTCAGCTCTTCATTAAACTCGCTGTGTGCACCTGGACCCCCTGTAACACAGTCTGACGCAGACTGTCACACAGTACAAAAAGCACACAAACACATGTATTGTATGCACAAAAAGGTTACAGACACACAAAGTCATAGATGAGAAGAATGACAGGGGAAATGATACTGAAATTCTAAAAAAAAACAAAACAAAACAATGCCAGTATCATAATACTATGAAGTCCCCCAGGTGACAGGACGTTTCTTTTTGGTCAACAGAAGATTCTGCTTTGACCTGTCTGACAATTACCAATTCAGTACTTGATTTTGTATCAAGTAATGCAATGCTGCCACCAAATACTGGATTTGTACATTACTGACAGGTGAGGTATAATTCTCCTTTGAATATTCCCCCTATCCAACCACTATATACTACTCAAAAAGATTAGGGGTGTAACCCCGGCATCCTGGCCAAACTTCCCATTGGCCCTTACCAATCATGGCCTCCTAATAATCCCCATCTTGAATTGGCTTCATCACTCCGCTCTCTTCCTCACTGACAGCTGATGTGTGGGGAGCGTTCTGGCGCACTATGGCTGCCATTGCATCATCCAGGTGGACTAAAGAGGTGATTGCGAAACTAGAGGCATTAAAACTCGTGCTGAAGTAGCTGGCCTCCCACGAAAACAATTCTCCTTGTAATCATAAGTCTGTGCCGCTAGGTGACACTGTAACAATTTTCTTTACGCAGTCACGCTTTTATTCAATTAGTTTTTAAAATGTGAGGATTTTGTAAAAGCTGATTAAGGATTCAGAGAAAAGAATCAACCACGAATCTCAGATTATACATTTGTAGAAATATTTTTTTTTGCCAAATGACAATTACTATGTCTCATATTTTTAGACCCTACTCTGTAATTCTTCATACTGTGGTCGGAGATACTTTCATAACCACTTAGGTCGCAGCTACATTTCTGTTTACGCTGTACATGATTTTAAAGTAGTGGTTCTGTTTAAGTCGAGCTATTTTTATTCCCTTTCTCGCTAGGGAAGAAGGTTGGATTAAATAATAACGACTTTTATTGCTGGACGTCACAAAGACGAACTTTATTTCTCTGCTCAGATAAAGCGAAAACGGCCAAAGTAAATTTTTAAAAGCTCCAAACTCGAAATCACGTGAGGCTTATCTCCCTTCTGTATATAACTCGATATGCATGTTTTATAGTAGCTGGGGAAGAGCGCAGAGAAAAGTTCGACCGCTTCCCGTTTCTTTTTGAAAGGCTCTCCTCCGAGCTCCGTTTTGCAGGACGAGACATTGCGAGCTAAAATGACTCCATTGAGGAAAAGCATTACCCTGTGCCTACTTTTCAGCTTCTGTCGGGGACTGTCTGCTCTCGGTGAGTCGGATCTGAAAGCCTGCCTGTCTAATTAGTTCAGATGTTTCCAAGCTAGAGTGACAAGTAGGGTCTTGGTGCCAAACTGTGTTTTCAAGTTGTGCAGTTATGTGTGAATCCCAAAGAAAGTAACAGAGAAGCGGGGATTTGGTATTTTAAGAGCTCCGCCAAGATTCACATGTGTTTTTCTTGGGAGTACTGGACAACCAGAGAGGGCTATGTATGGTGTGATTGAATCTTAAAAGCAATGAGAAAAGATTCTTTAGATGTGTTTAATATATTTGAGTCCACCTTGCTAGCAACAATGATAAACCGGGCATTGGTGTTTCACGCACTGTTTCCTGCCTATTAAAAAAAATACCAGCTACTAAGATTCTATTGAATCATATTTTCAACAGGATAACACGATGTCAGTTACGGTAATTCGGTATGGTACAAAGCTAAGCGTCCATGTTAGACTTATTTTGTTTAAAACCTGTATATTATTATTCACTGTGTGCTAATGACATTGCTACTGTATATGCAGTCTCTGCATCTACAGTCTCATCTACAGTATATACTGTTCTTATTTTGTTGCTCAGAGCACAAAACGAATCCAAGTCAGTTTTACTATTTTCAAATCGTGCAATTCGTACGTCCAGCTTTAGCCTCTGCTACAACACTTCTGTTTCAGTATCGGTATATACTGCTCTTTAATCAGAAATAATATATAACAACCTTTCTTAATAGGTAAGCGTAAGCCTAGAACAGGTGGACGCATTTTCACAGTTCTCTTCAAGTTCGCCTTACACTTTCAATATATTTGTATCCTGAACACCTGTACGGAGCCTTCTACAGCTCGTTGTATGGCTGGAGATGCCAGGAAGTCCTGAATTACTGCAGCAGCGCTTCAGTCGCAGCTGTGCAGCTTTTGCTGAGGGATCCTCTGAGTGAAACGTGGTAGATGTGGACGTTGCTCATGTGGTACTGTTTTGCTCCTCCAAGTTTAAAAATGTGTTCACACCTCTTCTATATCGTTAACAAGTTAAATGAAGAGACTGTGTATGAATAACTCAGACCTGTAAAGTTACATTCAGAGTTTTCTGACATGGCTAGACCTGATTTACATTTGAATTGTTAATTCGGTTGTTGAATTGTTAGCCGGATGGTGCCTGATCTGATCATCATCTGAATTTTGGGAGGTGGGGAACAATCTTAAGGGCCACTCACAGAAAGTGACGCAACTACAAGTCTCTCGCAATGTTAGACAATCAGGAAAAATAAAATCCCGTTTTGTCCTCCCATTGGTACGGGCCTTTACACCAGATACGCCCGGGGTTAAGATTCAGGGACTCCTGCATGTTAATGTCTTTCAGGTCAATTCTGGCACATCACAGACCTCCACTGGGACCCGAAGTACAAGGTGACAGATGATCCCAAGACCATCTGTCCATCCAGTGGCTCCCAACCTGTGCCGAATGCTGGGAAGTTTGGGGATTACCTCTGCGACTCTCCCTGGGCTCTGATCAACTCCTCCATCTGTGCCATGAGAGACATCCTGCCTGACCCAGATTTTATTGTCTGGACTGGGTACTGACGCACCTTTCAGAAATCATCACCAATAGCCACTCGTCTTTCCCTAGTGCTTTCCAGCAAGTTAACATTCTTTCATTTTGTCCTCTCCAAGAAAACACGTGAGCACAATGAAGTCTGGCACTGCAAAGTGGAAAGTGATCAAACTTTTTGGGGCAAAATAAAATCAGTACGAAACAGGCTGCCTTCTGCACGTGGAAAGTATTTCTGTTTCCCCCACTTCAAAGGGTTTGAAATAGAAACCCAGCTCCCGATCAGTGACCCTGTTAGCCCATTATTTGGCTTAAGCAAAAAGCCTTGTTTTTATGTGTTTGGTTTAAAATGGAGAACAGAAAACAAGTTTGCAGGAGAAAAGGTTTACGTTTTCAGCTCTCTTTTCCAGGGGTGTTCACACAGGCAGACGTCACGAAACGAGAGCGGCTGCGCAGTCAGCAGTCACTCAGGGGAACAGTGAGGCCAGATGGGCAGAGATCGCTGGGGTTGAGCCCCTTCTGTCTTCTCTCTTTAGTTTGGGATGACTAGAAAAGGCAGTTGATGGAGAGAAGGGCAGCTCTGAGCAGTCCTTTCACGAGTGTGTGTTCTTGACAGGGACGACACACCTCATGTGCCTAACGAGCAGCTGGGGGAAGAAGCTGTCCTCTCCATCATTGGTAACCTCACAGACATCATTCGGCAAGTGTTTCCAGGTAAGTCCCCAAGGACTGCTTTCATTCTCTATCCATACATGGAAAACTAGAACAATATATACAGCATATACATCACTGTTGGGCCTCCATATGGAATACTGGACCATACAGTTAATAGTCATAGTGTATAGTACCTATTTACAGCATCTATTTACTACAGAATAGTGCAAGGCGCAGACCTGGGCCACTATCTGCATGGACTTTGTATGTTCTCCTTGTGTTCATGTGGTATTCCTCTAGGTGCGCTGGTTTCCTCCCACAGTCCATAGACATGCTAGCAGGTTAATTGGATCCTGGCAAGAGTGTGTGCGCCTCTGTGTCTGCATGTATCTTGCCATGCACTGGAGTCCTGTTGTTTGCCAGGATAGGCTCCAGCTCTCCCGTGACTTTGTATTGGATAAAAGCTGTTAGAAAATGTAAGAATTGATGAATGGATGGTGCAAGACTAGACCATACCATAATGCAGCTCAGATACACTTGACAATTGTGTTAAGCACAGTGCTGGATGGAGGGCTTATGAAGCCCAGTCAGCAGTGTCACAGTATAGGCCATAAGAGTTTCCTCTGAGCAAATCGTAAAATACACATGCTGTTCCACAGTCACTTGCTGACCTCTTCCAGCACAAGAACACAGCCAATGGCAACAGCAGAGTTCAGCAGCACGTCTTTCCATGGGTCCCAGCAAGCCATGTCAGCTCCCATGGCACAGGGTTCCTGACTCTGGCAGAGTAGGGTGCCTCAGCTTCCCCTTGATAAGACAGTAATTGCAATGTAATTGTGAACATTTCATTGGTTCACAAGGCCTCCAATTAAGGACTTTCCTCCCACGTGTCAGAATCCCCGCCAGAGAGAGAACTGAAGCGAACATAAATTGAAGGCTGAACGCAGAAGCGTAATGGCGTCTGGTGAACCTGGAGTTGCTAAGTGTCTCTGTTTGCCCGCTGTAGATACCAAAGTCTACTCTGCTTTGGGCAACCATGACTTCCACCCCAAGAGCCAGCTGCCTGGGGGGCCCAACTACATGTACAACAGGACCGCCGAGCTCTGGCAGGCCTGGCTGGAACCGGACTCTCTGCACACCTTCAGGACAGGTACCAGGGAATCGGACATCATGAGGAGCTGCTCTGCTTCCCTTTGATTCGAAGCCAGTATGGAAATGACTGTTGTGGCAATGATCAGTATCAGCAATAGAGTTAGCATTTCAATCAGATTTTCATTGTTTAGTGTTACAAAATTAAGTCACACTAAGTAATTAGTGTTGCACATTGGGCCAGGATGGTGGTGCTGGAATTAAAAACAAAGTAAAGTTAAATGTGGATTTCCCAGCATGCTGTCTGTAATCTCGTTCTTTCGTCAGGTGGATACTACACAGAGAAGCTGCTAAACCGTACTGGTCAGCGAGTAATCATCCTCAACACTAACCTCTACTATGACCAAAACACGCAGACTGCAGAGCTAGAAGACCCGGCTGGCCAGTTCAAGTGGATGGACAATGTACTGACCAAGGCAGCTGTTGACCAAGAAAAGGTCAGCACAGGAAGTACAAGTTTGGTTACATAACTGGTTGCTTGTTTGCTAAGTGACATCTTGAAAGTCCCACACTGTCATCAAATCCATTTTTCTTTGATGGACCCAAGAAAAGCAGCCCTGAGCTGCCCTCTAGTTTTGAGTTCTGTGATCTGTCCAGAGTCTGACAATGATATTGTTGAACTGTGACTCTGCCAGGACTTTGAATGCCTCAGTTAAATGTGTTTTATAATCAGATGCTATAGCTGGTAGAGGCTCATTCACAGAATATGTTCAGCAATCATATACTGTATGATTAAAAGTGCAGGCAGTACTGTAAACCCCAGAGTTAGGATTAGCATTAAAAATATTTCACAATTAGAACAAGTAAAACAAAACAAAAAAAAATCCTTATACTTTTCTGGACACTCCACTCAAAAGCGCTTTACAGGTAATGGGGACCCCCCTCCATCACCACCAGTGTGCAGCCTCACCTGGATATTGAGATGGCAGCCATAGTGCGCAAGTACACTCAGCACATATCAGCTCGCAGTGGGGAGGAGAACAGAGTGATGAAGCCGATTCATAGATGGGGATTAGTAGGAGGCCATGATTGGTAAAGGCCAATGGGAAATTTGGCCTTGACATTGAGAAACACCCTGGGATTTTTAATGAACACAGAGAGTCAGGACTTCGGTTTTATGTCTCATCCAAAGGTCGGTGCCTTTTTACAGTATGGTGCCCCCGTCACTACACTGGGGCATTAGGACCCACACAGACTGCAGGGTGAGCGCCCCCTACTGGCCCACTAACAGCTCTTCCAGCAGCAACTCCTGCTTTTCCCAGGAGGTCTCCCATCCAGGTACTGACCAGGCTCACACCTGTTTAGCTTCAGTGGGCTGCCAGCTGTGAGTTGCTGGTTAACATGGCATTTAAACAATGAACGGACTTCATTAGACTCTTCTAGACATAAACCATTGTTCTAAAGTGAGCAAGATCTGGCTTAGATTATCATGGAATGGAGTTTATGGTGAAGCTATTGTGGGAGGTAAAGGGATATTATTAAATCCAATACTTCTGCCAATTGAAACTACACACCGAGGACATGATGAAAGCTTTAGCTTCCCAGATACGAGAGGTGGGTCAAAGTTTTGATGTACCAGTGTACCCATCATGTGCTAGGTTCAGCACACATCTTTGCCGAAAGTCTTCACTCCATATATTCTTTTATATTCCTAAAATTTGCTTCCCTGCTTCCGTGTGCACGCAGGTCTACATCCTAGGACACGTGCCTCCGGGCTTCTTCGAGAAGAAGCGTCTGAAAGCGTGGTTTAGGCCCCAGTTCAACAGGTACTACCTTCAGCTCATCCAGAAGCACCACGGAGTTATCGCCGGCCAGTTCTTCGGTCACCATCACACCGACAGTTTCCGCATGTTCTACGACTCCAATGGTACAGCGCCGAGACTTTCCTTTGTTTACAAATGGTCAGGGTTTAGGTGGGGTTTGATTGATTTAGATTTAGATTCAAAGAGGTGTCTTGCATGTTCATTACAGAATTTAATTGGAGAACTATTTAATAATATTTAATATTTCATAAAGCAAGAAAGTTGCAACGTGGTAACAGTTAGAATGTCTCTCCTGTTCCTCTCCTTTTTCTGACCTGGTTGCTCCTGAAACATGTCTCTCCTGTTCTCTACGCAGGGACTCCTATCAGCACCATGTTCCTGGCTCCAGGCATCACCCCCTGGAAGACCACTTTGCCCGGCGTGAAGAATGGTGCCAACAACCCAGGCATCCGAGTCTTTGAGTATGACCCCAGCACGCTGCTCGTACAGGTATTTCACAATGAACCAGAGGGGAACAACTATGATGAAGTGCATTTACAGCTGAGAGCCAACACTTAGGGATTTCCTTCTATATACACAAAGGGTGGCCAGAGTGTGGAACAAGCTGCCCTGCCGTACGGTTGAAACTGTTCAAGAAATGGTTGGACAAGATCCTTGCATTAATTATAATTAAAGATATGACTTATACACAAACTAGACCCATGAATACAGGAAGCAAACCTGCTGTAACTGGTTTCAGAATTACATCAGAATCTCAAGTGAAATGTCAATGGTCAGAGCAATTCAGGAACTAAGAGCCACGTGTGAATGAAGCTGCTACTTTAAATGGGTTGCATGGGCTAAAGGGCCTCCTCTCGTTTGAAATCTTTCCCGTGTTCTTGTGTTTCGGTGAAGTTCAAACTTTGCACTTATCCTGATCTTGAACTACTGTGCATCATGTTGCCGAAACCATTTTTCTTTTGCCTCTTTCTTCTTCTACCCCTTGGATGAAACTAATTTGCTGACATCTTTAGATCTTGTCAGAGGGCAGCAGTAATATGTGATCTTGCCCATAAACTAGCTCTTATTATTGCACTTTAATAAGTCAGTATGACTGATATATTACACTGTTACAAAGCTATTAAAGGGTGGGTTGTATCAGCAGTGTTTTAAGTAATGCATTTCCCCTTCTTCATAGTCTGTGATTCTACAGCTCTGTTACACCTTGAATTGCAATCTGAGAAGCCAAATGGCTTCATAAAAGTGATTTTAATACTTATATGAGGAAATAAGGGCAACAGAATATCACCAACCTGAGCGCTTTAGAATTAGGACATTAATTGACCTTTTCACCATAACCCCTATCGTCAGCTTCCCGAATCCTTCTCAGAAATGTTAGATAATAGATTAGAGAATAAAACAATTTCTTCTTTTTTTTTCTTCTGCTATCTCAACGTGCTGCTGAATGCCAACATCCCAGCCAGTCATTTTCACGTATGGCTGATTAAAGCATGAATTTCTTTGGAGAGGTCAGTTTAGATCATCCTCATTTGACTGAGATGTAAAAATTGATTCTGTTCTTCCTGCTGTGGTTGTACCGCTTTTGTTAGGGACAACAGATGAAACCAGTACACTAACTGAACCAGTGAAATCACACAGTAAGTCTGGCCTGACTGGTTTCAGAACTGCATCAAGAAACCATGTCAACGACTAGTGCAGTTTGGGAACTAAGAGCCATATGTGAACAGAATTTCTACGTAGTGGTTGAAGTAAGAAAAAAATAAGACAGTTCTTAACTACTGAACATAATTTTCACCTGAAGTCATCACAGACATTATCCTATAGCTGGAGTGTCCGGTCCTGATCCTGGAGGGACAGTCAGTGTGTCTGCAGGTCTTCAAGGTCTCTGCAGAGCTGGAGGAGCGGTTTAAATTGGTCCGATAAGGGGTGAAATGAAAACCCGCAGACCCGCTCCCGGATCAGGACTGGACAGCCAGTGAACTTATGGCAGGAAACAAGCTCGCGTCACGCCACTGACCCCTGCTGCCTCTGCTGCTGCCCCAGGACATGGTCACATATTACCTGAACCTGACCCGCGCCAACCTGGCCGGGGCGCGCTGGGAGAAGGAGTACCGGTTGAGCGAGGCCTTCCGCGCGCCCAGCGCCTCGCCGGCCGCCATGCACCGGGTGCTGCGGCGCCTGGCCCAGGAGCCCTGCGCCCTGCAGAAGTACTACGAGCTCAACTCCGTCAGCTACGACCTCTCCCCCTGCGACGAGGCCTGCCGCGCCGACCACGTCTGCGCCATCCGCGAGGTGGACTTCCTGGAGTACGAGCGCTGCCTGGCGGTAGAGGGGGCGTCTCCGGCGCGGCTGCGGCTCCGGCCGCTCCTGCTGGCTCTCCCGGTCGCACTCCTGGGGGCTGTGGTGTAGCCCAGGCCGTTCTGGTAGCCCTGGTAGGAACCCCAGCACTAACAGCTGATACCAAAGCAAACAAGTACATTCAGCTGCAGTCCCATACTCTTCAATTCCATCTAACGCCACAGCCTACAGACAACTCCTAGGATCCCGTTTTCCAGTTTTCTATTCTCTAGGTTTGTGGCAGATGTAATTACTTAAGATTCACATGGCCGATTCCGTTTTCCCAAACCACACCCGCAGCTACACAGATAACACACATTTTGGAATGTTTTGCTGCATTTATTCCTGTGCAAAGGGCATCTTTCAACAATCATGTAGATGCTTCTTTGGAGAATGTTCACTAGAGACTATTTCCACTATCAGGGTTTTATTTCAGCTTTAGCTGGTGCACTTGAAAGGCGAGTACAGAAACTGAACATTGCACATGAGATAAGGACTTCTCTCACCTTTGATCCCTCTCTCGTTTCCCTGAAGCTGAAGAGGAAAGCGATCTGCACTATTGCCTTGTGAAAATGTGCCGCGTAAATTGTAGCCGAAGACTGGTCAATAAACTGATAAAAGCTAATACTTTGAGGGCACACACAGTCCGACTCTGTATTTGTCTGGATGGTGTCAACAGCTAATAAAAGTGACGGCTCTTTAAAGAAAGAGGGAACTAAACTAAACAAGTACAGCCTATTAGTAAACTGTACAGTACAACACAGCTTACCTGCCATTCACACTGGCTGGAAATATTCATCTGAGTACCTAATTATTTAATGTAGGGCAGGGTTAAGCACACCTGGTATTTTATGTACACCATGTAGAATTTAATTCATAGAAATACTGACAGTATTAGAGCATCCTCCATTGTCTTTTGCAGTCAGTTTCTTACTACTATAAAACTCTTAGAGAGAAAAACACTAGTGAACTCCTGGGCTCTTTTTTAATGGCTGTATTACAGACTTACCATTGGTGCTTAACCCCATAGAAAAAAACAGCACATTCCTGTTTGGGCAGAGGAAGTGCGGAGCACAGTCCTGCACGGTTTAATTGTTCAATGTGCTTCTGTGCTCCTCCCTGTTGGTTACAGAGCTGCGGCGTCTATCAATATTACAACAGATGGCACATTTGCCATTCGTCTGAGCAGTTCTGGGGTCAGGCAGGCCAGAACCTGCCCTGTCAGGCCCATTCCAGGATTCCTTGCTCCTCCTCATGCAGAAGCTGGACCGGACCCTTGCATCACATAACGAGGACCTGCTTGGCAGAGGTGAAGGGCTCCATGGCGCTGTTCAGGGCTGTGCGGAAGTCCTGGAAGCTGACTTCAGTGCAGGCTGGGGCGGACAGTTTACCCCCCCTAATCAGAGCACACAATTCGGAGAGCATCTCCTTCAGAGCCCCCTGATCTGCAGAGCCAGGAGAAAGGAGAATACCTGGGCTTAGGCTAACAAGTCATTATTCTTCGGCTTTTGCCTGCACTGGCAAAAGTGACACAACCAGGCTCCCCATCTCCCGAGGCAGATGCCATATTTGAACACAGCATGAGCGTTGCCATATGCAGTCAAGACCAGTCAGTGCTGGTCCCGCCGATTTTCATTACTTCGCCATGGGGGCAATTTTGTAGCATCGTTCTAGTGCTCGCTGATGTCACGACCTCTTCAAGTGAACGTGCTGTGCACGTCTACGACCAGCGCCCAACTTACCGCCAGCATGTTCTCTCTTCCATTTTGTTACCCAGAATCCTTGCACCCTCACATCCTTGAAGATCAGGGCACTCTGAGGAGGGAGGGGTGAAAGGGGCCATCAGCTGACAGAAAGGGCTCGAGCCCAACCAGTGGAACGCCACACCCACACCACGATGCACTGACTCACCACGGGCACCGTGACCGGCTGCTTCGCCATCCCCCCATAGGTCACCATTGTACCTCCACTCCTACAAGCACAGAGACAGCGATTCGCGTCACCGTGGCCGTGCACTGCAGCAAGCTGCTACTGCCACTGCGACAAGGCTGGACGCACGTGAGCAGTCCAAGCAAATGGCAGGAAACAAAAGAAGCATATTAACTAGGTCCTCAAGTGAACCACTGAACACATTAGGGATTCCATTCTTTACGCAAAGGGTGGTGGGAGTGGAACAAGCTGACCAGTCATGTTGCTGTAGCTGATGCCCTGGCTTCTTTCAGGAAACAGACTAAGATTCTTGGTTCAATGAGCTACTAACTACCGAACAGGTTAGATGGGCCTGTTGGCCTTCTCTCATCTGTAACTACTCTGATTTTCTTAATTTCCTCTCCCTTGCACACAAGTACATGGACACTAACAAGCTCCCAACCCCCCCGGCCTGCCAGTTCTGCCCAGGCCTGGAGGTGGACAGTGCCCGTGGGACTTACTGTAAGTGGCGCAGCAGTTCGGTGGCACTTTTCCCACCCACCCCATTCAGTGCCAGGCGGGGTCGAGGACAGCTCTGGAGGGAGAGAGAAAGAGGACACTGAAGGGAGGAGAATGCCAACACCTTCAGCGAAAACACACCATAAATTAATCCATCTTCAAATTCCTGCAACACAGACGCATTAACCAAATCCGCCATTTATTTAATAAGGACAATAGCGGGCAGAATGCATGCAAAAACTCAGTTTCTCCCTGACCTAAAAGAACCGCAGTGCTCGGCTATGAGCCATGTGCCCACCTTGAAGATCTCGCTCATCGCTGGCTTGCGCAGAGTCTCCTCTGTGACCACGTGAGCTGCACCCAGGGCCCGGAGCCTGTCTGTGAGCTGCTGGAGGTCGGGCCTGGAGTCGGAGACACACACCGAGTCAACCCGCTAAGCCACAGACACCTCTCTATCCGACTCCATTGACTCAGTTTCTTTTTCTCCCATTGATTTTTGGTAAGTGTATAACATTTTCTATATATTCTGAGCCCCACTTATGTTTCCCTAAACTATTAATTGAGATGCAGTGCCTGTCAATTCTATTCCCAATTTGAACCAACAAAATGCAGATGATATCAGGACCCCTTTATTGCTTAAGAAACAGAATGACTGGTAACACCAGGACAGACCAAGCTCATGGATTCAAAGACAAGGAAGCAAGGCTGTCCCATTACTGGGGTCCAAGAGGAAAGAAGCAGTTCCCTGTCTTGTCCTCGTTTCTCCTGGTTTGTGTCCTGCTAAGTTTCCCTGCTGGTGATTTTGCTCAGGCAGTCACTGGCTGCGTTCACCCACTACTTCAGAAAGAGCTTCTGAAAGAAAACACTGCTGTGGTAGTGCTTTACAAACAGGCCACACCACGTCTGGTTCTGGATGGCATTCCTAGAAGGAAGCTTTGAGTAAAAATAAAACCTATATACAGAGAGAGGGGGGTGATGGACCATATTTCCCCAAGCTGAAAACAGACCACAAGCAGGGAGGAGAAGAGGGTAGAAGTTGCTTTCAAGGTGTGCGTACCATTGCAGCAATCACAGGGGAGGGGAGAGTTGCTCTCCTGCCTTTCTGGCAGGTTTTATTTTCCTCCTCTGTCTTAGTTTCTGTGGAGAAGGCCTCACAACTTTCTCTATTTCCAGAATCCAGGACAAAAACAGATTTGTTAGTAAATCTGGGACACCTAGAATAAACCTTTACTATGAGAAAGTTTACTTGAGAAAGACAGGACACGCAGTCTGCCAATAAAACAATATTCACTAGAAGAAAGAATGAAGAATTCAGTAGAATTTACTGTGTTACTGTGCTTTGGCGCACCACCTGGTGGCAGGGAGATGAAGCTATATACAAATGACATGATATGAACCTCACTTTTACACGAATACTCCTCGTTAAATTACTGGTCTTCACACACAGCCTCCGAAAAAGAGGTTAAAGGAGCCAAAGTACAACATATTTATCTTTTCAATTTAAGGTAGCCATATTTAAAAGCACATATTTATCAGAATGAAAATCCCAACCTTGAGAGTAAAACTTGGGAGGAGCCTCGTTTTTGTCAGAACACGCCAGACGTGAGCTACCCCTTTAACTCCCTTCCCAGCCGGGAGCTACCTGCTTCGCACCACGTTGATGGTGTGGATCCCCCTGGCGGCCGCGATCTGAATGACAGCCTGGCCCACGCCGCTGTTCGCCGCGTTCTGGATCACAGAATCGCCTGCGAAGGGCAAGAGAGCATGGTAGCCCAGTTTAAAAATCGAGACTCGTTGATGGCTTCAGATCTACCCGTTTAATGGGACTTAGCCTGACAAAACTCTCGCCCCCTCCTTTTTACTTCGGGTTTTTCCTCAATATCAGAAAATTACTGCGCCAACAAGACCGCTCCCACACCTCCGTGCAAACCGCGCCATTCGCAGCCCCGTCACCGTGCAGTTTACACGGCCGGGCATCCGGTGTCTGCGCCAATCAGGACCAGCGACCTGTGCCTTAGTATTGTGCAGCATGACAACTAAACGTGCACTGCTCACATAAATGTAGCTTGCAGGAAAGGTATTTGTTTTTTCCTAATGGCCCGGGATCACTGCCTCCTGCCCTCTCTGCTCCTTCCACAGCTGTGGAACCTGATACACTGACAGACTGGGGCACAGTTGGTGCAGCTCATTACTGAGACATGCTCTGAGCCCTAAAGGGACAGGTATACAGGTGTATATATAGGTCATGGAAGTCTCTTGTTGCAGTGTACACGTTATCATTAAATGGGCATTTGATCTACTTAGTACCAAGTTACTTTGTTAACTGGGGAAATTGCCTGTTTCCTCCAGGCCTGGGAAGGTAGGAGAGGTGTTCAGTTTACTGCTGCTATGCAGTGATGAAAGTCTAGAGTACCTGGCTTTAAGGTCTCAAAGTCTGACAGCATCCTGTAAGCAGTACAGGGATTCACTCCCAGAGTGGCAGCACACAGTACTGGGATATCACTGGGCACAGCGATCAGGTCCTCTTCACCGAACACAGCAGCTGTCCTCCATGTGCCTGTCCAAAAATCAGACAGCCACTTGTGAGTTTCAGTACAAACATCCGCTGATTTTTCAAGAGTCAATGAACACCCTGTCCTCAAATGATGGTATAACAATTTCCTAATAATAATTTCTTACACTTATATAGCGCTTTTCTGGACACCTCATACAAAGCGCTTTACAAGTAACAGGGACTCCCCTCCACCACCACCAGTGTGCAGCCTCACCTGGATGATGCGACAGCAGCCAGAGTTCACCAGTATGCTCACCACACATCAGCTCTCAGTGGGAGGAGAGCAGAGTGATGAAGCCAGTTCATAGATGGGGATTATTAGAAGGCCATGATTGGTAAAGGCTAATGGGAAATTTGGCCAGGAAACCAGGATAACATCCCTACTATTTTCAAGAAACGCCCTGGGATTTTTAATGACTGCAGTGAGTCAGCAGCGAGTTCTCATCCACAGGATGGCAGCTTTTTTTTTACAGTATAGTGTCCCCGTCACTATACGGGGGCATTAGGACCCACACAGACCACAGGGTGAGCGCCCCCTAGTGGTCCCACTAACACCTCTTCTAGCAGCAACCTTAGCTTTCCCAGGAGGACTCCCATCCAGGTACTGGCCAGGCTCACACCTGCTGAGCTTCAGTGGGCTGCCAGTGGTGAGTTGCAGGGTGATATAGCTGCTGACATTTTCCAAAGAACGTCATCCTATAATTAACAGATACCTAAATTCACACACAAATGAAACTTGACAGTTGCTAGACAACACCATCATTGATCCGCCCATAAAAATGGCAAGACCCGTCCTCCAGGACAGGAACTCCCGCCTCACCCAGTCCAGCATCCCTGGGTATTACCCAATCACCAGCTCTCAGCGAGGTCACCTGACCGCCCACTTCCAGGACCTGGCCAACCCCCTCATTCCCTCCTACTGCTGGGAGGGGGGGCAGGATAGCATAAGTACCTGCACAGAGACAGGGAGAGTGAGGGAACAGAGTCAAAATCAGGCCAAGAGAGAGAGATGGACGCAGTGCACAGCAGACATTTACAAAGAACCAGCTGTGCAGAGAAGGGGCTTCACCCCAGTTCAATCACGTCAAGGCCAGAGAGAAATCAGAAGACCAGACTATTACCTTGAACCATATTCATGTCTGAAGGGTTGATGGGGGCTGCCAGCATCTTCACGAGGACACTTCTGTCTCCCAGAGCAGGGAGTTTCATTTTCTCCATCCTGAACAGGACAAACATGTACGACAGCACCAGTTCAGCAGTCTCTGGGAGGCGGTTATACATCATAAACTCACCATCAAATACTGTATAGGGGAGAACTTCGCCTGTTAAACACTTCAACACGTGTCTTCGGGTTCTTTTAAGATAATAAAAGGGTTTCTCACATGATGCACAACATAATTTCATCAGGAGTTTCATTTCTTCGCTGCCAGTAGAAATGATTCTTGTACATGATTTGTATAAAATGATTTCCACCGCTGTTCACATACTGTATATACAGTGTAATCCCCGACTGGTGTTGTTTCGCGTTTTAACGAGCGCTAAAATGTGTTTTATTAAATCTGTAAATTATGCCTGAAAAAAAAAACACCAGCATTTAAATATTTTTCACTGCGGTGCTGGTATTATTTTCAGACTGGCTTTCTGGGCAGATAAGTGGCGCAAGAGTGCTTACTGGACAGCCTGCGCAGGATCGCCGTGGCTCCTGTAGACCAGCGCCCTGCAGTCCACCCCAGCAGCCGCGGAGGAGTACCTGCAGCCCGCAGGAGGACAGCGAGAAGGGTCGCTGCTGTCCCGGCTGTTTGGCAGCTGTCTCCGCCGGAAAACATATTCGGAGACACTTGCTCCACTTACGAATCTGCATATTTTCCGTCTGTGTGAAATACCCGTCCTTCTCCACAACAAACTCCAACAGGCAGAGAACACCATGGTGCACCGGTGAGCAGGTCACCCAAACTCCCTCCTGTCGTAACAAATTTCCATACCGCCTCCTACAGAAGGATTGGCCCTCATCCGCTAACGAGTATATTAGGGGTGGTCAGATAACAGCCATTTTTACCGTACATTTCACAATATAGGGACATTTCAAAATGTCACTTAATATTTCAATTTTGTAGGCGCCGCAAATATAATAATTACGGTTCCCTGCGTTACAGGCGTGCGAACCCACTGATGTGATTTATAACATCACAATAACGAGTATTTTACACCAGTTACGCGTTAATGGGAGATGAGATGTGTTGGCAATTTGGACCCGATACACTAAGCTAAAAAAAAAAAAAAAATATCGAATTAAAACAGGTACTTAAAAACATGGCGAACACGAATCTGGCTTGTAGTATTTGATATATTTTGCCAAATGTTTCGCTGTATTACGCTATACCAAGCGCAACGAGATTCGCTTTTTAGCGGGATTTATTTCCGTTTTACTTCAGCTACAGGAAGCACCTGGTTGATTTTTCTTCACTTGTAACCCAAGCAACGGGCGCATTAAAAATAAAAAAAAGACTTTATTGCTGTCTCTGAAAGATTATGGTGAACATGTAGGTGACTCGTTTTGACAAAAACTGCATTTTTTGTAACTTAATCACGCTAATTGCAAGGAGATGAGATCATGAGTATAACCTCTACCTCAATTTTTTGGATGTAACAGCGACCGTCGCTTGCATAACATTGAAAAATGTGGCAAGTATATGATATGTCAAACGTCCGCTGGGCGGCGATATTATCATACTAAAGACCAAGAAACATGCACTACGGTACTCTTGTATTTATTATAATATCTTCACACCTAAATAGCGCTTTTCTGGACACTCTACCCAAAGTGCTTTACAGATATTGGGGACTCCCCTCCACTACCACCAATTTCACCCCCACCTGGATGATGTGACGGCAGCCATAGTGCAACAGGGCGCTCCCCACACATCAGCTCTCAGTGGGGAGGAGAGCAGAGTGATGAAGCCAGTTCATAGATGGGGATTATTAGGAGGCCATGATTGGTAAGGTCCCATGGAAAATTTGGCCACAGAGAGTCAGAACCTCAGTTTCATGTGTCATCCGAAGGACGGTGCCTTTTTACAGTATAGTGTCTCAATTGCTATACAAATGCATTAGGACCCACACAGACCGCAGGGTGAGCGCCCCCTACAGGTCCCACTAACACCACTTCCAACAGCAAACTTTGCTTTCCCCAAAGGTCTCCCATCAAGGTACTGGACAGACTGGGCTGTCGGTGGTGAGTGGAAGGGTGATATAGCTGGCATTTCTCATCTAAACATTAAACACGTTTTGTTTTGCTTCTCTGATTTTTTTCATTAAACAGCGGCGTTGTTTACCGCTGATAATATTTGTGTAGAGTGAAAAGCTCCTGGTTAATAACAATGTACCAAGTTGTTTCAAATACCACATTAATTAAGGGGATTTATTTTATGGAATAAATGTATCCATGCCTTCAAGAGTCCCGATTCACTTAATCTTATAGGTGATCTGTATTTAAAGACTGGCAACACCTGTAAACTATTGATGAATCAAGCAAGTAAATGTTTTAATTAAGAGCAGTCTGGCCCTTGAAGACTGAACAGTGCTTAGATGTTAGTTGAAATCACCTGTTTAATCGATCAATAGAATTGTTCCTTAAGAAACTGTCATTGAAGTCACCTACAACACCCCACTGGACTGGAGTTTTCCAGGCCCTGGGATGGAGATCCCAGATCTACAGTGATAGTAACGTTTCTACCACAGTAACACCAACAGGAAGTCTGAGCAAATGTTTTTCAAACAAAATGTCACAGCTGTTTCTCAAAGCCATACATATATATTTCTTAAGTGGCTGTGGTGTGGTCAGAATAGTAGTTCATTATAAAAAAGTGAACAGGATACTTGTAGTACAATTGTCATTATCCAGATTCTCATCTATTTTTTTATTTTTCAATCAGGTGAACATTTGGTATTATTGGTGTGGAAAAAAACCCATCTGTCTTACTCATGGGATGCAGGTCCAAAAGGCCCCTTTGAAAACAGTGTGGTTATTACCGGACACGTCTGAAGTGGGATGTTTTCATAGTTTTAATACAAAGGTGGACATATATTCTGGGAATATACAAGGAAATCTCTCATTTCTCCATCAACCATCATTTCACCTGCCTCAAGTGTAATGGGGGTAAAGAGCATGGTGTAAACCAGGGCTATAAGGGCTGCAGGCTGAGTATCCCTGCTGTATACTTCCACTTGTTTCAATCTAGAGATGTAGTGGGACCGTTTCAAAGGGCCTCACAGCTCTCCCTTTATAGAAGAGGAAATCAAGTATTTCATTTGAACACCGTTTGTGATATTTGGGGCGAGCCGGGTGCTCAGTTCGGCGCTCTTGTGATTAAATCTCCCCAGGTTGTTCCGCATTGTGCTGTTCTCCTGTAGTGAGAATCAGCTGGAATTGATTCACCTTGTAGCTGGCACAACCGCTGCCTGCCGGACAGGTCAGGCAGAGGTCTCCCACGCTGAGCAACATCATTCCAGGCACAGTTCATGGGCAGCATCTGCCAACAGTGCTCGGGGGATGTAGAGCAGCTCAGATGTGAGCAACACAATTTTTAGCCGACAGTGGATTCATATATTGATGCAACTGTAGCTTGTGTAGCCCCTGATAGCGGCTACACTGGAAGGAAGGAATCCAAAAGGAAACTGTACAGAGCAGAGTATGATGGTCTTGTGTCTTGCATGGCAAGTAGTATGGTATGGTCTGGTTTGATTTACTATAGGAGTGGATCTGTTCAGGATAACCACAGATTACTTGGTTTACCAGGGTTTCTTTCCACAAACATTTTTTTCATCATCACATTGTATTTGCTTGCTGCTCAAGGATAACAACTTTCTGTAAATCTATCACGTTGAGAACTACAGTCCTGCTTTGTTCTTCACACGTTTTTTCCCCCTGGCTGCTTTCCAGTGACGCAGAGTCAGAGCTTAAACTGGGTTATCCGTCTACCTGACCTTCTGTAATAGGGCACTCACAGCTGGTACAGTGACTGTCTGACCCCCCCTAGCAAACAGGCTGGAAATAAAGCTGGATCTATGATAATATTTCTCAGAAAGTCCAGTTCACATTAACACATCTGTCATTGAACTATTTTTAACGTGTTTTTTTTCCTAAAACAAGAACAAATGTTGCATTGGCTTGTGTCATCGTGTGTTCTGTTTGGGACAGTGGTTGCCTACTCAGTTTTCATTCCAGCTGAGCTTTAGATCTCCAGTGGTGATATGATCTGGTGCTTTTTTAGACATTTAACTTGTTTCTTCAAAGGCACACACAAGCCCGTCCACAGCTTGCTTGTCATTAATTTCTGACAAAACAGCTTATTAGTTGAGCAATGAGAATGAACAAAGGTGGGAAAGACTATATTAGAGTTACAGCTCCCACAATTAACATTTTGTTCATTTACAGAGACTCAAACTTTTTACAGTTTTACATTATGTATATGATTTGCATAATTAATGGTTTGTCAAGTCCTTAAGGCTTCCTGTTTAATTTTCTTAACTGATATGAGCAATACCAGTACCATCCTGCATACATTTAGGTGGCAGCAGATCAACATTGCAAGCCATACTTCTTATTGAAAAAGGAAATGCTCCGTTTCAGTAACGATTCTGCAGCTTATCTCTGCCTGCAAGAGGTACATTTCTTAACAGCTGCTCTTTGAAGTGAGGTTAATGGTACATTATTGGACAAACAAAACATTTCAGTTTTGCAGTGCAAAGACATCTCAGAGGAATCTAAATAAAGAAGTGGGTTCCCATGTGTCTGCAAATTTTAAGAAGATAAAAAAAGCACTCAAGCTTCCAAGGACATTGATATTTGTGAGTATCGCTAATAAACTAAAAGTAAAAAGAGCTAAAAGTAACCAGCTGTCTGTAAAGAGGAACTATTAATAAATGTATATGTTTTTATTGTCTATGAAGTGGTAGAAAAATAACCATCGAGAGAGCTGAGTTCTTCTGATTCTAGTGTTCTCGTGACAAACGTTAAAACTTTTTTTATGGGGACAATTTACTTCTGTTCTCAGTTGAATGTTACTCCTTATAACTTACAACCCGTCTCAATATCTTAAATGTCAGAAAACAAAAGAACTCTAGTGGTATATATCGGTTTAAAGCATTTCCAAAGTAAGGCACAGCAGGTCAAGTGCCAATTTTAAAAAATTCTTTCTGCATCCCCTGTTTATAAGCCCCTCATGCCCCCCTCCACCATCTCCACTTTAAGTTGACAACCAACAAACAGAAACACAATACGATTTTATACTTTTATTAATAAAGTCATAAATTTAACAATAAATTACACCATCATTTACATCTTTTTTTTTATAAATTCTTTTCTGTAAAATATATTTTACAATAACCTTGAAATAAAAAAAATAAACCGGGTGTCGAGTTAAACCGCTGGAGATGCGGCTGTTCTTCCCTGCAACACAGTTTACACTGCTGCTCCTGGGGCTCAAAATACCACAGGCGGCTCCCTCTCCCTGGGACAGGACAGCTCCCCACGGCAGCCTTGCAATCCTGCGTTACAGCCTCTTAAGACGACGGTCGTCACTGTGTGTCCCACGAAGGGCGGCTGGGGAAGACGACTTGTTCCACAGCCGTGATCTATAAACAATACGGGGGCCACGTTTGTCGTGATCAAAGCACATACAGGAACGTCCTGTAAAAACCAAATCTCTCCAGCCTAGTCAAATCCCCGGGACTTGTGGGAAAAACGTTTTTTCTCACCATCACAAATTTCACTTCAAATAAACTTATCACACTTCGTTTTTCAAGGGCCGAGGACTGTTTGGGGAAAAAAATGGAAATTATCTTACATCTGACCACAGCTGTATTTAAAAAAACACCTATTTTCCAAAGGAGCACCGTTCAAACACAGAATCTGAGCAACACATAATACACCATCACCGTAAAGCAACAGACCCTTGTTGATTGTGAAGAAAAGACCAGAGAAGTTCTAAAATGCTTTACTGAGTTATATTTTTATCAAACTCTAGCAAAGAATTAGAGGGCATAGGGGAATTTGCTCTAGTGCTGCATTTTTTTAGGTGTATTTTTTAAAATCTTATTTAGGTGACAGGTGTATTTTTTAAAATCTTTGTACTGGCCATTACAAAATTAAGTGGATTCGCATAAGAGGAAAAAAAAGCCATTTGAATATTAAAGCTGCAGGACATCAAACCACTTAAATCACTGTTATAATTTGTGCATACTGCCCATTGCTTACTTTAATTTAGATGCGTTGTGCAAGGTACTTGCTTGTAACTCGGGTAATATCGAAACGTCTTTGAAGGTAATATGACAATCAAGGTGAACTCTGCAGTACAGACCATTTCTTTCCAAATTTTGAAATTTGACAAAAGTGATGATCCGATTTTAATTATTGCCCATGAACATAAAAGTAGCTTAAATATATAGTTCTTGAATACAAATTAAATCGGATAACAGCACATACACAGCTGCGAAGGACTGCACATTCCACAATATAACAGATTATATTTTATGAAAGAAGGTGAAAGCCAGGTGCTTGCAAAATATTTGCAAATTACTGAATACTACACCTTATAGCTTACTCTCCCCTGTGATAAAAACATATTGCATGGCATTGGGCAAAAATCCCCAGGGACTTAACTGGTTTCCCCAGTTATTTCAGATCATCTCTGTAATGGATTTTTTAAATGGAGCCAAGCAGTATTTCTGTAAGGCTCCCAACACTGAACAAAGCCAAGCACTACACCAAGTTTGATAAATGTCAGCTGCCTTCTGCAGAACCATGCAGATGCAAGTTAAATGTTTCAACAGTATCCAGTAAACCTGGATTGACAACATTCTCCTTCCTATGCATACATATACCATGTATGAGAAATACAATATATTATGCATAGTATTACATCCATGCATCTATGTTATTAAGAAGTTCTTAAACACCACAAACTTTTCAATGTCGGAACAACAAATGACTATTTACAGCTTCTCTAAGTAATGTAAAAAATCAGCCAACGAGGTGGAAGATTCCTGTGAGAGTGGAGAGATTACTGCAGAAGCAGGGTAAAGTGCTGTGACACTGAGTGAAGGCAAATTCATTAAGTCAGAAATGGCTTTTCCACTGGCTTCAAACTGAGCACAGGCAAGAACAGAGTGATGATTTTAAGCAGCAATGGTTTGGTACCAAGAGAGTATCCTCTGCATCATGGACCAAAAAACAAAATTCTAGCACTACTGAGGGATGAGCAAATAGGTAATAAGAGTCGTCACGTAGCAGGGGAAAATTCACTGCCAAACCGATCAAACTATTTGAAGTATTTATTTTTCCTTCAAAAGTCAACATTTGGAAGCAAATACCTTGGCTCATATCTGCAAAACATTAATTATCCTTCAAAAGGATGCAGAAATGTAATTTTTTTAAATTTGAAGTGTTGAAAATGTAAGCTTTAGTTTTGACCAGGAAAGGGCACTGCGATGGAATCAACAGAAACGGTACATAAGTCAAGAATACCCAAGTTAAACCTTGGTTTCTTCTTTTAGCAAGCTCAAAACCAGCAGACTAGTCTGCAGAAATGATATGCAGATAGCATCAAAACCTTCTATTGCAGATAAAACAGATGTCTAAGTGTAATATACACCACAGTGGTTCTGAGAAGACTCAGATGATTTGCAAAGGGCCACAGTGGACAAGAACTGTTGTAACCTCATGTCAGACCCTGCCCTGTATTAGCCGTTATTGGCACTTCCCTGGCTGACCATCAGCATGTTTAAGTTTACTATAACTTAAAAATGACAAGAATGTCTGCAGGCATTTTGAAAACTCCAAGACATACAGACTCACTAGCCATTCTAAATGTAGAGTGATCTACATTCACAGTCTGTCATACTTTATAAATATCAAAGGCCAACAATTTTTCCAATTTAATATGAGCATATTATGTTGATTAACCTGTTCTGACCCTACACATACCTGACCCATGTACAGAACGAGCACTAGAGCAGACAAAAATTAAGAAGACTGAAGGAAAGATGTACAATATTTAGGCCAGCATGCTAATCCCACATTTCTGGCAATAGATTTGCAGGGACTGAAATCAGGATTTAAATATGGTATTGGGCATTGAATATTAAGAGAATAGATAAAGAGTAACCGAGAATTAAATAAGGAGGTCATTTATTTTCTCCTCTGCTGTGTGAGAAACCTGTCCTTGATGTTATTAAGATGCCAAGAGAAAGGCCACAGATTGTGCCCACCTGCTCACTCACTCTAACTACTTACTACTCATCCTGCAAAGCCTGTGGCAGTACAACAGCCAGGGCAGCACTCCCTGAGGGCTCCTAGCCAAGATCAGCAGCTCAGCAAAAACAGAGCTAAAAAAAGCATCTTACTGATCTTTAAAATCCCAACAGAGAATCCAATTTGTGTATATATATTTTAATTCGTTCAATACGTATTCATTGAGCCTTATTAAAAACTATTTCAAATAACGTCAGCCTGAATATCATCTTCTTATATTTATGCAATGGACAACATTTTGCAACCCTTTGCGCACAAATATGGAATGAATTAATTTTCCCCATAGAAAGGGCATTCCTGGGCAAAAATTGTTGATTGCATCACAATTTCTTAATTTCTCAATTGTAAATAGCATTTTTACACAAATACTAAGATGTTCTAATCTGTAAAATCTGACCATGTATATCATTCACTGTGTATTATAGGAAGTTGCTAAATTATCTTTTAAACTATGAAAAGGATTTTCTAATTGCCAACTAGCAGTTGTGTATATGTTGCTATTGGTAAGAATGATTTGCTTGCCTGCTGTGTCTGGCAGGAAGAAAATTATTTAACACTGTTCACATCTGTGTAGGCAACAATATGCAACCTTTTGAAGCTAGTTGAATGTCCAAACAGCATTTCAAAATATCCAAATGAATCTTGCTCCCTGTGGTTTTTCCTTTGAACTAGCAGCATTTAAAAACTATACCCTTAGCAAGCACTGTTGGGAAAGCCCTCAGAGGCAGGGCAGTAGTAAAGTTCTTTGTGGCTCTTAGTGAGACATGCACCAAGCAAATTCAAACAACCATCATGAACTTAACCTCGAAAATTCAATTTTTTATGGACCACCACTGCAGTTGTTTCTACAGTTTCGTTAACTTAGTTTTCATTAAATTGAATCCCTGGTTTCAGACGGCAACCCTAGAATAGTGTTGTTCTCTTGAAAAGGTCTGATGCTCCAGCGTCTACAAGTCATTCAGGAGTCACAGAAAAGTTATTTATTGTGCGTCTAAAGTTTTCTTTAGTATCACGTATCCCAGTTACATTCTTTGCAGGCGATTTTTACTAATCTCAACTCCAGCTCAAAGGCGTCAGGCCGCTCCTGTGGATTGGCGGCCAGCATCTCCTTAATGAGCTGTTTCATGCTGGCATTCATGCTTTTCTTCTTGACGGGGATGTGGAGTTCCATCTTGGGGTTTTCTAAGAGAGCTTCCCCAACAGGCACAATCTCTGAGCCCTGCTTGACATAGCTCCCCAACAGTTCTTTCTTGGTCTCCGTATCAATGAAGGTGATGCGCTCCAGCATGGCCCAGATGATGATACCCAGAGCAAAGATGTCTGCTTTGGCTGTGTAGTGACCCTCCCACACCTCTGGGGCCATATAAAAGTCTGTTCCACACGCTGTAGACAGGAAACACTTGTTGACATTAGCGGGCTCTTCGGGGTTCAGCCCAGAAGATGAGCACACTTTGCTCAAGCCAAAGTCCGCCACTTTGAGCGTAGGCTCAGGCACGCCTGTGGGAGTCCTGCTCTGCGAGATAAGGATGTTGTCTGGTTTGAGGTCCCTGTGGATGATCTGGTTCTTGTGCAGAAAGGCCAGGGCACTGCCCAGCTGGAGCATGAAGCTGGTGTTAGTCTTACGGCTGGGCTTTCGTGAAAGCAGGTAGGCATTCATGTCTCCCCCGTCACAGAAGTCCATGACAAACCACAGGTAGTAGGCGCTACGTGGATCAAAGGCAATCTCTCCTTTCAATGATGTTTCCACCAGCTTGAAAATAAAAAAGTGATGTTATTTGTCAACACTACCTGTACAGATATAAGAATTTCATTTTATTGCAGGTGATAGCTTGCAGTGCTGTAGTAGGATTGCAGAGATTGATATCAGCAAGGAATCTCAGCCTCAGAGCAAAACATGGTCATTGTGCTAAAAAAGCAATGACAGTCCTCCAGAAAAAGTGAAAGTGCAAATAACGCTTTCTATTTCTTACAAGAAGTGCTAAAATACAGTAGATTCTATGCAATTTGTAGAAAAAGGTCACATGAAGGACACACAGATTTCAATATTTTGGATTGATAAAAGAGGGGAAATCATCCATTTTATACAGAAAAACCTATAACAAAATTAAATGCATTGTCTGCATTAGAAAACAATTGAGGCAGTTACATAAAACACCAACAGAAACATTTCTGCAAGAAACCTGGGATGGCTGCCAAAATTCCAGCCATGGCAAAGCACTGAAGTGACTAACAAGCTATTTAAAATGCTTTCATGCACTGCTGTGATTTCATAATCAAGAATTAAAAGGCACTCTCACCAAGATGTCAATGTATTTATTACTTCAGAGACGCTACAGGCACTGGATAAAACAGTTCAAACAGGAGGACGTTGCAGTAACTCCTGAAAGGGCACCATCTGACTTGCATTTAGCCCTGACCTAACAGAACCTACAGGTGTGCCCAACCTTTCTCCACATTAAGGGCACAGTGGTGACCAGCCGAAGCACAAAGAGCCACACAGACTAACATCAAGAACAAAAATGACTAAGATAATACTGATAAATATGGACAAATACAGTTTTCAGCTCAATAACAAGTTAATAAAAACAATAACTATGCAGGCTATTCAACATTGTACAGATTCTCAATTTTCTATAGTTAAAGCACCTGTCACACAATAGCTCAAGGAGAAAGAGACCTTTTGAATGCAAGAAAAAAATGAAAAAAGAAAACACTTTCCAACATCTGTTACTATTGCTCTGTAATTGTTGTGGTTAGCACCGATCATGTGAACACTGGACTGGAGAGGAATGTGCTCTATCAATGAAGTGCAGACAAAACTAAAGAACAAGGACAGAGCTAAAAATGAGATGCATCCTAACTGCTGACTTAGAAGCATCCAGTAGCTTGTGAGTACGTACAAGCTCCGACCTGCAATTTCCCATGTATAGGTGCTACACAAAAAAGTAGTCCAGGTCACAAAATTCTCAGGAAAAAAAACATCCATACTGTAAAGAAATTCCAGAGTAAAATGTTAATACAAATAAATGTTTCTTAATTAAATTAATTAAAAGACCCAGATTATATACAACTTATATATTTAATAAATAATATTTAATACTATTGAAAGGTAAGGTAAAATTTATAAAGTCATCAAAATTGGCTTAGTTGACACCATCATCCAGGGAGAAGAAATAAACACTTTCAGTGAGATTCTAAAAACTGCCTATTAAATAGATACATGTATAAAATCAAATAAATAATTGATCTAAATAACAATAAATTATTGCAGTGCTTATGGTCCTCAATGATTTGCTGATCAGGAAATCTTTTAATAGTCAATTAATATTAAATATCAGTATTCTCCAGTAATTACACTGGAAAAATCAAGAGTCACACATTTGCTGTATGCCAGGTTAACGGCAACCTTATATGTTTGCAGGATATGACCCCAGATAAACCCAGGAAAGTGCAGCGGTGGATGTCATACAGCAACCCACAGGTACCTCCAACAAACTCCACACACCCACACCCCAGAAGGGGGGGCATGATTCGGTTTTCAGTTCCACGGCACCCGTGTGGCAACATAGTCAGGCTTAAACTAAACTGGGGACGGCAAACGTGAGAAAATAACGAAACTGGCGATCTTCAACAAAACCAACAGCCGCATACCTGCAGGTAGAGCGAGGAGCTGGAGCCGTGCGTCATCCTCTGCACCAGGCTGTCTCGCTGCAGGATGCACTCTTCCAGGTGGATGACGTTGGGGTGCTGGCTCTGGATGCTGCTCAAAGCCCAGAACTCCCGCAAGGCCAGCTCCACGTTTTCAGGAGCGTGGCACCGGATCTTCTTGACGGCCACACGAGCGCCGGTCTTCCTCACCAGTGCCTCGTACACCACACCATAGCTGCCACGCCCCACCTCCTGGATGAGCTCATACTTGGGCTGGCTACTCACCATTCTCTCACCACCCACTCGCTGAAACAAAGCAGACAGAGAGCTGGAGAGTGCTCTCCCAAAACAACGACAGTACGTAGTTGGCAGTATGAAAGGGGCAGCAGAGAATTCATTAAATACTTGAATGTACATAAAACAAGTTTGATGATGTCAGCAATAATATTTTAAACTACGGTATCATCCCAAATATTTTAACTCCCTAAACCACTAAACCTTTTAATATATAATTTGGGTTAACCGAATTTCTGTAGTATTTTCCCCCCACTATTTTGCTTCATCTGTAGAGTCTGACAGTTCTGCGGTACAACACAGTTTGCAGAAAACTGCTGAGATATAATAATTAATGCAAAAGCATTAATTTTGGTGTATCCTACTGTGAAATCTGAATCCTTTTCCTTACCTTAAGCAACCAGAAAAATATTTAACAGCAATTCTTGTTAAAAGTGTGCTGAAAAACATATCTCATTATATTAATATTAGGCCCATAGTGCTACCCAGTAGAGGATAACAATAAACAATTAAGCCAGCTTGTACTTTATAACAGTTTGTCTCATACCATGGTAAAATTAGATTTAAGAGAAAATGCTATTGATTGTTAATTCCTTTTCTCAACCTATGTCTGACACCAAGCTCTACAATTTGCTTTCACCTTTGCACGTGGATACATTCTGGACTGTCATTTCAAGCCACAGGCTGTGATGTTGCAAAAAGCACCTGATGTACAAAATAACCACACTTACACAGCCTCTACTTCCTTGACTGCAACTTGAGCAGAGCAGTCTCTCTTGGCATGCAATTCAGTCTCTTCCTGTCTGAGCCTCAAGTTAAATAAATGGGACCTTGTATAGAACCAAAGGCTGCTCTCAGTGGCAAGTGAGAATAAAGACTAATCCCATGAAATTAGTTAACCAACAGTAATGCTAAAAGAATTGCATTTTTTAACAGCATCTGAGCAATACAACTCACAATCTGAACTACTGGTATTTTCTGTAATACTCCTATCCAAAGGCTGAGCATTATCACCATCCTACACTAACATGCTGACTTGTGTCCAGGTTTCTCTCGTACTTTGTTTTAAAAAGGGGAAACTATTCTAAAAGCTTTAAAACCTTCAAACAGATGCTGCAAACGTCTCTTAAAGAGCATGCAGTTTCTGCCCTTGCTCGATTTTGAAGTGGAGTAGCCAAGTGCCCTGCACCTAATTTTTAAAACGCGACTGAAAAATGCAAGCGAAAACAAACAGCCATTCGCAAACACTATGCAATTTCCTTTTAAACGTCAGAAAGCAACCCTTCTATTGTTTTCTATTCAACTAGATTCAGTTGCAATGTTCCAGTTTGCAAAGGGAGAGCCAGTGCTTTCACTTTCTGTACCGCACACAGGAGTGTTCCAGGAAGATCCCGCTTCTATTCAAGCTACGAAGCACAACCGTGTGGTAATGCACTAGGACGTCTCATATTTCACAACACACCGCTTGTGACAAACGTCAATACTAGAAACTATCGTTAGTACACAGTTTTGTTTCGCGCGTCAACGTCCTTTTAAGGCACCAAACTCTAGAAAACTCGAGTGCAACGTGGTGAAGCTACTGTTGCCACTGTTTATCTATCATTGGGGCTACCCATCTAAAACACCGACTGGACACTGGACTGGACAGTGTCTTTACTCGTGAACAGTGGAAAAGGCGTAAAGGAATGGGTATCCTACACGGCGAGGCTAGACTGTCTCCAGCTCATGTTCGACCTCAACGGCCCCTGTCATATTAGTGTGTAAGCTAGGCTTAAGCCATCACGTTACGTTTCTGAACTTAAACCCAGCACAGTCGTATTTTCAGTAATGGACCGCTGCTTAACAGACGAATGAATTTTAAGCCAGCAAGGGCAACCCCCCCCCCCCCATGAAGTGAACTGCAGCTCCTGCCGGCGGTGTGTGCACCTCGATCTAGAACTAGATCGGGCTCAGCCGCGCAGGTGGCAATACTGTCAACTAGAACTACAGGCTAGTACGCAGCACGCCGCATCATCCCTCCGAGCAGAGCCAGGAGCGAACAGCAGGACGTGAGCGCGGTTGTAAGCCGTCCAAGTGCTGCTCCCAGCGCCCCTATTCAGAACACGGACACAACAACACCAGGCGATGCCGGCGCATTTCTAATCCAACGAGAACGACAACGGTTTCGCCCGCACGACAAAATAAGGCCCGCCACTATCCGTGAGCAGCAAAACGTGGCTCCTGAATATTTTATAGTGCAGTACACAAACACAATGGGGACGACAGGCGTGTTTCACACTGAAGCGAGTCCCTCTTCACAAAGACCGCAGATAAGGAGACCGAGAACCTGGATTGCGTGCGAACACTACGTTAATCTAGAAAGTTGAAAAAATACGAAGGTTACTACAATTCGCCTCAGCTCTTTCACACACAATCCTGTGTGTAACACTTAATGGATCCGAAACCACTGCTTATTGTCCCCCGTGTCCCTGGACAACAGCTTTTCTTACACCAGTGGGGGGATAACCCGCACGTCTTCATCTACCTGCCACACGACGAGGAAG
Organism: Atractosteus spatula; assembly: GCF_055471065.1. Lineage (NCBI taxonomy): Eukaryota > Metazoa > Chordata > Actinopteri > Semionotiformes > Lepisosteidae > Atractosteus > Atractosteus spatula. The sequence continues at coordinate 6,027,770 of NC_142719.1, read as the reverse complement.
GCCAATAATCAGATCAAATAAAAATAAAAATAAAAATAAAACCCCCAAAGGGTGTTACCTGATCGAAACGTTTTTCTCTTTCACGGGATCATTTGCTGCCTTCTCCCTCGCGCTGTGGATTTTGCTGGCAGCCATTATAGACCGCCGCGCTCGCGCTCGCTCTCGCGCTGCTTCCCGTGCCAGCGAGCTGTGCGAGTGAGCGAGCGAGAGGAGCTCGCGGACCTGCTTCGGAGGAGCTTCCCGGTCCCGGCGCGCGCCCGCCCGCTCACCCTTAACGGGAAGGAGACGGTAGCTCTGAAACACACGGAAAAACAAACAACAACAACAAAAAAAGACAAAGACAGACTCCCGCTCCCCAGTGTTTTGGAAGGACTGTTTCTGACGAGTGACCTCGCAAAACGAGAGAAACGTTTCAGGACAGTTAAGCATCTGGGAGCAGCGTAGGCTTCCCCACCCCCTTTCTCCTCCATCCCCCAACCCCACCGAAACAAATCTCCCCTCCCTCTCCCAACCCCTTCCGAGACAAAATATTTGACCAAATATTATTTATTTTTTATTGAACTATACAAATGACAAGCTGATACACGAGAAGAAGAGCCACTACGGTGGTATATTTAATAGCAGGGGGGCGGCGTCACCCCGCAGCCACGGCCAGAGACCGTATAAGAAACCATTTTCAAATTCGGTGCACGCGCCGGGCATCGCTCACCCCGATGAGTCCGGAGGGGAGTCATTCAAGAACCCCCTTGCTCAAGGATCCTTTCCCAAAACATAGATCCGCATTTAAATAGTGTAATAATTAATATTTTTTAATCAAAATAACACGGTTCATCCTGGTCTAAGATCTGACACTACTGACTTTCCGCGAAAACAATTGCGCTGAAAGCCCTCTTAAGGAGTATGGGTTGGTTCGCTCCAAGTGGCTCAGGGACGGGTAGGATTATTTTAAAAGGGTGACAAAGGAGAAAGAAATGTTTGTATCCTGAAGAAAATAGGGTTCGTCCCTCATTTAAATAGACAGATAATAATAAAACTGACATAAAAAAGGAAGTGTAATACAGAAACGCTGCTTGCTTTACACCTATTAAATAACGTTTAACGAGAAAGACGCAACCGCCCCCTTATTTTTTACCCTATGAAACATTCTCTTAAAGGGGCCGCTCCAAAAACAGAAAGTTGACATTAGGTTATTTAATGGAAAAGCTTAACAGAAACAAACATATGAAACCTCCCAGGCAATCTAAAATGGTTTACCTGATTATGTTAGAAACAGCTCATGTACACTGGAATGGTCATACTGTGATAAACATGCATATATTTCAGATCTGGTGTCTTAAATAAGGGGTTCATGGAAGTTCACAAAATGTTAAGTGGGACTAATCTTCAGTTGTCAATTTAGCCACATAAAATCTATCAGCATTCCATATGTTTAAAATAACAAAAAAGTCATGAAGAAACACCCCACCAGAGATCCAATCCCAACCTGTTCTCCTTTCAGGAAGGGTTGAAGTACAGGGCTCATGGGTCAAAGAGCCTGGATTTACAATATTACAATATTTAAACTGGTGGTTCCCACTTCTCTGGTCTGGTGAGCTGGGCATCAAGTCATAACTATCAGATTCTCATTTCGCAAGAGAACCAATGTTGCATCTCTCTTACCCCGATAAACTGCACATAAACCTTTCGAACATCTAGAGTTTTCATTCTGAACCGACTGCTCTATAAAGAAAGCGGATGGATGTTTAACTTGTCAGTCTCGATGCGTAGTGCATAACGCGGACTGGTTGAGACTCCTTGGAGAGGGCTGCGAGAGTTTTTGTTGTGTGAGGATGTGCGCTGTCCCTGCTTCCCGGATGGGAGGTTCTCAAGTCAGGAAGGGCCCACAGCAAGGGCAGCAGGTGATGTCCAGCACTCAATACTGTGCAGTCAGGCTTCTTTGAGACACTCCAAGTAGAGTTCTGCAGAGACACTGCTGGCCAGGCTACAATATTTCAACCTTCATATCAGTCTTGGGGGAGTGTTGTGGCTCTTTGGTCACCGTATCAGGTGACCAGTAATTGCCAGACTGTATATGACTGTAACATCTTGTCAGGTTAGAAATGGCTGTCAGTGAGCAACACTGGACTAACATGACCTGAAGAAGGCTCCATGGCCGAAACGTTGTGTTCTCTTTCTTCCTTTTTCAGTTTGGAATAAACCTATTACTTGTTCCTTTGCAGCCTACACATGCTGACGCAGCTACCCACCTGGACTAACATAGTCCAGCCTCCTATACAATAAGAATGTGAAAGTGTCATTAAGTGGTAAGCTGGACATATTGGTTTCTTTCTGTGGTTTTCTTTCTTGATTTTCACCAGGCCTGACATTCAACACATTAAGCCCTCCCCCATCACCTGTGTCGAATCAATTCTCTCACAAAGTGATTTAGTGCTGATGCTACAAATTCACTCGAGTGTATCACCCGGTCAGTCATGAATAATCAATTAATCAAACTGAAGCCAAAAACACCAATTCAATATTCAAAACCGGTATGTTTTTTTTCTAAAAACACACAACATAGAATAAAAACAAGTTCTTTTTTTGCACGGTATACAGATTTTTTACATTGCAATAGACAAATAACATACATTTTAAGTGAATTGTGACAGCAACACACACACAGAACTATTACACAAGTATTAAACCACTGTCTGGTTTAAACTATGGGAGGAGAGGTACATATTAATGTTCTTGATACTTTAGCCAGCCAGCTGGTTTGGCAAGGCTTGTTAAAATTATGCTTCTGGTTGGCGTCACAGACAACAGCCCCAATGTTAACTTGTTCAGTCTTTACACCATGGTCCTCTTATCTCTTCCCAAAAAGTTTTGTATACTTTTTGTACTGATGATGCTCAGACCTTCCTCCCGCTGTTACTGTCTCAAAGCCATCTTCTCCTGGAAGCACCGCCACCACCTTCAATCACCTCTTGATTGAGTCTGGCCTCCCTTTCGTCTCATTTCCCCCTTTTGTCGTCCTCTCTCTCTCTCCCTCTCTCCACCACCGCCCTCCTCTCCCACTCCTCCTGCCGAGTCTCAGTGTCCCTCCTGACCCTGCTGTCTGTTTAAACAGCTCTGTTGATCTCTCTGCTCTCCTCTGCTCCCTTCTTCCACCTTTATAGTGCATCCCTGAAATTCGAACAATTCCCAGACCGTAACTTGATAAGAGCACTTATGTTCTGTAGACATGAGAGATACACCACCAAGATGCTCACATTACTGCTTTGCACCCACACTGTATACAGCTTTATTTGTTTACATTTTTGAGTAGAACCTGTGTTGCATTTATTTCCTTAACATTTTTTAAAATTAAGCTTTCTGAAAGCCAGTTCAAACAGAATGCTGCAATATTCTCCGTGAATCTTCTCTTTCAGTCTCTTCAACTGGGGAGGGGGTGGACTCTTTACTGTTTACAAAGAATTAAACAAGAGCTTACTCTCTTCCTTCCTGGGTGAAAAGATTGTGGGGTTTTCTGAGGATAGTCTAGTCTATTTCCCATGCAGATAAAAAAACCCAGAGTAAGAAGCACCAAACAGAAAGTATATCTCCTGGATCTTTTAGAATGAAGGCAAAAGACACATGTGGTTCTTATATGGACATACTTTTATTAACTAGAAAGCAAGTTGTAGATGTTTTTAAACACTACGAAACACTGTGATCACAGTTCTGTTTGTAATGCATGCTTCAAATACTTAAAAAAAGAATAAAAAACCCAAACAATCCCAAAACCCACCTGGTTTGGTTGACACGTGGGTAATTACAAAGGAGTTTAAAAGGAAAAACACCCCAAAGCTGGAGTTTTACACATAAACCTTTGGTTTATAGCAGTAAACATAACTACATTCTTCGGTCACTTTATATACAATCTTTTGATTTATATTAGGCATTTACACCAATAGAACGCACACCTCTGAATGAAATGTCTAATTTAAAAACAAAACAAAAGACACACAATAAAAGCACAGTTACACGTACACAAGGGCCTCTGTGCAAGTCATACGTGTTCCTAAGTTGTGCTTAATATGCAACCCTGAGTATTGTTTAAAATGAAGATCACATTTTGGTGTGTATGGTGTTCAGATAGCAGGGTATAAAGGAGAGTGTGGCTGTCATCTATTTCCCTGCAAGTAGAAGATCTAAAAGCACAACGGTAACTCAAATACCATGGCAGACATATTGCACGTCACCACAGACACTGCATTCGGCGATTTGGTTTCCTTCTTCTTTTACACGAGTTTTAAAAGCCACACAATCAACTGCAGCAGGAATTACAGCAGAACTGTCCTTACCCCACCCAATATGTCTATTGGAGCAAAAACCCTTTTGTATTCAAGCTTCAGCCTTTTCCCTCCTCTCCTTCTGTAAACAATGGCAATCTGCCCTCTTCCCCTGCCCAGAAGAGAAATACACAAGCCCTACTGATGCTTCAGCACGAGGAACACTTCCCCAGCTGTCATCCCAGACCCCAAAATGGCTATAGCACAGACTGCCGCAGGCGAGTAGTAAGGGAAATGTAAGGAAGACTCCCTTCATGTGTACTAAATGAAGTCTTTGACTGTGGTTCTGCAACCTTTACTTTCAACATTAAGCTGATTTTTCCAGTGCTAAAAAAGAATAATGAGATCTTCCCAGCTGTCATGGGTCCTTCGATTTCTAGAGGGTAGTATTTTCATTAGTGTTCTGAGGCTGTAGAAAAATGTAGAACAGGAGAAACTTTATATTTTATAAAGACTAACTCATAAGAAAAAACATACCACCCATTGAACATCTTATTCCCTACAATCCTGATTTGGACCTGGCCAGTAGAACAATCCCCTGGGGTATAAACCATTCTTATCTGACAAGAGATGGATCCACAAAACCTTAATGAGAGGAAGAAGCACGAGTCTCCTTCCAGGTCCAGAAAGATTTTCTTTTTCCACCCACAAGGAACTACTCTGATTCCAAACACTAGGACAGAGTTGTTCCATAGCCACTGTAAGGTAATGTCATTAGTAATGAGATAGGGTGCTCACTTCCCTTGAAGATACTGGAAGGGACAGTGTAAAGCAGCCAATCAGTCACACTCTGCCAAGCAGCTGGGAGTTGAGAAGGTATCCGAGTGCTCAGAAAAGGAGCACAAAAAGACAGAGAGAGCATTCAGGATGGTAGCCAGTTCTGGAATCAGGCCTGCGAACATGGAGATGCAAGCTAGCAGTGATAACACTAGCACCCCTCCTTGCTGTCAATATAACACATGATCAGTATGAGGAAGGAGAACAAAGCTATACTAACCAATACCATAACCATTCTGGGACCCGGGAGTTACCCTTGACCAAGCAAGACCTAAAGGATGAAGGCCTCTGGCAGCATTTGGCCACACAAGCAGCAGTGAACACACCTGGCTGCCTTCTGTCATCTCAGAACACACACGCAGGACTAACTCGACACCAACGGCCACCCATCTGGGCAGAGAACTGCATGCACCGGCGCTGGCACAGCGCGTGTGGACACTAGCGCAAGGGAGGAAAGAAGATTCACACATCGACACCCGCACTGCACAATTCTGGAAATGTCAGACATCACAAAAAACAAAAACAAAACAAAACTTTCTACACGGGAAAAAAGGACAATGTTCCGGCTGCCCCAGTGCAGCAAAACCCAAAGGGTAACTACAATGGAGGCGAATTGTCTTTGTCCCTATTCACACTACAATATCCTGAGGTAGACCTGTATAGATTGCTTACAAGGTTTTTCATCTTGTTTTCATTTATAATAAAAAAACAAACCCACCACCACAACACAACACTAGGACACAACGGGAGGAATCGGGACGCATGGTGTTTAGTAAATCATCCTAAATCATCCTAAATCACTGCTAAGACGCTGCACAGTTTGTCTGATACAAGACTTACTACGATCTTACTGTAAATGTCATATTTATATTTGAGAAGGCCTTCCAAGCTAGGAAAATCTTCATACCTTGCAGGATGAGCCTACACCATATTTTCTAGATCTGTCTCCACTGAACTCTCAATAATATGTCATCAAGTCATAATTATGCTGCCCTTCCGTCCCGCTGTGGGAAAACTACCTACTCTAATCCCCCTAAGGACTGAATTACAAAAGAGAAAAAACATCATACAATAGAACAGTAGTATCTGTACAATAATCATATACAAGAGCAGAGTGCAACAGATCCACTGGACTTAATGCATCATGATTATATGGAAGCATATTGAAAGATGATATATTTTATATTAAAAAAGGTTATTAAGCATTCATTTCAAATGTCTCAGTGCTATAACTTGTTGATAAAAGGTGATAAACTGAAGAACACTATGCAAACAGACAAATACTGCCCCCTGGTGGTCAGTGTGAGTATTTCCAATCAAAAGCTGAAATGATTTCAAATTTGGGAGTTGAGTATTTTTTATGTTTAATTTTAAAATAAGAATTTTAAATCGGGTTTTAACTAGGATCATCTTAAATTATTCCAAGGAATTATCCTGGTAATCTTTCAAGAAACTGGAACTCCACAACATTCAGATAAAAATAAATTACCATTTTGACCATAACCCCAGACACCTTGTGTATCCAAGATGCATTTTGGAAATAAGGAGAAGAAACATACATAGTTAAAGATTATAACAGTTGATTTGAGCATCAGTTTCACCAATTAAAATAATGAGTTAAATTCAGATTTAGCACTTATTGTGTTGTTTCTATTCAGCAATATTTGATTTGCAACAAAGAAATAAGCACTGTCATGTCTGGTTAAGCAAATTTGTGCCTGTAAACAGCTTAATACTACTGTCAAGGAATATCTACAAAAGGACCATCTGTACAAATAGATGACAGATCTTAACTCTTAGACAAATCAATACGTGCTTCAACTAATAAACACAGCTCTATTTAAATATGTCCAAAACCACAAAAATACACCTACAACCTTATTTAGCCTGTTGTAATAATCAAGTCCTTTAGCCACTGCTTTCAAGTGTGCTGTACTGAGGACTGCTGACTGTTGCACTTGCTCTTCTTAAAAAATAAAAACAATAACAACACTTCTATGCACAACCAAGATATGATTTTGAAAAGAAGATTTTTCACATCTTTGGGCATACAGGCAGGTTCTTTTGTCCCTAACTTTTTACAAAAACACAAAATACAAACCTAACAATTATGAGATTCCATTGTGTGTAGGAGACTATTGGAAAGGGTGGATGTCAAAAACACATTTTACTGACAACAGCTCCTAGCTCCCAGAACACAGCAGCGATTCTTATCTGGTGGAGATTTGCCTGCTTTTCCAAGCAAACATTAAGTTATTAATGGATCTTTTTAGTCTTTTCAGTAACTGGAATTTTTAAATATAGTCCTGTTTCCAGTACACTGCATTCAAAATATATATATACACAAATCAGAACAGCTGTGCTCAAGACAGAGTATGTTCATGGCATGGGTTAGGTCAAAGTTCATCCTTCAGCTACATAAAAAATCATGGGAGGCCATGCTTTTTTGTTAAATGTTACACTCCAGAATTGCAGTCCCCAGTCCCCGAGTTATTAGAGCAAAGTAAGACGTGATATTCTACACGCAGTGTCAGAACAAAACATCCAGAAATTGTCTGGTGTTAATGTTTCACCATGTAAGAACTAAAACTGCTCTCTTATTTAAAATCAAATGTTTGGCAAAACCTGTGCATTTGATCAAAATGTGTTTGTCGCACAAATCCAATTAAGAGGGCTGTTAACTTGGTTTATGTCTGCAAACTTAATTTGCTCCAGGAATGGCTATGCTTTTCAGAGATTCAGATATGGACTCCATCTTACTGGTGCTGTTTGGCAGTTTCAAAGTGTCTGCCATTTTCTCACTGAACCACTGAAAGCTAGCAGAAAACCAGTCGGAAGCTACTGGCCTGTTGTGTGGTAGGTTCAGGAGCTGTATGACAATCACTTATCCACCCTTTCTAGTCCTACCAAAACTCCCAAGACCACAGAAGCCGATTTGAGATATCCCTGAGTTTACGTTTCATGATTCCTGAGAAACAAAACATCATTGCAGTCATAAGGATCTTCGGCAATCTTAAAATATACAAAAATACAGAACAAATACTTTATATTAAAAGATAAATGCATCTTACACATGATTAGTGCAGAGTAACATTGCATTGGTTTTAGCATAGATAAAAGAACTTTTCGATGCTCTCAAGTAGAGAACGGTATTGTAGATCGAAGGTAAAAAAACAGATTGAAATGGATGCCGCTCTGAATCACGAGCAAGCATATTGCATCATGTGGTGGAAAAGGCAAACTGTGAAACAAGACAAAAGGTCAAACATAAGGAGAAGTTGTTGAGGCATGGCAGCAAATAAATAATGACTTCAAAGTTGTGAATGGTTCAGAAATACTTACTAAACAGATGGAAAGTCTTTGGCTTCTCCTTGATTTAAAAAAGACTAAACTATCCTTAATGAGTGCCTAGTCACTGGGAGCCAGCCATCCAAGACAAGCTCTTTATTATAAACTCTATCTGGGATAAGGCCCTTTGAAAACAAACCTAGGAAAACACAGAGAGTAAAACATGCAGCAATCCCACTGGAGACTGTTTGGCAATATACAAAAGTGAAAACTTGGTACCCAGCTCCTGTCCATAATGAACTTTGCCACCACCCCTTCTTTCATCCTAAACTATTCTCATTTCTCTCATTTCTTCTTCTCGTGCAGGAGAGCACAGCACGTCACTTTCAGCTCTTAGAAGGTATACACAGAATGACTAATGGTACAGAACAGCTAGGACAATGGCATTAACTGTTCTGTCCACTTCTGGCATTCTGGCCTCATTCCTCCACGTTTTTCCAGAAGGAAAGCCGATTGCCACATTCCCACCCATTCCAGGTTGATAATGTCGATTTCTGTAGGAATCTTTCAATTACAGAATTGAAATGCGACAGGGCTTCATCCAGTCAGATTTCTAAGCAGCCTAAAAGAGTCTGCTGCCAAAACTCAGCCATGGTCATACCTGTAATTTGTCAAACTGAAAACACATGGCTGTTTATCTGCATCCAATCACAAAGACTCTCCTGCCGGCGATGCTTGGCAATAGCTTTCTGGTAAATGGAGGGCATGAGGCTCCCTAGCGTGTGCTGCATGTGATGAGCGATGCAGATCAGAAGGGGAAAGGAGCTGTGGCACCAGTCTTGGCAATACTGTGCATGGTTCTGTTTAAAGCAATGCCACATGCGGTAGGTAAACCGCCTCATTCAAAACATTCATTTGGCCCCTGGAAATCCAACAAACAGCATATGTTCGATACCCCCCTCCCCACCCCTGCCCCTCCCAAGAAAAATAGAAACATTCATTCACAATTGTCTCAATCCATGAACTACACCTTCATCATTCATATCACAAAGGTGTAACAGTCAGGAAAACCATAACCTTTTAGAATTTCTCTTCCTGTTATTCACATGGACAGTACAGTGGGGAAACCATTGTACCAAAGGTTAATTTTTCCCATCCATTTTATCCATCCATTTCCCAACGGATTATGGGGGAGCTGGAGCCTATCCCAGCAGACAAGGGACGCCATCCCATCTCTCTCATCTCGGCTCAATTGTACACAACACTTCAGAACGTCTAAAGTTATAATATTAACTGACTTCTTTTAAATAAATTGGATTATTTGATTATTTTAAAGGGCATGATTTTTAATGTATGTTTTGGGTTTAAGACTTCTTTTGTGCACTTTCTCAGTTAACAGAACCCAATTTATTGGTACCCTTAAGGTTTAGGATGAAATCTCTAAAAAACACTGTTGACATGAAGAGAAACTAAATGAAGGAAAAAATAAGAGCTTTTAATACTGTTTTTTCATGCTTTCTGTAGACTAATTCAATGCACATAGCAGTGTCGAAACAGATCTGCAAAAATGAAGTTTCCTTTAAAGTTATCAAGTGCCAACAGAAGGAACTTACTGAGCCGTTAAAAGCAAATCAGTGCCAAAGATCTAAACTCTCCAACTATCCAGCACAGAAGACCTCTGGTCTCCAGCCATCCCGAGCTCTACCTTATATTTGAAACTCACAAACGTTGGAGGAATTTCAAACCCAGACAAACAACCAATCTAAAAACAGGGGTTTAAAAACTTCTCTTTATAAAAAATAAAGTAAACATAATTCACTTAGAAGCACAGAGGGAACAAGAAACAGACAACTCATATCAATTGGGCCTTCCTCTACACAGCAAATGTATGTAAACAAGTAGGAATACAGGCTAACTGATTGTACAGTGTGTGACTGAAGGGTTATTCCTGACTGTTACACCATTACACAGTAAACACTTTTTGTTGTTCATTTTAAAAACCTGAGGTAGTTCCAAAAGCAGCTAAAGAATTAGTAGGAACTTTCTTCTTCTGTGTTCATCTGTTGAGAACTGTGGTAAATCCATCCATTGGACCTTGACACTCCTTGGCCCTGCACCTGCTCCATGCTCTTCTCTGCTCAATCTGAGCTCTCTGGAGGGAGGGGGGCGTGGCCCTGCTCTTCCTCCTCCCCCTTCAGAGAGGAGGGCCTTCCCTGAGAGCTCGGGGATGATTGCTGCGCTTTGATTGGACAGCTGGCCACCATGTGAGAGATGCTTTGGCAGAAATGGCACTTCTTGGGCTGAGGAGGGAGCTTGCATTCCTTGGCATGGTGATCCAACCCACCACAATTATAGCACCTGCAACACAAGAACCAAGACCAGACCCTGTTATGCAAACCTCAAAGATCAGAGACCGGAGACGGAAATCAAGACGCTGGGCATCCATCGTCAGAAAGTGGCTTATCCTCGGTAAGGGCCCAGAGCCCATCCTGGAAATGCAGGGCACAAACCAGGCTACACACGGGGGCAATGAGCCCGCAGAGAAAAGCCATAGGAGAACATACAAACACAATACACGAGGTACCCCAAACAAGAATAGAACCCAAGGCCAAAATTCTGGGGGCAGAGCCATTTTTTGCTTTCATATTTAAGGCAGAGGAAACACTAATGGTAGCTGCAATTGATTAACATCTTACAACATCCCTGAATCGTCATTAAAACTCAGCATGTACCATTTAAGTTTAAAAGACTCTAAGATCAGATGTTCATTACAGTAATCATTGAGTTATACACATTATAATTCATTAAGATGTTCATAGCCGGTCTGTCTGCACGTAGATGCAACATTCCATTTTCTTGAAGGTCCCGAATTTTCTTCATCTTTACTAAGTTTCATTACTCATATGCACATAAGACGTACATAGTGACCATTTATACAGCAACTAGTTAGCCCAAGTTTAGTTATCGCATTAAAAATAAAATTGTTCATTTTCAGAGCACCGAGGAAAGAAATTTCACCATCAAATGAAACCCTGACAAACAACAAAGCACACAACACACATTAATTGTCCTATAATATTTGCAAGTAAAAGATATCATACGTCTTTTTTTATAAATTAAAATAGAATTCCCACTTTCCTGAGATATGCTGACTCCATATTAGAAGCAAATGACGTAAGTTATGCTTTAGGATTAAAAACCTAAATGCAACAAAAACAAAGCTGACCTTCAAATACTGTACACACAACATTAAAAGGAACAAACATTAACCACTAGCATTTACTAAACACTCCCTTTCTTCTTCACACCACTAGATGGAAGTACACATTCACTAATAAAATGCCTATGCAGTCTTTTCAGTGCAGGTCGCTCTGAAAATAAAATGCTGTAATTCTACAATGTACTGCATGTATAATTTTATTCTTCTAATTCACATGGTGCAGAGCTGAAGAGCATGACTAATGGCAAACCTCAGCGATCCTGTCATATTTATGTCTGAAGATTGGTCACAATCTTAATTACTGGTTAAATAAAAGCTACCACCCAGTCACATTAATGTCCTTGTACATGTAGAATTTATATTTATCAGGCTGTCGAAAATCTGAACACATTAGTGCAAGCAAGCCCAGTATCTACAGTATATCTACATGAAAACCCATTTTGGAGGCGAAGTTTGTTTTGCCTTGGCTGTGTCAGGTGTACAGAACAGGAGAATGGCACGGCGAGTCTGAACTGCCACCCTGGCGTTCACCGGTGTTAATAATATCTCAATAAAATCGTCAGCAGTGGACAGAAAGGATGCGCTGCTCGGTACTGGTCCTGTGGGAGCCAGCTCTTCGCCGTACGGATGGCCCACAGATCTGGGAGCTGAGATGTGCTGATCACATGGAGGTTGGGTGTGTCCTGCTCAGTGCTGGCTTTTGTTCCTCGCTGGGCAAAGCAGCGAGGTTGTCATTGATCAGAATGCATGCGGAAGGGACCAGTTCTCTTTGTCTCAGTACTGCAGCGTGACCTCTGAACTCTGACCCACACTACCCCCACCCCTCTACACACACACTCTGCAGTTGCTATGGCAGTGGTAACCCCTGACCTTTCTCAGGCACCTACATCTGTCATTAATTAAATGGACAGGATCTTTTTCAAACGAGACCTGCGACACCCACAGCATGTTCGTGATATTGAGCGGGGGGCAGTTATAAGGATTTCTTAAATATCACAATGAGAGAAAGATAAAAATGTGCTTCTATTTTCTTTGATGATTATAAATCATTAGTCAAAATGGCTTTTCTTATTTCTGCATTTACGAGACACACTGATACTGTTGACATCAATACCCTAGTTTTATTAAGGATGAGGTGATGAAAATCTGTTCTGAAATAACAAAAACCACAAAAGGCATAAACTGGGTTATTTCTGTTACCAATCCTCCAGAAAATCCGTACCACAGTTTTTCCTACCTGTATTACAGGGATGGCTAACCATAATTCGGCAGGTCCTACAAGTCACTCTTCAATACTCATTTTATTTTATAAAGACTTGGGAAACAGGCATTTTGATCAATTTAGGTAAATAATTAGATTCAATGAAGTCAGGAACGGACAGATGAGACCTACAGGGTGCTGGGAGTTTCATTTCAAACCATTTCTGAACTAGTCAATTGCAGGAATCACTTAAATAGTCCAAATGAAATTTTTCCATGCGTTTTGAAAAGTGACGATTTGAGGGTTTGCAAAAAAAGGACACTTAGTAGACAAATCTGAAAAATCGGCCATTCGACACCTATAGGAAAAAAATTACAGATTCCTCCATTTCTGAATATTACATGACCATTAAAGAGCAGTCAAGACAATTCTGAATTCTGGGATGCACCTGAGTCCAGCTGTCCCATGTGGGCGCATTGTTACAGTGCGGAGTCAGGCTCGCTCAAGCAGACAGGCCTCTCTCACAGTTTCTCACACTGGGAGCGGGAGGAGTTACCTGTCCCCTTTGGAGCGGCGTTTCTGGATGCTCTTCCCCTTGGGCCGGCGCTCGCTGCCCACGCAGGGGACCCCGCCCGGCCCCGTGACCCGCAGGGACTCCAGACCCTTGGCCGACTTCTTGAAGGTAAACTCCACCACCTCCCCTTCCTTCAGGCTGCGGAAACCCTCCATGTGCAGCTTGCTCTGAAAGCACAGGAGGACGACCGTCAGTCAACAGCGCAGGCAGCAGGCAAAACAGAGCAAGAGACTGCTTTTTCTTGATTTAACTGAGTGCCTTAAACCAAGCAAAATAGCATTACAGTAACCACTGTACACAGAATGATGGGTAAAGTGATTAAGACCACATTAAATTACAGGCAACATAATTTCATATCAATGATTCCTCTGTACTCTGAGCTCCATTAGCAATCAGCTCTGCAGCAGCACAGGGAGACCTTGAGTTCCTTTCAAACTAAGAGAAACCCTATAAATCGTTATGGATGTTTCATTTTGAACTGAATTTTGACATTCTCACCGTAACATAATTCACTGTGCTTTCATTAAAAGATCAGTTCTTTTGGCCAGATTAGTTCTTACCAATGAGCTAGACAGGCAAAATAAGTCTCTCTCCTTTATAATCTTTTATTTTCTTTTGATGCATTATTTAACCACAAAAGGTTAAAATTCAAACTGGGGTTATTTCGCTCTTAAATGTAAAAAGTGTTCAGTGTTTACTGTATATCGTATAGTGATAAAGATTCACAGTGAGCATGGCTAATATAGTGATGGAGATCAGGCTCTCAGTGTGTATGACTACCTATTTTTATACAACCCCATGCCTGTGTGTCATGGCACAAATTGAAGACACAAACTAGAGGGTAAGCCAGGTATATTTCACAGTCCTGGGACTTGGCAGGCAAAGGCACCAGTCCGATTTATCTGTTTGCCTAAATAACAATCTGTAAAAAGGGCAGAATCTACAGTGGGAATTGTTCTCCAGAAACAAAAATCAAAAACTTTGAAAAGACCCAGCACTGCAGTTGCAAAACAATCGTATATAATATTCATCATATTGTAATATAAAGCTGTTCTGGAAGAGGAAGATCAGTTATAAAAGAAAGGAAAAACTGACTTGTTTGACTTCATGTATGGGGAATAAGGGAAAAAATGGTACAGGTCGAGAAAACTCGTGCATGAAATTCCGACCATGAAAGAGGAGGAAATCCTTAGGATGCTTTGAGTCCCGAAAAGAAAATAGGACCCAGTGATGCCCTCTCCTCCCCCATCCAGAGCTCTGCAGACCTGAGGAAGCAGCTCCCCCCTCTTGCCCCTAACCAATCGCAGCATTCCCACCCCCATCCACACACAACCAGGCTCCAATTCATTGCAAAAGGAGTCCATCTGGTCAAGCCAAAAACTGACCAGGGACAAAGACGAATGGGGTGGGGTGGGGGGGTGGCATTCCTGAAATACTTCTCGTTACAAAAAAAATGTGCAAGAAGGAAACCACCTTGAAGAGCTAGATTAGAACTTTGTTTCTTTTCCAGTTGGATAATGCCTACTTTCCCATCTTGAAATCCTGATAACCCTCTGTGATTCAACTGCCGATTTCTCTTCAAGTGAAAGATTCTCAGGATGATCATGTTCCTAAAAAGGTGTCTCATAGCTCAATGTAAGACTATGGACTGTGGAATCAATTGGTAACGTATTACAGTACGTACAACACCTTGTTTCCTTTCTTTCTGCCGCTCAAGCCAGGCCTGGTGTATATCTGAGGGTGGTAAGGATATGCGTCAACTGGGAAGGGGGAAGGGGATCATGCGGACGACATTTATTAGGATGTGTAGTAGCAAATTAAAAAGATAATAACTACTTTTGTTCAGGAAGAAGTCCTGCCAGCCTGGCTGACTCAGAATAGCAGGCTCATGGGACAAGCACACAGACATTTACGATGGACACTAAAAGCTGTTCCAGGCATACCAAGACTGAGCTCAGGAAAATCTTGATCGGCCTGAGGCAGACTTTAGGATAACTGAAGGCTTTGTTGTCATCTGCGTTCTGTTGAATTACGATCAAGAGATCTAAAGTGATAAAAATACATTTTTCCCCCAACTATGTTTAAAAATTCTTGTTCCAAATTGGATTTGTGATTGATGACGATGATCTCTGGCAATCACTCCACAACATCTTCTTTCCTCTTAATATAGCCACATGTTCCCTATGAATCAGTCACATGATTACACTGAGCAACAGCTCAATAGAAAAATCATTTAAGTAAAATATGCATACTTTTTTAATAAGCAGAGCATGTGGCATTTTTTTAAAAGAAAATGTACATGCCTTTCCTGCAGGATTCTAATTTGTTGAAAGCTGCACATTTCTGTTAACGCAGTGAATTTAATGCAGTGAATTTAATAAATATAGAATAAACACAACCCAATTCTTAAAATATATACACAGTATAACAGTAATATAATAATAACTAACATATAATATAGATAACAGTTATGCCAATTTTTGCAGTGTAACAGTAGTATGCAGTTATCTATCCTCTTTTTGCTGTTTATAATCTGAGGAAAGGTGGTGTTTCTTTTAAAACAACGAATTTACCTATCCCGATAAAATAAACAATCCTGACTTTATATCAGGGTCCCCGATCTGAGCATTGTAATCCCAAAGTCACTCACTTATAAACAACATTGCACTTTACCATTATATGAAACACTACGTTATTTATTCTTAAATAAACCATTTACAAAGGTCTTTTAAGTACACATTAACAAAAAGTCTGGATATAAAATTAATAATTAATAAAAGAAGAAAAGTATTAACCACAATGTTATAAATAAAGATGTTTTCTTCAAAATGATTTTGCTCTCAATTTCAGCCCTGGAAAATGGGAAACTTGAGGCTCTGCTGCTCAAAAATTAAAGATTTTCTCCAAAGTAGAGGAGAAACAAAACAAACAAAAACAATTCACAGTCCTCTGGTGTACAAGAGGCATTGAGCGTCTTAGGAGAAATCAATTAGAACAGACACTTGCAAAAGATCCAAAAAACAAGAATGTGAGTTATAAACTATCTTGTCCATATTTAAAAAAAAACTAAAATTTCCAAGAAGAAATAACAGCACTAGCAGCTGGGTGCAAACTATTCTATACTGTACAGGGGCCTCCCAAGTAGCTCAACTAGCAAGAACATTCTCTCATTTTGCAGGTTGAGCTGTAGGATCACGGGTTCGAGCCTGAGTCATGTCACTAGCTGACTGTGACTGGGATTGCTCAAGCAGCAGCTGAGCAGTGCTGAAGGCAATCAGTCAACCAGGGCCCTGCTACCTACAAGTCTCCTTCTGCCCTGGGGTGCTGTCAGAGGGGGACACGTCTCACCACCAGTCTGCGCTGTGTGTGCCCATAATGTGTTAAAAGACAAAAGGCACAAAGCTGGGCAGATCAGGAGTCTGCCTGTCTGCTTCCTCATTCTGCCTTGGGATGAGCTTGTGTGATCATAGTCAAAAAGCAAAAAACATGGGTGGGTAAAACAAAAGCAACTAGCAATTCTTAATTTATAAAAACAAATATCCCTTCTATTGCATGCTGTTGACTGTGCTCAAAGGGCACAATCTTCACTTTATTGAAGATAGCATTCCCTTCTCTTTGCATTCAAAAGCTGCCCAAATGGTTGCATCCTCTGGTGGGTTGCTGGCTAGTAAAATCATGTATGTGCCCGATCAGCAAGGCTAAAAACTAGGACCATCAAGTTAATGCTAAGCTGGTGTCAACAGGAGAGTCTATGAGAAAGATGGATGGCGAATTTACAGCCACCCTGCTTTAAGTAGCGCTGAGACACCAAGACTGCAATAGAAAACGTAGGCTTTTGAAGTGCTTTCACAGTACAAGTTGCAACTCAAACTCAATTGCCTGACAACCCCAAACTCCATTCCCCTTGAACACGTCCCAAGACCAGCCCCTTCCCTTTTCTTCAGAGTGTTTTTGTGAATGAACACCCCCCCCCCCCAACCCCCCAGCCCTACACACACTCCTTATTCAGAGCCCTGCCACTCAATAACAGATCACATGCTCCAGGATTTCCTCTTCCACACTGACAATGGAGGGCATTGTCCATTGGGTCCTGCAGGTTTCATTCCCAGGGACCAGTATGAGAATTATTAATCTCACCAGGAAAGAGGTGGGGAGGGGGGGTTAGAGAGTGAAGGGGTAAGAGGAGTGGGGGAGGTTTCCAAGGGGTCAAATGTTAACTGATCACTTCTTTAATTTGGAATTGTGGAAATTTTAAGCTCGGCCTACCTCACAGTCCCAGCTTCTCCCTGACCAACAATGTGCCTGTCCTTTTCAAATCCCCCTTCTCTGCGTGAGGCACATCTCTGGCCCAGCTGTGTAAAGGGAGGGCCGAGAGAAGAGTCAGCACGCCAGATTCAAAAGTTTATATTTAGACTATACTATATAATGACTTGGAATAACATTGATTTGGGCAATCACAGCCTAACCCATCAGCGTTGGGCACAAGGGATACACCCTGTACAGGATGATAGTCCATCACAGTGCACACACAGACACGATCACAGACCTCAACACACCCATCACACCTGGGACGATTTTACGGAAGCCAATTAACCAAGCGGTATGTCTTTCCAGAAGCCAGAGCACCTGGAGGAAACCCATGCAGACACAGGGTGAACATACAAACTCTATGCCAACCCCTTTACCCATGTACCGCTTTCCCGGAAAAAAAATCAGTTCTAGTAACACATTTCTAGACAACATGACTCTCTAGATAGAAAGGTTGACCAAGCCAAATACCTCGTGGCAATCTTAAATATCCCAGTTAAACCAAACTTATACTTGAGAAGCTAATAAGGGCAGCTGGAAACAGACGCAGTGCTCATCCACCAAGGTGCCTGCACCCTAAGGAGCCGCTCAGCTGGTCTTCGAAACGCAGTGAGAATTGGATGCTCTGATGTGAGTCGAGGCCACTCAGAGCCACATCTGAAAACCTTACTGAAAAATGAAAAAAACGGGAAATAAAAGCTGCCAGTGGAGGTGGGAAGGCACGAGGCGATCTTTTGAAGAATCCTGGGCAGTAAATTGTTTAATAAGGAAGCCAAAGGCCAAAAACATAACTGGAACCTGAAAGCCTTTAATTACTCCAGCTCAGGTTTATCTCACGGACAATCCCGCTGTCTCGGGACCACAGTGACCTTTCTTTATTCATTCCAGTTTTAGAAAGAGTTATCAGCAACTGTTAACTCTCTCTCTGCAGCTGCGAATGCCAAATCAGAGCTACAGTAACCACCTGATGAAAGAGAGGCGCGTCAGGCAGAAACGCAGGCGAAGTGGAAGGGACAATGACAAAGGGGGCTGTGAGTAATGGGTTTCGTCACGCCCCAGCAAGCAGCTATTGAGATGCGTGTCACTATGTGCACAAGGGACATGGATGCAAGGAGTTAATGTTCTTCTGCGGACTTTAATTCATAAGTCCATTATAATGCGTATCAATGTGCCTACTAGTCTGTAATGCACTGATCTTAAAACTTTGTGCGAGGAGACCAATCAAGTCATGCACTGCTATTCATTAAAAAAATGAATAGCCGTTTCGAATTTTGTTGACTCATACATTAAATATATACATAGATCTCCATCACATAATACAAATGGTACAGTGTTGGGAGCACATCTTGTAAAATGTATTTATTACGTACATACTCCTACTAACCATTTTCCCTTCGGTCAATATTTGGACACATCTGAATGAGCCTTTGTATTTGCCAGAGATGCACTACATACATGCTATGATACCAAACAAACATCAACCTAAACTTATCATTTTAAAATCTGTATTGAGCTCTTTTACTCTGTCAGGGCTTTGTTGTATTGTACAATTGTAAACTATAAGCAGGAGGTAAGAAAAAAAACTGTTTCTTTTTCCTTAAAATTGGTGTTCATACATGTTCAGAACATGCTGATCTGGTCTTTTAGACAGGTGAAAATAATACCCACAACCCATTATATCATATAGGGATATGTACACACACTGAATGAGAAATGAAATGTGTTTCTTGTGTTTTCACATTCTTTTCCAGTCAATCTAACTTATGTTATTAATGAAGAGGAAAGGATAAACTTCTAGTTTAATACAGCAGCCATCATATAACCAACGATGAATCAGACATAACCAGGAAAGTAGTTCAAGTAGGTAGCTGCATCAGCATGCATAGGCTACATCTACAGAATAACCAGGAAAGCTTTGCTGGGTTTACATGATCAGGATAAAACAGGAAAAGTTAGACAGCAGCAAGTTCCCAAAATGGAATCGAAACCAAGTGACAATCATTCATCTCATTCTAAATAACCATCCTTCTAAACTCCATCCCCTGCTGAAATCTTCACAGTTCACAGATTCCCAAATGTCAGCAAGCATAGTTTAAAAATGCAACTTTTTTCAAAGCATCCCACTAAAATTATCAAGCCATCAAAAAAGTCTTTAATTACAAAAATATACCCATGAACATCTAAAAAATTCAGTAACATTTTGCTCACCTTCAAGTGCAAGCTATATACTGGACACACAGTTAAGATGCATCCAAATTGTCTGAAACAAATGCTTAGTTGCATTTACTTTCATGTTTCAATGATTTGGAATATATCAATAGGTCATGGATCAATAAGTCACTCAGATCCAATCAGTAAATTAAGGATTAATGCATAATAGAATTCTGAAGCAGAAAAAACGCACTAGTCCATGAGGATCCTTACATACTCATATAGTGGAGGAGTGTTTAGATTCACCTACAGAACAAACCTAAGGCTAAAACGGCAAATGTTTCTTTTAACCTTCTCTCCCTTGAAATGTTTTGTACTGCTTTAACATGATACATGGAATGTTACAGTCTTCAGCAACACAGCCCTGAATGGTAGCTGTCTACTACTGTACTCTTATACACAGGATTCATTTACACATAAAGGTCCTGCCGTGGTTTTGTTAAGAAGTGTGCATTTTTCCCTTTAAGAACACGCCGACAAATAGCTTAGAAATGTCGCACAGAAAACTAGCTCATTCAGAATACTGAGATCACACAAGGACTTCAGCTGAAAGTACTGAAATCAAAGGAAGCACAGCAAAGCCATATGCTGTCCATCATAGTGAAGCATGAGAACAGCTTTCACGGTATATTGACAATATCCACCTTCCAATTTTAGTACACAGGCTCCTACACATATGTAGCCTTATTTTCACTTGCATATCACCTTCCTTTGACACAAGATATATGAGTCGATACAACATACACTTTTACACTCCTGCCATAATACATTATGGCCATTTCTTAAAAATGAAACATTTACAATAATTGCCTAATTGTGAGCTAGTGAATTTTTAACAGAATGAGAGTATTACATACGATACAAATGAAGAATCTACATTTCAGACACTTTCTGAACTGGACCGGTAAAATGTTTTTAATTCCAAAATGTGTCGATGATGAAGCAAGAATAAGGGCTTTTTTTTCCTCACTTTGGTTTTAAAAAATGCTCAGATTTCAGTTACTTGCAAGTGAATTGAACTGTGATGGAAACTCTGCGCTGACAAACAAATGGTTGGTTGCAGGAGGTCCGCTGAGTTTCAGGACTTTTCAGCAAGATAATGCCATCATCACCCACCTCGCCATTAACATATAGATACCAGTGGGAGGTGTTGGGGGGGGGGGGCACTCACAAAAGGCAGCAGAAATGTTTTAATCACTTTATAACAGGAACCCCAGTTGAATGGGTGAGTGGCAGGGGGGCCCTTTATCTCTGCTCAGCCAGCTCTTATCTGATCAGACAGGAATAACGCTTTCTTAAGATGGAAGCCTCATTCTCAGAGAGAAGGGAAAAATGCAACATCCCTTTCGACAGGATTTAACTCCCAAGATGTGTTCCTAGTCGCAGCGGAGACACCCGTCTATTAGAGTGGAGAGTGCTTTTCCCAGGAGCTTGTGATCCTTGGAAGTGCTGACCTATGGCAAGCCCATTTACGAGGAAACAAAAATAGCATCCACAGAATCATTATTAAACTACACCAAAAATGTCTGTAAGCCATTTTATTACTTTGTGCTAAAGATAGGCCCTGTTTCAGTCTGCAAACTCTCCAAGAAGCACCACAACTGCTTTACACATATTCATGTAATGTCTATCAGTCCGTCATCACTGTGCAGCATCAGGGTGTTTCCAGGGTTTTTATTGTGTTTACTGTTGTTGATGGGACAAACCAGTGTGGCTAAGCCTCAAAAGAAAAGAATAAACAGGAAAAAGTGGCAGTGAGATGCAGACTAAAACTGTTCTGAAACCAGCGGAATGAACCAATCCTCTTTTAGATTTTGGGAAGAATGGTACTGGTAGTATTTGTCCCGGGCAAAGTTCTACAAGGGACAAGAACACAGGGAAAAGAGAGCATTGTAAGCCATAATCAAGGAATTTCAGAAAACCTTTTTTTTTCAGTTTTCTTAGTGTCATTACACTTGACTTCTCTTTACTCTCTTTATAAAATGAAATAACTTAATATGGTGCTTCCATCATAACATTCACAAGATCAATTCTGCTTCAAGGTAAAGAAAAGGAGTTCATTTCCATACAGCCAACGACACTTTCTTTGTACAAGCAGGTCTGCATAGCTCAGAACCAATTCAAGTGAGGACATCAGCGTTTTGTTTGTAAAGCATTGGAGATCATATTCCGAGTTTTTGGGGAGTTAATCTTTGGAAGTAATCTTATGCTAGATTTGGATTTGTATTGGCCTGGTTTTGAATGAACATGCACATTATGCTAACCAGAGACTAAACAAAGACTACAACTTAATTTACACACCTTCAAACATCATCACAGCTAAGTGTTACTACCTTCATATTAGTCACTTTCAGCTGTTGGTGATGCAACCTGTATATGGAAGACTAGAAAATTTCAAAATCTAATTAGCAGGGGTTAAACATTGCCTGTGTGAGTTTTATAGAAGTATAGACACGAGGCAGCTATACGGCTGAGTAATAAGAAATCCATTTTTGTATTAAGTACCATCAGATACGAAAAACCTTCCAAAGAAGAAGTTCTAAAAGCTAAATCTTGCCAGACTGAATACAAATTTCCCAACACAAAAGTCCAATGGACACACTTTAGTTATTTACAAGAATATAAAAAATTCTGCATTTTCTAGAGTTATCAGCAAAGAAGTACAGCAATATCATGTATTCAACACTTTTCACCTGCCTCCAAGTTAAGACACTGATGCAGTAAGCACACACACAGAGGTACACCTGAATCCACTATCTGTGATTAATGTGTCCACATCCCACTGATGTGACCACCCTAGAGGAACACAGGGCTAGTGTAAAAAACTGACAGCATGGTTACAATGCAAAACTACATTGATTGACTGAGCAAAGCCACGCCTTCCTTCTGAATGGTAACACAGTGACAAAAAGCCGTTTCACAGGGGTGCTGTTATAGAAATTGGCAAAAGAACCATTTTGGACTACACTGAATACAACAGAAGTGTCGCTCAAACATGTAAACAAAATGATTATCCAGCTGCAAGTGATAAATCTAGCACCCATGCTGTACTTTCTGATTGCTTCTACTCAACGGTGATCTGTCATGGTGTGCAAGGTTTTGAGCTCCCAATTGGGAAAAGTTTAGATTTACTCCAGTCAAGGGTCCCAGCTAGGCTAGGTTATAATGCACCATCTTAAATATACAGTCTTATGGTAACCTTTTGTGTATGTCCCTTAGAGGATAAGAAATAAATCCAACTTGCACTGCCTTTCCTTTTTGAGTTACTAGCAGCCCAGTGAGCATTTCGTATGATCTTCCATCCATCCATTTTCAGAAAGCCACTTCTACTGGTGAGGACTGCAGCAGAGCACATAGCACAGGTGGGACTGAGAGTACAAGGCCACTACACCCTGGCTAGGATACCTGCTCACATCAAGCCGATGGAGAAAGAGATCATTTAGAGTAGGCAGCATGTCTGAACTGAGCAACCACCTCTACAAACATATAAACTCCATGCAGATTGATATCTGAAGTCCGAATTGAACCCAGTGCCCTGAAGTCGCAAGGCGAGCTGCCATGACAGCCATTTCCTGATCTTAAACCGACAAAATCAACATGAACATAGCACGAAACCCACACTTTATAATGAATTCATTGAAAATTACTATCATAAATGCTTATCATCTTTCTAAAACAACAACTTTGATATGCACACTACTCACCAATTACATGAGATGGTTTCCATTGAGGGGAAGGAAAAAGCTTGTGGCAACAATACTAGCTATACTGAAGGTGACCAGGAAGCGTCTCTAAGAGTTTAGATAAAGTGTGTTAACATTCCCAGCTTCAAAACAGGGGGGATGTTCTTCTGAGATTAATGGGATCCAGAGCCTATGACCAAAGCACATTATAAAGTTTACAAAGGAACAAGTAATAGGTTTATTCCATGCTGAAAAAAAGAAGAAAGAGAACACAACGTTTCGGCCGTGGAGCCTTCTTCAGGTGTGAGCAAAAAAGTTTAAAAAGTTATAAAGTTTACCTTGAGGGTAAATGATTAAGTGTCAATTAAGAGTCCATAAACACAATGTATAAAATCGGATCAGGAGGTAAGAAAGGGAGAAGAAGAGGAAAAGACCACATGAGTGAGAGGAGAGGAGGAGTTGGATCTTGAAGCTTGCATGAGACGAGAGCCTCTACTTCAGGATCATCCAGATA
Source organism: Atractosteus spatula (assembly GCF_055471065.1). NCBI lineage: Eukaryota > Metazoa > Chordata > Actinopteri > Semionotiformes > Lepisosteidae > Atractosteus > Atractosteus spatula. The sequence continues at coordinate 6,003,681 of NC_142719.1, read as the reverse complement.
AAACCCGATTGGAACTAAGTATTAGAACTTTGCTAGAGGCAGCTTGCTATTCTGTGTTTTTAGGGAACTTGGGTTTTTTGAGTAAAAGATACCTCGGCTAAAGACGGCCTTTCCTGCTTGGGGGGGCATTTTAAGAATATGGAGAAAGACTCCCATTTATTTTGTGTCTCTCTACTCCAGGGTTGTAGGTTTAACTGCAGGTTGTGTTGAATTCTGTTTTATTTAGATAGCAGCTTATCTCTTATTTTTACCACTGTAGGCATTATTTAAGAGTCAAATACCTGGTGATTAGGACGTTAGGCCTCTGAAATGCCCTGTCTGTAAACATGTATATAAAGAAAGGTGTGTTGTATGTTTATGCTTTGTGTAATGTAGTGTTGTAATGTTATTGTTAATACATCTTCGTTCATCCAAGAGTGCCTGGATTATTACTTTTTTCAGTAAAGCTGTGCCAGAGAACAATTAATTCACGTGACTCCAACTATAAAAACCATTCGGGTATATTTTGGAGAAATAATTTACAAGTTGGGGGTTATGATCATTTATTTTATTACTGACTAATCCGCTTGATCAATTCCTGCTTCTTCTCCACTTTTAGAACCCCCCATTTGTAACAATAGATTAAGCACTGCACTGTGCTTCTTATTTACAATTCATTGGGGGTCAAGTTTTGATTTAATCCAGGCTATTACAGCCTTTAGATACCAAGTATTCTCGGTGCACCAAAGCAAACAAAAGGTAATGCTCAAATCAGAGAGTTCCATTTCTGACCACAACACCAGCATCTCCTGACTAAAAACAAGTGCCTTGTATCTTGTTCTATTTGTGTCTTGTTTTGTTCTATTCCAGGCAAAAATCAGTAAGAACCAACTTCCAATGAAAGAAGCCTTATGTGTTTGCCTCAGTGGGCTGCACAACAGGAATCTTCTCTCCCACTCCTGGGTTCAATTCTTGGGGTACTTGGGGATTTTGCTTGCATGGTTTTCCTCCAAGTGCTCTGGTTTCTTTGCACAACCCAAAGACATACTGGTCATTTAAGTGGTTTGGGAGAAAAGTGGCCCTTGTGTGTGAGTTTGTGTCTGTGTGTGCCCTGTGATGGATGGGTATCCTTGTGTCCAATGCTTCCCAGAACAGGTTGCGGCTCCCCCTTTACCCTGAAAATGGATGGCTGGGTTGGCCCCACAAACATTATTTGCTGAACTCAAGTTTAAAGAAAAAGCTGGCAATGACACAACCTTGACGTAGTTTTCTGGATGTCTTGCCACCGTCAGCCTAGTAAAGTGTGGGCTTGCATTTTCCTGTTGAAAAACCTCTGGATCTGCTCCTGGACTTTGTTAATTTGTCACTGAGCTGTTTGTTTGCCTTCAAGCAGCACCAAACGTGTTCTTGACTCAACAGTCAGCATAATGTTCACCATCTCCTGTCTTTTGCCATGTCTGCTAAGAGCAAAATAGTCACTGGCAAATGAAACACTGTTGCCACCTGAGATTGTTGTCTGTCCCACAGAAGACAATTTCAGTTCAGCAGTGGGTATTACCCCTCATTGACCTCGAAGCATACAGATTATTTTCATGCAATCATTCAGCATCAATCATAACTTTTAGAGGGGATTCACAGAGGATTGTGTGAATCACAACACTGGCTTCTCAGCGAAACACAGACACCCCATGTCTGAGCTTGTGGTTCCTCCCACACCGAAAAAGATTACTACTGTGACGACATCATCAGTAGGGAAAAAACTAATCTGAGCCGTAAAAATCCAGTCCCAGCCCATATTTGCCACTTCAAAGCAGCGGAATCCCATTTTTTTTCTGTATTTTCTCAATCCGTAGCCACTCCAGTCTGAAAATGATTATGCAGATGGAGGAAATAGGAGATAGATGGATTGTCCCAGGGCTAGTTTGGTGCTACTCTAACTTGCCAAATACGGCCTGTTCCTCACTGAGCTCATTTCCTAGTTATTCTGAACTCATCTGCTGTTTGTTGAAGCAGAACATCTCATTCTCTGGGTAACTTCTCGCAGACAGGCTGCCTTCAATCATACCGATAGCAACCAGGTTGTCTTCATTAGTCAAGAGAGCACAGACGTACCTTCTGCTGGTATTTCATTAATTAAAATTCTTTTTAAATAACTGATTTTTAATCTAATCTTGGCAACTCAATTGTATTCAAACTGCCAAACACAGAGCACCGGGATCTTTTTCAAGGACTTTCAATAACTTATTTGTTTTTATCCCAAGAAACAGCAATCCTCAAACCAATCGACAAATCTGGTCACATGCAAACATAATGCACATAACCAATTCAAAAAAGAAGGGTACACGTTACATTTTCATCAGTAAATAAGTAACCGAAGGATTAATCAAAAGATAAAGAGAATACCAAAACATGTAAACAGCATATATAAAATATGAGAAGTGTAAAAAAATGCACGTGTCATTTAGATCTCTTGGATAATCCTACTTGATACATGTGTTTGCAGAAATGTTAAATTAGAAACAAAGTCTTAGGCTATTACACAAGATACATTTTATCATAATGTCTAAACAGCTTCCACTTAAGCATAAGTACAAGGCATAAATGTTTTAAAACCAGAGTCAGTGTCAAAAGTAGCCACCTTTAAGGTTGTGCTCTACTGGACTTTTTTAATAAGTACAGCTGAATTCAGTGTTTAAAATGCAACAGTGAAATGCAGCTGCCACATGCCGGCATCTCTTTTTGAGGGGCAACGTGACCTCTTTCTTTGAAAAACAGCATTACAGGTAAGATAGGCAGTCCATTGCCTTGACAACCTCATGGAGGAAAGCATCTGCTATGAATCCTGGATAGCATTCCGTTCTCTACCCGATTAATTTTGCTCGTCGTACTACACTCAAAAGCACTAAACACGTACTAGAGAAGCGCTGAAATCATGTTTTGGACTTGAAAAAAGACACAAGAACGCCACACGTCTATGTTAGCCATTTGTGACTACAGTAGCGAAAAACGCATTGCGATTCTTAAAGGCCTTCTTTAAGAAGCAGGCCCTTTTAGACACAAAGAAACATTCCGAAAATAAAACGTTTACAAAAAACACCACGAATCTGTATTTAACACCCCAAATTTGCACATCACAGCAGCCTGCGTGAAAAGGGAAAAAAATGATAACACAGCCTTTTACACACTAACTATTCAGGTGTCATATATAAGGCATATAACCGACATTTTTCTTCGTAGATTCTGCTGAAATCCACTGCGTGATTTACCCTAAAATAACACGTCCAGCGGTAAAGTAGTGTTCTCCGACACCTCGAGTCCATACCTCCCTACAGGCGGGAAGGAGGTTACAACAGTACTCGGGCCCAATTTTACCAACGTCTATGTCCACTACAGTTGGGAGGGGGTGTACTCACCTGGTGGACGAACACGTCGACCGGGGTGTCCAGTTGAATACCCTCTCTGTTCGTCATGGAAAGAAAGCCGAACCCCATCCGCACATTAAACCATTTACACACCCCACTCCCCTGGAAAGACCGCGAGTCCTCCTCCGTGCTCGGCGATTCCTCGTCTTCGGTCTTCGCGCAGCCCCCTTGAAATTACAGACAGGTTAAACGCGACGTTATTTTTCAACCGCAACAGGCCAGGTTTACATGCTACATCTGCTCGGAAGCCATTTTGCAAATTGAATCAACAAAATATAGTGAATTCTTACTCTCTCCTCGGCTTGTGTGCTTCTTCAGAACTCTACCCGACATGCGACAGTCTAGCCACTACACACGCAGCGTGTTACCTAGAGGTGTGCATGAGCTTCAGCATGCGGCTGATATTGAAAGCTGGTGGGCATAAATGAATAGCACCTCTGCACTGAGGTTTGTTGAAAATTACCTATAACTACCCCAAAAGCAAAATAAAATCCCACCACCAATTTCTTGAAATTGTGCATCATCAGAACCTGGTTAATGAAAACGTTAAGAACTAGACTGGCCCGTTCCCAAATTTCCCAATATTGATACCTTACAATTACGCTCGCAATGATAACGCGATTCCCATGTGGGGTCCAGCTGTTTAATTCTATGGAGAGAAATGAAGCTATTGTTCCAATCCGGCCATAAACGCCGCAACTGGACAACAGATTGCGAAAAAATACATGAAAAATCCAAATTTATACACGAAAATCATATGTACCAATGATTTTAAACAAGCCAGGAATTTAGATAAAATAATTTCGAGCTAGTAAAAAAAAAAGTAAAAACCAGTGCCCTGACATTTTTGAAGAAATGTAATATAAATCGACGTTTACAACTTTAAACCTCTGAGAATGTACCAATATAGCAACAATATATAAACGTTTAAATTATATAAGATAACACTTAACACACTGTTTTACACACCCTTTTACACAGAAATATATAAACAAGAACAAACGCAAATACATTACAACGCAAAGCTTAATAGATGTATGAAATGTTAAAAAAAATCAGATAAATTGTATACAATCCACAGAACACACACAGTGTCACCCCTGCAAATGTATATAATATAAAAATCTAAAATGTGATTGATACGAAACGTTTTCATTCGTTCGGCTAAATCAGGCTGGTGATTTAATCCAGCCCAGTTTAGGGTCAAGCGCCCAGCGTTAATTCTATCACGCTTCCTAAAAAAAAAAAGTTATCTTTAAAAATCCTGAAGTGCATCTCTCCTACTTAAATTAATAAGAAACTTAACCTGTAAACTGCTGGTTGGAAACAGAGCCCATCCTGCCCTTTCCGAGAGTAAAATTTAATCCCAAGGAACAAATTCCTTCTCTCCCCCCAGATCGCTGCTCCACTTTCCCGAAACCACTTTAAAAATCAAAAAGGGGTTATATGGGAAAAAAAGGGAAACCAGACAAAAGGTTTTGGCAACATCTTCACCCCAACAAAAGAGGGTGGGAGGGCCAGGGGGGGAGGATTTTAAGAAGAATCCCAAAATCTAAAAGACAATGAGGGGAAACCCAGCCCCCCTTTCATATTCCCCCAAAGATCCAGACATCAAACCATAAAGATTTTCAAAGCAAATGATACCTTCTGCCATAGCCGAGTAAATCCAGAGTCTCTGGTGTCCTCGCAATTTTCCAGCAGTGTATGATATATTTGCCCTGATATTTTGTTGGGACGCGATTGTGAGAAAGAGCACGTTTTTTGTCCTTCCTCCAAAGGTTGTATTTTTTTTTTTTGGTGGTCACATAGCTTTCACAACGCCCCCCCCCCCACACACACACACACACACACACACACTGCTCTCCAGCGCATTCCAACCCCCCACCTTTTTCGGTCCTGGTCCACGTGATTCTCAATTACAATCTCTTCCCTGATAAATTACACATTCCAAAGTGAAAGGATCCAAAATCTGGAAGTGACCAATCACGGGCGGAGACCACCTAGCTGAGGAGGAGATGACTCCCACCCCCTTCCCTCCGGACAGTATTAAATGACAGCGCCAACCCCCTCCACCCCCCCCAACCAGTTTTTACCAATTTGAATGTAGATGGTCATTTAGTTAGGCAGTCCTGGAGAGGCCGTTTAAACAATTAAACCCTGCCCTTCCACATTCCAAACCTTAACGTTTTTTTTTTAAAGGGGAGGGTGTATTTCCTTCTTTTAAATAAATAGTAGGAATTTTCCTTTTAAGGTAGCACATCATTATAAGTCGACTCAGGTATGCTTATTCGTGTCAGTAAGACAGAAAAATCGACTCCGAACACAAACACGGGCATGAAATTAAAATATGTTATAGAACAGTTTGATTCAAGATTATTATTATTTTTTGCCCACTACAGAAGTATAGTTTAATCCTTCTTGTAAAGCTTCTCGGAATACGTGAGTTCAGAAATAAAAATCGATGGATTGAGTGCCGTCAGTGGCAGGAAATCGGTTCGAAATTGTCAGAGGACGATTAATGTGGGATATAACTGCGGCACGTGATTCTAAAAAAAAACATAAATAATCCGTCCTACAATTTGAGAAAAATTGAAATATAATTACACAACAGAATAATACGTTGTTACAGCGGATTTAACAGAACATGGGAATAAAAATATGTTCTGCATGCTATGGTCTCTTTCTGGAAAGCGGTGGCATACAGTATACAGGAGTGTAATCAGTGCTGCACCACAAATCGGGGTGTTAATAAACTGCGGTTTTCAAAATAATGCCGACTGACGCAGCGAGCCTACGGTTCAACCCGTCGTGTGAAATTCTGCTGCCTGTTGTGATGGTGCTCTGGGGGAGGGGCCGAGCACTGACCCGTGGGGGTTAGAAGTCATCCATCCCTCTGTTTCTCCTGCAGCCCGTTGGAGACGGACAGTGGCCGCAGGAGCATTGTTAAATCACAGAGCCCGCTCGCACGCACAACGCAGCTCGCACACCGATACTAATCACAACGAAACGCGAAAACAACCGCGCTATTTAAAGATGAAAATTTTGGATAAAAATCGGTATTTTTTTAGCGTCTCCTGCCTAAATCCGATCACATCCAATCAATCAGTTTTCATCAACACACAACATTGCGCCTAAACAAATACCTATGCCAATTTGAAACAGTCGATTGTAAATCGCATTACACAAATATCCAGGATTAACGCAAAATGAGAAACAAAGCAAGCATCTTTTCAAAAACTGCCTGTAGCCATTCATAATCAAAATAATATAACCTATAGTGCTTGTACTGGATAACCGGTATTAAATGTAGAACAGAGAACGAATTTACAGACTAAATTTGTTGTGAAAACTGGCCTTACCACCAGCTGTTACAAGGCTAAATGTAAATATACAAATAAATATACAATTTTGTGAATTTAAATATACAATTTTGATTTGCTTATAACGTATTAAAATGATTGAAGGGGAAAAACGTATCCTGCAACAATTAATGTTTAATGCTAAATTAAAATTACTTCTGTCTTACACGTAAAACGAAGGAGCCTTAATGCCAACATTAGAATTTTAAAACTTTCAGAGATTTTCACTTTTCTACTCCCGGACAGAGCGGAGCTTCTGAGACAAAGCTTCAATTACAAACACAGAAGCGTTTAGAAAGAGGCTTTGCTGTTTAATCTTCTTCTGCGATCAAAGACATCTTGTCCGGACCCTTTAGCTCCGGGGAGTATTTTAAATGGAAACAGGGCGAATGATCTCGAAATGCATCCAATGCCGGGAATAAATCGGGAATATGATATCTATTCATATTCATAGGTGCGGGTGCACGCTTTTCGGGAGAAACGCAACTGCACAGTACCCATCACTTTGAACGTTTCTAGTTCTGCAAATTACAGGCAACGACACAGCAGCAAAGAAGTCACTGTACTGAGACAGCAGAGGGCACTCTGCAATCACCCCAAACCACATTGGAAACAGCGCATCTTCTTGGCTATCAAGCTCATCTGTTGATAGTATGCTTTGAAAAGATCAGCGTTTCTGCCGAAATCTGTCAAAGCTGAAAAAAAAAGAGCTTAACATTTACGCACTATTCTTCTCAGCCAAGGACTCGCTTTTTCCAGTTTTATTTATGACTGATATATGTGGTGTAAATGGGTCAAACCATCTAGCTAAAACGTGTGGTTTTGACTGGTTTTGAGTCGATAATAAAGATTCCTTGCATTTATATAGCTCTTTTCATACGAAGTATAACAAGGTGCTTTACATTTAGGAAGGGGAACAATTATGTAAGTATAAACCCGAGAGAGATCCTCTTACAAAGCTTAATATCTGGAACTGCTAAGTGTATTATGCACGATTGTGTTAAGCGATGGAAAATACATGATCAAAACAGAGGGTATGGTGTTCAAGCGGGATAAAACGCTACTAAATACAATTTCTCTTCATGCACATCTAAGTGAAAAATATCAATACTTTCGATGATTATCACTGTATAATATTCTGCGTCTCAATGAGTGTATCCCCTTTAAAAGGGTCATCATACATTACACAAATACGCCGACATGACTCGCTGTTGTAGATCAAATTCTAGATTGAACAAGCAGAGGAATAAATACAGACTGTCCAACATCTTGATTATTCTGCATTGAAAATTCTCCTTCAGTATCGATCAGATCCACGCGTGACAATATGTGCATGAGTACCGCCTCCTTGTGGACGCTTAAATGCGACGACCACCTGAGAACTGTTCAAACTGAAGTCATTATCGGTGTGTTTTTCGAAAAAGGCACAATAATTATGATTGTTATGTCCGGTTTAAGCAATTAATGTTCTAAATTAACGCTGGTTATAAATTCTAGACCCACTTCTGCCCTTTTTCATCTAGACAATGCAAGAGTAACCTTTTCTCAGTAGTCAGACTTTTAGAACGCAGCTCCTGCCTTATGAAGTTTCAGAGTGGCAGTGTAGACATTTTGATACAATCTCTTAAAAATGATTGACGGTGCTCCATTTAGTCACCGTGAGCCAGACGGACGATTTACAACACGCGTTGTATCGGTTTCCAATGAGCTCGACGTCGCTTCTTTTGTAAACCTGTAATTTTGTCTTTTCTAAGATTATGGGCTTCGTCCGTTCCTACCTGCCTTCGGATCTGAAGAATATTAGAGACAATACAGCCTACCCTTTTATTATTTGTAGACGTGGAATTGAACGCGTCTTGGCGTTTAATGAATATTCGACCAATATTAAGGCCTAAAACAGACTGTAGAGAACATTGTAGCAAAATTATAAAATTAATAACCCGCTTTGACAGCGTGCAATGGAATTATTAATACAACAATCATAATATTTCAAATATCGCCTTTCATGCATTAATTTCTTTCTTCCACCGAACATAACTGAAGGCGTTTATTGACTTCAGAGTGTTATGTAATCGTACGCCAGCCACGAATTAAACTTTGCGGTTTAACACGCAAACAAGACTACATGTGATCGTTACACAACTTTCTACACAGTTTGATGTTTTAGGAAAAAAATCAAAATGCAAAAATTACCTTATGAAGTTTCTTTTATGAATAAAAAATAGGCGAGTCATAATATGTAGGCTACCTTTCCTTCTCTTTTTCATAAAATGATGGAGCACATGATACATTATGTTGAGATTGCAAGACGTTAAATCACTTCGTTAAAGGAATATGATGTAAGACTTCTGCTTCATTCTGTGTAGTTAAATCGAGCCTGTCACACGAACACCGGCCGAACATCAACATGCAAAAGTGATAAAAGCAGTCGGGCCACCTTGACAAAATGATCAAATTGTTACATGAAACGAAACGTGACTGAATAGTGGAAAGTAACACATGACATTTTTAATTAGGTAATATAAATCAATTTCTACGAATTCATACAGCATTTTGTGAGCGTTATATTTCAGTAGGCACCTGCGTTTAGAGATTGATATTTCTGCCCGTTGTTATCAGGAGTAAGGTTAGTATGGTCTTGGCTTCAATGTGATTTAGAGAAGTGTGACACGTCCTATGCAATTAACATTTACCATTTTTTACACTGTCTCGGCATTCTTGGCTATTTATGCAGACTCGTGAATGTCCGTTTTCTACAGAAGGTAGCCTAAACACATAACATGTTTTCAGTGATAACAGGTAAGAGTCCGAATCTCGATGTTAATTTACATCGCGGGAAATACGTGAGTTATGTACGTATCTACGTTGACAGTGAGATCAGACCTTTTTTTCGAACAGATGAATTTAAACACACATTTCTGTCATTTGTCTATGCGTGTTTCACCCTGGATGTCTGAAATATTAAATGTAACAAATAGACATTAAAATGAGAAAAGTACAGTTTCTCACTTTGCAGTATCGACTTCGAATCGGATACACAACAGTTTTATGAATGTAAGGGCATCTATGCGGATTTGGAATCTCAGGCTAAATTAATCTTATCCAACAGCAATAGCAAATTCCGAGGGGAAATTGTATACTGCCGGAGATGGCTAAATATTGTGATCACCGACGTGTCAAATTCATCACATTTTAAAGCGTATCTGTGCTTTTCTGCCATTGACAAGCTGGGTGTCTCTCATAAATCCATCGCACCTCTAGGGCGGTTATTGGATAATGTCAAGTTTATCGAAACGAATTTCCGAGACACAGTTAAGAAATATTTTTAATTTTTAATAATTAATGTTACGGACTGCGGAAAAATGAGGCAAACATTGTCACCCAGAAGGTTTTCTGGATCTCAATTTGAAATTCAAGATTCCTTCCACGTTATTGTGCTAAACCTTTAAAATTTCATTCAATGCGAAGGGCAACTTGGTTGTTATATTCTTCACGGAATATAAGAAGCCCACGTTCAAAAGTTATGGACGTTAAATAGGTAACCGGTGCCGTCACAAAAACAAATATTCATGTAAGTATTTTACCGATGTGACATAAGAGTTTGGCAATCGAACACAGTGGGAAAAAAATCGTCTAATTTCGTTACCTGCCCAAAAGAGAACTGCTTTCACGGGAAGAAAGCGGATAAATGGTGGTTTTTATTGTACCAAATCTGATGTATCTGAATAAATAAAAAAGACCGTTCCGAACTCAACATTGTAAACAAAAGTATTCCATGTACTGAAGTATTATGGATTAGTATTAAGCCTTGCCACTAGGAAATCAATATATCCTTCCTTTGATTTTCTGTAACCATCAGGCTATTGCAAAACAGCCACCGCAGTGTGCTCCACGGTTATATTAAATACGGAAGGTTACCTCTGTCGCTTCTGGCTGCTGCAGTGGTTGTTACGTTTATTTTTCATCGGCTACTTTAGAACATACGTGTTCTAAATTAATTATCGGCTTTAATTATCATGCAACTAGCTATATCTCAAATCTGCCGCAAAATACGCTGTAACAGTTACCACTGCCATTTTAAAATCAGCCAATGGCGTAACATAACATTACAAAAAGGGGTACTCCTCACTCAAAACGGCTTTTGCTATTGGGACACAGTTCTCACGTTTTTAAATTTGACAACATTTTGAGCGAATATCCAATTATATGACAGAACCACAAGTTAACTGATAAGTCATTAATGGACTACCGCATCGTATGAAATATATTATATTTGTGGTTGACAAAAAATGAAATAGGATGCAACGTTGCTTTAAACTGGAAAATGAGGCACAATAAAAGCGTTAGTGAATATATCACAACCCAAGAAATTGAATCCATTGTTTGTAGCCACACGTAAAATATGCGGTTTCAGAATGAGCCGTGAAAAAATCAAAACTTGGCACGAATAAAAATTTGTTTGCCAAAGTGTTCTTCTTCGTATCAACTCCGGTGCTGTGTTAAATCATTTGCTTTTGACATGCGATACTTTTTTTAATTCGGGTCTAAATGGTAATTATGGGGAAAAGGAAACGCAAATCAACATCCAAACTAGTTTTATGTCAAAAACGAAATAAACTATTTGATGGTGTCGTTTACAGACAAATCTATCAAAAATACGAAATAATGATGGCACGATAAACAACAGAAGAAATGTTCACAGTGCAGTGAAGAAATCAATAAATTGATTGAATCCAAACATCCGAAAAAGAGCATTCAGGCACTTCACACACACATCAGTAACGAATGACAATCACCACGTAGGCCCAAAGTAAGATTTTTTTACATTACTTTAAAATGATCGATACTATGAAAAATATAAAATATCCTTTGTATTATATTTTATAAATAAAATTATACTGAGACGCGCTGTAAAATTGAATCGTTATAGAGTTAAATATTAGTAAAACGTCTGCTATTCTGAATACATTTCAGGTATTTGAAATGTAATGTATATGTACAAAAACGTAAGTTAGACAAAACGAATCTAAAAAGATAGAAATAGTTTATCAAGCAAAATCTAATTAATTTCGTCTTGTCTTGGGAAATTATTAGTTTTGCACATTTCGTTTTGTAAAAATGTACGTATTTACTACAGCCATTGTTAGTACAATGTTAAGCAGGCGAATGTAGAAGAGCAGACAGCCCTGAGCAAATTTCGTCTTCCTAAACCGCCTCATCTCAAGCCCCCAGAATCATCACACATACATCTCCAGCAATTTGAGCGGCACGGAATTACGTTTTCGATATTTACATATGTCGAACTTTTCTTCAGACTCTCGAGTGCGATAATCCATATCTGTTGCGCGAAGAAAAACGAGCTGTGCTATCAATTGTTCTACGTTTCCTCTTCGTGATTCAGCTTTACAGACAATACTTTAATAGGAAGGTTTTTAAATGAAACATTTAAAATTACGCTTTCGTTCCCAGAAGGCCAAATCGTCCTAATTTTATATGACTTCGAAAGCTGATCAAAACGTCTAACTCCTCACTCAAAATTGCTTTTGGTCTTTTGGTTTCTGCAATCGAGTACGTACAGTATTTTACTTGGGGCTGTCATGTGTAAAAAAGTTAAATTGCCTATGTACAGTATGCTATGCAAGATGGATCAAAGTTGAGAAAGATGATTTTTGTTCATGATTCTTGAGAGGGAATGTGAATAATTCTCGTTTCCCTAGAAACACACGTCCGCATGTTGGTGCTCCTAGCTGTGGCACGCGAAGTCATTTTGACTCCCAGCGCACGCGAGCGTGCTGTCGTGGTGACGCGCCGCTCGAGATCCTCGCTGATTGCGTGTGCATTTCGCACGATAAAAGTAACGCGGCTTTAAGAAACTGACCTGAGTCGGTGTAGTAGCGCCACACCTGGGCGGGAGTCATTAAAGCCCAAGAATGCGAACCTGTAACCAAAAAAAAAACCCCAACATAGATTAAACGATCCATCTTTGTGTGCCTGTGCGCTTCTTTTAGACCGCTAGCCGAAAGGAGTAATGAGACCACCACTCTCTGTTGTCGTAGTTAGCATCCATCCTGTAGCTAACTTTGCAGTCCAGTTAAGCTAGATAGATGATTGATTAGACAGATATGCGATGCACGTACTCACCAAAGCACAGGCCCATAGCTGCAAGATAAAAATATATCGAGAGACCTAGACCAGAGCCTCAAAATGAAGACTCTTAAGGGACTGAACCGCAAAGATCAGGTTATTCCACAGTGACAAACGCAATCTACAGTTTCAGATGTTTTCATTGCGGGGAAAACAGAAAATAGAATGTTTTTCAATATATGTAAAACCAGTATAAAGGGAAACGCAATTCAGGGTAACAGAGCTTGTCCAATATTACAGAGCTAATCAAGTAAGCAATTCAGTCGTCCCCCCCAGTCCAAAGAACCTTCTTCTTTCCTCTCGTGTCTCTTGCTGCCGTCTTTTATACCTGCAGAAGGCGAGCTAGACGACAGGCAGTGCGATTAGATTTAAAATATGATGTTACAATAATACACAGAGATATCCGTTAACCCCGTGCTGCTGCCGCTGTACGCCTCCGCTTTTAATTACTAATTAATGTAAAACCTCAAAGTTTGAGTTTGCAGATGGCGTCTATACCCCCATTGTGCCAAAGGTAAAACCGCCAGCCCCTCAGACAATCAAGGACAATTAAGCCGCATCTGCTTTGGTGGAAAATGTAAGATGCTGGCGATGCGTCACCTCGGAGAGGGCTTGCGGTCGTCGGCTGAGCTGCAACTCACCTGTTGAGGCATAAGGAGACGATTGTTAGGGAAACCCACAGGGCTGTGTTACTCAGGCGTGAGTCACATTTTGACCAGAAAAGTTGTAAGCTTTCCGCAAATACGAAACCACTGGTGGGCTAGCAGAGGCTTTTCTGTCAGCCCCGCTGTACCTGTGTCACAGCTGCTGGTCGTGAACCAGAGAGCCCGGGATGTCGCGGAGGATAAATGCCCGATGGTTACCGTCTGCCCAAATCTGTTTTTCTTATTAAAAATTATTACGCTGTTTCAAATATATAACTGTAGGGAAAACACTGGGCTTCCTTGCCCTGCTAAAAAGTTTCTTTCTTTTCATTCGCCGACGCTGACCGAAAATTAGTTTTTTTTCTAGTCGGAGGGGGGAAAGTAATGGAAGAGGCTAAATTATATTATATATAATTATATATTTTTTTCGTATATTGCGTACAGGGAGACTGTCTAGGCACCTTTATTAAGCATTCAATCGAGCTATTGCTTGTGCTATAAAGTCACAAAGAGAATTCCGACAGACATCCAGAACCAGATGAGACAATCTGTTAACCTGCATTATTTTGTCAATGGACCAAGCATCCACATTGTCAAAGGTTTTTTTTTTAAATCTAGAGTCATGTGTTAAAAGCAGGTAAATCCACTACCAAAAACCTAGTTTGAAGTCTGATACTAAAATGTGCATTATACTACCACTGAAATTCTTTCTACATTTGTTTGTTTTACTTTTATTTTTGAAGGGTTAAAATATTTTAAATTTAATATAACACAAAGCCATTCTTTCTGGCTTCTTTCTGCCTGTGGGAGATAAATAGGACTAATACACTTTTGTACAAATGACACAGGCTTATAACAGTTTCCATGACAACTCATGGCCCTTCTTTGCCTATAGAAAGAGGAAATGACCTTCGCCTGACCTTTGTCACAGAGAGATGCTTGAAAACAATCCAGCGCGTGCTCAGAAAAGACCTACACTTTCAATGAACGAGGATTCAGATTTTACAGCTCAGGAGAATTTCTCCCTAGGTGTCTAATCAGAGCTACCTCTAAAGAACTTTAACAGCCTGTTGGAAGAAACTGGGCAACATCAGCATGTCTCACTCTTCAGTCACAGGTACTTTAACTGTAAATCCTTCCTGGTACTAACAGTCACAAACACCATGTATATTTTTTTTGCTGACCAAGCTTTCACCAAAAGCTTACAAAGGACAAATGGGAGTTTCTCTTTACTTAAACAATAAGAAAAATATACAGTAAGCCCATCGTTGGTGACCGGTAAAGAAGTTCATTGTACAGAGGTCTGCATAAATGTTTCTCTGCTTTTAAAATGTTTGAGCAACATTTAATGATTGTGGTCATTCTGATTCACACAAATTACCGGAAGCAAAGGGAAATGTTTGACCCCCCTACGAAAGTATGAAAAGTAGCAATGTGCATGCCCATGACCTCACACTGTGAATCTGATCTGACCATGCTTACCTGTCATTATAGCATTACATTGTCATGACCATGTCTTACATGATGAAGTGGCCATCAGGTAATGTGTGAAAACATGGCTTAAGTCCAGGTCACTGCAGATCTGAATAAAAAAGCCAGGAGGAAGTGCTAAAGAGTGCTGTTGTCTGCTTACATTGCACACTTTCACACTACATAACAGCTTTCCCTATGCAATCGATGTAAAGGGAGCAGCTCTCCCTTTCCAGCAAGCACACTGGCCACAACAGATAACAGCCCTGCGTCCACGAATAAGAGCCTGTCAAACTCAAGCCCTCCCACCCCTGAACACCAGTAAATAATCAATACACTGATCTGGGGCCCCCATCAGTTCTCTCATTTAAAGAGCTCTTCTTGTCTCACGCTATTATGCCATGATCCCAGAATTCCCACACCTGCCTGAATCCGATCAGCTTCCGATCTTCCGGGGGGAAAGGGCAGGAAATCCAACAGAGCTAACGGGCCAGTTCGTGATCTTCTGCCCCAGTCGGAGGGGTAGAGGGTGGTCCAGACTCACAATAATGTTTATGGGATGTAAGTAAATGTCCAATAATATGTTTGTATTGTCAATGACTGTAAATGTTGTTATAGTATCTGCTTTCCTAACATTGTAGTCAATCTGTTATGCCAATAAAGCTCTTTGAGTCTGAAAATTTGAATACAAATCTGATTCTTCTTCCATAGACACCCCCAGGCTTTAAAATCCTTGCTTTCTAGATCAGAAAGGCCTACCATGTGGGATTTTTAAAATGTCACTGACTCACAGGAGTCAATAAGGGACAGAGGATAGTGGCTTGGATGGATTTATAGCAATCCAATCACAAACACCCCTAGACAGGCCAGAACAGCAATACGCCAGCAATTTTTGTCGCCATTAATTTTTCTTAAGGTTTTCCCAATCCTGTCCGCAATCTGACAAAGAGCAGCATTCCTAACCTGATCTTAATCATTCCTGCCATTTCCAAGCAACACCTCTCTGGATTGATTGTCTGTTTGATTGGTCGGCAGATCAATGCAAAAAAATCCGGTCCCATTCATAATGCTGCTAAGTGACTAACCGTTTGGGGAGAAGAGAAACGCGATCGATAACAGAGGTGTACGACTCTGGCCCTGCCAGCAAGCAACCTGAAAACAGCTGTAGCTGAAGCTGAAGGCCAGAGTGCCACGCAATGTTTATTTTCTCTCGTGCGAAAAGGAGCAAAAAAAAAGGCAGTCTCAGCAGGGAAGCCAGTTAATCTTTTGAGAACCTTACAATCCCCCCCAGCTCGTGTTTCCGGCAGCTAGCAGGAAAAAAGACAATTGCTTACTTACTGGCAAAAGCCCCCCTCGCCACTCCTCGTGCGCAGCGCAAGAAGGGAACTGAATCAATGTGACAGTCGGCTTCAGAACATTGGACAGCGCTGGGAAGCAGGGAAGCAGGGAGAGAAGAGCAGCCTGACCTTCCTGGCACGAGCCAGATCAGTGCTTGTCCAGGACCTGAGGGAGGCTGGCTTTGCATGTCCCAGCTGTAGTTTTTCCCCCCCTCTCTTGAGATTTCTTCTTCTCTTGAGAGCATCCTGCTCTCGACGTGATCAACACAACCCATGTGGCTCCGGTACCTTTAAGAAGACTGTGCCATGCCACATGAGGTCTGGAGGGTTTCTGAGCTCTGAACACATACGGCCTCTGGTCTGATTACAGGGCAGCGGGCTGCTTGCTCTGCCTCATTTTCAACCATCCCGATGTTGCCGATCCTCCCCACAGAACCAACATCGAATGTTTTCTCTCTGCAGCTGCACTTAAATCTCCGTCAGCTTATAAAACAACACTCTCATGTTACAGAAGTACTGTATAAGGGCTATTTCAGTCTGTTCAGCAGTGAGCAACTCTGCCTCCATTGGTCCCTAGGGACATGTAGATTTAATTATTTTCCCTTTCAGTACTTGATTGCATTCAGTAGGTGTTATTTGCTAATAATAAAACACCTTTAGGACGTTCTGCTAATAAATTAAAATAAAAAATTAAATGAATCCCATTGCTGTGGAAAAAAAAAACATTCCTCACATAGTATGAGCTAGTTGCAATTGGAAAATGCCTGATTTCAAGCATGCAGAGGAAATAAAATTAAGGAAGTCAAATAAAACTACAACAAATAGCAACGACGTATAGTAGTTAAGATATATGGGTAGTTTCATTTTTCACAAACAGATGAATAATTATTATCTGATAAAAAAAAATCGTCTACTGAATTAAAACTACGGACCAAGTTTAACTTCTGCTCCATTCGATCATGTTCTGTTGAGTAACTGCTGAAGAGAAGCTAATGTATTCACATTGCAGTCACGAACTTCAAAGTTCCTGTAAATGAAAGCACTAATCTACAAGGCTAGCCTCATTAGTTTGTGGCGTTCACGTACAGTAACTACCATAGCGCCCAAATTCAGGATATTTTTTGTTTTCAGTCCGCGGCCGGAAACCGTTGGAAGGTCTAGAGCTCCCTCTCGTGGTTAGAAGGTAGATTATTTCTTGACGCCAAATACAGCCACTGTTCTCCGATTTTCCGAATATCTTCGGTCTGTTTATATTCTTAATGTCAGAAAGTGAAACTGAAATCAAATTTACTGGAGAAAATTTAGCTATCAGCTCATACGAAACATCTTTGCTGAGGTTATTTTTCTCTCCTCCTCGACTGCTACACGAATCACACATAGACACAAACGGACAAACTCGTCACAAATGGAGAGAAAAACGTTCACTAAGAGTGCGAGGTGCTCTACTGGGGAGTGTATAATGTCATGAATATGCGTACTATTAACACTGACCATTTACCGCCCATTTAAGGTACAAGATGGAAATTTTAATCTGTCCTTTCAGGCTGTTTCCATAATCTAGCTGGCATAACGTGGCTAGTAATTGCCGGCCCCCTCACGTAAAATGCAGCAAAGAGCTTTGGGTTGAATTTAAAGTATTTATATCAGTGTGGGCGTGATCTGTGGTATTAAAGGGATGATTTATTTTATTAAAATGGAAATGGGTTTCACTGTATTGGAGGGCTTTGGCACAATGGTGGTTGGTACAGCATGCATCTTGGGTGCAGTTTCTTTCCTTCAGAGTCTGCACATCTCTTGCCTTTATCAGGAATAATGAGCTTTCTGATTATGGACGGAATATTGGGAGTTAAGATTGGCACAGCAGTTGCCAATTGCTGCCCCACAGCACTGGGGCCTTGGGGTGCTATCTGCGTGGAGTTTTATGTTTTTCCTGTATTCAGTGGAATTTGTCTGGGTGCTCCGCTTTCCTCCTACAATCCAAAAACATACTAGCAGGTTTATTGGCTTCTGAGAAAATTGTGTGTGTGTGTGTGTGTGTGTGTGTGTGTGTGTGTGTGTGTGTGTGTGTGTGTCTTTGTCTGCCCTATGATGGACTAGTGTCCCGCCCCAGGTGTATCCTGCCTTGTGCCTGTTGCCTGCTGGGATAGTCCCCAGCTCCCCTGTGACCTTGTATTGGGTAAAGTGCTTAGAAAATGAGGGAATGGTTTGGGCAGATCTCCCATTGAAATTATTGTCTACTACTACAAAAAGAAAAAGCTCAGCCAGCAAAGCACACAAAGGGCACATTTACAGAGGTAGTACTAATAGATTTATTCCAACAGCAGAAAGGTTGCCAAAGCAAATTTTAGGGCATTCTTTGGACAGATCTTCCTCTCTCAATCTGAGGAAAATCCAGCAGAACTGGTCAGGAATTTCTCCCGCCTCAATCTGGCCCTCTCCCTCTCGGCTCTGCTCCTCCTCACCACTCTCCTCCTCGGGGGGCTGTCCTCGCTCTGGGAGCTGCAGGCCCTCTCTGTGCTCAGCCTCCTTCTTTTGCAGGAGGTTTCTTCGCCTCCACCTGCTCTGCGCTTCCCGCCTGCCAGGCCTTGGGGGCTGAGCCCTGGAGCCGGTCCGGTCGCGGGGAGTTCATAGAGCTGCCTGTAGAGAGAGCCACACCGCAGGCCGCGTATCCAGCTGTTTTCCAGATGCACCTGCAGGGAAGCCAGGCTTCCCTGCTGCTGGAAGCAGCTGCTGCATCTGTACAAGGTCCCACCAGCCGCGTTTTCTCTGAACGAGCGGGGGCGAATGAAGGAGGCAGCGAGATGCTCTGAGCCGGGATAATCAGGATCCAGCTCCACGCTGCTGGCTAGAGACTCGGCCTCCCAGGACTCTTCCTCTAGGCCACGCAAGCGAGAGAGATTCTCCGAGCTCCCTTCTCCTGCTGCAACGGGGTCGTCGTCCGTGTCTGTGAAAGACTGGATGGCACAGTCCCAGCAGAACGCGAGAGGCCTCTCCTGGCTGAAAAGGGCCGAGCCGCTCTCCAGCAGGCATATGCCCAGAGCTAGGCCATCCTCAGGGCCGCTCATGGAGCAGGTCTCAAGGGGAGGCTGGGAGAATCCAAGTGTATCCTGGGACATAGCTCCCGTTTCTTCCTGCTGGAGGCCTGGACTCCAGGGCGGACTTGTACCCTCCGGCTCACTCCAGAAGGAAGGGCTGCCCCAGGAGCTGAACTGGGCCATGGGCAGGGAGCAGGGTGTCATCCCCATGGACTCGGCATGGGAAGGCACGAGCTCCAGCTCCTCAGAGTTACTCAGACAGACAACTATCCAGGAATCCTCATCCAGGTTCAGGCTTTGGGGGCTCCTCTCTCCCTCCTCGATCGGGGGGACCAGGGGTTCTGGGTAGCTGGACAGGGCTCCCGGGGTAGATGGGGCGGAAGGGGTAGAAGGCAGAATGGGGATGAAGTGGGTGTCATTCGGATGAAGAGAGCATGATTCATTCAGGCCTGGGAAAGGGGCAGGACTGCAGCGCTCAGAGCAGCTCTCAGAATTATCAACACTGTGCTGGAGTGGCAGAGACATCCCAGGGGGTGAACATAGGCTTCTGGGGCTGCTAGGATAGGGATCAAAGGCTGAACTACAGCTTGGTATCAGGACGTCCCGTGGCAGCGGGAATGCAGGTCCACACTCTGTGAACAGCAGATTAACAATTGGCAGTTTTTTTAACTAATGGGATATCCAAGAGCCCAATTGTAACCTTTAATTTTAATTTCCATAAAGCTGTAAAATAGAGGAGTGTCAATCTTTTGAAGTTGAGGCAACAGCTCACAGAAATACAAACTCATATGAAACAACCCGATTAAATGATCCAGCAAATGAAAATGGTGTTTCGGGGAGTGATAATTTGGAGGAGTTACATAATTTACTTTAGGTGCAGGTGCATGTGCATTAAGTTTAAACAGAAATAATGTTCTGAAAAATGTAAGATCCTTCGATAGGCTCTTACCTGAGAAATCCTCCCTTTGGTAAAGGAGTGAAGATTTTGGGGTGATCCATTTTAGAGGCTGAAAAGGCCAGTCCTCTTGAGTGCTGTGTGTGAAATACTGTGCCAAGTTGTCTGCCCACAACTTGAAGATATTCAATAGAATGTTTGACGTGGTTTCCTCGGAGATCAGATGTTTTTACATCTGCATTCCGCGACATCATAGAATGCATTGTGACATCATGATGAACACTCCAACTAAACAACATGCTAGGTATCCAACATGCTAGGGGTCTCCCACCAGGAGGTCTTACAGATCACTCTAAATCTACTGCGCTCTAAAGATTAGGATCTCTTCTACATTATTGATCAACTAAACGATGTATTCCATTAAGGGGCCTCTGGTTGTTGTTCTAAAGGATTTCTACATTGTGTCATTTAACAACTTACTTATTTAGCTGATGACAGTTAAATTGTCTTTAGAAGTTGATGTCTGAATGGTTACCTATAAAACCTGCTGGAGAGGGGGTCTTCAGCACGAGGGCTGGAGACACCTAATTTAGATCCACAATATCAGCGCTAGTTCACCCCTCAGTGGAGGTCTCTTCCTGCAAAACAACCTGCCTTATAGATTGCCACATGCACACTGGGTGTACTGTACATACACTAGATGTCACTAGTGCTCTGCTGCAAACTCGAGTTTCCTGAGCCCTTGGAAATCATTGAAATAATTCAATAATTTCACTAGTGTTCTTACACGTATTCCACTTTTTTTTTTGTATCCAGTGACATATAAAAAGATATTATAAAGAAATAGTATTTGATTAATTTGTGGTGTTGCTTTAATGGTGCATGAAGATGGACGCTAAGAGATCAGCTACACTATTGATATGCGCGAAATTATAAAATGCTAAAGGTTGTGGTTCAAAAAGAGCACAGTATATAAAGAGTATATAATTAACACAGTTTAAAAAAAGTATATATTTAATTAACACAGTTATAAGGATGTTAGCATAACAAGAGGCCAAAGACGTAGCCAGAAAACACTGCATACTGTGTCAATGTCAAAAATAGGAAGCACCTGTCAAGAAAATAAGTGAATAATGCTGAAAAGGGTGCAGAAGGAATTAAGAAAAATGGCAGACAGACACAGAGTACAGTAGGTAATTGATTTTAAATTAAATTGCAAAACACAATTTTTTATGTACTCCTGATGTAGTGGAACACAAGTATGGACTGCAGAGGTGTTCTGTCATGCTAAGCAATGATTAATTCTGTTCTAATTATGTGCTGGGATTTTCTGCTCATCTCGTGATAATTAATTTTGAAGCGCTCAACATCTAATTACACAGCACGATGTGGAGTATGTTGACTTCTGTTGATTTTTTCCTGACAATGTGATGGCACGCAGTCGGTGAGCAATGTGTGAATCATTGCTCTAAAATGTCGTGAATCGGCACATCGTTAGAAATCCTTTTATCCTGTTACTTGGATTGGGTGGTTGTTTTCCGGTTTCACATTTACGTTCTAAAACACATAGACATCCAAAGCCCCAGAAGAAACGAATTACTCTGTTTCTGCAGGCATGTGTTTGAAAAGGTGATGTATATACTGTAGATTTTGGAGATTGAGTACATTTTTTGGCCTCCTTCTGGGGAATTGGTCCCTGTGGCGCACTGTCTCTGTAGAGCTGTTAGTGCTCCTGCGCGACGCTTCATTTTCCTGGGGCAGACGGGTTAAGGACAGCTCCCTCCCTGTGTTCCACCTCGGCCTTCAGCACACACCCTCAGACGCTGGCTGTGGTTCCACAGTAGGATGTGGGAAATTAGAAGAATCAGACACGTAGAAAAAGACCTTTTTCTACAAATAGAGGCACACAAAACACTCTTCACTGGAGCCTTGGGTTTCACTTTTCATTGCAGCATGTTCCCTCATCTTGTTATCTTCTACCCAACCAACCTTAAGGAGAGGTGAAGAGAACACGAAAAATCCAATTTAACTTCAGCGACATCAGTCTCATTGCTTGTTAAGACTGTAAAAATATAAAAGCCGATGTGAAATTATAACTAGAGAAGACAAATGTTTTGACGGTACTCCAGACAGACCAGAGCAGGATTACGTTTCTCATGCAAATGTGTACTGAATATTTATGAACTATTCAAGCACACCTATGATGAATTCTAATTCTATAAAGAATGAATTATGCTTCCACAAAAGCGAAAACATAATGGAAGAAGATTTCAAGGCCAGACAAAGCTGGTAATGAACACAGGCAGGGCGTTGTTTCTTTCTATGTGCTCTTAAGGATTCTGTGACACAGTAACAAACAACACAAAATGCACTCAATGCAAAATACATTTTTCTTGCTGGTCATGACCAGTTCTACTGGTCATGAAATGAGGTCGCCACCCACCTCAGTCACACACAACAAGAAATTTTCTTTCCCCCTTCCTTAACAGCTTGTGTCAAATAGCTTGCGTCTTCCTCTTTTACTGGCAAACTAATACATTATAGTGGTATTAGGGTACCACTGTCCAGAGCCCAGTGGAAAAATAAAAGCAAAGCTCATGATTACCATTACCTGCAATGGCAATGGCAGAAATGTGGAGCTGCCGTATGCTCAGAGAGAGCTCCTTTGTCCACAGACCATTCATTTCATCTCACTGCCCACCACTCATCTAGAATCTTTGCAGGAAGTCCACCAAGACCAAACCAATTTGCCTTGTTGCGTCACAGTAATAGTATTATCACCATTAGGTCATGATATACTGCATAATATACAGGGAATTGGCTCAAAAAGAAATGACTACTTTATTAGGACACAAAAAATGACATCAGTTGAAACATAACCACAACAAGATTACCATCCTCACGGGACATCTAAAAATTCTAATTTGAAAAGCACTAGAACTTCAGTGCGTTTTAGTATTATATGCATTACATACAAGTGATAGAATAACGTGGAAACTATAATGTGAAAATCCTCGCTGAGCCTAATTGTTTGAATTAAAAAAGAAGTGTAGCTTGTTCTCCAGGTATGTAACTGTGCAGGAGAATGTGTAAATGTGCGTCACGATCCCTGGGTTCAATTCCTCTTCACATCCCTGTGGTTCTATCTACCTGGAGTGTGTATGTTGACCCTGTGTTTGCCTGGGTTTCCTCCCACAGTCCAAAGACACACTCGTAGGTTAATGGGATTCTGGGAAAATTGACTATTGTGTGTCTGTGCGTGTCCCATCCTGTGTGTAGCCGGTTTTGCACCTGTTGCTTGTCGATGTCACGATCGCTACTCCTCCTCTTAAGGGCGCTCCAGCCCTCCCTTGTTCTGCCCCATTACCTGCACCTGTTTCTGATTTCCGTTCCCCCTTAAAAGCCAGACGCAGACGTCACCCGAGGTTCCTCGTTGAGTTCCGTTTCGTGAAAACCCGGGATCCTGCTGCGTCTGGCTCCGTTATGGTTTTAACCCTTCGTTCCTGATTCCTCCCGCCGGTCCCGACCCGGCTCCTGGTTTTTAATTCTTTCGGATGGATCGTCTGGCTTTGGACTACTCTTCTGTTTTGGATTTCGTCTTTGATTTTTTTTGCCCCGGACTCACTTCCCCCGGACACCTGCTGTGTCCTCACCAACCGGATCGTGTCGTCTGCAGAGGTCCCAGAAAGAACGGTTTCGTGACAGTCGGGTTAGGCTCCGGCTCCTCCACAACCCTGTACTAGAAGTGGTTAGAAAATAGATGGATGGAGTGTCATGAAGTGGCCATAACTAGATATTTTCACAGAAGCCCAAAAGATAGATAGATAGATACTTTATTGATCCCGTGAGGGAAATTGCAGTGCAACAGCAGCTTAACACAGCCACAGTGTAACGAACTATATAATAATAGTACAATACATACAATATAATACAAGAGTTACTCACAGTCTGGACGCACAAGAACAAACTAGAACAGAACAGTACACAGAAAATCGTATCACACTCATATCACACATATGAATATAAATATAGATGTAACTATAGATATAAATATAAATGTATTGCACAGGTCCCTGGCATATATTGCACAAAAAGTGGTTGTAAACGGGAAAAAGAAAGAGAACAGATGTAGCAGTAGATGTGTAGATGCGTTTAGTCCAGAAACAGGTCACTGTCGATGTTGCCTCTGCCAAGACGCAAGGTGGATGCATTGTACAGTCTTATGGCAGACGGCAAGAATGACCTCCTGTAGCGCTCCCTGTCGCACCGTGGATGAATCAGTCTATTGCTGAACGTGCTCTTCATTCCTGCAAGCCTGTCATAGAGGGGATGGGAGAAGTTGTCCATGATGGCCTCTAGTTTGGACATCATTCTCCTCTCAGCCACTACCTCCAAGGAGTCCAGGTCAAACCCAATGACAGAGCTTGCTCTCCTGATGAGCTTGTTCAGCCTTTTGGAATCTGCTGCTCTAATCCCAGAGCCCCAGCACACCACTGCGTAGAAAATGGCACTCGCTACCACCGACTGATAGAACATGTGTAGCATCTTACTACACACATTGAAGGACCTGAGCCTCCTCAAGAAGTAGAGTCGGCTCTGTCCCTTCTTATAGATGGCCTCGATGTTCTTAGACCATTCCAGTCTATCGTCGATGTGCACTCCCAGGTATTTGTACGAGTCCACCATCTCCACGCCACTCCCATGGATGTAGACAGGAGTAGGTTTGACCTTTTTCCTCCTGAAATCTACCACCAGTTCCTTTGTCTTTGTAACATTCAGTTCCAAGTGGTTCACCCCACACCACTCCACAAAGCTGCTGACCAGTCCTCTGTACTCCTCCTCCTGTTCACCCTTGATACATCCCACAATTGCAGAGTCATCTGAGAACTTCTGCAGGTGGCATGACTTTGAGTTGTACTTAAAGTCCGAAGTATAGAGGGTGAAGAGGAATGGAGAAAGAACTGTCCCTTGAGGTGCCCCTGTGTTACTCACTACCTGTTCAGACACACAGTTCTGAAGTCTCACAGACTGTGGTCTGCCTGTCAGGTAGTCAGTGATCCACGAGGTCGTGGAGGCATCGACTTGCATCTCCTCCAGCTTCCTCCTTAGAAGTAAGGGCTGGATGGTATTGAAGGCACTGGAGAAGTCGAAAAACATGATCCTTACAGTGTTGCCAGCCCTGTCCAGGTGTGAGTAGGCCCTTTGAAAGTCAAAAGACTTTCTTTTAATTTTTAATACAATTATTAAAAGTGAACAGCTTTCTTTGAAAGATGAATTAACGTCATTCTGTGTCACATTCTGGTAGGAGCCTTTGCTGCTCCTGTGAATGTTCCGTCATTTAAATGGCTGCAGCTTTTGCCAGGCTGCATACTGATGGCAGCATTGCACTGCTCTTTTCCCATCTCATTTAGACCCTGTCAGTTTTTAAAGTTCGTAAAGGCACAGTCAAAAGAAAGGTCTTCTAAATGAGAAGACAATGTGTCCTCTGTAAATAATTTTAAAAATGTATCAAAAGTGCAGGGCAAAAGTGCCGTGATAAAGTGAATCTGCTTGTGGACATAATAAATGCATGCATACACACAGTCCCATGCAAGTTTGCAATTATTTTAGGAGCTTGGTTTGGTATTTTGTGCTGTCCTTTGTACTTCCTAGATATCTTCAACAGCACTGCTGGCCCTTGAGACATTACTTTGAGTTTTACTGATGCATCAACACCTTAAGGCTTAATGTCACTGTCATTTGAAAGCTACTGTTGCTGAGTGCCAGCAGCACTCACTCAGATCAGTCACAGAGGAGAGAGTGGTCACATGAAATTGGGATCATTGCATTGTGAAGAGATAATCAATTTGCAAGCTGTGATTATCCGGCAGTGTCTTTTTGTTCGGGAGATGTATACAGAAGCTTCTTCCTTTGAAACAGTTCACTCTGTAACGGCTATCCCAGATTTTTGTCTTTGCAGTATCTCAGTCATGGCCAAGAATGAAATCAACAGAATAAAACACTCATTTTATATTTGCATTTGGTGCAGATTGAGCCTCCTTAAGAGTGGCACATAGCCATTTCATTTTTTTATTTTTTATGGGTACATTAACATGGATGGCTGTGCAACTGGTTAACTGTTTATGTGTTCTCATAACTGCTAGGAAAAAAGAACAGCCCCAGACAAACTCAAAGACTTAGAGTACTTACTGTACAAATGGCGTAATATGGAGACAGATATCCATTGGTGTGGAGCTCTTGTGCTGGATTTTAAATCCATTTTGAGTACAACATAACATCAGTGTTTTAATCATCCGGTTTAAAACTCAAGGTTAAGAGACTCCTGTCAATTCCATGGATGTGAATTCACAGGCGCTTCTTACGTAACTTATCATTGCTTCCTAATGGACAACATCATTGATTCCTTCCTAGATACCACTCCATGAGTGAATCCACAGGAAGTCCATATGATCAAGACAATATTACAGAATATTCAGTTAACATTTACAATACAGAAACGAAGAACATTACAGGTTACTTTTTAGCTTAAGTGGCTGTGGATATAATTTATACACAAAGACCAACATACTTAAAAGCACTATTTCTTACACAGGAGGCTTTAGAATTGTATTTCCATTTCCCCTACATGACCTCATGCATAATACACCACAAATCAAGAAGAAGCCATAGCTGTTGGCCTCGTACTGCTGAGTTAATTACGTTTTAATGGCCTTTTTTCACCTGGGGCGGTTTTACTGAAAAGACAGTGTGCTGAAAAGGATAAAATTGGTGCCCAATTTAAAGACTTTTTTTTTTTACTGATGGTTAAATAAACATTAAGGACCAGAACCGGATCTGGAAGAACCACCACACCATCAAAGACTGGGGGAGAAGTACTACACTCAAACACAAAGTAAAAAAAAAACAAACATCCAGTACAGTCATTACTTGAATGCATCGGATGAGACAAAAACACATTTAGAAAAAGTATAACATTTTTTTTCAAAGAAACACGCTTCATGATTAAACTTGAAAAATGGCTTTGGTCTTATGCACTAGTTTGCCTTGATCTGCTTTTGTGTCATGATATACAGCTGTCTGTTCCCAGCCCGGGGTACCAGTTTCATCTCTCCACATACCAGATGGGACTTTTTAGTGTTCTCATTTGTTCTTCTAACATACATGGTAGATTTTTTTATTAGGCTGCTGTGCCTGGTTTATTAATAACAATCTTTATGATTAATCCTATGTATTTCAATCAATGCCAGAGAACTGTGAATTTGTTAGTTGCAAAAAAGAACTGTAATATTACAAAGGATTCTCTAAGAAATGGTATCACCAAGAATATCCCCTAAATCAGGAGGAAAACAATGAAGGGTGTATGAGTTTACACACTAGGAATTCTGCCCCTAAGATAGCAATAACAATTTAAACATTTTTACAGATATATCTCCTAATGACACTCTTTTTGAAAAATAAACCCAGTATATTATCTTAAAATGAACGTTGACAATGTATCATACCTTTGTCTTGCAAAGTAATTCTCCTGAAAAGAAATAGTTGTCCTGGTACATATTAATACCAGTGTAGCTATTATAATGTGTTTAGGAAAATGTACATGCATCATTTTTTTAGAGACTAATCACATTTAATGTTTTTACTATTTGTATTGTTCTTTATTTTGAAAAAAAAACACAACAAAATTAACAATACAGGCATACCATAATAAAGCATTCTGGCTCATAAGGTCATTTCAGTGCTTTGTGGTGACCTTTGCCTCCAGCTGAATACATTAGCTGTAAACTCCAGTGTATACAAGGTATTATGTAATTGATTGTATCATGTACGTATAAGACAATTCCTGGATTTGATTTTTGTGTCATATCTTTTATCTAAGTATTTCATCCTCTAATCTGAAGCATAAAAAATCTGTTTTCAAACCTGGCATTACAAACCATAGTCATTCTTATTTATAGATCTGTACTGTGCTAATGTAGCACAGCCTCACTCACACCAAGCAGTGGTGCCTAGCTGTATAGGACAAATGCCCTTTTCACTAAGTCATAATTATTTATGTGCACATCTATAGCACACAGATAATGCCTTAATTAGCTGAGGCTAAAGTCAGTTTCAAGCAGAACCAACCCCTTCATGTGAATTCACTGAGTTGGGAAGTGATTGGAAATCTCAAAACCTGGGTTAATGAACTCACCTGTCATTAATTATGGTCAAACAATTTCTCCATTTTGTTTAATTTCACTAGTTATTATTCATTTTCACCTTTACACCATGTTAAAACACAAGGGTGTTAACCTCTTCCTTGCTTTCTAATGTAGAAGGAAAAAAGACATAAGATTAACGTGATAGTTAAATTGCAATTTCACTTAATAGTTGTTGGCAAACAAAATTCAGGTTGTAATGAAAATAATTTGCAAGTACATTTTCCTATTTCCCCAAAATGGATGTCATGTACCTTAAATGAAGACCATAATTTAAAATTATGTTAGCCCACGTTATTAGTTACCAACTTAGATACAATGAAGTCTAGATACCCATAGCTAGAGATTAAATACACATCCCCAGCAGGAACCCATCTTATCTTGGAGATTGTGCCCATTTATTTTCAATTAGTTTTCCAGTGGCCTTTTAAAAAAAACAATTTGCACATCAAAGATGTCAGAAAAAACACACATTACTGCATCAATGAAGGCTGCTAGGAATACTACCCACCTGTGTTTTGAGACTGAATCAATAAAAATGATCTTTACTTCCAGAATGCAAAAAGGACAATTTTGTAGTCTGATGACAAAAAATAAAATATAAATGAAAGCCAGAAAGTACATTATGCTCTGAGCACAGTGCGTGTTCTAACTTTCCCTTTTCATTACTGTTCCTATCTGATTTTGTTTAATTCAGATCAGGATTTTGGTCTTTACATATTGTTTCTGATTGAAATAAAAATGTTTTTTCCTTTGTTCAATAAAACAGTGGTGGTAAGACGCCTTGAAACCACACAACATCTTTTCTCTTTTTATTATACAATTTCTTCCACCAGCAGAAAGTGCTCCATCTCAGTGGGCCGTGATTAAGGTGTGAAGTTTGTATAGGCACTTGAGATTCAGTGGACAGACAACTTTTAGTTGTTGTCCCTCAGAAAAGATTGGTAGATTTCCCAACATCCAAACTTAATGTTTTAAAATCTTTCTATTAAACCCAGCACCAAACATTACAGATAATAATTTTCAAGGCAGTTTTCTGTTTTTATACAAAGATTTTCTTAAATATGCAAACTGTAAAAGTTAAATGGAATCAAATATTATGTAAGTAACACCTGAACAAGAGGTAATTATTACTTTTCAATTATTTACGTTATTATATATGTTTTCTAAACAGAAATTATTGTTTTTCTAGTTCATACAGATTCAGGATGTCTGAATGTAAATCCTTTATTTTTTATTTATTTTTTCTCCAATTTCCCTCATTAAATGTTATTTATCTGCCTGTCAAAGACCCAGCCTGCACCAGGGGATGAGACTGCAGGGGTTCTTATGGAATTTAAAATTATTTGTCATGCTGACAGTATCCTTGCTGGCTCATAGCACATACTCACAAACCAGAGGTGTTGAATAATGCAAGATTAGCAGTAAAGTAAAAAGTCGCCATTAACTGTGCCTGGTCATACTGACATTGTTTCCCTTAAGTTTACCCCTGCTAAGAATAAGTATCAGTCTTTAAGAGGCACTGTTCCTACTTTCCATGGAATATCTCTCTAAAATGCTAAATGATTAACAATAGAAAATTGCCTTTCATTCAACAACTCGAATGGAGAGGCTGTCTTACCCCTGCCTGGTCTGGTATGATCTTGTCTATCCCCCAAAAAAAACTGGGAACAAAATTTTTCCATCTTTAAAATGCATCCCACTTTTCATAAGTCAAAAACTGCATTTTGTTCAGCAGTAACAATTACGTTAAATATACTATATAGTTTAAATTATAATATGATGTGTTCATGTGTTATGCACACATTCAAAATAAGCATGTTAACACTTGGACAGCACATTAACTTATCTTAATTAACCAACTGATTGATCTAATTAAGCCATTTGGAGCTGGAAGAAAACCTAGAAACTACTGTAGCTCTTCAGGACCATGGTTGGACTGGTCATATATTGTCATATATTGCCTATACAGTATATTACATACTGTATATACCCATATATTGTGGGTTGGCAATATATGGCTATCTGAATATTCATCTGAAAATTAGCACAGTACAATCTGACTTAATCTGACAGGAAATAATCTGTACTTTCCAACCATACATAGCATGATAATGTTCTCAGTGCGAGAACAAACTAGCTTTTAGATATTTTCTCCCAAGGCAGAGCAAGACACGAATAATTATTCACTGCCTTTCTCTAACCTTGTAAATTATTCAATAATTCATTCTATAAGCCTCCTTCCTTTATGACCTGCTATATATTTATATATAAAAATAAACCTTAGTGTACGAACCAATATTTCCAGAAAGTAATAGATACAGCTTTCACACTGAACAGTTCCATTTTTAAAGAACTGATATGCCGTATAGACGAAATCACTTAGGATAAAATGTTATATGAAGGAAATTTCTGTGGTGAAATGGAAAGTGGAAGATTAGAGGTGATTCTGTACGAATGATAGGTCTTGAAAGACTTGTAATAAAAAGAGTGACTGCTACAGATATGACATCTTCCTACATTTTTCTTTCTGTAAGACTATTTAGGCAAAATACAGATCTGACAAAATGATGCGTAGATAGCATTACAAAAAAGAAAGATCGAATAAATTGTACGGTGAACATGCTTTTGACAAAAAGAAGCATTAAACTGTAGTTCAGAAGTACAGTACCCCCTCTATTTTAAAATTTTGCTCGCAATACTAGTGTTAAAGTTTCCATGTACAGTATGTTTTCCTGTAAATGATGTACCACAGTAACTACCTTTTTCCAGTACAAGACCATCTAAAAATACATTCATTTTGGCTGACAAATTAAAATTTAAAATGTGTTCCTGCTCTTCACTGCATGTTGCATCACTTGCTGTCAATGCAGCACTGATTTATAGGATTGTTAGATTGCTTGTAAAGTCAGCCTTGGATCATAAAAAAACTGATGAAATACGGAAAAAATATTGTTTTGAGAAAACAGTATAAAGATAATATGTTCTATAATTTGTAAACACAGGTATGTGTATTGATTTTGATTATACTTCACATATACAGTATATATATATGCTTTAAAACATCCTAATATGTTTTAAATAACTACGGTATATGTTGTTTAATTATAGATCCTTTGGGGAATCACATCAGAAATGCACTTGCCGTGCCATGAGACTAAAATACTTCATCAATGAGCTTTAGAATGTTGTGCAACACTGAAAAAGTGTTTTTTAATGGAAGCCAGCGTACTAAGCTAAAACAGAGTGCCAAATTTAAAGACAACACACAGAACAACACATGCACACAACGCATGCAACGTGTAAACTTGTAAGAAATGAAACCAAATGGAAATTCTGTAGGTAAGTAACTGCTTTTTAAAAATTCCAGACTCTTAAATTAAAACAAGCAATCTAAAGTAGACAGGCATTATTTTGTGTAGTCCCTATCATAGGGTAATATTTCAAGGGCACATCCTTATTTGTTCTAAAGTGCTATACATTCATTGAAATGTATCAATTCATGCTGATACTGCGTCTGATTTCATAACTCTGTCTGAAAGGTACAGCTTTTCTCTTGAAGCTGCTCACATTTAATGCTCTGCCAGACATGCACTTAGACTTGGGAACATATTTTTTTCTCAAACTCCAGGAATCTAAAGAGAGGTTTCAGCAGGAATATTGTATATCAGGCAGTTTCTTCAACAGTGTTGGTAAATCCCTCAGCCATAAGATTTACTGTGCATATTTATTATTAAACTTTTTACAAAAATGTTTTACAAAAACATATCCTGCTGAAGAAAGTTTTGAGGACAACATGTTAAAATCCCTCATTGAGAATTTAATATAAACCCCTATTTTTCATTTCAAAGGCCTTGTGTGAGGATGGAAAAGAAGCGACAATTTCCAGCAAAGTTTCAAAGCAAAGCTTCCTGGATGAAATGAAATAAAGACAATAATAAACAGGTACTGAAAAATCCAAACAGTTATAAAAAGGATGTCAGGGAAAATTTAAATTTAAAGAAAGTTTAAAAGATCAAATTATACCTTTTGTGGAGTTTTCTTGAAACAGTTTGACCTGCATTGTTTGCTGCTGTTGTAGAATGTGCTAAAATTAACTATTGATTCAGCCTTGTCTCTTGGGAATGTGTCTGTCAGGATATTAAGGTTATATGATATGATTTGGGTTTTGACAATAGAGTGCCTCACACTTTCCCACTTATTTTTTAAAACTCATAACACAGTTTCTGAGACAGAGAGGAGACCGAGGTGCTTGTGGGACAAACTCTGCATTGCCAACGTCTTCTCAGGAATAAATGTTTTCTGAAAATGGATGGATGAACATACCACTTCATATTAACTTTATTAACTAAAAGATGTAAATCAATTACACTACTGTCAATATTTTCAAGTAAAATAAATATTTCAGTTATGGACTGAAATCCATATTATGTAGGATTGTTGTACAATTGCGAGTCTTGGAATTTTAAATACAGACACCTTTAATTTGGAGAATGATACACAAATGTATTTTGGTGGGAATACAAAAACCCAAATCATTGGGTTTCTGAATAAGAAGCAGAACAGTATCTGTAGCTCCAGAAGAGTCTCTTATTTTCTGACAGGATGTTACCCACCACACTCTAGTGCATCAAATTCAGGCTTTCTCCAACAAAACTCCAAAGGTATGTCGACACTGCAAGATTGTGTTTGTTTAAATTCAAAATTCAAATAATAAAAAATCAAACTCATTTTAAATCTTAATTTGAAGTCTTTGCTATACAACTATGAAAAAAGAATTTGTATGATTAACTATGCTGTTGAACTAATGGACACTCATATGCAGTAGCTTCATTTTGAAACTGTGCAACACTGCAGGTTATAAATTTATATTTTATATAAATATGTATATGTATATTTAATTTAATCTCTGAGTATATCTGCAAACAGTTAAAGAAAATCCTCATCTGTCATTTACTCATTTAGCACTGCTGAAACAACTGTTACTGCTTTTGTGAAAAGTAGGATTATGCTATATTACTGCTAGCAAAGTCTTGTGAAAAAGTAATAATCTGATCCCATTGAAAGAGCACCATGATCTTGCTAACTTAATCTATTCTGACAGCTCAACCAGCATAGTTCTTCACAGATCTGTAGGATATGGAGGACAAAAATGGCAACAGGGATTATGTTTTAATTATTTAAAGACCTCCATGTGAATAACAATACACCCCACTGAAAAAAACAATATTGCTACATTCAGGCATCAGATATGTTTAATTTAGTGTGCAGGCTGTATACAAGGCAAACACCACATTCAACACTACCAAAGCAACTGAAATACACAGGCAGAGCTGGCAAACAACTACAGTATTTTAGAGGTTGTTATTCTGATTTTTTCTGCATGATAATGGTGAGACAAAAGCTCTGAGACAATGCTACGTTTTGGAAAATAGAAATGAATACAAACATACAATCTGAACAGCTTCATTCCCAGTAATTCATATGAATGAAGGAGGCTACAGTAGATGTCGTATTGAAATACAGCACTTTAAACAATATGGTGGAATTTGTTTAAATGACTGCATTCCAAAGCCTTTTCTCATAGCTCTTGGGAAGCACTGAGCTACAATCATCTGCAGAGCCCTTCAAGGGAAATAAAATCTAAGAGCTTCACTGAATGAGTCTAAATAGGCCAAATTACAGTACCTTTTATCACATGAATTGACTATCCTTACATTCTTAAGTCATAAGGAAACAGAAAATTGTCAACATCAAATACATCCCATGTCCTATGTTCCCTTTCACTATGGCAAGAGGCCTGAGATGTTTGTGTGAGTATGTGTGCATACTGTATACTTTGTTCAGATTGGTGTTTTGTGTAATGTCCTTTTAAAAAGTTCATATATTGGGAAAAAGAACTGTCCTTGTCATATGAAATACAGAGCAACGATCACTGCATATTATGATTATCATTATTGGTGATAATGTTATTAAACTATGACACAAGAAGTTAAGAAGAAAAATGAATGAATGCATACCCACACTCAAATTCTGTAGACTCCTCAGTGATCTGGAAAGCAGCCATTTCATGCTGATGTTTTGAGGTATCACTCTCAATCTCCTGGAAAGATACATTTGTGTATGATTTCCTTCACTTATATCATATGGTATGCTGCTGGATAGGAGCAAGGGACTCTTTATGGGGATTGATTAGATCAAGGAAAAAGTCTTCATGTATTGTGAATAGAATTGGTCTTTTAGTCAATTCCTTGGTTTGACAACAGTATTCCTGTGGACAGTAGTTAGCAGAAAGTGGAAATGTTTATCGAATGCACTTATTTTGCAGGTCTCACTTCACCTGTCTAAACCTATATAACCTGGCTCATTGAAAGGTCAAGGTATTTTCTTCTTCCTTTTCATGGTTGAAATATCAATGATAAAAAAGAAAAAGATGAGAAATGTATTTTTTGTACAGTTGATGTTTAATCTCCCTTATTTATTCAAACATACTGTGTTATTGCTGAATAATTCCTAACTCTGAAGCATGTACTTTTTTTTTATTTGCAACTGTATCATGACATTACTTGTAGAGGTATAATTGACCAGATTGTCATTTGTGCAATGACATTCACATACAGTACATAAAAAAATAATCTCTCTTAGTATGGACTTCTGAAGACATTTGAACCTTAAATTAAGTATAACATCACAACTCTCATATTCATACATTCCTGAAGATTAACTTACTGTACATCTCTGGAGGATCGGATTCCTTTCCTGGAAAAGAAGAAAGCTACACCTGTGCAGCTTTGCCTTTGAAACTCAAGCTTCCTAAATTTTTAATGGATGGCTGAGTAAAGATATGCATGGCTGTTCCTTCCAAAAATGCATACTAAACTAATTTGTCACTGCACCTCCTTGGTTGGTAAAACGAATCCTGGTTACTGTCTGCACCATGTTATTTTGAACGCGACCTCCATGAAATTCAGGAAAATGTGACTGAGATACTCAACATTCTCGAAGCAATTGGCCAAAGTGCATGGAGACATTGTTAAAAATTTGTCACAGAGATCAGGACAAGCCGGCAGGAATAATGGGTAGCTAAATTTGA
Source organism: Atractosteus spatula (assembly GCF_055471065.1). NCBI lineage: Eukaryota > Metazoa > Chordata > Actinopteri > Semionotiformes > Lepisosteidae > Atractosteus > Atractosteus spatula. The sequence continues at coordinate 5,968,105 of NC_142719.1, read as the reverse complement.
GAGAGAGAATAAGAGGAATGTTTTTTTTACACGGAGAATTGTGGGAGTGTGGAGTGGACCAACAAGTCATGTCGTGAACGTTGAGTCACAGGGAGCACTGTGAAAGTCTCTTAATGCGGGTTCCTGAATCATTAAGCTGCTAACTAGTGGAGGAGAGAGACAGGCTGAGTAGCTTCCTGTCATCTGTTTCCTACGCTGTGTCAACACTTTCCCACAGTCACAGAGCCAATGGTAAAAATCTCCTCTGCTTCCCAGTTCCCAGAATTCCATAAATGTAACGTCTCTTTGATATTTCAAAATATATTGCCTAAAATCTAATGTGAGCATGAGAATAATATTTTTGCTGTGTAAGTAGTCAATTTTAATCTTCAAATCAGTTTTTGTGCAGTCCTGTGTCATCATGCAGCTGAATTCCCAAGCCTCCTCCTTGAGTGACATGAAAGTACTGCACAGGAGGCACATTTCAATCGATGTAGACAAAACACTAAACTAGTTCTAAAGCCAGTGCTTACTGTTGACTTGAGCCGTCTTACTTATGATGAACTTTTTAATTGCCCCAGCGATCAATTGATACTTAATTGTAGTGTACAACTAAAAAGGGAATCTGCATATATGGTAACTATGTCTATAATTTCCCCTGGGAAACATAATCTCTTCTTTAAAGCTGTTTCTTTGTAGACAGCCATTAAGATATCCTTCTTAATCTGCATCACCCACGTCTCATTTGCAGTAGCTAGTGTCAAGGGAATTCTCCTCAAAACAATTAGCTCTGTGCCTTTTGAGATATTATAACAGTTGCAGGGATAAAAGAGTAGAACTACCTTTGTAAATGCAACACTAAAAGTTTAATATGCTATCACACTGATGACACATGTAGCTTGATTAGGACTGTAATCATTTCAACGGCAAATTAGTTTGGTGTGTTTGAAGCACACTTGAAACCGTTAAATCCATCATATCAAATGTTAAATAAAATTAATTCATTAACATTAAGTTGCTTTTGCGAGTTATCCAGACATTTTTAAGCTGCAAAAATGGTGAATCCAAATACAAAACCAACACATACAAGTCTCTCTCTTTTTTTAAATCCACAGGGAGAGACATCCTTGAACAGTGATACTGACAGTGCTGCAGTGCACAAATCTTAAGTCATTGTTAAGCTCTGATGTAGATATTGAAAAATAATTGGATAGATATTTCCCCGTTTTTACTAGGGACTCTAGCAGTGCAGGGGTGACAATGTGAAGAAAATCCTACTCCATGTCTTTTTTGTGGGAATGCAATGGGAGATCATCCAACATTGAATGACAGACGTATACAGCTTGTGCGCTTAAGCTCCATTAATTGTGCTCCATCTGTGTACTAATTCCTCAGTGACAACGTGACTGCAGATATGCTTTCAAAGAGGTTTTAATTTATTTATTATACTTATGATTAAAAAAATAATGTATTATATTAATTTGATTTATACACTTAATTAAGACCAGCCTTTAAAATGACCCCGGTCTATTTTTAAGAGCACTGACAAAACTGTACTTTTATTAATCTAACGTGTTACTTGGCATGTGACCACAGACATGTTAGTATGCGATGCCTAAACAGCTAGAAATAGATCATCGAGGGAAATTACCCAAGACAAACTGGCAGGCTGATTTCGATTATTATTTTTTTACGGGGGAGGGGGTGGACAAGATGGTGTAAAAATACATTTACGTGAACATCAAATATGTACAAAAAGGTGGAGAGGAAATTCCATAAGAGAGGAGGACAGAACAACAAAGGTGGGCAGCTTGGTAAGGTTTTTACAGGCACAAAATATACTCTTAAATTTAATAAAACAGGTCTTCGAGCTTCACAAGTAAACATACTCAACGAGCTATAATTAAAAGGCAAATATCGAATGTATTAATGACACTTCTATCCTCCGTGACAGCGCTTTGGAAAAAAAGCAGTATCTCCACCCACCCCCTCCTTCCCCCCCTCGCTCTCCGCTGCATCACACACTAAAAGGGCGAGCGAGAAAAGGCCCCTCCTTCCTGGTGGAGAAAATGGACATCAAGACACAGGCTAGCCCGAATGCCAAGCTCCTCGTCAGCGCCGACATTATTCCCGCAGACATCAAACGCTCTTAACTGGAGGCATGTAAGGAACACCCCGGATCCGGATGGAATGTAAACCGCAGTCGGTGCCGGAGGTTTGCGCGGAGCCGAGGCGGAGAGGGCAGGACTGAGCACCGAGCTCCCCCGAATACCGCTGGAAACGCAGGTGGATGACAGCGATGGCTTTCGGAGTGGCACCGTTGGACGACCAACGGCCGCTGCCCGACTCTTAAATCAGCACCGAACACATTCTAGTGCTCTCGGCTTGAAAGTTTATTTTTTTTATTTTATTCATAGCTAAATAGCACAGACTTTTTTTCCCCCCCAGTTAACGTTTTTTAAGGTGGCTTGACGGCGGCTGGCGCTTCACGAATGGAAGGCTAATTTAATTGGGGTTCATGAAACATTTACCTATGGATAGGTACAGAAACAAGATAATGAAGTGGCGTGATTTCGTCACTTCATCACCATTGATTTTTAAAGTACAGTTTACAATTATAGTACATTTAAGTTACGTGTAAAGATATAGAGTGTAAGCTGTAGATGCCGTACACACCGAAAACGTCGCTTTTGCGTGTGGAAAAGAAAGAAGGAAAAAAAACACCGTTAGGTCATATTGTAAGATGTATTTTGGAATAACTGGTATACTGTCAGAGTGTGACTGAGGATCTCACGTTTCTTGTGTTGGTGGGCAGTAGTACACCGTTGATCTCCTTTACTTTCTGTGTTAAGTTCGGTAACTTCATCATGAAAAGTCCTGGAGTCGAACTGCTTTGTTTTAATTCATTTCGGCTTTGGGTGCTGACGATAACTGCAGTGCATGACACAGAATGACACAATGAATATTGTCAATTTTGGGGGGGAAGTTATGCCTCTATCGAGCGCGAACGCTACTGGTGCTGTGCGTTACATAAACTACCGCAGATAATATTTATAGACGCCATCCACGTTCTCCTTGAGTTTTGCGCTTGACTTTTTTCCAGATCTTCTGATGGAGGTTGCGCGATAATGTGGTTGTCCCGTCTGCTTTATAAATAAGGATAACAAGAATTGAGATATTAAGGCCACTTAATAGTGACCCTCCGAGTTATGCTATTGCGTTTCCAGAGAGAAGGAGTGCTCGCACGTACTCCAATGCGATAAAAGTGCTGTAGAGAGCGGATCGCTCGGATTCCCGAGACCGAGAATGGCCAGGTTGCGCAAGAAAGCGTGCGTGGCTCTTTTCTTATTCACGCTGTTCATTTTCGGTACCATGATGGGCTTGAGGACACTGAAGCCTAGCGATGGCTTCTCCGACTTAGCCCCAGGACTGGAGTTAATGCCCGTTGCTGGCGACAGAGCGGACCGGCGGTCGATCTCCAACGAAGTGGTCGCCTCTCCAGCTCAGCCACGAGCGGTGGGCAATGCTAAAACCGCCTTGTGGCATTCCAGCCCAGATAAAGGCATATTCTACGATGTCCATATATTCTATTACGTGTGGTATGGAAATCCAAAAGTAGACGGAAAATATCTGCACTGGGACCACGTGCTAGTGCCCCACTGGGACCCTAAAATTGCCGCCAGCTATCCGAAGGGAAGACACACGCCCCCTGAAGACATCGGCTCCAGTTTCTACCCGGAATTGGGACCCTACAGTTCGAGGGATCCAGTTCTTCTGGAATCGCATATGGAACAGCTCGAGGCATCAGGAGCAGGTGAAGTATGAGGATGGATCTGCGCCTTCCTGTGGCGATTTAACTAGACGCTTATGTTTGTTTTACTAAATATCGTAGAAATATATCCCAAACGAGAAGAAGATGAATAAGATTCTAGGACTGAATGTCAACAAAACTGTCAAATCGATTATGTTCATTATTTGACACGCTCTTGACCCCGAAGAGTCTTTACACGTTTTGCCGGTTGCAATCTTTTCACCTCTGTGTCATCGATTCGGTTACTCATCGATCGCCATTTAGATCTGACTGTTAAAAGCGTGCTTAAAGTAACAGGAGCGCTATGAGACTGGGCAGAGGAGTCAAACTGAGAGAAAGCGGTTTAAAGAAACCAAGCCAGGAGGATCTGCCCACGGAGATGTTTTTTAATCACGCCCTAAGACATAATAAATCCGTGGACTTACAAGTGGCATTAATGGGTAATGGAAAGAAGAAAAACATCCTTAACATTCTAGTAAAAGAAACTCTACTAGAGTTTCCGTACTGCAATGGTTTAACAATTTAGTTAACAATAAGTTTTGTAGGTTAACAAAAATATATATTTTATTTTACTGCATTTTCTATGCTTGCATTTCATATATTTATACTAAATGGTGTAGGAAAGTGCACAGATCAATTTGATTTTAATTCCTTTCAGCGGATAAGTTTTATTCTGCGTTACTACCGGTGAACTTTCAGCACTGTATCTGATGGACAGCTCCGTGTTCCAGACGTGTTCTGCGCCACATTTCAACTGCAACACTGCAATGCCAAATCCGTGCTGTATGTGTATATGAGTTACAGACCGAGCTATTAACTGCGTGTCTCGTTAAAATACGGGCTGGTGTACGATTCATAGTGCTTAAAAACACAATAAGTGCCTTAGTACGACGCTTTTTCAGAGTGTTACAAAACTAGTGTCGATTTAACCTTTGTACCTGGTCAAGAGATCTTAATTTTAGGTTCTTATACATTGTAATCACGATTAGTTTATTTGAAAAGCATTTCTTTTTTACAGCCTAGCCAAGTTTAGCTTGTAGGACAGAAACATGTATAAGTAAACTGAACTCATATCAAAGGCCTTGTTTGGATGAGTTAGCACTGTGCTTGGTATTCTTTCAGATGTCATCCCTTATATTGAAAGAGCTGTAGTAATTTGCCCAGTGATACATACCATATTGTTAACAAAAAGCGCTGGAGGTCTTCTTAAATTTAAAGTGAATTGTGTGCTGGAAATGGAAGGTTTACTTAAGCAGTTTACTTAATAGCAGGATACATGGTTTTGGCCACAACTCTTTTATTATCTGTCCATGTGTGAAGTCATGCATTTCCGCAGGATCACAGCTGAGTGATCTGCACTTCTGTCTTGACAGATGGTAGATGAGGAGTGATTTGAAGAAAGTAAACCTAAAAACGCGTATGTATTGAAAGCAACCGCATCAATAAAGGCGCTCTAAAACACTTTCCAAATCCATATCCAATAATTTAGGAAAGATAATTCCATTCTTAAATAACTCCTGGTGTAAAGCCCAAGAAAAGAAGGGAGATTCTCCACCTTCTAACACAAGAACAAGATTCACGTTATTCATACTTGCAGTGATTTATTTATATGAAGATTTTTGGTAGATTTTGAAAGTCATTGTGTGTCCCTGAGCTTGCATACTGCAATTGCAAGTTAATATTATTCCATACTTTTTTTTGGTTTAAACCTTGTTGTACAGCTACAGTAAGTGAGCAACCTCCCTTCTCAATTGAAACCTTTATTCCCACTCCCAGAGTTTTATCCAGTAAAACTGATTTAGGAATTTGAGTTGTCTTAAAGTTGACTAAACTGAAAGTCATTTATTCTCAGTGCAAAACCACAGCTCAAACATCCCTTTAACAAGCTGCAATTCCTCCATTCCAAGTCAGAAAATGAAGAATGTGTAACGATCATTAACATGGTCCCCTTTTTCACTCTGGAACAGCTGCTAAGATCTACAGTTTGCATAAAGCATAACATGCTTCTCTCGTGTTCGTTTAGGGGTCCTGGTTTTGTCTTGGTATCCACCGGGCTTGGCTGATGACAATGGAGAAGCAGCTGAAGACTTGGTGCCAGCTATAATGGATGCTGCACACAGGCACAGAATCAAGGTAAATAAAGGGAATGACAGCATGCTTGAGCGGACTGTCAGTCGAGTGAGGGAAGTAAACACCAGACCTGTGGGGCTAGTCAAAGGAGGGTGGGAGTTGTGACTGTAGCAGAATGCAGCCCCTGGCCTAACTCTACTGATTGCATGCTTATTGATCAAAACAGACAAGTTGTTTTTTTTAATTGCATTACACATGAAGATGCATTATTCTTAGTGGAAACAAAACATGCAGTGGTAGCTGTAGTGTTGTAGTTAATGTGGTGACTCTTGGCATATTTTTACAAAAAGACATCATTGCTTAGACTAAGCAACATAGCTTGCTGACAAAAAATCAATTAGTAATTAATTGAAATCCCTGAAACAAAGGAACACTACTTAAAGTCCTTGTTTCCAATTCACTGTAAGACACTGAAGCCTTTTCCTATTATTCAGTTAAATGTCCATCTCTAGATGGGAGTGTTATTCTTTATATATCACAGTAACCTATAGGTGCACCAGGAGTGCATGGCCATAATTGGTATTAAATAACGTAATTCCTGAAGTAACATCTTAGAAAATAAAACACTTGTATAATGTGCTATGTACTTTCAAACACCAATCTAACAAAAACAAACAAAACTAATCAGTGAGGTTTATAATTGCAGATGGTGCAAAAATGTCCTGCTTTTTGCACATATAGCTCAGGGCTGAATCATTATTCCAGTCCATGCTGGAATTTCTGCCATACCATTTAAAATGTATCAATTTCAGTTCAGTCCAAGGACATGGGGTTCCAAATGACAACAAAGCGTATACTGGGTTCATATTTTACAGATAAACCTGAAGGAAAGGGCTGTACAATGTACTGGGATAATGCAATCTGCAGTTTATAGAAGATACATTTAGCAGACTGGAAGGTATAAAAACATACCCCTGCAAACCTTTGTACAATGCACTTGAAACCTTTCATTCAAACTGCAACTCACATTGCAGTGATTCCCTTAATGCCGGACAACCATTGAAAGACACATTTCAGTCTTTGAGGATTTCAAAGTGAGTTTCAAATGGGTTTTCAAGGATCAGCTTCAGAGCTTCAGTCTTGAACAACAGAGACGTAAAGTATGTAAATTCTCTCAAAGACAGAGTAAGGCACTCGACATCAGACTTGATACAAATTAAGAACATCTAACTGTGATTTTGGCATTAGGAAGCATTCAGCTGGACAGGAAATGGTAATTAATAGTGCTATAAATATGAGCTCAAAGAAAGAAAGAGAAAGAAAAATGTTTGTAGTTCAGGTTTGGTTATTACTTTAATTATAGAGTTCTTTACTTTTCCTTCTCTCTCCATGGGGTATAGAAATAATTAATAATCTGATTCCATGTAACATTTTAGGAAATAAGGTGACACATACCAAAATGTATTTAAAATTCGAATTCTAATGACAAATCCACCAACAACCACCAACTTTTGGAAATCAACATAATGTCCAAATCTTGGGAGCTCAGTGTGAATTGAAAACATCTGTTAAGCAGAAGGAAATGTCAAAGAGCCCCATTTGAATATGTATTTATCACCCAGAGTAAAGGCTAAAATGTGCAAAGCATGGGGTTCTAATGTAGATACACATGTGCACTATTGAGACAAGCAGTTTGTTAAGACAAGTGCACCACAACTAGTAACAGAAAACTACCCATCATGTGCTGCTTTTTCCTTTCTCTGAACTTAATCTGTTGTTAGATGCTGCTGCCAATGACTGAACTGAATATTTTCAAAACACAGACGCCCTGTCTGTCCAGCTGTAACAGTCAGACTTTATTTCTGAAAGAAAGACAGACAGGTGTATGCAAGGAACCTGTTATCTGTCAAGAGATGTCACATCTTTGACAAAGTAATTGCATAACTGCTTGGGAGACATGCGACTAAAAAAAGAAACAACACAGGCATGTCATTATAAAACTAGAACAATACTGAAGGCAAACATTACATCCGTATTTTTAACTCTAAAGCACCAGCAGGATTGATACAGTTGCAATGCAGCTGAGCTGGTACTTTGGATTCCACCCATGTTATTAATTGTTATGCAATAATATCACTCCCTGGAGAAAAAGGACAACATTTATAGGGGTATATTATAGGAATTTCATTTTAAAAAAGCAGTTAGGTTTTCATTTGAGGCTGTGTAACAAGCCAACTAACAGTGTATGTGAATTTAATGATTCCCAATTCTATACATTATTGTATTTCTAGAATGAAATTATTCATATTTTTCAAGAAATAATGATCTTGTCATAGCTAAATACTGTAATAATTTTAATTCATACTACACTGTGTGTATTATAGTGCCCTTTAGTCCCGATTCAGTATGCAAAGAAACAACCTGAGGGAGAACAAGCATGTATTTGTATTGTCCATGAGTAAGTGTTTATTATTATTCCATGGACTAAGGTGTAAACAGTCCGTTGTTATTGTCCACTTTTCATCTCAAATTGCAAACATGATCCCGCTGAATTCAGTAGCTCTTCAGCTCTCTCACTCAGAGAGGTGGCAAATTAAAATGCAGTCCTTAATTTATATATCACTTAGGAGTCATTATGAAGGGGCAGGGATATTAGCAGGAAGACACAGTGCCTTGTTCTGCTGTTGCTCTCCTGGAATCCAGCACATTTTTCATCCTGTGTTCATCCTGTGTGTTTCAAGTCTTGGGAACCATCATCATCAAGAGACATCAGAACTGCAGAGTAACTGAGAACTTGTGTTCAGGTTTCTGAGAAGATATTCTAATGATAACTTATGCAATGTAAATTCCAATAGATTGTACTAGTTCCCTTTAACATTGCACTTGTTAAATACCTGGGAAGAATAACAGTCAATGAATGAATAAATTCTAGGGTCTTTGGTTGGCCGTCATGAGCCTAATTAAGCAGCAAGAGTCATTTCTAACTGACTGGTGCTCATATGCACCTGGGATTTCTGGTTTTCACCTTATCTGAGCTGTTCAGATTCTGAAATGAACTGACTGCTTGGTTCCTTGCTTCCCAAAATGTTTTTAAGAAACAGAAAGTTAAATAAACATAGAAACACTTACAGGACCGTGCATTTCCAGGGCTGGACATGGCTACTGTGTTGAAGAATATTCTGGCAGAAGTTACTTCCGTCTTTATGTACAGCAAAATCCCCAAAAAACACAGGAGTGCCAAGATCTGCAATTGTACAAAAGCATTTCACGGACAGCCAGGCTCAAGTTTTTTCTGATCTGCTTTGGCCTCTTATCAGCAAGCTTGGTGCCTAAATATCTGCCCATTTCCCCTAACAATGAGGCCCCTACAGGCTTATACTTAAGCTAGTAAGTAGGGCAAGTTAAACACTAGGGAGGGGGCGAGCATGACTGTGCTCCTGGTTAATTGTGCCAGTTTCTGCTTTTACATATTTCTATGTTGGTTTTCCATTCTCTGTACCTCCCAGTCTAAACCACGGCTTTTTCCAACTGCAAGTCACCCACTTCATCTCTGTGCAATGCTGAAGAGCCACCATCATTGTAATAGTTAAATTGAGAGGCAGTTTGACGAGCCCTACTCCAGCCATCTTTCTCCTTCCTCTTGTAGTGCCACACTTCAAACCTAACCTGTTTTTAAGGCTGGGATATCACAGGCTTCTGGAAGCTGTGTGAAAATCCACAAGCACCCTGAATGAGTCGATGCCCAGCCACCCTGCTCAGTGCTTAGCCAATAGTACATAACTGCTTGGGCAGTCCTGGCATTCTCCTCATCTTAAGTGGACAGCACTGGTCTCAGAGCTCAGTCTGCAATGCAACTGAGCATCTTTGGAACAAAAGGAAAGTTGCAAATGAGACCTCAGCATATTGATCCAAAGCCCATGTTCTGACATCTCTTGAAGGATCCCAGGAAAGGGCCTAATTTTTCACTTCTTTTATGAGATGAGCAGTAATTCTGCACCATCTGTGTTGGATGAAGTCGGCTTTGCATACATTTTGATATGGCTAAGTTTTTCAGGTGTGTCTCCACTGCTAATGTTAGTATAGTACATATGGGTTCTGAGCAGTGTGAAACGAGTTTCTTATTTATCAAACTTTAAGTTGTAGACAGAATGGAAAGATTCTAGATGAAGTTAGTGTATTATTAATATTTTTTGCTGCGGTGGGTTTTGTTTTTGAAGGCAAACAATAACCTTCAGCAAAATCACTTCTACTCAGTTTATGATGAATACATTTTAGTCATAAAAAGAAAGACCCATAATTTGAGTTGATTTTACCTTATTTGCTGTGAGATCCACATTAAATTCACTATATATTAATTTCTGGGAGAGAGAATTCTATTTTTAAGAACACAGAAATGAAAGAGCTGAATTATTAAAACTTTCAGCTCAAAGGTAGAAAAAAATGAAAAAAAACATGCATATATTTCAAATTAGTGTTCAATTTTTCATGTGGCTGTTCGTAAATATTTGTTGACTCATGGGACACTCTAAAACAGATGTAGAAAACAACACAGTATAATACTAGATTAGAGTGTTTGAAAATGTTTGTAGTACAATAAGAAAAGCAAACCTTACTATAGATTTACAATTTTAATTCAATGATGTGTACGCTTTTAGATATCCACTAATTGTCTGCCATTTAAAATATAGTTATGTACAATGAACAGTGGTACAAAATATGGACTGTTTAGAGTTTGGTAGCTGCTATCACTTGTACATCACTGAAATGATGAAATCTGGAAAATGTAAATCTCTGGAATTTCCAATTAAAAGGTTTTTAACACGAAATCAATTGTTTTAGTAAATCACTCAACAAACCAAATGAGCTAGGATGACCTCTTCACCTTTGTGACCTTTCTCATGGTATTAAATCCCAACCATGGTTAATATAGTTACACTTATTTTTAGTTTTGCTTCAAAATGTCAAAAGGTTGTAGAACAGTTAAGTCAGTAACTGAAAAGGCACCACTAATATATGACGTTTGTAAACAATTAGAAACATTTCCTACACTAACATAACATACTCAAAGAGCAGTGCAATATTTTTTATCTTTAACACAAATCTCTGCCACATGAGTTGTTTTATACTCCTAAAAGACCTTTGAAGTTTTGAACATTTTCCCAGTCACCATATTTTATCGATGCCACAGCAAAAACCTAATTTCTAATGTTTCCTCCTTTTTTACCACTGCAAATATATTGCCTTAGTGTATTCCAAAAATATATCCCAACTCTTATTTAACTAAACTAAATAAGCACAACAGATTTTCCCCATTTTTTATTTCCCTCAGCCGCTAACTACACATCTACGCTGTGAAATCGAGGACAAGGCCATGCACAAAACATGTTGCTACGGTTACTGTTTGTGAAGCACGGGTTCTTTGTACACAATTTTCTACCTTTTACAAGCTTTCCTGTAATCAGTCTTTGTTTTCAGCCAAGTGTGATTTTAACCCTGTCTCATCTGTAGTTTACACCAAAGACAATCAAATTTCTTCTGGCTTGGAAGGCACAACAGGGATTCTGAATTCCACAAACTGCTGGGTGATGATGAATTCCCCACTGCATTAATTTTGAAATACACTATTCAACTGAACATGGATAGGCAAAGCACTTTTTACATTAAGCAGTATTTTAAGTGTGGTCTCCAGGCACACTTCTAATTATATATTATCTGTTTGTGTGTTGTGTGAGCAAAGATCTAGAAACATTCAAGGTCTGCATGAACAGGTCGAGTAACAGCATGTTTTTATGATTGCATTAGCCTGAGGGGCCTTTCTGAATCTTTCCAGTACACAGATTTAAGCCTTCAGCCATTTAAAACATACTTCAATTCTGCAGGTCCCCTGCTTCTCTGAATGCATTTGGATTGTTTTTACAAAAATAAAAAGTGTCACTTTGTTGGAAATGAAGAAGTGGGCACTCGACTGTCTTCCAGTTTATTCTAAACCATAACATTTTTCTACATATGGCATTTAAAAAAAATCCAACTCTATATTAAACATCTTGAAATCTTGAGGAGAACAAATACAGTGATGTACAAGTATTTTTCTATCATGGCAAATGAAAGTTTAAGAACAATGATCTTTCATAGTAATTGGTTTAGTACGCTTTAATATACAGTATCCCAATACAAGGATGGTATAAATTTGTCTGAGGCAATGCATACAAAGAGCAGAAAATCCACAAATTAATCTGGCTTTCAAACTGCTGGGTAAAAGGTTTCATTTTGAACACAGACCTATATTATTAGTGTGTTTCAGAGCCAGTCACTGAGATTTCTTCCACAGCAGTTTCCTTGTGCAGGGAAGCAAGGAAACATGGTTTTATTCACACACTTGCGGTCCAGCTCTTTCAGAATTCCACATGAGTACTTTCAGGTTCTTTTTGAAGGCTAATGCTTGTTGGTTAACAGCACCCAGAGGATTCTACCTCAGGGGAGAAGAGTATATTTAATTTAAGGTTGAATAATTCTTAGGATCATTTACTTGACTTGCTCCGATGTTGCCGCCAGACAAATGCTGTGCTAATGTGCATTAGACCAAAACTCTGACACACAATCAATGAATGAGTCTGCTGCATTTTCCCTAAAATAAAACCTGCCATCAAACAGAGATTGTCGCTGCCTTTTCGGTCGTGCATTATTAGACTGCAGGATAGAAAGTGGCTTTATTTCTGTACATCTGATAAGATGACAGGGAAAATATAGTGTATGTTTTAAGTTAAAAAGCAGAAATGTAGAAGATAAAAGGATTTAAAAAAATAAGACAAACTACAAAAGATAAAAAAAATATTTTTAAACTCAAACCCATCTCATGGCTTTGAAATTATTCAATTTGTATTATTTAAATATCTTGATGATGTGGTTAAAGAGCCTATATGATTTCCCCCAGATAAAGATGACACACCCTGAAAACGTAATGTGGTAATTTGGCAAAACGTCCAGACTGAGGTTAAAAGCCTGCAACTAAATTATTTAGGTTCATATTAGCAGCACAACAGAGGCATGTTGAAGACTAAATATGTACATTAAAGGACAAAAGGTAACAGCACATAAAGTGGTTCATGTTGCCTCTTAGAATTGCAACCAAGTTTTGGCAGCAATCACTACACAAACTGCTATTAACACCGGATTCTTAATATCTGGTAGAACATAGCGCTATCCTTTAAACAAAAACTTCAGTGACGGAAAGAGCAAAATGAGTGGAAAATTGGAAAACTTGTATTGTTTGTACATGCCGTTAGGATTTCTTTAAAGTATGTTTCTCTTATAGAGAACTTTAATTTGTAGCAATATCTGGGATCAATATTTTAGAAAATATATTCCTGTTGGGACTTGAAGGACACAAAGCTATGAATTGATATTCCACTATCATCACTTCATTATAATGCACACTTAAATGTCACATTTTTATAGGTGAAAAATGAAGACCCAAGAGAATGAATTCACACAAATGGGCGTTTCCACAGCGCTTGATTGAGAAACTTGTATAGAGGCTCTTGAGCTGAGATATTAAGTTAAACAGCTGGTGTAATCAATGGTTGGAACACAGGAATTAAAAAGAAGCCAAAATGCCATTACTATACAATCTGCTACATTAAAAAAAAAAATATATATTTGGCATAATTCACTGCAACTGCAATATAATTGTTAGGAAATAGGCCCTAGTGTCTGGGATCTCGTTATGATTTGATTACCTATGAATTAAGCAGGTGATTTATTTTTAAACAGAAGCCTGATCTCCAATGAAATCCTAACTTAGGATGCATTCACATACAGAAAAACAGCATAATATGAAGTATAGTAAAAAAATCAAATGCAAAGACTTTCAAAGGAATCACACTCTTTTTTTTTTATAAGAAAAGTTGCAAGTTAGAAAAGAATTCTATCAGGACTTCAGGGGACTCCAGCTCAGTTATGTCAAAGCTCTCACTGAGGAATCTCTTTACAGGTAGCCTTTCACCTCCAGCCGTACAAAGGAAGGACCGACCGTACTGTTCACGACAACATCAAGTACATCATAGACAAGTATGTGAATCTTTAATTAGATTCCTTATTTGTTTTGTCATGGGCTACTTACTATGGGAAAAAAATACTGGACTGTATTTTTTAATAAATAAGCTTCATTTGTCTTATTTAGCAACTAAGTAAGACACTGTCTTTGACAGCAGATTTGCTTTTGAAAATAGCCAGTTAAATATGGATGAGGTTCACATTTGACATTTCATTAACAGAACAGCAGGTAAGGGTAGAACTGATACTATCAGTAGAGTCTACAGGCTGTTTGTTACAGAATACTCTAGATCAGGTATACAGTATGTTGCAAATAAGCTTTATAAGAAAAGAGGTGCCTGCTACATTGTCCAGCTTCAAAATTAGGCATTAGACAAGTGTCTGAAGTTTTATTATTCTTAACCCATCTTTGGTTTTGGTCTTTCTCAACCTTTGTAACTAAAGGCAATTAGAAAGCCCTTGTTGTTCTGCTATTGTGCTAGCACAACATGAATGTCCTGGGTGTGTCACTAACCTCCAGATTGACCCAGGTAGACAAAGAAATCAAAACCAACTAGAAATGATGACAAAATACCTTGTGGTGACCTTGGGGGAAAAAAAAACACAAAACACTTCAACTGGGCAAGCAGGGAAGTTCAATATGATTTCCTTTTAAGAGCATTTCCTCCTGAATTTTATTGCCTAAAGCTATTAAAAATGGAAGCATTTACAGTACATTTTAAGTTGCTTTCGACACAGACGCACTCACCCCTCATGTACTGTATGTAAATGAAACCAGCTAGTTATCCAGTCAGGATTAAGTTAATAGAGCTCTTCTTTTTCTGTGCATTAAAAGGTATGGGAACCATGGAGCGTTCTACAGATTCAAAACCAGCACGGGGAAGATCCTGCCTCTGTTCTATATTTATGACTCCTACCTGACCCAGCCTGGGTCCTGGGCAGACTTGCTGACCGTGTCCGGGTCCCACAGCCTGCGGAATACCCCCTACGACGGCGTGTTCATCGCCCTCATCGTGGAGGAACGGCACAAGCACGACATCCTGTCCAGCGGCTTCGACGGCATGTACACCTACTTCGCGTCCAACGGCTTCTCTTTCGGCTCCTCCCACCAAAACTGGAAGGCCATCAAGACCTTCTGCGACGCCAACAACCTGATGTTCATCCCCAGCGTCGGCCCCGGCTACATCGACACCAGCATCCGGCCGTGGAACAACCACAACACCAGGAACAGGGTCAACGGGAAGTATTACGAGACGTCGCTCCAAGCGGCGCTGATGGTGCGGCCGGAGATCGTCACCATTACCTCCTTCAACGAGTGGCACGAAGGCACACAGATCGAGAAGGCCGTGCCCAAGAAAACGGCAACTCGGATGTACCTGGATTACCAGCCGCACAAGCCCGACTTGTACTTGGAACTGACCCGGAAGTGGGCCGAGCAGTTCAACAGAGAGAAGGAGCAGTGGCTCATGTGAGGAATCCTGCCACGGTGGGGCAGCTCCAGTCTGCTACACTGTGAAACCAAGACTGGCGTTGCTTTCATTTGGCTCATTACAGAAGCTGTATGGCATTGTACAGGCAGTTGAAAATGGTTTTGGAGGCCTTTTTTTTTATCAAAGCCCAAGAAAGAACTGGCTCTGCATGACGTGGGACTACTGTTCAATTCAACTGGAACCCCAGCGTATTTTTTGCAACTCATTCCTACAGCTGCATAACCTTCCATTTCTAAATGAAGCCTTTGCGGCTACTTAGATTCAGCTGTATCCATTTCTGTGTCCTTACTGCATTTCTTAAGTAAATCAGATATCCAGTCAGATCTAATGCTTGGTAACCTGAGAGCTGAGTTTCTTCCATGCTTGCAGTACAACTCACTTTGTAAGCCACCAGCACCAGCACCAGCACAGTCAGTCATATTGACAGACAAGTTGCTTTCTCACTGCTGCTTCTGAACTGAGAGAGGTCTGGCTGAATGACAGCGATATAATGGCAAAGCATTGGTTTACTCAGTAACCTCGCCATCAGATCAACAGGATAAGAACTTCTCATGTCCAACAACTAATCGCATTCAAGGTATTTTGTGTGCAACATGGCGAAGACACAAAGACTGAAATGTATGAAAAGAAATGAACAAGGATACAGCATACACATATAAAAAGTATTCTGTGCATATTCAGAAATCGACACAGATGTAAATGTATTCCTGCATTGCATATGTACTGTATATACATCTACCTTCCCTTGACATTTGAAATCCTTAACCCAGGACAAATTGAAATCAGGGGCTGAAGAAATTGTCATTAAGCTGAATAACCAGAAAGAACATCGTCAGGATGATTCAGGAGTAACAGTAAATGTTTAAAATGCTTAAGTTTGGGGCATACTCGTCCACCTCATCTGCTCAGTGCTGTGGAATGAAGAGCATACATTAGAACCATTAAATGTATGTTTTTTCTCTACCATCAAATGCTGCACCACTCCCCCCCAAATAAAAATTTTTCTCTACCTACTAATCTAAAGAAAGAACACCCGACATCCCCACAGCGGATTGCACTTTTGTCTCATCTACTTACAAACCCACTTTTGGGTGTTCCTTCTTTTTCATATTGCTGTCAAATAATGAAAGTGGATTCCTTATCCAGGCAGCCATATTGGTCACAAAAAAGAAGACGTGAATTTTGATACTGTTGATTACTACTCAAAAATATGCTAAGCCTTTACCTTGTATCCCTAAATGGAGGCGAAAATTGGTATTTGTAAAACCAAGCTATAATGTATGTAACCTATTTATAACGGCATTGTGAAAATATGCGGTTTCATGCAGAGGTGAAAAGAGTAGTTATTTTAAGAATAAAAGAGTGTGCACTCATCTGTCTGCTTTTAGAAAATCAGTACAACAATGCAGCCAATTTTGTACTCGGCTAATAAAATAGAAGGTTCAATTCTTGATTCCATGTAGAGCTCCCGGCATTTGCAGTCTTATCGTGCAGAGTTGTACAATCAAATTAAGCAAAAAATACTTTTGCAATGGAAAATAGATCATTCTAAATTTCGTACAGCATAACAACAACTACACTTCTAATGATCTTATCCATCCATTCTGCTGGTGATTCACAGGTACGACACCATAACAGCCAGGCTTCAATAATTGATTATATGCACTTTTGAGAAGAGCATACAACTCTTCTCAAAATATTCAGTGAACATGCTGTCAGAATGAATGAAATTTATGAAAAATGAAATTTATGGGAACTATATTGTTCTTCAGCAATGACTAAATATACTATGCATTCAAAAAAATTAGATTAATGCAATCTCCTTGCTGATGTGTGCTCTAGCAATTTCTATCAATCAAAAGAACAAGTAAAACACTGATAGTCCCAAGGGGAAGAAATATTTGAAGGAAGATGGAAAGAGTGATTACTGTCACAGAGCAAATGATTATTATTATGAATATTGCTTCGTGCCATTTTGCCTCTGGTTTGAATCCAAGAATGTTCTTTAAAAGGATGTGTCAGTCTGAATATCATTATGCAAAACATACAGTAGGAACAGCACGTTTTCTGCTGGGATCATTCTTACTCCACAAGAGACAGAAATAAAACATTAAAAAAAGAAGGATATCAGAAAGAAAAGAAACCCATGAGTAAATGTTCACGTTTCTGATTAAAATATTTTACAAGATCAAAACATTCCAATATGTACAAAAGATTTAGCTCTAAAATAAGTTAAAGTTTAAATAAAGTCTCCTTTAAAAATCTATATAAAAAGTGAGACTGCTGTCAGTTAACCATTATGAAAGAACTGGAATAAAGTCCCCCCCCCGTCATTCAATATATACAGTACATTCCTCCAGCAAGCATATAATTGACAGAAAACTGGTCTGCAAAGATACTGCTGATAAGGCAAACCAGTCATTTGTGGTAAGAAATACTACAGGCTGAAGACCCAGAACAGCTTCAAAGCACAGTTATTACTACGAGAGCAGATGTAGGTACTGTGCTACCAGAGACACACTGGTGTTCACTTAAACCATAGAGATACCAATTCAATTTAATGGAGCTTTATAAGGAAGAGTATATTAATGTAACAACTCTACTGTTGCTCAGAAAGATGTATTAAATACAGGCTGGTATGCCCCTGTTCAGCTTGTGTTTCAATTGATTCTACCGAGTTTTTTTGAAAAGCTACATAGCATTTGATACTGGAAATCCTTTAAGAGAGATATGCATGGTGCTCAGAAGATCAGGTAGGCCAGATAAATAGCTATTATAAGAACTGTGCACTGCAGTACAATTACATTTGATACACATTCACAAGGGACTGTGAACAACACACCTGGTTGCCACATGTCTGAGTAGCCCAGACCACCTGTGTATCATTTACCATTATTCTCTTAATATCAAATAACCCTCTCTGTGGTACAGTATTATTATTGAAAAAGTATTATAGAATGACTTCGACAAGATACTGCAAAATATCTTAAAGTTCTGTTGGTTTTGAAATGA
Source organism: Atractosteus spatula (assembly GCF_055471065.1). Taxonomy (NCBI): domain Eukaryota; kingdom Metazoa; phylum Chordata; class Actinopteri; order Semionotiformes; family Lepisosteidae; genus Atractosteus; species Atractosteus spatula. Next base: position 5,949,691 of record NC_142719.1, on the reverse strand, counting down.
TCTACAGCACAAAGAGGTCATTCTTTTAATATGGAAAACACAAAATAAAAAAAAATCTTTAAATGCTATCAAAAGACAGAATTCCTATCAGTAACCCGGCTTGGCGACTTACACGTTTAAAAACTGGAGGGACAACCACAACATCTGGGAGAGAAAATAATCAAAAAGGAGTTCTAAACCAAATTCATTGTTACAAAGGTGAAAGGAGGCACACTGAATTAAAAACACCTTGGCGGTAAAATATTAATGACAGGCTTAACTAGTGGATAATGAAAAAGCAATATGGTTGAGACTACCAGTTCCCAGGAGAACTGTAAGTGTTTGTGAAGCTCTTTCATCTTAAGAACTTGTATTTTAGGGGATTTAATCTATTTGTTGCTTAGATTCTGGCACAAACAAGCTGTTTTTTGTAGCTCAGAGATTGACTGCTGGTCTTATCTGGAATTATGCCATGCACCACTAAGTACAACAGCAGAATTTAAAAAAAAAGCAGGCTGCATTTAGGAAGCAGCATGAGAATCCTTTCAAATACTGCACGCAACCTTGGCTCAGTGTTGAAAACTGAACGGAAAAAAAAATCTACGACTGCTTAGGATTCATGTATTCACTCAGCTTTGCATCAGAGAGCTTGTATCCTTAGGTCTGCTCCATAAACTTTTTTTTTATACCTTAAACGACCACGGAAAAACAAATTTAGACAAAAGAAAGGACAAACATTTTGTCTGTGCTACACAAAACATCACATTTTGCTGTATCTTGAGGACATTTTGTAAGTATCTTGAGGACATCTTGAGGACATTTCTTCTGATTAAGTTTTGACATGGATTAATGCCATTCATCGGATAAAATCACATGAAATGTCTTCTTGCCAGAAGTCAGTCTTCGCAGTAGAGTATCCCAGCTTGTCCGTGTCAACAGGTTTGGACCAAAAGAGATCCAGAGTCTGCACACACCTTAGCAAAAGTCATTTCTGCATTTCACAGAAAGCCAAGTGGATCCGGTATATTTACTGATGTGCAGGTTTGAGCAACAGTCTGTATTTTTTCTCTAGAATTTCAACAGTAGGTTTAAGTGCACTGTAAAAAAATTGGAAGACAAAAGAAGGTAGTGAATAAAAAAAGATTTTAACAGATCTCTATTTTTTTCTCTTTTATTTAAAGAGCTCTATTTTTCTGAACTATCCTACTGAGGCTCAATTAACATCAAAAGGATAAAGCCCATCCCATGCCAATACTTATGCAATATACATCAGTTAAAAAGCATTTTGCCTGACTTAAAAGAAGTGCTTCCAACATTTAGTCCTTGAGAAGAATTATAGCTCCTATTTAAAACCTTGCAGCAGAAAAGGTTATTTTTTAGCTGCAGTGCATCAGCCTCGATACTGCAGGGGATAGCTGCAGTAATAAAAGTGAGCCCTTCTCAGAATAAAAACAAGCAATTGTTTTTTTCAATTATAAAAAAAGGACTGAAAGAAAGGCAACTGAACAATACAATGTTGCACATCAGAGACCCTTGGTGTCCAAATACCAATTCAACCTTGCCAGATGTGCAATACACCAAACTTGTAACTGGAAAACCAGTGACATGACCAAGACCCAAACCTGCACTAACTGGGCCAAAGAACATGTTTAGCTTTCTGTAGATAAACTTACATAACCCACACTTAACATATAATATCCAGATACTAAATCAGTCCAAAAATGTCAACATATTGATGCCGTTGAAAATGATGACTCAGATGAAATTGTGGGTAGAAACAAAAGATTTAATATTGCTGAAACCTTGATAATACTATATGTACAACACCAGTTGAAGTAAATGGATATTTAGCATTATGTTAGAGTTGTGTGAAGAGTAGGAATCACACTCCAAATGGACTAAAATACACCAAATACTGTATAAGGTATATTTAACATGTTAGTGTATTACTGGGATACTACATACCAGCCAGGCCTAATGATGCTGTATTGTCCTGGAGAAGACAGGTTGATCACTGTTGATCCCAAACGACACTCTGGACTCATCGTGTCACCTATCGGCCCACCATCCACGACAAGGGCTAACCACGGCCACAGCTCACAAAACTCCTTCAAAGAGAATAACACATGACCGCTGTAGCACTTGCAAAACAAGCAAAATAAAAAGGAGATTAATGGTCAGAAAATGAGTCAAGTGTTTAATATAAGGCGTAAATATACCTTAAAATGCGGTATGTAAGGGTATTAGTGTGGTAATGTTCACAAGAGTAAGAACAACTACTTTTTGACACAGCGAACTGGTTATATAAACTAGGGTTAGCATCACAGCTAGACCTAATTACCTGAAGAAAAAAAAAACCCATTAGGCAATCCATGGTTAGTGCTCATCAGGGCACGAGACATCCCTGGTACAGGCTGGGCTAGCCTGCAATTAAAAAGAGACTGCCTTTTTTCTCATGTGTGCACAGTCATAATAACGGGAATGTGCATCAGCTGCATTGCTTTGGATAACAGAGTTCACATTTGCTTTCGAAATTCAGTCAAATAAACACGCAGTGCTCTTTACCACCAATCCAGTAGACAAGAATTAATTTGCTTCAGGCATTTTGGAACACAAGCTAGAGAAATCACCTTGACGGACACCATACGGTTACATCAACTAAAAACACCGCCTGAAATCTTCCTGCACTTACATCCACTACGAGAGTACTGGTCTGCGTGCTGACATTTGCACTGGTGAGAGCGAGAGGCTCCCTGCACAGCTGGGCCAGCTTCCTCATGAAGGCATGGTTGGGAATCCTCACGCCCACCAACTGCAAAAGGAAAATAAGCAGAGTAAAAGAACAAACAATATACTTCCAAACCAACAACTGCAGCCACAACAGCTCCAGGGAGGTAGCTGTGACTCAAGCCTTTTTTGCTGTAGATTTGGATTCAAGAGTTGCCGTTTGATTTTGGTAGATCAGGTGGAAAACTGTTCCCACGTTGTAGGTAAGGGGCTTATTGTGGAGTGGGCCTCATTCTTGAGGGAAAATATTTATTGAGGAACAGAGAACGAAAAACCAGCCCTTCCTTCGAAGCTGCCTCCTTTTACAGATAGAATACTGGTGTTACAGAGAGAAACAGGTGGAGAAAAGCTCCCGAATGCAGGGTCAATTTCACTGGAGAACGACAAGAGGCGTGTTCCTTGAGAAACAGCGGACGCCTTAACTTTTAATCTCCTTTAAATATCGGCTATGAACTGGAAATTTAGTTAAAGGAAAATTTTATAAAAAGGCCATCTCTAACAGAAAGGTTACAGTTATCGTAATCAAGACTACTGCAGCAAAAAATATCCCAATTACAATAAACTCTACTGCTAAAATGACATGATTTAAAAATTACCATGGCAATCCTACTTCTCTTTCAGCACGGGCATCTGCAAAGTCTCCACACTGTGTGCATCTTACCGGAGTGAATGGATTGAGGTCCATGTTCAGTTCCCCAGAGCGCTCCAGTACCAATGTCACAGGACCTGGCAGAAGGTCTCTAAGTAACTGGCCAGGAACTGACACCTTACAGTACCTAAAAATCCAACATATAGGTTACTTGTCCACGAACAAGTTAAATGCATCACTGAGCTCACATTAGCTCTATTAGGATGACGAGAGTGCGTCCATATTTCCTCTGAAACAGCACAAATAACTAACAGTGCTAATTATCACACTGCATAACCTTTCCTGCTCCATTCACATCTCCATCAGCAGCAGCAATCTGCACCCTTACTGTCTATGTGATATAACCCCTATAATTAAAACCCCTATCCTCCGTTTCCATGGCGAATACAACAGCCACCCTCACTCACTTGTTATTAAACATGACCCAGTACTGACAGACAGTTCAGGGTGGAATATAAGCAGGCAAAGACATACATTTAAATCAAAACACTCAATAACAAGTAAAATCCTACTAAATTGTTTTTTTTACAGGTAATATTATACAGCACCGATATTTTGTTTTCAAGTTTAAGTTTTTCATTACACCTGTGAAACTTACTTATAAATATCTTCTATTTCTCCCACGCATATGGCAAGAGGTTTCTCGCCATTTCGTCCTTTGATGTCATAAACCCTTTTAATGGCGTCTGAATTCTGGGCTAGACAGGCTAACCCGTATATTGTGTCTGTTGGCACAGCCACGACTTGTCCTGCCTGTAGAACATGAACTGTGGTGTCCAGAATTTTTTTCCAGTCTAAAATAAAAACACATATTTAGAATAGGTTTTATACTGTGAATTGTCAAATGCAATAATAGAAGAGAAGACAATGCAAGTACTTTAAATCGGCTTTCGCCTTCTGATAAGGGTGTGTGAAATGTCTGAATTTAGTGATGCACAAACTCCTGAAAATGTAAAAGCGTTTACTGGATAAAGTATGGAGGAAGCTGTAGTTCATCGGCGAACGAACATTCAATTTAGAACTACATGTACCAGAGTTCTTTGCGAGGGGAGGTTGTGGCTGAGGATTGTATGACTTTTCTTAGCGATTTTATGTTTGGGACAAATAAAATAACAAACCCGACAATGCTCAACTGTTTAAAAGAATAGAGCTATGGATATGAACAAAATGTTTAACCCACATTATGGCTAAATACAGATATAGACGCCACGCCGACGGAGATGAAATTTATTTCCAACTCCCCCACGCAAAATAAAACTATGAATGACCGCAATATTACAATACACTGCTCATTAAACTCAAAGATTAGTCTAGAGATCACCTGACATGACAAGTACAAAAGAAGTGCCAAATACAATTATAATACGATAAATACATTAAGTTCAAATCAATAAATACGAATTGATCTTGCCGCTGTTACTGTCTAGTTTTTTTTAACGATCGGTGACATGAATGGCACTCTCAAAAATGGAAAAGAATAAAGACCACGGTAAACGGATGCTGACATTTCCAGGTTACCTTGCTGAAGATCGCCCTGGCAGCTCATGGGCCCGTTTCTCGCCGGCGGCTCCAGCTTCAGCACTTTACCCTTCAGCTCCTTACACATCGCCGCTGGTTTTACCAGCGACCTCGCAGCAAACGCGCAGGAACGTATCGAGGCTTTGATATTATGAGCAAACCGCACTACAACCTGCATGAAAACCCCCCACAAACTTCGCTTTTCCCCCAGTCAAAGCATGGTCTGGGCAGCAGAGTACTAGCAGCAGCAGCACCGCCAATCTGATGTAACCATGTGAAAGCTATTTCCGGGTCACGCCTTCTAAAACAGCACCCTGTTAATTTAAATTAAAGAGACAGGAGGCAGAGCTCGTCGATCACTTTTGCATAACCTTAGGAGTACTTTAATAAATTATGCATACCTTGCTTTGGCACGGAACCCTGGTTAACAGCTGAGTTAACATGCTTAGGTCATACAAGTTTTAATTGATGTGGACTTCAATGAGCATATCGAAGATCTTACGGCCTTCAGGACCCCAACTCTTGTACATGCGTTGGGTACCTTTTTTCATTTATTTTAATTTGAACTGGTAGTAACGGGAGGCAATTATGATTGTGTTCAAGTCTCGTTCGGAACGTTGTCATAAGATAGTGCCGAATTAAACACATTATTGTCCTTTCTGTTAATACAGAAAGTATAGAAATGTCTACCCTTTCTGTATTATTACTACATTTTTGTTGAGATGTGGACTGTTGTTTGTCCAGAATCAACGGACATTATTGGTTCCACTAGTTGCTCATTAAAACGAATCACCTGTTAAAAAGGAGACTAACGAAGAGGAAGTCTGAACCCCGACAAGCTCACACGATGGCAACAGGTACCGTCTATTGAATATACTGTCACGCAAGATGCAAACACTGTAACATTTACTTTAGAAAATGTAGTTACCCGCACCCTTTTTTTTTTCTCTCTCCAGGCGAGGAAAACGCGGAGAGTGACCTGTGTGGAAACGAGAGACGCGACCCTTCGTGGCTGCAGGTCAGTAACCTTTCCAGAGAAATTTCCGAAACGAACGCCCAGTTCCCGGCCGAAGAGAGGCGACGCCAGAACGGTCCCCTCTGGATGCCTGTTTTTTCCTTCAGGATCCGTGCCTTGATGACTTGAATGGTAGGCTGGTGGAGCTGAAAGCGCTGACGGACGTGTGTCAGGACCTCGTGGAAGACCTGCGGAGTCTCCAGGGCATTTTGGAGGTTTGTTCGGCCTCCGTCCCTTCCTCACGCAAACCCTTCCCGTCGGCGAAGGGGACGCTTAACGTTTTCTTTCTTCTTTCAGAAAAAGGAACTAGAAAAAATTGCTGGAGGTTCTAAGCCACTGAGAGATGACGTTTCAACAGCTTAAAGACGAGCGCAGGATAATACAAGAGCGTTCTCATTCATGAACATGTTGACACTGAAACGGCTTTGGAAGTCGGGAATAACTGACTTTTATTTGCAAAATTAAAAGTAAGAACGCGTATGGCTCTAGGTATATATTTTTTGTCCTGTTAAAATTGAATGTTAGACCTTTTGTTTGCTAAAGGCTGAGGACTTCTGATCAAATTTGGGTTATGAAAGCTGCATGAAGTTGTTTTGCACAGGAACAACATGGACCAAACAACAGGCAGACCTCAGGCTGTCAGGCTTGGAATCCATACCCCCTGCACACTAACTCTGGTGTCCCCCAGGGGTGTGTGCTTAGTCCATTGCTCTACTCTCTCTACACCCACAACCGTAAGGCCAAACATAACACCAACTCCATCATCCAGTTTCAGATGACACCACAGTTGTAGGTCCGATCACAGACAATGATGAGAGGGCCTACAGGGAGGAGGTCAATCTCCTTACAACATGGTGTGAAGACAACAACCTCACCCTCAACATCAGCAAAACCAAGGAGCTGATCGTTTGATTTCAGAGAACTGCAACATGGTCATGCCCCTATTCACAGCAATGGGACTGAAGTGGAAAGGGTCAGTAACTTCAAATTCCTTGGTGTCCATATCACTGAGGATCTCATATGGTCTCTCAACGCCACCTATGAAAGTGCAACAGCGCCTGTACTTCCTAAGACGGTTGAAGAAGGCTAAGATACACCCCCAGGTCCTCACTAACTTTTACAGATGCACTACAGAAAGCACACTGACAGATTACATCATAGTGTGGTATGGCAACTGCAGTATTGCTGACCCCAAAGCCCTACAGCGGGTGGTGAAAACTGCCCAGTCCATCACTGGGGTTGCTCTCCCATCTATCCAGGACATTTATGACAGACGTTTGAGGAAAGCTCTAAGCATCATCAAAGACCCCACACACCCCAGCTACAGACTGTTTGACCCTCTACCATCTGGAAAACGGTATCGGAGCATTTGGGCCTGGACTAACAGATTCAGAGACAGTTTTTACCCCCACACTATCAAACTGTTAAACTCCCAGCCTCTCTCACCTATGATCTGAACCCTCACAGTGCCTTCTCTCTTTATCAAAACTCAAACACACATTGAAATCTACCTCTATCTCATGTCAAGAAGTTCACTCCCCTTAATTTTCTGTCCTTTATTTCATTCTGTTGCTATATGATTTTGCACATCTGAGGTTGTTTTGTACATTGCCCGTTGTCTTTTTTTTCTTATACAGTTGTACTGCTTACCATCTGAGAGCTAGCTAAATAGCATTTCATTATACCATATACCTGTGTATAATGACAAACTTAAACTTATAATGACCATGCAGTGGGGATGCAGCAGTCCTCCTGCCCTGTCCGTTTGATTAACAAATAAGCTACTGCCTTGCTTGGCAAGAGGAGACTTTTGAATTTTGAGTAGAAGTCCTGATTTCCCAGTTTCAGTACCAAAATAAATTTGATGGTATTGCAAAATTTTACGAATTCCGAATTGTTAATAAAATCGTTAACTGTAAAAGTAGTCACCGTATTGGTCAGGGTTCATGAGAATTGTGATGTGAAGTGGCCCTTCCTGCTCCCTAGTTACTGTAATGACTGACTCGCGTAACGCGAAGTAAAAGCGAATAAGTACAGGCTGTTCAGCAGACATTTCACCAAAGAAAATTATCCAGCGTGCTCTGTGTGCAGAATTAACAAGTGAGTAGAGTTTGTTGGCAAAAGCATCTTAGATGTCGAGAGCAATATTTCTATTGGATTAAAAGAGATGTATTCCAAGCCAGCTTGTTTACAATGTAATAAGGCTGCTTCACCTCTCTGGAAGTTTCGTTGCCTCGTTCTGAATCGCAGACAATGACGGCACTATGGTGCTGCGTTTACCTGGAAATTGTTAATGTAAAACCTCCAATCTACATAAAAAATTGGATATGTTACTGTGTACACTTTGTTTGAAACACACTCAACAATGACCATTCTAACCCCAAAATATAAAAATAGCACGGCAGATCCCCCTAAAACCCACACTAAAGTATTAAAGGAGAGGGCTGCTCTGCTGCAGTCATGAAGGGGAATGTGTGTTTGAAGGCCACACACTGGGTTTTCTAGCTCATTTATATCAGTTTGAAGACTGTACAGTGGGTTATCAAGGCTACTGCTCTCCAGCTTGTTTGCTTCTTGAAAAGATTTGCCTGAAGACAAATTCTCCAATTAAATTAAACATGAATGCACAGGTAGGTAAGTCAGATAGGATTTAATTAGTATTATATTGCTTTCAGTTCCAAAAATGTTAAATTTAAATCATAATACAATATTACTTTATACAAAACAAGCATGTAAGCAAACAATTTCACATTATACATTCTTTAAAAATACAAATCCTCTACATGTTTTTTTTTTCTTCACTCTTTGGGTTTTGGAGACATTCTCTTCCGTTGGAAGTATTTTATTTTCACGCCTGAAGAGGACATACTCAAAATATCAGAACACATCCTGTACATTAGCAACGAAGTGAACATACTGCCACCCACCATGCCTTTTTTATTCCAAAGCTGAAAACTATTTAAGAAATTAATAAGCAAAACCCTTTCAAATTACCACTTATTAGGGATGTGCAACAATTTGAACCAAATGATCTTTAGCCATCAGCAGTTTTAGAGAATACGTCAAGATGACCAGTGTTAAATATCTATTCTAATCTTAAACTGAGCTCAATGTCTGAACAATAATGGTGGTTTGAAAACATTAGTTTCACAGAATTAAATATGAAGACTATACAGTAGATTTTGTATAATTGTGTTGACTTTGTGGCTTGCAATAAATACTTGAAAGACATTTGAAAATGTGTGAATTTAAGGACAAAAAATAGAAAACAAATCTCCTCAGGAGAGTTTACCAGTCCCACAAATGCATAAACAAAACTATCAAAAGGTTCAGACACACTCAAACAATTCTTAGAACAGAATTTCATTTTCCACACATCTTTTGTTTGCTTGTTTCCTCCTTATAAACTGGCTAAAATGATCCCATGTCTTATGAAAATGTCTAAATATTCCCAAGGCTATGGAGAAATGTCAAGGATATGTAAATATCAAGATCAGAAGGGCAAATGAAGATAAAGTTTAAATCTTCCCCCAAATCTAAGCTTAATCTGAGTTTACTTTCATTCAGTTCAAAGTGCCAATCAAGGTAAGATAAATGAAAATATTTTCCAGAATAATACATTGTCAAACTAAAGAGTGCAAGGATAGTCTTCATAAAGGTGTAATTTACACATTATCATTACAAAGTCCTAAACATCTTAAACTTTTAAATGCAGTGTCACTATTAAAAGAAATGCATCCGTAATATTGTCCAAACCTACATTCACACAAAATCAGCCTTACTGTAAGTATGAATTGTTTATATGATACAGTGTTCATTATCTGTGGACTACATCTTGCTTAATATTATACAGAATCGGACATGCACTAGCAAAAATGTTCTGATTTTGAGTCTGTAATACTTTTTTCTGGTGTTTATCTGCATCTAGATGCAAAACTATACTACTATTCACTCACATTGTTTTTTTCTAGAGTGAAGAAATGCAGAAGCTCTCAACAAAATACAAAATAAGTAAACAACCCAAAAAATTACAAAAATTAATAAAAATGCAAATGAGCTAAAGTATCGTCCTTGGTTTTCAAGTTGCCAATTGAATTGTAAAAACTGTATTTTGACTGCTGTGCTGGGTGTAGTTTTGCTTTCAATATTTTCCTGAACTGGCCTAAGCAAACCTTTAGCTTTACAACTTTCTTTTTTAAATCTGGTAATTCACTTCACATAATGATGACAAGACATTATGGAAAGACCACTTCATTCAATGTATTATGAAATTTGCATAGGAAAAAAGGCAACTTAAATTGCAGACAAAAAAAAAGCTACCGAATGAATCAAGATTACTGCTCATTAAGCCTAAATTACTTAAATATGAAAATGTATTGCAGAACATTTTTATAGAATACCATTAATTCTGTGTGCAACTAATTTAGCCGAATCAATTTAAATCAAAATGTAGACTGAAATCTGGTAGTGCTGCACAGTCAGTAAAATGTATTAGGACTTTTATGCCTCAGAAAATAATGTGGGTTATAATATTCACATTTTCAGAGTCTGTCTCCTCACTTTATTATTTTCTGTTCCTTTTATTGAAATATAGTATTTTAGAACCAAATTTCAATGCATTTGACTATCATAATACAAATGCAATTTCCAATTATCCATAATCATCTCAAAGAAATTTAAACCTTAATGTGTTTTTGCAAAGTACAAGTTATTTCTTTGATAGGCATCTCAATAACAATCTATTTGAATTTCCAGTGAATGAGAGAAAACACTGCAGTCAGCAACAAAACATCAGATTTTTTTCCCAGGCTATAGGAATTATATGAAACGTTTGGCAACATACACTCATTCATTAGTTTCCAGATGATTACCATTTAAAACTAATTATTCAAGTACCACTATCACAAAAGGTAGTTCAAAATATTTAGAAATATACAATAACATCCAATGAACATTCCTGTTTTTATTTTTTTCTTTACCAGTGGACTTCTGTATCAAATAGTTAAACATACAATTTGATGCATGCAATCCGTGAAACTTTCAAGTTGGTGGTTTATAAAAGGTTGCATAGATTATTGCCCTCTGAAACAACATACTGTATGAGAACAAAACTGAACAGAGTATCAGAGAAACTTCAATGCTTGTAATCTACAGTCACTATTGTTTATATAGATTCTTATATCTAGCGGTGACTGACTAGGTTTCCAGTTAAATTAACAGAATAACTTAAAAGAAAACAATGCATGGGCCTGCTACAGTAGTAACAACAGGAGGATGCCTTGGTCAGTTTGGTGGAAATTGTGTAGTCACACTGGGGCATAGGGATTATTGTAATAGCAAATCCATTTTTAAAAACTTAAAAAAATAACAAAAAAGGCATCATTTCCCACCAAAGGAATGAACAGTTTTTAGAAACTGAACAGTAACCTGAAGTCCTCAGCAATTCATAATATTAGCATGCAATTTGTCAAATGCCAAGTTAAAACGTAAATGTTATCGAGAAATGTGAGGTTACATTGTGACTGGCAGTGCACTTTGAAATGAAACTTCTTTACCATGTAATGATTAATTGCAATTAACTTATTTTTATCCCCTTTGTACCAGGTTTAAAAATATTACATTAGACTAGATATGTACAAAAGATAGAGCAAAACAAGGATCTTGAATTTAATAAAGAACTGTTAAAAATGGCAAATTGTAATCAGGCATGGGTAGAAGGGACACTTAAGTACTTAAGACAGAAACCTTATGTAGAATTCCTACATTTAAATCTTATCTGCAGGATCTGACTAGGAAGTATTTTAAAACAGATTCATGTGAAAGTCCCACATCAGGTCTCAAGCAATTCTGGTAATTCTTGGCCTCAAATATAGTTGTCAAGTGATGGGAAACAGTGGATTTAGGTACATGCCATTAACACCTCTGGTATCAATAAGCCACTTTATGCTCTATTGTAATGCAATGTATTGCAAATAATATATACATGTGATACCATGATGTATTGGCATTGAAAGAATAAAAAAAAAAAAAAAGCTCTCCCATTTAGAGGTTCCATAAATACAATGGTGTGTGAATGGAGAACCAAACTGGTTACATTTTTGTTGTAGGATTGATCAAATAGGTACTGTACAGTAAGGTTAATATTCACATTTTGAAATCCAGGGAGTTCACCTTATAAATTCTGGTTAAGTTTGTTGTTTCAATTAGCTTTCTACATTCGTTTAAGCTTTTGCTCACATCTCTTATAATAAGTACTCTAAGTAGTTATATGCATATACAAGTTTTAATAAACACTCGAAACACTTTGACCAGAGGTGAATTGGCATGTTAAATGCACACATTTACTAAAGGTATTCTGATTTCAAATTGACCTTTAATGCATATACAAATAAATGCATACTCTGCATAACCAACTAGATAACATTACTGTAAGAGTTCCTTTAACTGTTAAAACCACAGTTAAAAGTAAATTTCCAGGATCTAACTCAAATTAATGCAATGTGGTCACAAATAGTGGTTACAAAATCACCAGATTTAACTTTGTTTTGCCTCACAGTATGTGGTACCATCTATTTCTGTACATTTAAATGTCCTAAATAGAATTTGTATTTGTTATTGAAATAGTTAATAAATATGTATATAGTTAGAAACTGTTGAATGAAAGAACTGGGAAACCTATTCAGAAAAATTCTACTATGAATAAAAACTATGAATCCAAGAAAATGGAAGGAATGGAGGGCAAATCATATAATGACTAGTAAATGTACCGAGAAAATGACACTATAATATATTAAACTGGGTATAGTTAAAATTACAGAGATTCAAACACAAATGAGACCTTTTAATAAGACTTTTGCCAATAATGATGAGGCCATAATTTGGAACAGAACTGTCCAGAAAGTTATATGATTTAAATGTTGTATATTAAGCAACTTTATAAATTAACATGTACAAGAAACCTTAATATGTACCTTTGTTCAATGGTTGTATCGGCTTGGAAATTTGTTTAAAAAGTCAAATTGTAGTTACAGGTGTCAAACTAGATGTAAAATTATGTCTAATTTATACACAATTGATTTTTATGGACCAAAGACCAAACGTCATAAAAACTTTTAAAAAGAAAATTGAGAACATATTCTTCATAAAAGGTCTGAGTGGGGAGCTGCATAAGCATGCAAGCTACAAAAGAATAAGGAGAAGCTAATTCCATACTTTAAAAAGTGAATTGGTTTAGGTTTGTTGCTAATGTTCTTGTTAATATTTAATATGACGTTTTACAGAAAAATTAATTTGAGATAAATAAGATTGTTGTTCCAGTCTATATTTTATCTAATGAAATTTGGCCATACAGCTGATTGTTTACTAAGCCCACAGTACATTCCATTTATTTGCATACATAAATTGCCAAATTTACTGCACGTAACCTGAGAATACATAACAGAACTGGAAAAAATGACTGTTTCCCCAAGGACAGCAGGCAGAACCATCACAAATTCAGCACTCCTCATATAGAACTGTTAATCAAGTTACAGCTCGCCACAGTCATCTCCGTTTCATTTTCACTGATGCTCCCTTAAGTCATGAAAGGGGATGATGACTTTTTTGTTCTGACTGAAGGTTTTCATCAACTGCTTATTTAAGCTAGCTGGTAAAGTGCATATCCAGTATGAAAATGTTGTCTGATGCATTTTTAAAGGCACAAATTGAGACTGATTTGTGCTTCTATTTAAAACAGTTCAACAGTCCTGAGACTACGAATTGAACCTTTTCCCACCTTGGGCCTGTTCTCCATTCTACAGAAGCTCAATAACCTTTGTTAAGATGATGCTTTATGTTAATAATCACTATGAAAATGCACAGAATATTCATTTTAATATTTCTGCATTCCTCAGGTGACACTTTGCATTAACGAAAATTGTATATTTAAGTCATATGCAGTAAATCAGAATGTACTGTATATGAAACACCATGGTCCAGGTTGTAATATGGGCATTCATGTATAAGGAAATATAAAACATGTCTACACAAAATTAGCCTTTGGGAAACAAGTGAGAACAAAATAATTGTATAAAAAAGGAACAACACCTCCAAAAACACCGAAGGGCAAACCAGACACACTACTTGGAAAAGTTGCCACTGCTGCTCCCACCCAGGGTAAAATCGTCAGGAACCAACAACAGCGCTTCAATAGTGCTCATGTTCGAGGGCGTCTCGGGACTTTGAAGAGAGAGGAAATCTGACATGTCCATATTGATCAAAGTGTCATTCTGGGCATCATGGGACTGGGATAGGCCTCCGTGCTCATCGGAAGTGGAGGGGAACGTTTGAGGCTGAGGTGCAGGGTTGTCCTGCCCCGATGAGCTCTGAGGGGACTCGTTTTTCTTTGCAGGGGAAGAAGGTGGGGAAGAAGAGCATGGCGGAGGGGGAGGGGCTGGCACGGGGGCCTGTGCAGACAAGCCGTCCTTCTTGCTGGAGTTCTTGTCTTTAACAGAGTCCCTACAAGCACAATGACACTGACAAGACTCCTCCTGCTTTATAATAATGACAGGGAGACTTAGACCTATTTGCTGAACTGGATTTCCTAAAACAAAACAAAAAAAGCAATTAGCTCAGCTACATGAAGTGGAATAATACAAAGCCAACTGGAGTCAAAAAGAACTCATCCTAATGTTTAAAGGTAGTGACAAGTTCATGAACTATGCAAATAAAATCCTTGATGTACATACAATAACCTCACACCTAGGTTGTTTTAAAAATGTAGAATATGTACAGAGGTAGATATATCAATTTCAATGAAAAAAGGCAGTTTACTGCAGGTACTCCCAAGCCTAGTCCTGGTGGGCCATATATCTGGCTTTATTGCAGCAGAGCTCTTCACTTGAGCCAATATTTTTTTTTTTCCCTCAAGGTTTGAAGATCTTTGAAGTTACTTCTGAAACCCAATAGTTAAAAGGCAACCTGCCCTGTTTAGGAAGTGAAAGTAATCAAAGTTCAGATCACACCTATAAGGTCTATTAAGGGTTCAATTACTTTACTGAGTGCTCATATTAAAAAGCAGCAGGTGTGCGGCTCCCCAGGACCAGAACTGGGAACACCTGACTTAGAATATGAAGTTGGTGGCTAGGAACAGAAACTCTGTTAGTCAAACACAAAGCATCACCACAGAATGCTGAACTGGCACACTTTAAGACGATTGACAAGGCAAAAGAGAAAACCACATGACTGGGGAAGCTTAACTGATATCAATGCTGGGTCAGTCTGGTTTGGATTTCAAGACATTTCACATATACAGAGAGGACAAGATGTCAACAAATGTTTCAGTGGTATTTGAGACCTTTTAAACATGTAATTCATTTACCATATTGGGAAACAGTTATATGTTATCAGTGGCTTACTTCTGTATAATATATTGCTGTATGCCGTATATGAGAAATTGTCTCTAAAAAATCTGGTTTACCGTATATTGACATTTCCTTATTATCAAAGCCATAAATATGACAGTTATGTTTCTCAAATTATAGATTAATACTTAATACTGCCATTGTATTTAACTTTTGGATTCAGCATACACACATACAAAATGTCAATACATTTTTTTACTATTCACACTTTGTAATTACGAAACTCTAAATCATTTATACAGAAATAAAAAAATTGAACATACCTGAATTTCCTCCAACTGGTATTGCTGTAGTGAAGAACACTTTTTCAACTTTAGGGCCTTGATGTTGCTGGGGGGAAAAATACTGCATATTAAAAATAAAAACTATTTAAACAATTCACGAAAGTACATCTGTAGTTCTGTGAATACCATCAGACAATGTTAGCCAAGTTTTAAAGTTGATGGAACTAGCCCAGTAAATATCCAAGATGTTCTTTAAAGAAACAACGGCTAAGTCTAAAACTTGGACTAAGGTCTTGACTTGGACTAACCAACTGCCTACAGAATGTTGCCAATAGATCATCCAAATTGAATATAAATTAAAAAGTGTCTGTAACTTGAGTATTTCTGCTGGAATTTTTCAGTTTCTAATACAAGTGCAGAAGAATGATCCAACGGCTCTACAGCACAAGACTTACCGTTTGTTCTGAATTTTGCTGTGCACTGGTTGCACCATTTAATATCCACTGCAAGTTCTGATCTGCCATCATGATGCTTGGCTGCAAAATAGTGGTGTTCTGGGTGGGCGTAATTGCTATAGTGGGGTTACTGGTCAAGACAGGGTTTGCAGCTAAAGGCACAGTCTGCACCATGGCTGGCAGCGACTCTGTGCTAGGGGCTGTGGTGGTGGTGGCACTAGTTACAGCTGCTGCGGGGGGCCCCTGGGGGCCAGGCTGAGAGAGAGGAGTTGTTGGCTGAAGGAAGTCAGGCTGTATTGGTGGGTACTGCTGTGAATTGGACTGGACAGGCACTTCTGGTGTCTGCAACACGTTGGGAGGAGTTCCAAACACAGCTGGCTGTGAGCTGTTGGCAACAGACGCGTTCGGAAGGGGTGCTGAAGGCGCAGGTGTTGGCTTTGAGGATTCCAGGGCATTGCCTTGCAATGATGACGGATATGGCATGGGAAAAGTCATGGGCGAACTGGAGTCTGCAGCAGGAGGCTGAGCAGTAGAGGCAGGTGCGCTTTCAGAACTGAAGGTTTCAGCCAATGCATCTGTAATTAGAACAAATAAAAACAACGTTCAATTTCGTGCAAGCAAAAAAAAAATCAAATAAAGCCTTATATGTAACATATAAAACATAAATACTCCAAATACTACATGCCGTAGTGGGTAAAAAAAAGCCATTACCTAATCAAATTTTCGACCTAAAACTGGCATATGTAATATCGCAGCGTTCAAGTGTTTTGTTATTGGTATGCCTAAAATGAACATACACTCTTGACGCCATTTTAACTTTCTGAAGTCTGTCAATGTCTTGGCGCATGTCTTTCCAGCTCATGTAACACCAGGGCCAGCGGTCAATCTCACAATCCATTGTCCACCCTGCCTGTTCCCATGGCAACACAGTCAGGCAGGTTGTCAATACTACTGGGCTGTAACTAAATGGCACTTACCTCATTACTGAGCGGGTACTCCCTTTTAGCTGATATTGTACTGCTTGGTCTTGGCTTTGGATCAGTGACATGGTGTTTGTCTCTACCGTGCTTGTGTGGATTTTTCCCCAGTGCCTTCTACTCTTTTTCCAGGTTGACCCCCCGCTTCGTTTCCCATGTTTCGCCTGGATTGCCCGATTCCTGTGTTTGGGCCTCTCACCTGCTTGACAACTCTATCTGGATTTCCCTTTTGTACCTCTGCCTTTCTTCTCCACAGTGCACCCACAGCTCTGTGACCTGCCTGCCTGCCTGCTCTTGTCCTGCAGTCTCACATCGCTTTCCCTGATCAGCAGCACTCTTCTCCTGCATAAGGATCACCCTTCAGGTGCATTCAGCTGTCCATTACATCACCAGGCTGTTTTGTGACAAAACACCTATAATTTGCTACAATTATCATGGAGTTAAAACTGTGAGCCATGCTTTTTTTTAGTTTTAAAATTAAAAATCATGTTTCAATCCAATTTCATTAAGTCTATTTAAGATAATGCCATTAACCGTCTCATTAGCATAGTAGTTAAACCTTGTACTACTGTTAATCAGAAATGTATATCCAATGTAAGACGTTTAATACTGGCACACTTACCATGTGGGTGAGCATCATCTTGACTAACACTGTTTTCCGGACTCTGAAACATCAGTTCAAATACCCTCACTGGTGTAACACTGTTTAGATCGAGGCCTTGAGACTGAAAACAGAAAAGGACAGTAATTTTCAAAACAAATTCTCAAACAATTAAAAAAAATATTAGTATTGCATCTGTGTGCATTAACCAAGTCTTTTGTAAAAAGTTTAAACAAACAAATATAAGTCTTACATTATTTGCATTTTCTCTCAGTTCAGTATCCGTGGAAATTAAACTCAAATCACTGAGGCAAAGTGAATGATTTGCATCCTGTAACAACCAAGAAAAGTAAAAAAAGAATCATGAAAATGGGTCAAAACAACAGCAATTTAAGACACAATTGTTGAACTCAAAATAAAGTTTAAGAAGTTACTTTTCTATTGAAATGCCATAAAGACCGCATCTGTATTTTTTAGATTATATTCTTGTAACATCTTAAACCAGCTAATATAAATTTACCCATCTCCAATATGTGTTCTATTATAATCTTTGGGGAAGAAAACTCACTTCAGACAAGGAATGACTGAGTGCCCCTCCATAAGGCTGTCCTTTATCATGTCCCTTCATGTGACTCTTGAGACTGTACTGAGAACTGAAAGTCTTCTCACAGCCATCACTAGGACAGAAGAAGGGCTTTTCTCCTGCAAGTTAGAGAACATTTACCCTTTAACCTCATGGAATCATTACAGAACAGAGTTTAGACTTACACAGTGGTGCACATGCCATTGGTTAAATAAGAAAATGAGACTTGGAACATCACAAAAATGTAGGGACCTTTTCTTTAAAAAATTTCCAGAAATACGAGAAATGCTTAACACGCAAAGCAACATCTTAGTGATGAAATGGAAATTTCCACTTCTGAAAAAGAGACAGCAGATTATGATGTCTGACTTCCATGTTATGCAGACTGAATGCAATTGCAGCACTGGTTTCATATTTAAGACCAGATAATCATGCAGAACATAATTGACAAAATCAATGCCAATATTTTGCAAATGCTTTATGAAGTATACGTTTTTTAAGATAAACATTATTGTAAAAAAAAAAAGCTTATTTTTCTCAGCTTTAAATGCGCTTGAACATGTGTGGTCATGTGAAAAACAGGCACTGGCAAATGTACTGAACATAAATTGACACGGCAAAGTGCTGAGATGAGTGCAATTTTAATTCCTAATTCACAGATCATAATGATTTATTAAATCAGTACACTGATCAACAGAACATTCAAACCTAACATGAAATGGCTACAAACAGCTGAATATAGAACCACACTTTTCAAAAGCACCCTTGAACATACCGGTATGTGTTCTGACATGCGTTTTCAGATGGTGACTGGCAGCAAACGCTTTGCCACAGCCGTCATGGTCACACCTAGAGAGACCACACCAAAGTAATTACTCTCCCAGGGCACTTCGTTCATTCAAACGTTTAGAAAACAGTTACACATTCTGCAAAAAAAACGAACCAAGAAAATAGTCTCTTTGCCCGACCATCACATATAAGGCATTTCTTCTACAAAAAAGAAAAATAATTCACTAACACTTCAACTAGGGTTTTAATTCAGGGTATTTCTTTAGAGTTCATTACCAAACACAGGCAGAATTCAATAAAGCACACAAAAACAAACCTTTACCTACCTAAATGGCTTTTCTCCTGTATGAGTTCGAATATGCTTCCTCAGGTCACTGAGAGTTGTAAAGTACTTAGTGCATCCTTCTGATTCACAGTTAAACGTCTTCCCTGTGTGAAGTCTCTGATGTGCTTTCAATCTGTAAACATACCAGTGAGATTAATATTTTTCTGAAATAGACACAGCTAAATACTGTTATTATAATGGAAAGCTTGCAAATATGATTACTACTCAATGGGATTACTACAAGTACATTTGGGATTAAATTTAACTTCCTTTGAAATAATGACTACATTAAAACCATTTTTGCAACAAACGTGGTCCAAATAGCTGTGCATAATGGTGTAAAAGTGCACATAAATGCAGGTGGCTTTTCCAAAGCACTACACAATGCTTTCAAATATGTTTGGGTAGAAACAAACAGATTAAGGACAATTAGTCATCAGAAAGTCTTGGATTAGATACATGTAAAATTCAGCAAAATGGTGTGACAGTATTTCAGATGACTCTATCGGGAAACAAAGATTAAAGGAGAAATGTGAAACTGCTTTCTGTAACACTCAGTCAAGGTATCCAAGATAATTTTACTGACACAATGAATTATTCTAGATGACACAACACAAGGTAATATAGTTATACTGTCAATACAGATTCACTTGGATAGTTGAATATTTGGTACAGACCACACTATTGCATACAATAGCAAAGCTCACAGCCTGAACTGGATTACATGTGTTTTTTCAGAGCAACTATACTATATTTTATCAAGCGATATAATTCAGTAAGCTCTTTTATTTCCTCCTCAGTTTTATCAAATCAAGAACATTTGAGTCCCCTTCAGAAAGAAAACTATCAGACGAATCCCTTTTGCTTTAAGTAGCTATTTCACTTGGAATGCCATACTGTAAGTCCCTAGAGTGCAGAACAGAATTCAAAGGCTGTGAATCTTGATGACGATAGGGAACCATCCTAATGAAGTGTGAAGTAATCAGCTCTGAAGGTTTTTGCCAGTCTCTGAAGGTCATACATCAGTACTGGATGCTTACCAACTACATCACAAAAGCTACTGACCCTCCTAGGAGCAATGTTTCAATGTTTATGACCATAACCTTTAAAGCGTACATTTCTAGTGAGACTCTTGCTTTTCACAACCAATGGAAAAAAAAAAGTTGACTAATTCCTTCCAAGATTGGAAATGAAGGGCTTTTAGGGGAAGAAGAATCTCAATCTTATTAAACTTTTAAGGTCCCACTGTTTTCACTTCAAGTACATAGGCTTAATTAATAATCACTACTTTTCAAAACCAATAAAATATGACACTGCAGCTCCGCATGGTTCTGATATGGGAAATGAAAGAGATTAAGAGGGACAACACACTATAGCACTGGCTGATTTTGCTGATGAATTACAACTGACACATTATCAATTGCTCCACAATGTTCTGTCTCTACTGCAATGCCAATATATGCCTGTGAATGTTTTAAGCAATTAGGACTAAAGTATTGAATGCATCAAAGAGAAGAAATGTTTTTAATACCCAGTACAAAATAAAAAAAGACTAACAATGGGGGGAAAAACATTGTTCTGTAGTATTTCCAAAAACCAGAAAAGAAAAATACAGAAAAAACATTAAATTAAGAATTCATTGAAACTGAAAAATTAATAAGCATTTAAGACTATTTTTTTCTTTTTATGTAATAGTTGAAGCCTATTTTACTCTAAAAAATGGCATTTTAATTTCTGATTTGTTTCTGCATGAATATTAAAAATATAGAATAGGAGAAAGGGCTTATATTTTTTCCTTTGATAAGCAGGGAACTGATAGAAATTCGGTCTAGTTTAAATCAGCCCTTTAATATAACAGTCACTTCAGTGACTGCAGAGTAAACAATGACAAGGATTCCTGCTATAAGTTAAAACTGCATTAAATGCTGAGCCTATAAATCAGATGGTAGTCTTGAGCACTGCAGCAATGCAACATCCATAAACTACTGTTATGAAGATAAAAGATTTGTACAATGTTTATAAATCATTTATAACATTAATGCTTTCATGTTAAATTAAAAGTGACTGCAGAGTGCCCATGTACAGAACATGACAAACAGCACTTTAATCAGCTTGAAGTCCACTGCACCTACTTTCATTACCTTTCAACCTAAATAAAGACATTAAGCATTTCTTCCCATTTACTTTTTAAAAAGCAAAAATATTAAGAATGCCATTAATGCTCACATTGGCGTATTTTCACTCAAACTGACAGTGATGGAGTAAGATATTCATTAGAGGAAAATTAAGTCAAAATTTCGGTCTCGGATGGAACTGCTTCTTGGGCAAGTTCTCAAATGCGTACCAAGCATCTTCATCATAAGGCAAACATTTATTTTGAGGAGATAAGATCTTTTTTTAAAGCCATGTGCCTACCATGCACCATTAACTACCTACAGACACATAGGTGGTTATACAGAAAGATATGAAATCTTTAGACTGCAGTCATTAGTGTTGTTTTTGTCACTTTTCAGAGTATGCTAACAGGTACTTCCAATAGAGCCTTAAGCATTACCAACGAATAGGCCCCCTTTTTATTCATTTTTAACATAAAATGGTACAATAAACTTTGTTCAGAGTCTAAGCAAAACAAAACCTGAAACAAAGCAAATGAACCCTTTCCAGGTTGGACTCAGCATTCAGAAACATTCAGGCTTTATTTTGAATAAAAACCCTCATCAATATCCTACCCTGAAGCCTTAACTTATGTTGCAATACATTTAGCTTCAAGATCAGTAAACTAAAACCAATTCAGACTCAGAGGAAATATTATATAAGTGCAAAAGTTCAAGACATACAGAAAGAGACTATCACAAGCACCAATTTATGTGGAACCTGTATAAGCCATCTACTTATGATATGAGACAGCCACCTGCCTTTCTCCACAGCATTATTAACTGATGATTCAAATAAGATAAAAAAATCATTGAAAACAATTCTCACAATTAACAGCTTTCTAACGTGAAATAGTGAACGCTTTAAGCATAGGATAAGCCACAACTGATAAACTGGAATTAGTACCACAACAGCCTTGAAATAAGTGGTCAAGAGTCCATCATCACAGAGTACTTTAAGAAGACAAACCAAAACCTCCAGTGCCAGTACACCCATTTGTATCAAAGAGATAATCATACAAAACATTCTACTACAATGTCAATGAGCACACTATAACAAATTACTGAATAAAATTCAATCCACCTAAATAAAGTGCCAAAATAGGGCAAAGAATATTCATTAGGAAACGTCCCAGTACTTTAAACCACGACTCACAGTAGAGTATTTAAGTTTTGGCATTAAATTCCACATGTACCATTTAAAACCACTTCCACCCTTCAGCAGCATTCCGAATTCAGAACAGTTCATCCTACATTGAATCACAATCCTAATCTCAAAGACAGAAGCACACCACTGCCTCACCTGTACAGTGTATTAAATGCCTTTTCACATCCTTGTACATCACATTCAAAGGGCTTTTCCTTTGTATGAACTCGTACATGAATTTTCAGACTGTAGGAGGTAAGGAAAGCTTTGCCACAGCCTTCCTGGTTGCAGACAAATGTATACTCCCCACGGTGTGTCTTCTGGTGAGTCCGCAGGTTCCCTGCTGTGCTGTAGGTACGAGTGCAACCTTCAAACATGCACTGGTACCTTTTAACCTGGAAAACATTTGAATTTTTTTTTTTTACATACACATATAGTATGTACTATAGTACATAGTTAAATACACAGGACACACAATTTCAACAAACCATTTATTGTTCAGAAGAATACGTTTTCAAGGACTAAAATTCAAAGTCAAAATGTGGTGTGTATTGAAAACAATGCAGAGAAGCACAGTATAAAGGTACTCTATATATAGCCAGAAAAAAACATGCTATCCACTAGTCTTCTTGGAGAAAAACCAAGCAAATAAAAGGAAACTATAGTAAACAGTAAATTTTAAAATCTTTCTTCCCAACATATAGTAAAACATTATAAATGCTCTTTTAATGTAGGTTAAATTGTCTCACTGCATGCATGAGAATATAAACGTTTCTGAAAACAAAACAAATTGCACCCTTTGAAACATATCAGCACATAATGAGGACTTTATCAAATGATTATAAAAGAAGAAAAAAAGTATCAAGTACAATACATGATCTGAAATGGGTATTCAAAGTTGCCTGGCCATAATTCCTAACTGATGGTTTGCTTTCCATAAATACTGTATTAACTAAAATAGCCTAAACTTGTCTTGCATCACTGTAGGTTACCCAAGAGAACATTCTGGGCCTTTCCTGTAACAGAATGATGTTTTGAACAATATTCTTTCCTGAAAAATATTAAATCCTGATTATTTCAATAGTACTTTTAAAATGGACAGTTCAGGATCACTTCTAAAGTGTCTAATTAAAGTATGAACATGGTTTAGATATCCTCTGTACAGAGACTAAAGTCACACAGTAGGCCTACTATAATGTTAAGTAACTGATTAATAAAACATTTATGCACAGGAGAAATAAAGAACTTGCAAATGAGAATTCAGACTTGCTCTGACAATTGTAAAGATCTTGAATTTAATGACTCAGCTCTTCTCAGCAGAGTAAAAGGGACAGAGCACAGCAGTTTTCCAGAAAGCTCAGTTGCCGAGAGCTGGCCTGGTTTCAGGTACCCAGCTGATTCGCTCTCAACAATAGCTTCAGTCTCTCAGCTGCACACCCCAGGGCTGAAAACAAGTCACACTCTTTGCCCTGTACACTCTACAATTAATGCATGTATTCGACCACTTCAACACACACACACACACACAAAAACTTACTTCTTGGTTCTTAGTCTCTATATGCGATCTCAATTTGTGGTAGTATACAACTTCCTTCCACTAATTGGGGATTAATTGCAAAGTATTCTCCCCCAAACCGCACTTTGAGGTTTTTTCTAAGCATGGGGATTTTTAACGGATACCCTCAAAAACCAAAACTTCAAAGTTGAATCCACAAAAAACGATTTCATCCTATAAGGCTTTAAGGCATTTGGAATGTTGGTGACAAATACACTAGAATAAAAAGAGCCTTGCATTTAGAGAGCACATATTTCTTAAGTTTGGAATGCAATCTATATGTATGTAGCACAAGTAAATGACTATTCACATCCTTAAAATTAATCTAAGATCAATTTGAGAGAAGAGCTAAAAGACCTTTTACAATCCAACTAAGCAATAAGAGAATTTTTCTTTCAAATAATGTCTTGGTTCAAAACCAACTATTTTACAATGTTAAATGCACAAGCTATACCAGGGTTTCTCTTGCTTTCCTACTTTGATCCAGATCAACCAGCAATAAACACGTTTGAACAAGTCTACTGCTTTTCAAGACACAAGAAGACCATTTTACAGACACATTTATAATTATAAATGTTTGAGGTGTGTTCAAAATTAAATGGTTCTATTTCAATCTCCAAGCCAAAATGGAAATAATAACTTTCAGACATTTTAAGTTTCAATCAGTTACTCACAGATAATATACATTATAACTGGTTAAGCAGGAGTAGGAACTAGAAAGTGCAAGAAATTATCCTGTAAAAGTCTCCTTTCAGTTTAACTGGCTGTAAATCCTATGATCCATATAACATCTTAAATATAGAATGGTTGAAGTAACATTTAGGAGGAAACTATTGAAGTTAAACATTACTCTAAAAAATACAGCCCCCACCTTCTTTGCTACACTGAAGATCTCAATTGTCTTTGCTAATGGATGAATCTTAAGAGTCTTTGAATGCTCCAGTATAATTTAGATAAATCTACATCAAATTATCAAGCTGCACTTGTAGGATCAATATAGATGTGCATGCATTCTGTAACTCTCAGTTCAACTCTCTAATTGTTACCTCTAATCAAACAGAAAAAGAGAATTGATCAAAGTTATAATACTAAACAAGATACTCTATCTCAATGTTGAAAACCGATACAAGCAAGATATTGTAGGTTTAAAAACCTAAGATTTTTTATCCATACTGTAATAAAACTACAATAACATTTTCCCTGACAATAAAGCAAATATTTAATGAGGAAAGTCACATGACTATCTTTATTGAAATAATTATTGAAAATGTATATTAATTCAGCTAGTAAAAGATACTTTACTACAGTAAATCATGGAATATGATCCCAGTACTCTAATTTCTCTGGAATACTTGGCAAAATAAATAAAAAGACCTATAATGTTATGAAGACTATATATCAGGTTTCACAGCTTCAGCAGACCATTCAGTGTTTGGTAGATCAGTATCTTTATATTTTTGAAAGTACACATTATCAAATTTTTGAAGCACCTGAATAGAAAATCATGATTAAAAAATATAAAATCTGCAATAAATGACAATATGTCTTCTTTGAAATGGAAGAAGCAAAAATAAATGTAGATTTAAATCTTAATGGAACAGATACACTTAACGTCAAACATCAATGAAGTTCCAGGCAAAACCGTGCAAAGGTGAATGAAAATTAACATGCTAAACACTTTTATTTTGCCTGAGCAAGACATTACATTTTCATTTATTCAACACACGAGAGACTGATAATTAAGTACAAGAACAGCCTTTATGACATCTTATGTTTCCCCTGAAAATGACTTACTGTGAATATTCTAATGCCTCTTAAGCAAAGAAACAACACTGCTCTGATCTGAGGAGGAAATACACACTTTACCAATCAATTTAACAAATACTGATGGAGGCAGATTTGCGCTTTGCCTGCCAACTCTATAATTATAGAAACAAATGATCCCTGTACAATATCAACACACAGAAATTGCTTCTTTTGGTGATGTGTAGGATATATTACCCTACTGTACTACAAAACTATTCCATCTTTTTTCTAGTCTGCACACACTGTTGAATCACAAAAACCAAATACTTAATCAACCCTGGCTCGAAAAGACGACACTTTTTCTTTTTTGGGTATCGAACATCTTATCATCAAATGCTGCAAGATCTCCAAGCAAAAATCAGACATTACACATTCAAACAGGACACCATGTACATACAGTACAAAACAGCTCTTCACAGACAAAGCTACTGTACATTTACAATAGCCTATGAAGTGCTAAATACATGGAAAAAGTCTAGTGTTAAGTCACTGAAAAGCTTATAATTATTTAATGTATGAGAACTTGTCAACGGTAATCCCTTTTCTCATTATGTTTACATGGAAAGGGTGGCAGAAGATCCATCATAAACCTTCGCAGAGCAGAGGGGGCCCAGGGGATGTACAGCAAGCTATGCAAATCACTAGCTTTCATTTTCCATTCAGCAAAAACAAATTAACTCTCCCCTTAGAATGAACTCATTTTCTGGGATCTTTTTGTAACACTTTCTTCTAATTATTGCTTCTTTATGGTTTGATATTCTGGACACTCCAATAACACGCAAGAAAATGCACAGCCAATTAATATCAAGATGTCCTCTGTATTCACCTCCATTATAATGAAAGTGATAGAGAGCTACTGTATTTTTCTGAACTCGCTTATGTGCCTATGGCATGGTTTAAGCAAATGACTTGACAACTCTGAGTGCTGCATAATTTTACAAACAGGTCTGCCTTAGCTAAGCACAAAAGGAATCATAGCACATTCTTCATCTGAATATTGACTATCAGTTGTTTTTGATTTTAAATAAATTCCCCTAAGAAAAATTATAAAAGATCAGTGATATCCAGTCAACTGTAGCCTACACGGGCTGTTAAACACTCCATTACCTATTGGTTTCATTATTTTAATTTTGTATGCATGCGATTAATACTGTAAAGACCAGCCATTAAAAACACATGATTTTAATGTTGATACCATTGGCTCAAGGGATCCTTGCATATTCCTTTAATAGGGAACTTGGACAAGTGGGGAAAAATGATACAGAAAGAATAAAAGATTTATGTACCTCTCTTTGCTTGGTCTCTGGACATTCTGAATGCAGGGTTAGGGTTGCCCCCTCTATATTCCTTGGCATAGGAGTAGAACCTGGGTTGATAGTAAACTGGATCTGATCAGGTGAGATTGTGTGATGAACATATCCTTGTGACATTCCTTCATGATCGGCCATGAAAGTCAAGCCTTCCTCTGATCCCTCTGCTAAAAAAGTCATGTTGTCGTGCCCACATTGCCCATCCTCCTCCTCCTCCTCATCCAAGCTTATCGGATCCTGCTCAATGAGAACAGTGGTCCGATCGTAAACTGTACCAGAGGAGGAGGGCATCAGTCCATTCTTATCGAAGCCCACCATCTTTTCTTCCTGCGTCAGTTCATCCTCATCCACCTCCACCTCAAAATACATGATGTCCTTGTGTGGGCCATTCTCACCCATGGTCTGAAGTCGCTCAGTGCCAGGTGACTTTCACAGCGCTGAAATTTTCTGAAAAAAAAAAGGAAGAAAAGACTGAGCTGGGAGTCAACCTTCATCTGAAGAATTATTAGGATTTCCAGAAAAGAAAATCCAGCCCTTTTAAAATTATTACATCAAAACAGCATGAGAATGCCAATATGAACCAGGAGAAACCAGGGTGTAAGCACAGAAGTATGTTCTTTATTTCGATTTTTAATTTATTAAATACTTCAACAGAATTAAAAAATACCACTGAGGTTGGCTAACTCAAAAAGGATAAAATTTCTTATGCAAATAGAGGAAGGAATAAGTACAATATCATGAAACTGAAGTATTACTTAAGTATTTCAGTTTCCAGTAGAGGGAAAATTTAAATTGCTTTATGACCATTTCACTGTCATACTTAACAAAACTTTGAATAATTGTGATTTAGTGTTTTTTGACTTTGTAGTCATTATCAAGCATGTGGAAATCAACGTGAACATACATTTTTACTGATTCCCAGGACAGCTGTGTAAGAATTGTTACTTTGCAAATCACAAAACTAATTTGCGGAGTATTTAAAGTGTAAATAGGACAACCACAGCTAAAGCTTTGGGCAAAATCAAAGCTGGTCCACAACTTTCACACACATTGTAAGCAACTGCAAAACACAACCAAAGGAACTTGCCAGTACTGACAACTGAACATGTTCTCATTCTATTTTAATTTCAATTTCTTGTTGCACAGTAAACCGAAGCTCGAATCCTCGAGTATGTGCATTCGGAATATACCCACAGATCCACAAATTCCTATTTAACTCTGAACGTAAAGACCTCCAAACTCTCCAACCGATCAATCAAGCAACAGATCACAACGTATTCCCAACCTACTGTATCAACCGCTTTACGAATGTTTTTTTTAAAAAAAAAACACGTTTTCTTGGTCTCTATCTACCACGACAGGACGAGAGTGAAAAAGGAAGGCTGCTTTTCTGGCCTGTGTACAACTCGCAACTTAGTTTCAAAGCCCACGTAAAACACGAGCGAAACATACAACAATATAAAACAAAACAACACAAAATACCTTAATTTCGCTTAGGAAAAATCAGCCTTCTCTCTGTACAGTAGTAGTACAGTAGTAGAGACAGTACGTCTCTTGAAGGGTTCCAGATTTAACTAACGATTGCTTTTACAGGCGAAAATGCTGGAAGTTTGAAGCACCCCCTCCCAAATAAATCAAAAGAAGAAGCCATTTATCAGGACAACACAAAAATACCGAATTTCAGATCAATTGGGCAGAAGTAGTAGCCAACATCAGTGTACATGGATGAAGGTTTAGGTTGTCTACAAATTGTAAGACATATACAGTATATATACAGTATTTCCCGTTTCTGTTGAACACGCTCCAAACAGTAACCCACTTAGCCAACGTTACTTAATTCAGTGTTGTTAACGACGCAGTGCTTAATGTTCCAGTTTTCTGAATATCGGGAATAATGTGAGCTCCTGTCTGTGCACTTAGTCTGGGGTGTTCGTTGTTGAGAGGATCTTACTCACGGGAATCCAAAAATCTAACTGACAGATCGCTGATGTCAAGAAACAACTTCAACTTTCGTACTAAATGAAATGGCGGTTAAGCAAATAAGGAGCAAACAACCCTTCACAAAACAATTTATTGTTACTGTAGATGTTCTAACGAAAGCTCGGCCAATAAGGCTACATGAAAGGCATCATTTCAGTGGCTGTATGGCTGGAGACGTTTAACGTGAGAGTCACATCGGGCACAAACAAGACCGGAGTACAGAAATCAAATTCTCCTTTTCGGCCTCCCTTTAACAGAAATGCAAAGGATTTTTACCGGTGTTCAAGAGACGCCGAATAGGTCTGTCTTTCGGATTGCTGGCGATTTCTTCTCTTCCCCTCCCAAGCGGCACCATGATTAAAACAACAACGTCACATTTCAGCTTCCTTTTCACAGAGGCATCCTGGGAAGGCCGAGTTTGACAGGCTATCGCTTTCAAGTGAAATAAAACTTTAAAAAAATAAACACGCGTTTAAAAAGAACCCCGCACTCGCCCGAAAGTTTGTTAATCGACCGAGAAACATTTTAAAAGCGTTATCTTTTTTTTTAGGAGAAGGCTAACACTGCCCAATAAACTAACCGGTTGTCATAGTAACCGCTACGTGTTTTTATATCCACCTGTAAGGTTTTATCACATGCTGTGCCAGAGAGGGAAAAAAAAACGTTTTTGTCCTCATTGCAAAAAGAGCTATAATGTGTTTATGGATAATGCACGTGTTTCATTAGAGGCAAGGGTGTAGCGGCTAATACTATAGCTGTAGACAGAACATTATCGCGAAAATTATAGTCATCTCTGACTACTGTGATATAGTTCAATAGCTTTCAGTGAAATTGCATTATTTTTATATTATTGTTTAACATTACTGTTATCACTATATACTGTCTACTATAATTAAAAAATTCCCTGAAGATGTGACTAAGTAGTCAGGGTTATCTCTGCTAATCTGCAAATTAAATTTAGTTTAATTTAGTTCAGTTTAGGCCTATAAAAGAGATATCATATCTATCTCGGCACATACAGAACATAACCTTTTAAATTGATATTCACTAATCTTTTACAGAATACTATACGTATTTTCCCCTCTGTGGGACTTTTGAACGTTTTCTAAAAAACGCCTCTTGCGTCACGTTACTCACGTGATTTGGTGGTTCAACCAAGGGTGGGTCACGGGATTTTTTTAAACAACCGTTCAATAGCAACCAAATTCACAACGTTATCAATGCTTTAAGAAAAATGGCTACAATTTGTAGCATTTTATTTGAACATCAGATTAGGACAAAAATAATATTATTTTTTTCCTCATGTACTTTACATTTAATCTGATTGCAGTTAAAGGGAACACATGGTCACACAGGCCCTATTTACTCAGAAATGATAATTGTCTAGTTAATCAGCACTAAATGACAGCCAACAAACTAATGTATTCCAAACAGACACACACGAAAATTCCCCAAACCCCTTTTGAAACATTCTGAATGTTCTCAAATGAGAAATTATAGACCACACGACAACAGACATCAAACATCTCAAAACATACTGTACAGAAGAGAACTTTAATTTTTTTGTCATATTTATAGAATTTTATGCGCATTTCCCCCCTTCTGCCACCTGTGGGGGAAATTTGAACAGTAAAGACTGAATACCTTGGTACATAGAAAAAAGTTTAGAATTTAAACAGAAAGAAATCATTCTACTGCGATGGACTGGCGTTCCGTTTCATGTGTATCCTTCGTTCCCCTTGTTTGCCCGGGATAAGCTCCGACTCCCCCGCACCCTAAATTGGATGAATCTGTTAAAAAATGGGTTGGCTGGATGGAAATTATTCTAAAATTGTGCTATCAACTGGTAAGAACTGAAAATTGAATATTTTTAGTCTTCAACAGATTGCCAAGGAATTTGAGTCTAGTATGCAAAGTCTGGCGAGACTAAGGGATTAATTAAAGATCAACAATGAAATGACAGACATAGAAGTGGAGATTAAGAGCACAAAACATTTTGGACTGGAAATAGCAGTAGCTTCATTAACCAAGAGTTCTCGGCGTTTGGAACTGAGTGCTGATCAAAGCTGCAAAAACTGACTGTCATCTTTCTGGAAGCAGTTGAAAAGCTTTAGTAATCAAAGGAACAAAATAGGTCTAATGGCCTCACCTTGTTAGTTATCTGTTGTTATATTGTTCATTTAGAAACACATTTGCCGTGCAAGAAAAAAATGTTCTTGGATATTAAATACTGCAACGAGAGTCTAGTGGTAGCCAAAAACAACACTGCAGTTTTCTTTTCGCAATCGGTATTTTCTGAAAAGACATGGCTACATCACCCAACGTGTATTTTACACAAAAGCAAAGGCATTCTCATGATGTACAGTAGGTGACCAATGTATTTTCTTATTATTGCAATATCTGTGACTGATATGAAAGCAAATGTCACACTCTAGGAGCTACAGGTAAATAATAGTCAGAGCTCAGGCTTCAGAATGCGAAATAAACTGATCACTGACAGAAGAAACAAGGCTTCTTTCACCAATTTTAATTTTATGCAGGACACAGCATCAAGATCAAGATTTAGGTTTCACAAATGTTTATTAAGACATTTCATTTCTATCAGCTTGAAATGAGCTAAACCCTAATATCCTAGCAATTGTTCCCCATCTTTAACGTTCATGTACTGAAGATGCAATTTTCTGGTAACATTTAAAATTCATTTGAGGGTTAAAAAAAAAAGAGGTAAGTGAGCCCGTTAAAATAAACACTGCTTCAACCTTAAGAGCATCTGACACTTGTTGGCTTGAATAGAATTATAACTGATGAGACAATATAATAACCATTCAGGATTTGTGTAAGCAAACTGTTCTTTAGATATCTCCCTCAAACAGAATGGCTGATTGCATTATAGGATTAACACAAACAGCATATAATTACTGTCTGGCTGTAGAACATGATATTTTCATGCACAGCTTCAGGATCCTTCTAGAGCCAAAAACAAGGGTTCATGTCATTGGTAGTACACAGGTACCTCTGCAAAATCTTCCAATTGCATAGAATCCTGTGGGCAGAGTTTATTTCAAAAATGACTCTACAATCTTAAGAGAAACTGCTACATCCCAATATTATAATAAAACACTCACTCTTTATACAAAAACGTTTTTTTTACAAATCACAACAGAATAATAAAACATCTTTTAATTACCCTTTAAATAATTACTACAAAAAACATACAAAATGTCAGTTTTTTAAACGCTGTTTAAAGCAATACACAAACAGCTCGTTTTAAAACCCAGCTCGGCTGGGAAACATTGGGTATGAAAAAAGGACTATACATATGACTTCTGTGCATTTCTGAATTTTGCTTTATAAAAAAATAAATCGGATACTGTACAGAGCACTACAAGATACACATCTCTGCTGCTATGTTGAGGGAATCGGGAAAGGATTCCTTAAATGAGGAAATGTGCAATGAACTCCTGGGCTTTCTTCTTCTCCGTGATGTCTTGCTTCGATTGTGACCTCAGCAGCAAGGCACCAAAAATAGATGCTGGGGGCGACAGAGGTGAACAAGTTAATTTATCAATGTCTACAATCCTGTCATCTTTGATCCTTCATGCAAATGCCAAGCATTTACAGAATAAAACCAGTAGTCCCTTGAAGTGCATGCAGGATGCCAATTTGTTTGTGTGCAAGAGCACCATGCTCTGACTTCATCTTCACAGAGGAAATAAAAACACACACACGTTAATACAGATTATTCCCCTGCTATTGTGGTTGGGTGGGTCTGAGTTTGCAAGAGTAGTTTTGGATTGCTGCAAAACGTCATCTGAGCTTGCAGTGCTCTCAGGAGGTTATATCACTGATGCTCACCGGCCTGCAAGCAGGGTTCATACTTGGGTGGTAGAAAATGGCAGATCGTTCTAATAAGTGCACTCTTTGGAGGAAAATGTACACGCCCCCACCACCTCTCCCTGCTAATGCAGGAATAAGGCCTACAGCGATACGGTAAAAACTGATTCACAATTCAAATTGCCATGTCTGTCTATAAAAAGAAAATATCTTTTAATTTTATTTAAATAGAATATAAAAGATTTTGGTTCAGGTCTGAAATACATTTTTTGTGCATGGATGCCACTGGCTACTATGATAGAACTTCATTACAAGTTTGTTTAGACCCCACAACAATGATTTTGGACTTATTTCCTCAAAGGCATTTCACAAAAAAGCCTTCAAACATCTAACAAGATCACCCATAAAACCAAACATGCACATTTAGAGTTTTCTCCAAAATACTAATCAGAATTAAATCAGCCTTAATTTAGTTTTTTAGTAGCACAGTCTTTCAGGAAGGAAAAAAATTGTATTCCAGTTTCTTCAACCATTAAGTAAAACAAATGAATTCACATGATTAAGTAACTTGAGCATTGAAATGCAACATGACCAAAATCCTGAATAAATAGGTCTCAAGAATGTACTGACTGAATTCTAAAGGCTGGTGAATTAAGGAATGTAGAGTACAGCACAAAAACTAATTTACACACCCTTTACAGTTTAATGATATTTGTTTTAAACACCTGCACCCCTTCAGAATTCAAAACTCTAAAAGAACAGGTTAGGTGTAACCATTAGATGTAATGTATTCAAGTTAGAAACCTTTTTTTAGAACTAATGCTAAAAAATGGAAAAGTCCCTACAAAAATAAAGGGAGCAGATAACAACGATTAAACACACCACTGTAGCTGGAATGGTTTGAAGCTCCTGAATAATTCATATTGTTCTATATGAGCCAGATAGGCCAGTGTTGGTTAATAGTACAACAACACATATCTGAGCCACACTAAACCATGAAAAGAAATATTTTGAAGTCAGTGTGCAGATAGTGTTTTCTTTGTGGCTTCACATATTTTCTTGTCAACAATCTATTTTTTCTGTCACACTAGTCAGCCTTTAAAAAATAGCATAGAGCTTTATAATCTAAACTTGTAGACATTCTGGATCTAAGCATTGAGTACGCCATGAAAATAACTCAGTATATGCAGTTGATACAGAATCTGAACACTGCAATAATAATTGATGATTTATGCAATGTATTACTAAAGTTTAAAATACAGAGCTATTTTTATTAGGTAATAAATAAAATGCATTTGTGGACATTACATAAAGGTACATTTAACCGAATGTAATAAAGAATAAAACAATTTTGTCACAAACTTCATTAAAATTAAATTTCTCATTTCTATTGTATTAGGAAAAGGAAAGCTCCATCATTTATGGGTAACCGGATGCTGATTTTTTGCGTCACATTTCTGCAATTTCCAAATGCAAAATTAACTTGTCAAAAATTGTTGAAAACTTACATCTTTAATACTTGTATAATAATTAACTGAAAAAAATTAAGACATTTCTGCAAGTAGATCTGTACCTAAAACCTCTACAGAAGTGAATAATTCTTGGCCTTCCATAGAATACATTTTTCTAAAAATAATATAAAATGCAATCAAGAATAAAATTGCCTTACAAAAATAACCATGCTCTAAGAGTGAAATATCAACTGATATATATATTTGTAGCATTCTTGTAATTTAATTTCCTCTCCCGAGTTCTTGTATTATTACACAGCACAGACTGTGGAAAGGTAGGCCAATATTGCACTAGAAAATTTCCCTGGGGAATTCTATATTTTTAAAACCCAGAACCTCCTGAAAGCTACAATTCTACCACAGAACTGAAATATCTTTTATATTCTCCCTATGTCCAAAGTCTTCATCATATCAATAGCAACATGTAATAAAATAGGTTCTTCACATATTCAAAAGTGGCAATTATTTGCTTTGAAAGCGAAATGTGTTGCCTTTTAATGGTGTTGTATAAAAGCACTTGAGAAAATGTTTCCAGGAATTCACGTTAGAAGGTAGATGTGCAAGGTTTTAATCATGCATGTAAAACACAAGTTCCTCTTTCAAAAATTTCAAGGACAAAATACATTTAGGACTTAAATCCATAATAAAACCTTAGGAAAACACAAGTGAAGGTGGTAGAATTAATGAAGAAGTAATAAGTAGTTTACATAGCTAAAATATTTTTGAATTAATTATACTTTTTTAATGCAGTTTCCTATCAGTTGCAGTTTGTGTGGTGTTATATTGTTGTTTGTACAAATAGCTTTCATATTGATGCACTTTCGGTAAGCACTTTAATCGATCATTTTATCCACTAATTAAAAAACTCTTTGGTTTGTGATAAGTGACACAGATAAAACACCTAAATCTATTGTCTCCCTCCTCCTTACCGAGTGTATTGACATCCAAGTGATTGTACGCAGCATTCTTTAATAACTCTCGCAGAAATGCCATTAAATAGTTGAACACATTGTTGTGGCATGGAGGTAGCTTAGAGATAACCTAAAGAAATCACAACAAATAAAAATGAATTAGTCTCACATGGATTTTTTTCATTCTCTTACCCAGTGGTTTACACGGCAAAACTTTAGATCACTGAAAAGCAAATAATCCTTAGTTGTGTGTTAGCTGTACACATAAATCTCTTTTTCACACCTGTGCTTCATCATAGATCTAAAACAATACTTTTCATTTTCTCTTACAGAACACAAAACTACCGGATATCTCAGATTTGGTAAACGAACGTTACTCTGCTGCACGACAACACACAGCATGGGATCGAACCCATGATCATCCAGACCAGCCCGCGCTCAGGTGAATAGCTTCACCAGCTCAACCACCCTGGAGGCCCCAGGCTCCGACAATCTGACCTCTTTTTAAAAGGGGAAATGGAGGATCTACACAATACCAATAACGAGACTGATGGTGAAATGAACAGCAAAAGAAGAGCCAACTGACCTTTTTGCACATTAAAACGTTGGTACAGCTGTCCAAACACTCCTGGTAGAAGGAGTAGCAGATGACAGGCTCCGGAAGGGCATCCAGGAAGAGGAGCAGAGCTTCAGCCACTGAGTGGGCACTGCCCGCTGTAGGACACCAGGGTTAAGGGAACAATTCGGCACCTTTTGTCCTCAGAGACAATGTAACTGTACGTTCACATGTTTGGTATAGCAAAGTTTTCACCCACAAGCTTCAAGAAACAGTTGATCACTGCACAGGCCTAGAGAGGCTGCCCCTTGTGACATATTTATACCTCATGGTGAATTCAACCATGACAAAGCCTGCACAAAGCACTGAACAAATTCGCAAGTTAGACCAAACTATGAACCGTCAGTTTTTAAACAGAAATTATTTTTCAAAACCACTATGGGAATATAAAAATAAATAAAATAAAAACCGAGGAGAACCTTTTCAGATCTTGCTTGTTAGTAGCTAAGTGTTGTTTAGCAGCTAAAGTGATCCCTGATTCTTCGTGATTCTGAAGATCACATGGAGTCAGCTTCAGCAAAGTGGCTTGGTAGTGTTTCCAATTTTCAGTCCTGAAGGCACTTAATTAATTTCCCCTTGTGTCCTTGTTTCATACAGCATACAGTATGGTCTTTCCACACTCGAAGAATTAGGGCGAGCTAGTGAAGTTATGTAATGTATGAAAATTTTACTTACACTGGATGAACAAACCTTTTAGATTTAAAAAAAAAGTACAATTGCATTTTTTAAAATATATATCAATCCCAAATGGGAATCGCCAGTTGTGTCTCTATTTTTCAGATCACAGCAAGCCCTGTGCCCACATAGGGAGAATGAGGAAGTACAGATAGGTATCTTTTTATACATACAGAAATTTCTGCATGTTGAAATATGTGTTACTAAGATAACACTAAACTCTAAACTCTACTCAAATTTAGAAGTCTTGATGACACAGCAGATCTTTTGCATGCAATAATCAAACTGTTTGCCACTGAATATCTTTGTTCTCAGCCTTGAACTGCAGACTACCACTGAACTCATACTCTTAAAACCAGTGAGAAGATAAATAAAAGGTAAAAGGTAAAATAAAAATGTAGGTAACTCAGCAGTGTGGTGGATGTACTGCTGTAACTTTACTCTGTGATGTGTTGAGGTTCTATGAAGAAATTCTCACAGATGTGTAATTATAAGGAGGACCAACCAACAATGCAAAAGGGTACATAAAAAGTTAAATGAGGATACGTAAAGAATCAAGCATCCCAGTGTCCAAGCAATCACGAATCTCCTCAAATTCAGACCTCAGTCCTGGCTGCTGAAAGAGATCCTCCTAAAAATGATAATTGGACATGAAGTCAACAGTTCATTAGGACACAAATACAAATACAATATTATGCTATATATAAATATTCATGTCCTACCATATTCAGGTATTAGACTGTAAGGATATTAAATAATAAAAAAGAAAAAAAATCCTCAACAGAAATCCTTGGCAGTAAACAACAAAATGCCATCGATTTCTCTGCTTCATACTGCTGGCTGTCAACAAGCATCACGTGTCTGATGACTGTCTGATTGACATGTTGACACAGACATGGCTTAAAGAACAGTCAAAACGTTTGTTTAATGTAGGGGAAAGTTAAACGCAGGGCTGGTGAATCAATAGGGAACCCCTCCAGAAACACACCCTCTTTCGTTCAGCAAACAGCCTTGACTGACCAGACAGCAAAATTCCTAAAAGCTCCATAGAAGGCAGCTCACTTTTTTTGCAGGACAAACCTGACCTGCTTGGCAGCATTGCGGTACAAGTGGTCTACCATCATCCAAATTTCTTTCGGAATTTCAAGGGGAGGTTCAGCAATCACACTATTCAAGTCCTGGGGCATCAAGGTCTTGAATCACAAAAACAAAAGATGGAACAAAAAGAAAGAGATCAGAGCAAATTCTGTTGCCTTAGAAAATCTAGAACATCTTTATTTGTTATGCTGTTTTTTGTGAAAGTGATGTTCATATCATTTGCCATAAGGCTTTAATTGAGTGTAAACTGTGTTTACTGTTTTTTCATTCTTATTTTCATTCTTATTTTAAGAATAGTAGCTATAGCAGTAGTTATAGTAGTCACTATAGCTACCAGCCCAGAAGAAGGACAATAAAGCAACAAGAGTAGAGAGAAGACTAAGTTACAATGCACTGATGAGCCCCAATTTAGGGAAAACTGTCCTGAAGTTACCAAATATTTTGATTGCTTGCTCATCTATGAAGATACCAAAAAGATAAAGGACCAATTAATTTGTGTCTCTAAATGATGTGTTTTCATGACTCATCATAAGCACCGGGTGCTTAGAAACCTGGGAGAAGGGCTTTCTAGCAGAGATGTGCAACACAGTTCTATAGACAAGATAATGGAAAATCTTAACAGGGCAATGGAAGGGAAGTTCTCCTTAAGGAATGAAGGCACTGAAAAGTATAAAATTCAATGTATTTCAGTACATCTTGAGAATAACACTTAAGCCAAGATTCTGATGAGAGATGTTTCACTTTCATGTATCTACATCCCTGGCAACATATTTGTGAATGTGTTCATGGCACAGGAAAAGTCACTAAGGAAATGACATGCGTACGCTTTCCTTCTGTCTCGAAACTGACTTCTAAAAAAATGTGTTACAGAGTAAAACATTCTGGTGCTGCACTTAGACTGCTGTTTTGCAATTCAAATGCCCATCTGGTTGTCTTGCTTGGTTACTGCACGGTCATAGCAACTCAAGCTTCCCAGCCATGCAGGAGCTCAGGGGGTCTTGGATTTGAGCCTGCTTGCCAAAGCACTTCTGCCCGTGTAAAACGTCCCTTTTCGAATCAAAACACACACACACACACATCTTCTTTATTTCAAGTTCAATAGTTAAAATCAAGTCAGGCTGACTACACGCTACAATTAAACACATTTTGTATGATGCCATAGTTAAAAATGTATGTATTTACAGTGTCGGCATAGCAAAATATTTTGTGAATAAAACTAAAGGATAATGTTAAGAAAAAAATTAGTGTTTTTTTTCCCAATGGTTAGAATATAAAAATCTCTACTGTAAAACATTGTTCAGATGTGAAGAAGGCTCAACAGCAAACACATCGTGTTTCTTCTTTTTACTTTTGAATGTGAAATTTAACCTTTACTTGTTCCTCTAATGTTAATCATGGCTGGTTATGAATAACATTACATACCTGAAGCACTACAGAACCATGATCGCAATGAAAGACGCTAGTTTTCTTTCTTAGAAATTTCTTAGCAGAAACAATTCTCAGACATCTCAGGCACAGATATACTGAAATATATTCAGCTGATGGTAAGTTTCTAAGACTAGGTATTTCTACTGATTTTCCAGCTTCATATGGGAATTATATCTCCCACTATCTTCTTATCACTTTGTTGAACTCTGTGCTCTTCCAACATCTTCAGAAACGCCACTTAAATTTGTTAATAAAAAAAAAGTGCTTTAATCTGGTTGGCTCACCAACTCTCGTATTGTTTCCAGAGGCATGTCCTGTATGGGCTCTCTCAGGTGACACAGCAGCTGTAAGGAGGACCCAAAGCAACTTGGCAGATAGTTGCCTGTGATGGAAATGAAATAGTCTTTGCCCCTTTGAAGGTGAAGGACTAGAATGTCCTCCAGAGTTTTCTCTCTCGAGTTCAGCTCAGTGGCTGTCGAACGGTTTACAAAGACTTCAAGGTCAATGTGCACTTCACCACCTAGGAAATATGGACCCACAATTATTAAA
Source organism: Atractosteus spatula (assembly GCF_055471065.1). Classification (NCBI taxonomy): domain Eukaryota; kingdom Metazoa; phylum Chordata; class Actinopteri; order Semionotiformes; family Lepisosteidae; genus Atractosteus; species Atractosteus spatula. The sequence goes on along the minus strand of NC_142719.1, from coordinate 5,909,815 downwards.
AAAAACAACTCTTGGGATATTTTTAAAATGTCCCTCTTTTCATGGGAAACTAAACAAACTAAACAAACACATTCATGTATATGCAACCTCAGATATTTTAACCATTAAATCCTCTAAAGACTATGAGGGTTTACCTACTGTATTACACATACGGTACGTTACTCTTCTGTTGTTTAGCTTGTTATTCTTAAAGATGTAATAAATAAATATTGAAACTGTAGTCAGAAACATGCATTCTTCATGAAAATATTTGTTTTACTAAATATTTAAAAAACGTCAAAAATGTTTTCGTATTTGAACTTAAAAGCTATTAAATAAACCATGTAAAAATATTGTTAGCAGTATGACGGTGCAATTTCCCAGGTTAAGCTCAGTTAATTTCGATCAGAAGGAATGTGCAGATCGATTGCTTACCTTGTGCTAGAAAGCCCTTACAGGGGTTCGCACTGAGCCATGGTTTACAGTAGGCAGGTTCATCCAATTTCTGAATGAACTCAAACTGACAAGGAACTTGCCCATCATTGTGAATGGTCAATGTCTCTGCACGGTGTTCCATGAACTTCACATCCTTGAAGAAGAACTATAAATAAAATTACCCAAGTTACTGTTTTTATAGTGCTTCGCTATCCATCCATTTTCTAAGCGTTTCATCAAAATCTGGGTCGCAGGGGAGCCGAAGCCTGTACCGGCAAGCAACGAGTACAAGGCAGGATATACCCTGAACGGGACGCCAGTCCATCACAGGGTACGCACAGACACAAATACAGACACGCACACACTTACAATAGGGTCAATTTTCCTAGAAGGTAATCAAGCTACCAGTATGTCTTCAGACTGTGGGAGGAAACTGGTGAAACCCGAGAAAACCCACACGAACACAGGGAGAACTACAAACTCCACACAGATGGCACCAGGGGTCTCCAGCGCTGTGAGGAAGCAATGCTTACCATTTTGCTACCATGCCGTCCTAGTGCAATGCTATACATTTAGTTCATCCACTGCCCAACAAAGAATCCTTCAGAGAACAGTAGTCATTTTGATCATTCCTTATAAAATGACCTCGTAACAGGTTAGCAAGGTGAGCACATTACTGCTACAAGTACCCTGAAATACTGCTTGTAAGGAACCCAACCTTACCTCTCGCTGTGATAGTGTTACTGAAGGAATGCATTCATTTTCCATCTTATCTATAGCCCTCACAATTTCTTCAAATGTCTTTTTGTACACTTCTTCATTCACTACCTTTATCTAGGAGAAAAGAGTTACTTATTAAAACAAGCACACTATGCACTAGCTTTTTCAAATGCAACACACAGCAGAATTTGGTGCTGGCACAATGATGTTCACACACAGCACTATACTGCAGACCCTCACCCCAATTTCAAACAGGGAGCTGACAGGTTTGTGATCGCTGGTTTTCAGAGCCATGTGACTGCGATACTCCAGCTGTTTGATGTTCTTGCCTTTCCACAGAACCCGATCACACCAGGCCGGCACTCGGCACTTCTCACTGGAAAAGAAAAACACACACACAGAAAGAACCCAAATTTTAATTTATTTTGGGAGAAAACAGTTTGTGTCCACATTATTTTTTTTTCTTTAGAATAGGAAGAAATCTTTCAGTAAAATACCAAAGCCTGCATTAAATGACCATTTCTAAAAGGCAAAACATACAGACACAAATGATATTCTTATCCATTCATGGTATTCTTCCTGAGCTAAATCATTTCAATCTCAAACAGCAGAGATTATGAGGGAATTTGTTATAGACATACAACAATCCTGAAAGGTATCGGTAAATAAACAGTGAAACAAGGACATAACTGAAACAAATAGAAATTTGTTTAAGACTTAACACTTATGGCTGAAAATAAAAACTAAAGCTCTTTTCACAGATCCTTCTTAAAAAGATGGTATGTGTCTGAAATAAGCTGCTAATCATTGCTCAAGGTGATTGCCTGGGGTCTTTCAAGAAACAGCTGGATAAAATTCTCAGAACATCAAACTGACCAGCTGAAAAAGAGCCAAAAGGCTTCCTGTAGTTTGTATCCTCCCTTATGATCTTCTACTCTTGAGACAGACACATTCTGACAACAAACAGGTTTCAGCAAAACAGAGTAGCCCATCACACATGTGATTTTGGATATATGACAACTTAAAATTGTTTTCTGCATATAATCAAAGACAAAACTTTTGTCTGTTGAAATACCTGAACATGCTTATTAAGTGTCTGAGTGGGGGATGATCATCACAACAGAAATAAGGTTTTGGATCAAACTAGCTTTGATGTACCTGGTATCCCATTGATCTGATCCAGTGTCGTATTTGTAAGTTGGCTGGAACGCAATTTCTCCTTCCTTGAAACCATGGAACACAGCATTCTCATCTATCTGTCTCTTCAGCTTCAAAGACAAAGGTGTACAGTTACATTCTTATACCAGCCATCCAAAACTGAATTTCTGAATTGCAACAGCAAAAAATAAATCCATTGCAACATACAGTATGTCTCCTGTAGCCATCTTTCAATCACTAAGATATTCATGATGATTAACATCTCAATTAAGCCCATCGTATATGAATTACAGTTCAAAATTATTTTAAAATCATGATGATTTTCATTTTTTTTTAAACGTTGACAAAAAAATTGTCTATAGGCTGCATCAGCTGCAATGGTGAACTCTGCTTGATAGACAAGATGTAGTACTAGCACTTGCCTGGTCATAACTGCGGAGAGTCTTAAAATCTTTCTTCTCAATTAAGTCTTTCACTTGGTCGACCTCCAACTCACATATCCGGTAGTTCAGATCACCAAGCCACAAAACGATCCTGAGAATAAACACAGCAAGAGAGAGGAATTACCGACATGAAAGTTTCAGCAAATAAACTTTTACACAGCATGGGGGCTGGACTGCACTTTGACTATTTTTACATACTGTATGTATTAATATTCTCAATTTTTCTGAAACAAGTTATTATTTGTAAGAAGAGGCTAAACAGGAAGTTAAGTGTAATTTAAAATGTGCTACTGGTAAATACCTCCAGAAAACAATATCACTAGGAAATCTGCCTAAAAACTAAAGAAAGGACATTTGGGTGTTTTCCGTCTAAACTATAAACAGCACACTGCAGGGGAATAAACAAATGCACCCAAAACAGGGTTATGTCACAGTGCTTAATCTTTCATTTTGTTACAGTTAGTGCTCACAAACATGGCCGCCTGCCGCTCGCGCTGAACGTACTCGTGCTTCACGATGGCGAGGGGAGGCAGCGAGGCGTCCAGCTGGCGAAAGAGCAGGCGCGAGCAGATCTCCCTGAAGTCCTGGTTGCGCCTCTCGTACTCCTCCACGTGGGCGGCCAGGTGGGAGTTCACCACACAGATGTCGGAGTTGTGGAACTTGAACCTGACTGCCACTCCTCCTTTGTTACCCTGAGAGAAACAATTACAAGACCCAGACAAGGAGAAATTTCAGGAGATCCACAACGTGGTAAATGCTGAAGCAGGGTGCACTACTGAAACTGAGATTGCACTGTCTACAGCAACTCTTTCTTCGTTCCCCGAGCACTCCTCTTTCATACACAAAAATTCTCTGTCCATGACAAAACCATGGCATGTGAAACAGGCTCTACAACACTGCATAAACATCACAGCTTATGGAATCACTCTCTCAAAACTGCAAAAATACTGTATGTGGATACCAGGAAGCCAACCTAAACTATGGCTGTGCTTATTTGTGGTAATGAAGGTGCTTCATGTGCCACAGTAGAACACCAAGATTAGAGTTAACAGGAAAATGCATCCTTAATTTTGGTATTTTCTAACAGGTAAACTGTTCAGAATACATCTCTAGCATTGGTATGATGCACAATTGAAATAGAATAGTATATTTTATTTTTGAAATCCCTTGGGAACTACTGTTTAAGACTTTAAGGATTGCATATGACTGCGGTCACAAAACATCCAACTTTGAGGAGTATAGTCAGGTTTTTAGGGATATTGTTGGGTATAGAGACACATCAACTTGGCACATCAAGGAAAGCAAGGCTGGCATAGGTCGCACATGTTCTAGGAAAGTGTGACATCTGCACTGTACAAGGGTCAGTACTGTCCATCTCACCATTCGTCCCATAATGCCTGTCCCCACAGTTTCAGCATCAACTTCTGAGATGTACTCTGCGTGCTCCTTCTTCACATAAAATAACAGCATGATCCCCACTAGCCGGGCCAGCTTAATCTGAAAAAAGGGAGAAAAAAATGTTTGCTTTTTTCAGACAGAGTCATTCCAGTTTTCTATCAAAGGAAATAAATAGTCCTGGCCCAAGATCAACACCACATCTTTCACTGGAGACAAAAACAACAAATATACTGAGCCAGAATAAGAAAAGTATGGAAAAAATAAAAAAAAAGATTTAAAAAGACAATTACAGAAAATCTTTTCTTCTTCAAGAATCCCTGAAATTAAGAATTTCTATTCTGCATTATTTGCAATTTTACCCTGAAGAAGATGTTAAAAACATCTTTCTGTCTGATGTTTTACAAAAAGAAAATGAGGAACCATTTCTAGAAGCGATGGGAAGGTTTTCTATTAACATGACACTTTTGTTACAGCTTGTAAGTGAAGGGGCTACAAACAACACTAGGAAAAAAAAAACTTACAGTGAAATGATCTGTCATCTTAATGGAACTTGAAGTGACAAAACCTTTTGTCTCCTCAAATTTCTCAGAAAGAAGGCATGACAGTTTTTTTAAAATTTTTGTAATACTGCTTTTCTGAGTCCATATGAAGATCTTATCCCTACAAATGTAGTTTCTTCTAGGCTTTGTGACATGGTAATTACAAATCTATTCAATGTCAATGCACACCATTTAGTAAGATACATTATGGACATACAATGTGTCTGAATAACTATTGGACTTATTAAGGACAATACTAGTATGGTAACTGGTTTTCAAAAGAAAACAGACACCTAAGGCCTCCATTCAGAAACATTAAGGTAATATAAAATTACTAGTGCTTACTTCTACATTGTTTTATACCAAAAATGCCTTATTCTGCATGTCCCCTCACAAGGTTTAACAGCGCAACAGAAGAGCTGAAATAAACAGGGCTTGTATGTAGAAAGTGTGTTCTCTCACCAAGGCGTACTTGGCATCAGGATGGAGCCCATCACTCACAGCTTTTGTCCACTCTTGCTCCTTCGGCGTGTCATTAAAGAAAAACGCTTCTTTACTGAGGTCCAGCTCCTGAAAGCTAGGGTGTAAGAGAAAAGCCCCACACAGACACAGATCACATTTTTAATTAATGCCAGGTACAGAAGCTAAACGGGAGTGTCGCATTTTATTACACCCATTTGATGTGTCATGCAGTAGCACTTTTTGTGTCATTTCCTTGATGACTTGGGCGACCTGCTGTACATTTATCAACGGCTTTCAAAGTAGCCCATTCTTTTTCTAAACCAGGGGAAAAAAAAACAGAAACAAGCAACTCACTTGCTAAGCATATACAGTACAAAGGAGATCTTACACTTACCCCACACAGTAGATGTCCGGAGCGTTAGGCGTACAGCTTAGCCAGGGTCTCAAGCTTTCCTTAGGTGACTGGCCATTAACATTGTACGTGCCTATAAAAAAACTAAAGTAGAAAGAAAGCAGTAGGAAGTTACAGACCCCCACACATTATTGATTTTATTGCACAGCAACATTTAATATTGCTATTCTGATAAGCTATAGTACAGTATCAGGTGTCATACAGTACATACTCATGCCAAATGCTACAGTGGAATGCTATACAAGTGTGGAATGTTAACATGTATAACTGCATGTAATTTAAAACTACACTATATTAGCGAATAATATGCATAGTTGTGGTATATAGTAACTGAGAGTCTATGGGTTCATGGTTGAAGAAAAAATTAATCCTAGAGGAGAGTGCAGAGAAGCATCTCTACAATCAGTCCAAATTTAGCGTTTCAAAGCTAATGAGTGGTGATATCCAGACTCTCTCACTTCCACATTCCCTACTCTGGTGTCATCAGGTATGCTGATGCTGGAACTGTTACATGGCAGATCTAATAATACATTTTCAAACCACTTACTGTAAATATAAACTAGAGACACTGGAAGCATGTGCTAAGAAAACAGGAAACGCACACATTATGACGATCAAAGGGACTAAAACCCAGTGTTCTGTCTTTCCACCTGGAGTGTATGACCTTTATGCTAGCTGGATTACGCTGGTTTACACAAGTCACACTTAAAGTGAGGTAGCTCTTGTTTAGCCACTGTGCCCGTGACTCAGAGTATTTCACACTTTCCCCAGCAGAGGGTGCCAGAGACAGGCCGAAGCCTGTCCTGCTCCTAAAATGGTTCCAGGAGGTTTGTATGGCTGGCTTGCAATCATCCTGCAAGGTGAGATTCGTCAGAATGGGGAAATGAGTCACAAAACTGATTTCATTTGTCTTCTTGCCTGAGATGCCATTTGTCATATACTCTGAATCCCTGCAGGGTTTACTTGACCTTTTTTTGTTTTTGTTTTTTAGAGGATGACCAGTGGGACAGGAGCCATATGGATATACGTTTCCTCATACTGTGAAAGTGTTTTTCTTTTGTTTTTATTTCTGTATTTCCCAACCAAACTGTGAAGCTCTGAACAGAAGTGTGCAGAGCTTGAACATTCAAAGGGCATTGTGACTAAAAAAAGAAAACTTTATATTATCAGGCTTGCTTATTTGTAGACTAGGGCTTCTCACAGTAAGCACTTCAATTCAAAAAGATAACTATTTAAATAAACAGTTACTGATCTCCATATGATCACAGATTCAACGTTTAGCAAGGTTTCATCACTTCCTGTGTGGGCATGGGAGATGCATGAAATGAGCTCAACCTCTTTCACACTCCTGAGGCAGCTACTGCACTGATAACAGGCCAACAGGAAGCAGAGGTTCCGTTCAAAGCATGAGAATGCAGGTCTGTGTTGCTCCACAGCGTCATGATTAACTGGGCCATGATGACACAGAAAGGAGAGCAGATATGCAGTAGACAAGAGTGGCAGGAGGAATTCTGACTCTCTCATCAGGGCAGTGCTGGGGTCACCTTCATTCAATGTCGAATCCTCTGTCATATTCACATATTTGTCCAGATGCTCCGTTTCGGAGATGAGACGTCATTTTAAATGCTTCTGCCAAAATCAGGCGAGGAAGGGTTACTGTATTTCATATCTTCAAAAAGAGGGCACCGTCCAGAGGGTTGGGGGGGATACGAGTTCTCGCAGGGCACAATGTTGCCTAGGGTTGGCCCTGAACCGTGTAGCAGTGAACGTTTCGCAAAGCCACCTGACCCCTTTTGCCCCACTTCCAACCAGTAGGCGTTTCAAATTCAAAGAAAGGCACTCAACATATTCTAGCAGTAAGAAAAGATAATGTAACAAAGAACTTGTTTACTATTTTGATTAAATTAATTTTAATTATGGAAATTGTCGTCAAGTCCCTTTAACACAACATCACTATGCATTCACTTATTAAAGAGTGGTGAATCGCCCATTTAGTTCGAAAGGGCATCTTAAATTCATTGCTTGTATAAATAGCCCTGCTTCAGACTTACAGATATTTAAGGCTCAGTCTTTTTTCACACTCTTTTTTTTGCTTTGTCACATATCTTGTCAGCTGCACCCAGGACGATAAGCATGTGTTCCATTAATGAAAGAAGTTTCTGGCCAAGTGGAACAGCTCCGGTTGTATTATAGCTGACTACATAAAGAACCTTCCAGCTGAGCTAAACATTCCCTGCTGGGGGGCTGCTGTAGTGCCGACACAAAAAAACTCACCTGAAGTTTTTGATGTAGGTGTACTGCTCCTCATTTTTCAGGAGCTCGCATTTAATGAGGTTGTCACGCAGTCCGAACCGCGGCATGGCCAGCATCTGTGCCTTGTTGGACAGCGTGTGACTGGAAGAGCGCACCATATCGTGTCTTGCCTCTCCTTTCACTTTTGCAGGCCTGCAAAACAAGAAAAGCAAGAAAGTGTGATCACACACATTCACAGGACACTCCGCACAAAGCCAAGTGCTTAAAGATAACAGCAACACTTAGCATCCTGACTACAAACAGGAGCAGATTTTACTGGTACTTGTCGTTTTTTACCCCGCTTAAAAAAAGAAATATCACAGGTTGTGCAATATCCAAGATAGTGGCAGTGTATTTATATCTGTAAACCTTGGTACAGAGATAAGGGATCTCGTTTCAGAGTGTTTGCATGAAAAAAAGAGAATTTTCATATCCAGTAGAAATATCCAGTGTTGCTCAGTTATGAATGACACAAGACAAGGACTTAAAAATAAATCGGAGACACCAAGCTTTCCCAATATGGTTAAAAGGACAATAATATGGCTGATTGGTTCTGTGCCTTACCTGTCAACATTGTGCTCCAGCCCAGTCTGTTCATTTCGGTTAATGACCTTTAGTTCTTCAGTGCCCAGTGTTTTGCCATCCACCACGGATTTCTCTGATTGGAAGAGAGACAGAAACAGGGGATGTGCAAATGAAGGTTTCAAACTCACAGATACATCTTTTTGTTTCTGAGGAACAGGCTGAGAAGATGCTGCGACCTTCACCGGACAAGAGTACTGAAAATGGATGGACGGCGTTCATAAGAACTGGAATTTGTAGAGCACAAAAAATCCACAAACAACACAATAGGAACCACACACTAATAATAACTGATAATAACCACTGCACCAATAAAAAAGCAGTCAGATAGAATCATGCTCAGCTCTGCAATCTAGCCATCCTATCAGGGGGAGAGTCACAGCAAACAGTACTCCACTGTCCTTGAACTGGCAAAGAAAAAGACATTCAGCATTAGAACTAATTTTGTTGGCAAGAACTGAAAAGGAAATTGGCTTTCACAAAGCTCTTCATTATTGCTTTTCCCACTAAGATACTATCATGTTTATTTCATTAATTTAGGATGTTCTGTTTTTTTAAAAAAAAATAATTGTATGGTCAGATTTAAAAGGCCAGATACTTAACACGTCATGGGAAATAGAAACCCTCTTTTGACCCTGTCATTCTGGGGACCCTGTCAATTTTTGATAGACTGCCATCTCCTTACCCTGTGCAACACCAACACGTGTCATTCTTTTCAAAAGGAAGCATTTGCCAACGGGAGAAACAAAGTTACAGTAATGTGCTTGTTCTCTGCTTCACTAACATGTGAATGCCACAGTTTCTCGGTTGTGTGTTACATGTTAGATATAGGCTTGAGTATTTAGGACAATGCAAAGAGATACTGACATTAACACAAACATTCAGGCTCTGGTTGCAAGAAGAGCCAGGACTGTTAATGAGGAAAGCCCTGCTGCAGTGCAGAGCCCACTGGCCAATAAGGACACCACACACAGATTAAGCCTTCATAGACTGCACCAGCAGAAAAAGCAGTGTGTCTGAGCACAAACTAATAACTGTTTTCATCTCCACTTGCCATCTCTTCACATTCCTGCTTAACTGGCAGTTTAGCAAAGTGTTAAAGATGCACTTAGCTAGTTAGAGGCTGAAACCGTGACTTAGTTTCAACTTGCCCAGCACACAAATGAGCTCTTTAAAATGAAAGCAACCAAATGGAAGACACCAGTAAATGAAAAAAAGTATGCAGCTGATTTGCGAACAGGTCGTACAGTAACAAAGGGCTCTACAAATATTTCTACAACACCTACTGCATCATGGTGTTTTAAGATCTTAGGATATGTTCCAGGTTTTGGGGTAGCTACTCTTAAAAAAATCACCTTTCTTAAAGCACCCTACTGTATATAGGTTTGCATTGGTTTAGACCTGGACAGTTCATTTCACTGCACTGCTGCACTTGAACTGTTAGCTGACCCTACTAATTATCAATTAAAATGTTTTGTTGACAGATCTTCCACTTCCCAAAAGAAGCAGTTGGAATTTCCATAAAACAATGAGCGAAGAATCCTGCTTCTGACAGTCAAGGCTTCTACTGTAGCCGAGGAGCTCAGAAATGAGTATATCTTTATGAACAGGCCTACTTTATTTCTGGTAGTGAAACCTGAAAGCCGAGATACTATTATGAGGTGAAACAAGTTTATGTCAAAGTCAAAACATCACTTTTATCAATGCTGTGTTAGGATATTAATAAGTTAAGGAACCAATCTGTCTTTTTTTTCCAGACCTGTAAATATTAAGACTTCAGCATCTTTTATAATGACGTCTTTCAGCTTTTGGTGAAGCAGGCTACCAGATTTTCTTCCAACTTTGTTAAATGCCATTTACTGCAGTATCTGGTTTAAGCTTGTTTTATTAGCTTTCTTTAACTGTGTCTTCCTGACTTTCAATCCAAATCATTTACGAGCACAGGCACTACAATACCCAAAGGGGCTAATTAAGACTATTCAGTCAAGCTGAAAGAGAACCATTAAGAAAATCTTTATTGATTCCTGTATATTAAGTTAGATATTAACTTCCTTTGTCCTCTAGGATGTTGCATACACAAACTTTTCCTCTTTTAAATGCTCCATCACAGGATTCATTCAAAGAATACAGGCCCTTTACACTACCTTCGTAGTTTCAACAAAATTGGGAAATGACTTTGTGAAACTGACAGTGCCGTCTACGAAACTGGCTCGAGAAAGACAAAAACAAGAAGCAACAGACATCCTGAAATACAAGAAACACTCGAGGAACGGCTAAAAAGCACAGGCAGGTAATCGGCCTGGAGAAAACGTTGACCTTCTGATAGGTGCTGTCAAAAAACACTCTGAGAATTAATACTGGAGTGTGGGGAGCTACCGTACTAAAGAAATAAATATTTCATAAAGAAAGGACTTCCTCTAAACCACCTGCAACAAAACTGCGTCAACTAAATCCACTGTAGCAACGAGTGGAATCTGTGACGTCATTTGAGTTACTGCTGAGAGAACAAATGTTGCAACAGGGCTTGTACTTCAGTCAGATTGGCATCAGTCGCTCCTAGTTGTTCCATCACTTGCTCCTAAACAAGGAAAGCGTACAGCTTCCTCTACTTTTCCTTATCTCTTCAGTCTTGGCCTCCTTAATTGGATTTGGATACAGAACTGTATTCAGATCACCCTAATTTTTACAGCAGTCAATATAAAATGTAGTTTTCTGTTAAAAAATAATTTCCAAAGTTAGGGATGAGATGAAGGAAATAAGAAAAACTAGAAACATATATACATGTATTATACACTCAATGAACATTAATTTCTTTACCGTTTTTATTAACAGATTAGCACAAAAGGAAATTGCATTAAAAAATGAGGATAGCGGAACAGGTCTCTGTAGTTCTCTTGTAGAGAAACCTTTTTAAGTTCAAAACAAGACAGCAGAATGAATTCTTTGCCTAAACAGTGAACTTCAAGGTGGTGGGGGTTGTTTTCTTCTGACACTATGTATAATCAATAAACACTCACTTGGTGTTTGAGTTCTGAGTACTGTAATTCAAGGTAAAAAAAATCATTCACTTTACTCCACCACTAAAAGTTCAGGTATAAGCTCAGTTTACTGTGATTCACCTCAGAAGCATCCCATTAACTTCTATAAGAAGCTTCTGATATTGTCTTTTATCACAGTATGAAGTTCCAATCTCTTCTAGTGCGAGACTGCAGGCTGTAATAATCTTCTGTTTTTCTAGGCGTTTGTTCCTTGGGATTCAGCAGCTCCGCTGGGCACGAGAAGCAAAAGTGCTGGCATGGATGTTAGACTCATTACTTAATCCTTAACCGAGATTTTGAAAAAGGAGAAAATGCAATTTTGTTTCAGTTAAATCCTGTATATATACTGTAATATACAAAGCAGACAACAGGAATTTCCGACACATCCTGAGGGAATCCATGTGGAATTTTCAGGACCACTCACTAGGAAACTAGGAAGAATCATTATTCAATACATTTTGAACAGTTAGCACTGATAAACAGAGAAGATGAAGAAATCTACGAATGAAAAGAAACCCTTCGACCCATCAAATAAAACCCCATTGTTTAATAAGATAAGATAGGTGCCATTTGGGGTCAAATTGCCTTTTGTTAGTGTGTAATTCAGGTGTTAATGGAAACAAACACACAGGGAGCACCGCTGTGTCACAGCTGTAGAGTCCTGGCTTCGGTTTATAGGGTGGGGTGCCTGTCTCTCTCTGTAAAGCCTGTTTTCCCAGGAACTCCAGCTTCCTCATGCCCCCCTAGGATGTGCTGGTAGGTTCATTACCAACGTTTGTCTGCCCAGTGCAGGAGAAAGAGATTGGCACCTTGTCTCAGCAATCCACATTCCGAAGTGGTCCCGATGCCTCTCTGCCTTACAACTGGGTTAACTCAACCACAGGTTTATAAATTAAAAAACAAGTACACATAGTTTTGTAATATGTGCATACATGTAATGCACACATATATGCATACAGACACTGCAGGCTGTATAAATATGGGCACACATATAACACGATTTTGTGGACTGCGGTATATCGGCCTACTGAATATGTATGAAACAGAAATTAGCATACTGCAAATGCTTTTAATTAACTTAATTAACTATTGTATAATTGCCTTGTGCACAGAAATGGAATGAGATGGCTTACAAAACATAGGCATTTATAACAGTGAAATATTCCACAGTACATCTCCTCATTAATGACAATATTTTTTCACAATGTCCAAGTGCTAAGAGCACAATAAATGAAAGATGGCTCTTAAATTATAGTGGAAATACACTGTAGAGAGGCTTCAATCTCTTGTTGAATACTAAATCTTACTTAACCATCTCCTGGAGAATTTAAAGATATACAAAATTAAAACAAAACATTATAGCACTTAATTTAAATTATTCTCTTTTTACCGTTTATGACATCTAATTAAGTATGGTTTTTTTTTGTAGATTTGAAGGAGCAGCAAACCAATAAAAAATTGATTTAGAACTGGATGCACTGAGAAAGAAAATAAGAGTGAAATATTAGCAGGGAAAATATTATTACCTATTATTATACTGACCTTGAATGTTTAGGTGGAGACCTAAATTCCTGTTCTCTACAAAGGAAATGAGATGCATTGTTCATTGCTTATAAAGGGAAACTTCTGCTTGACAATGTATCACTAGGTCTTCATATTTAGAGAAAAAAAGGGTATAGAATTCTTGCTGTGCGTGTTTTCTCCCTTTACTGTAACACTGTAAATAAATGTTTTTCCTTTTTCCTGCTTAAGAACGCTGCCCCATTCACCAGCTAAACAGCTCCACCCTGTTGCTTTTACATTTGTTTCCATAGTGTATTATTTAGGGAAAAAGGATTTTCAACCTATCTGATTAACCAGTAATTTAAACTGTAGGAAATGTTCCTCCATTTAAAAGAAAGCGATGTTTTACTTTCAAAACATGTAGGTGTTAAACTACCTGCACAATACAGCAGTTCCCAAAAATGTGGATGGAAAAACAGCTAACATCTGAGAATTCACAGTAAAATACACAGTTTGTCTCCTTTTGCTATAAAAAGAAAAAGAAAACTGAATATTATATTTAGATATTAATCAGTAAGTACATTTGAGCTCTTTTTGAAAACCACTTCCTCTAAACGATTAAAGTGTCATCTAACTTTAAACTTGCCTTCCATGATAAAGAATTTGTTACAGAAGAGACACTGGAGAAGCATAAAAGCCCTTATTAAATTGTTGCACCACTGGTATTTATATAGTGAAAGCTGCTTAACAGAAAAATAGTATTCCTTATTTTTTCCCCATTATTGTTTCCATAGAAAGGTCAGCTGTACAATTATATAATACTGTACATAGTGACCCTAAACAGATAGCTGAGAACTTAATCACTGTGAGACTGATGCTAATATGACACACACAGCTGAGCAGGACCCTTTCAATAAGTACTTTAACACAGCCAGAACATTAATTGCTAAACTGAATTAAATCTACTAATGACCAAATATCAGTGGTCTGGTTGCAGCACAATTCTGTAATAGTACAATGCAAAGAATACAAACTCACTCCACAGCAGAGTAAAAATAGTTTTTCATGTCCTTAAAGGTTTATACAGTGCAGTCCATAAGTACTTGGACAGTGACACAATTTTTGTTGTTTTGGCTCTGTACTCCAGCACACTGGATTGGAAATGAAACAATGACTGTGAGGTTAAAGTGCAGAATGTCAGCTTTAATCAGGGGGTATTTACGTCTATATTGGGTGAACCATATACGAATCACAGCCCTTTTTAAACATAGTCCTCCCATTTTAGGGGACCAAAAGAAATTAGACAATTGGCTACCCAGCTGTTTCTTGGCCAGTTGTTGCTGCATCATTAGTTCACGCACAAGAGAGCTAACAAACGATCTAGAGCTGATTCTAGAAGTGGCATTTGCATCTGGAGTCTGTTGCTGTTGTCTCTCAACATGAGGACCAATGAAGTGTTAATGCCATTAAAGCGGGCCATCGTGAGGCTGAAACATCAGAATAAATCAATCGGAGACATAGCCAAAACATTAGGCGTGTCAAAATCAACTGTTTGGTACATTGTTAAGAAGCAAGCACAATATACAGTACCTGACTAAGTTTTTTTTTATCCAGTTTCCAAAGCTCAAGTGCAGGCCACAGGTCTTTAGCACAAATGTAAAAACCACACCACTTTGTACTTTGGTTCATTGGTACAGATGTTTAATTTTGGTTGAACATCTTTGCATGTGGGAGTCACGCTGACTTTAATTAAGGCAACTGCAGAGACATCATGTGGGCTTCTTGCCGATATACACAAGCTGGACCACTTCTACAAATCACTGCAATTTAAAGTACAAAACAGTCCCATGTAGATGGGCTGAAAAGATACTCTATTAATACCAGTGAGAAGACTGGTTTAAGGAAGCTCAGAATTTTTTTTTCCCTTGAACTTCAGAAATATGTTTTTAAGGCAGTCACTTAAAACCTGTAGATTAAATCCACATGATCATCATGACCAGTCTAGCTCTCTATGGATCCCCACCTCTTTCTGAACCAAAAACAACTAACACTTTTGATAATCTGCTTCAGATTTTATACCACTGCTATGTTCCAGCCAAAGATGACCATTCTTCTTACGAACAAAAATTATTAGAACGGGCACTTATTCTTTTTACCCCAACTTCCAACCAGAAAAGTTATTCAGCCCATCTTTTCAGTGCAGTCGGGTGGTAACTTTTCCGGAAACAAAGATACCGATTCTCCGTGAAAAGAAAAGTAGAAAAAAATAAAACTATTTTCCTGCTGTAAAACCGAAAAGCCAGAAATTGACCTATTTATATTGTTTTTTTTTATAAACAAAGTCTCTGCAATTATCAGTTTTTTTGTTATAACAAAAATATTATTGCACTAGGAGTTCCCCTGATCTTCTCAATTAGATTACCAGTTTAGTGGATGACTTTATGCTTCAGTTACTCGAGGCCAAGCTTAAGGACAATTGCGGCACTCTCTTTTATTTGTTTATTGGCACTGTGACAAAAGGTAAACGGGTATTTACATCCATATTTAAATATATATGAATATATGTACTGTATGGGGGTGGTGCAGTGCAGAGGGTAAGGCATTGGACACCTGACTGACAGGTTGTGGGTTTAAGTCTCTGCTGCAGACACAGCTGGTGTGCCTTGAGAGAGGTACTGTAACCCCGTTAAGTCCTCCCAGCTGTGTGAGTGGGGATCAGCATTGCTGTGGGGTGATGCCCGCCATGGACCAGCATCCCATCCAGGGGTGGAGTCATGTGCTCCCCAGTCCACTTATAATTATAGAAACCAGGATGAGGTCTGGCCCATTGAGATGCTGTGGCTCTGGAATGGACTTCACCTTTTTATGTACTGTACTGTAAATGTACTGTGTACTGTGATGAAAATATTCAATCAAGGTCAATTGAAATTATTTTGCATATAAGGGATAGCCTAATCAGAATAGTTAAGCTGGTTCTGAAACACTTCTCCAGACACTTTGTAATACAGATTACCTGCTGACTTGCAGTTTCTGGGCTGACTCAGCCCAGTGAGGCACTTTACAGTAGAAGACAACATAATTAATCTGTATCTTGCATATGATATAGTGTCAGGTTTTCTGGCAGGAGAAATGCAATGATGTATTACTTGTCTCTGCAAGACTAATTGTAAGATAAAAGGGAAAAAATAAGTTATTCCTAAATAGCTGATTTTCAGAACTCCATGGTGGACTGTGATATAATTAAAGAATTTCCGAGGAATAAAATATTAAGTATAAATATCACAGTAAAGCAAGGGATGCTGATTAAATCTGATGTACAAGGCCGAATTTTCCAAATGGGCTTTTAAACTTAACCCTAATCAGACATCTAAGGTAGATAATCTTAGCAACTAGACTTTTCCAGTCATGGTTATGCAGTGCAATGCTTAATATAATTTCTTTGGAGGGATAAAAAAATCTTACAGAGATTATATCTACTATCTTGTACTTACCAAAGTAAGACCATAGCAACATAATTTACCAACAGGTAAGATAATTGTACGGTATTCAAATACTAACATTTGAAAGCAAACTAGCATAGGCAGAATCTGAAGGTTCTCTTCTGACAGGCTAAAAGAACAGAGACTACAGGGGAAGGAAAAATAAGTCTTCAAAATGCTAAAAGACATCACAGTCAACATTTTAAACTTCTTCGAAATCAAAATAGACACGAAAGGCCCAAAAGACACAAGCAGACAGTTCGTAACTCAAAAGGTTGTGGGGGATCTGGAACAAGCTACCCTGCCCTGTTGTTGAACAGCTGGATGACTTCCTCGGATCAATTCGCTATTAAAAACCGAAAGAGTCTAGTGGCCAGATGCGTCTGTTCTCCTTTGTCAACTTTCTAATGCTCTTAGGTATTTTATATCAAAACAGCCTGGACTGGACTGGACTGGACACAGCAACGTGAACAACTTCATATTTAGATCATTCCCTTATGAGGCAGGTAAGCAGTTAACAGTGTCAAGAGCAGAAAAAGCTGAAAGTGAATTCTCAAAGCGCTCTTGAAACAAATTAATGCCATATATGAAAACGAAACACCTATATTTACAGTCTTCTGCGGCGTACTACAGCACCTTTTTTTACTCACCTACGACGACCAAAGGGTGTGCAGACAAGAGTGAACTTTCCCCTAGGCACGCTGTTCAAAAACAATCCGTGAAACCAACAAGTCAACTAACAAATACAGCATAATGGTTATTTACCAGATTGCTTGATCGCATGAGACATTGCCCAGCTCCCTCACTTGCATTATACGTAAAGCTCCGAAGACCATTTCCTCGTATGCAAAGATTTTGTTTTCTTTCTCTTGTTGCGCGACTAAATGAAGCTCAAACAGACCAGACCAATCAAACCCCGGCTCGGGATGCATGATGAACTCTCCACGAGAACGCGTTCGCTTACCTATGGCAACCCGGTGCACGTGCGGGAGTCTTTGCTCAGCGTGTGCGCGTCATTCGATCATTTCAGCGGCTTCTCTTATAAACCCCAGTCTGCATCAGCTACTTTTTTTGTGGGTATTTTAACCTGCCTCACCCTTCTGGATCTTCATGTATTCTGCTTGTCCTTCCTGATCCATAGTACACGAAATAATACTAATAAAAGGCAGTCTCGGACTCGGACATAAAGCTATTAGCATCATCTCCAAAGATATTCAATAATGTTATAAATACAGAA
Source organism: Atractosteus spatula (assembly GCF_055471065.1). Taxonomy (NCBI): domain Eukaryota; kingdom Metazoa; phylum Chordata; class Actinopteri; order Semionotiformes; family Lepisosteidae; genus Atractosteus; species Atractosteus spatula. The sequence continues at coordinate 5,892,138 of NC_142719.1, read as the reverse complement.
CATGGTCAAACTGCACTGCATGTAAGGTTATTTAGTCATCAAGTTTATAAGTTTATTGCCAGTAGCTATATCACTCTGCAGCTCCCAACTGTCTGCCCACTGAAGCTAAGCAGGTGTGAGCCTGATCAGTACCTGGTTGGCAGACTTCTTGTGAAAGCTAAGGTTGCTGCTGGAAGTGGTGTGGGTGGGATTGTCTCTCTAATGTGAAAATACAGTACATATTTGCACTGTATATGAAGAAGAATTAGCTGTTACAGCTCATCACAGATATAGAATACAATATTGTACAGTATGAAGTCCAAATAAAAAATGTTAAAAGTATGTCTGATGTCTTAAAACAATGATCTGAAAAATAGCTTTCTTTCATTAAGCATGTACCAGTTGAATATTTATAAGACCATTAACCTTTTTTTTTTAAACTAAGCCCTGGAAAGTTTATACTGTACATTCATCATTGACAAGCAGAAAACATACAGCAGTAGGATGCTGAAACATCTGAAATCAGATGCTAACACACATAATGCTACAAAATAAAAGAAATGCAAAAAAGCATGGTTTATCATACTGAACTGTAGTTGAGATGCTCAAAGTGGAATTCCACATGTCTCTTGTGATATTTTTTAACCATTTAACACCTGCCTCATGAATTCCACACACCCAGAAGACATTCTGACGTCCCAACAATTAACAAATACAGTATCTTCAGTGCTTATAGGCAAGAGCTTGGCAAACATGAGTGTTGAGATCAATTACTACAGAAGCACATACCTAATAAAGGCTCTTTATATTAAAACATGCATAAATTCTGTTTGTGATTAATAGCTCCTTGAGACTGAAGTATACCAAGGTCTGTAGTTACTGTAAGTAAAGTATTATTTACAGATAATAAAACAAGCATTCTACTTGCCTGATTTCTTCACTGGTCCAATTTTAGAGAAATTAATTCCTTTTTGTGCTGAGGTCTGGATAGCCTGTTCCTTTCCGGGAGGATTGTCAGTCTTAGATGATCTGCAGTATTTTGACAGCCACACAAACTGGGATTGAGGAGTCTCTCTGGATGACTGCTTACAAACTTTTTTGGAGGAAAAGAAAAGCAAATCTCAGAAGCAGTTTTTTTCTTCTTCTGTGCACAGCAGAATTAAATATGTAACATTGTTATGTACATTATGTACACTTTGACACACATCCTCTGCTCACAAAGGAAACCTCCCTATATGGACCTCTGTTAAATCCCACTATCTACATCAGAATTCTATCTGGCTATACAGTGTAGACAACATAAACCTAATATAACAAACACAAACACAGAGGAATAAGAATACTAAACAATTTGGACACCTGACAATAATAATAATAATAATAATAATAATAATAATAATAATAATAATAATAACATGTACCTAGTTTTATATGATATATAAAATAATATGCATTAGGTATGCCTTTGAAAAAAAACTGTTATACTTTCCTCTGCATACTAGTTTACAAAATGCAGCTATTGCACTACTGACTACTGTAATATTTTCTTGAGAAACACTAAATGAAAGTGAAGGATACAGGCCTCACAGAAGATTGGGCAATGGTTGTGTCGAAACACACTAGCAGCACCATGGTAAGTGTCTGGTACATTTAATTTTCCTGAGTACACTACATGTTGATGTCTAGTCGATAATAAAAAGGATACGTGTACTTTTTTTAAAAATATGTATTTTGAATTAATTATTCATTGCCTGTGATTCTTCAAAAGATCACTGGATGAAATCTTTGGTGCTACTAGCCAAATCTACTTCTAACCTTGTAAGCTTGTAACCTTTTTATGCTCTTCATGTTATTATTTTTTAGTTCCCTTTATTTAAAAAAAAACCTTCACCCTTTAACTATGTTGATCATTTTCCTGCTCTCCAGCTGTTCTGAAGCCATATCAGAACAGCTGTAATCAATCTCTATTCTTTTATACAACTCAAGCACACATACACACTCATACTCAGTATATTGCAAAAATGCCAGCTCATAACTTTAAAACTCAGCATTGACTTCCCCTTACTAGTAGATATGTTGTTTTGAATTCTAAGCAGCAAAACCACATTTAAAAAGTGGCCTGCCTTTTCAAGTTGACCACAATGACGAATGCCTGCCGTTCAGTTCTTAACCTTACCCTGTGCATTTTGGATATTCGTCTTGTTGCTCACACTTTCTGAAGCAATATCCTTGTTGTGGGAGTCCATTAGGAATACCATCAAGGAAATGTTGAACAAAACCTTAAGGCTTTACCTTGGAACCTTCTTAAGGAGTTGTGCAGTTGTACACCACTGTCTAAAATAGTGTACCAATGTCATAAATAACACATTGTTGATACAACCCCCTCTTTGTGCTCTTCTCAGCAGCAGATTCCTCAAGCTTATTCCACCAACAAATGGTAAGAAAACATAAGCTACATCAGAGCTAAAACCATAAGCTGAAGCTCTACTATAAAGAACATAACTGTAAACTGTAAATTCTCTGTGATCTACAAAGTATTTCAGCAGATAACAGAAAGAGCTTCAATCAAAACTCCACCCCCTCTCTCTCGTCTTTCCTCTCTCATCCGTTCTCTTCAGTTTGACTGCTGTGGTCTCCTCACCAATAAACCTCCGTCGCACCAGTAAAAAAAACTACATTTTGCACTAAAATGGGTTGTCAGTTTTCTTTTCTGACAAGAGGTGGCTTGATTCAGACCAGAAGTTTAAAACTGAACACATGTTGTGTTCCAAGCCAAGATCTTAAGCATAGTTTCCATTACTGTATATAATAGTGAATTTAGTAATAAATGCCATTCTACCAAAGAACTGTTACAGGTAATTTGCTATATCCATATTTCATAATATATTTCAAAATATATGATGTTTCACCAGTTTTCTGATATGTATACAACACTTCACAGTACGTGGTGTGTGCTGTAAATGAACATACAGTATAACTTGTTAAGCAGGTACTTGACATGAGTAAATGAGACAATTTGCAAGAATTCAAACAAGCTGTTTCCTCATTCCTTCAGTTATGAATCAATATGGTTGTTCTGGGTCCAAAAGATTAGGATGTTTATAAGAGGAGTAACAAACAGTACAAGCAATAAGTACGCCCTTCAACTCTTTCATCTAGTTGTTACTCAGTTGTTTCTTGTTATCTTTGCTGACCTGCGATAGTTAACGTTTATTGTTCATAGAATACTCAATAGATGTTTTATACAGTTCAAAGGGTATGAAGTAGCTCAGGAAAAGTGTTTTTTTTCTGAATACTGCTGTTATTATATAATTAATTTACCTGAGTGAGTGTCTGCTTTTGCTTTAATACATAATGCTCACAGTTCAGACACTCCAGTTTGATAGAAATAACACAGTGAAATGAAAATTCTTGTTTAAAGAACAGGTAGCAAACACCAAGGTAACCATTTGCCCTTCCTATAAACTTCCATTCTGATGTGTAAAGAATGTGCCCCAACAGGTTCCATTTATTCTTTTAAATAAATATTAAATTACGTTAATTGAATTTTTCTTTTCATTGTAAATAATATATAAAAAAACAACCTAAAATATAGCCTAGTTTCCTAGTTTGTGAGCACACAAATGCAGTTTTCTCCAATTCAATAAATGAAATAAAGCATATATACTGATGAAAAAAAGAAATGCAACATTTTCTGGAATGAGAATACTATAATTATAGCTTATTTACTTTCACAAAAAGTTGTGGATTTGTTTTAAGCCCCCTGACCAGCAATACAGCTTGTGCAGTGAGGCATTGCGACTTGCCAATCACACAAAGGCTTGTTAGGTGCACTTTTTCCCAACGAGGTCCAGGTGGAACAATGCCTGATCAGGTCACCTTTAAAAAGGCCTTAATACAAAGCTTAGGTCACAAAGTTGCTGAAACCATGGCCTCTGTTCTTCTTCCATCCTTCAGTGTTTGGTATTGGCACAAATACCCTTCCCATCAGTTACTCTTACTAATTTGCCACCATTTTACTAAGCACAGTATTACTACTCTCCATCTTTCCCTGACTGTGCTTTTGTCAGGCTGGCTTTTTCGATGAGAGAACTGAGTGATTATAGCAGCGATCATAACCTGCCTCAGGACTGCAGATGAAAATTAGCAAGCCAGCTAATCTGAATATGGTAAACACATTGCCTTGCAGTGAATGAGTTCCTGAATGAGCACACGTGCACAAATATGCAAGCGAGCTGAGTCCCGCACCCCGTAAGCCTTTTGTCCACTGACATTAGAGACCACCTTAAAAGAAATGAGCAAAATGAGGGCCTACCTTGGCAGGCCTTGTCCACTTCGTATAAAAACAACCGAGAATGGGAGCCAAAGAGCAGCCTCAGCCTCAGCTCCAGTCCTGGTAGCATAACCCTTACTGTGGTGTCTGAGCCTTAGGGAGGGTGGAGAAGATGGTCAGAACTGAGCCTAAAACAGTTTACAAACTCCTTTAACCAAGAGCTTCAAAGCATGCACGTCTAAATGTTTAAATAAGAGGAAACGACAGACAGAACGTGAGAGCCCACTGGTTTGTACAAGTCACAAAGTTCTTAAAAAACACCAGTGCTGATAACTCACCAACTATGGCCAGTTCATCCGGAGAAGTCACTGTAAAGATGAAAAACAGAAACACTCAACACTCGTGTACCTTTAAATACGGAAGCAGCTCACGACTAGATGTCTATATACCAACAAATTGCTAAGGCCACAGTTTGTAAGTTGTTTTGCCAGTTTAAAAGTTAGATCCCACAGTGTGTTCAAGAAAACAGAATTATACAAAGTCATTGTGCCTATGGGTTAGTTGATTTAGTGGGTTATTATTTGTATTGGCTTCTGAGAAAACTGGCCCTGGTGTGAGTGTCTGTGTTTGTGGCAGTGCAGGTGTGTGCCCTGAGATGGACTGGTGTCCTGTCCAGGGTATATCCTGCCTCGCTCCTGTTACTTGCTATGATAGGCTCCAATGTCTTCTGTGACCCTATACAGGATAAAGCAGTTAAAAAAAGGTTGGATGGGTGGATGGATCTTTAGAAGTATCTTTTTCTGCATTAGAAAAATGGAAACTGTTTAATAAAAATGTGGAGAAGAGTAGATTTCACTCCAAGGTCAATAACGGTGAGTGTAAGCTGCATTTGATGTCAGCATTGGGTATTTTGGCACACCAGAGCCAGAGTAATGCTCTCTGTCAGTATCCATTTCTGAAGCAAGGACATTGCCATGTTTTAAATTGGGAGTGCAGTACAGCTCAGATCCATTACAATTTTCCATTCTATTGTCTTGGCAGTGCAGGCTGTTTTTTTTTCTTCAGTTCAATGATAGAATAAATTGTTGACAGAGACACAATATAACCTTTGCATATTTGCATAGCATTAGTGTACTATAATAAATCTGCACAATGTCTTTAATATTTGTTAACTTGGTATTCCAATACAAGTTGTACGAGCAATTATATAGAAAATGGAACAAAATTCGCTAACTCCTGTACTTACCTAATGACCACACGGAAGACTCCACACATTAAGTGAACCAAAAGTAATAAAAATACATGCACTTTCTGAAAAGAACTACATACCTTCTTCAATGACAAAATCTTCAGTAATAGGCACTACTTTGTCCAATGTAATATCATCACCAGTTATTGCCATTCTTCTGTGAGTGAATAAAAATAACCTGAAGGGACGAAAACAAACAGGTAAATTGCACTAGAATCTTAATAAATATCCTCATTTAGTAAGCTGTGATAAAAGGCAATGTTAGGTGTGGTTTGCATTATCTCCAGCATGGAATAAAATTCATATTTCTCATCGAAATATTTCATGCTGTAACACAGAAGCACTATGCCAGAGTTCCTTAATTACAGTAAAAAAATAGTCTCATGCATGCAGGTGACACAGTGGCACAGTGGTTAGCATTGCTGCATTGCAGCTCTGGGGCTCTGGGCTCAATGTGGGACCTGGGGTGCTATCTGCATGGAGCTTGTATGTTCTCCCAGTGTTCCTGTGGATTTCCTCCTGGTCCCCCAGTTTCCTTCCACAGTCCAAAGACATGCTGCTGAGTGAATCAGCTTCTGGGGAAAACTAGCCATGGTGCAAATGTGTGTGTCTTTGTTTGCCCTTTGAGGACTGGTATCCTGTCCAGGGTGTACTCTGCTTGTGCCTGCAGCGTGCCAGGTTCTCCCCCACACCCCTGAATTGGATGAAGCAATTAGAAAATGGATGGACGGAGACTCACGCATGTTCTTGTCCACGTTCCACCAAACCCAGAAGTCTGCTTTCTGTGATGCTGTCCACAATGAGAAAGCATTGGACAGCATGTTTTAATTTTCGCAGTTAAGGGAAACTGTTAGAATAAAGGAATATACACCCTACTAATCAATACAGTTCCTTTGTGATTAAAAGTATATTTATTTCGTACGTGCAATTTGCTATGAAATGCAAATGACTAAATTACGGCACCCATTAGAGTGATCCACGCTCAGGCGACAAGCAATGAAGTTGTGTAACATCGCCATCGCGTGGATAGTTTCCAGTATACCGTTATGTGAGTATGCTGCGCTCAAACGTTCTGAGCATGCTCTGAGTGGTCTTTCCATTAAATTAAACGTGTTTGCTTCACAAAATAAAATAGTGAAAATCATGCTGTTGGTCTGCAAAACGTTCCTACTCTGACGGCAAAATGTGCAAATCAGATTCCCTACGCCCGATTTTGTTTGAAAGCGCAACGGGTGAAGTACGGTAATAGCTTTGCAAGAGCGGACAAGCAATTCTGACGAACAGCTGAGCAACGAGGCCTAACACAGAACTTTTCAAGGAACCTCTGTTAAATAATGTCAACTGCTTCCAGTATTCAATATCGCTATCAAAAGGCGTCCATCTTTCTCCTTGGGATTGCGTCAGCCCCAGCTTCTCAATAGAAAGCTGTACAGCATTCCAGTCATGCAGTTTAACGGCACTGTCAAAGGATACTATGATGCAGCTTTCCTCTTCTGTCAGGGTTTCTTGAATAGCGACAGATTGATCCATTTTAAGAAGCAATGCAATTTAGGCAAACTATTGTGGTGAGGAAGAACTTTTTATTTCCGAGAAACAGTTTCACTTGTAATACCTGACTATTTCAGAAAACGCCTCGCACCGACCCGCAAATAACTGGAAGAAGTCGATCGTAAAAGTTTGTCAAGCGCTCGGACACTGCAGCCTGGCATTCCAGATGTTCCGCTTCCCTTCCAGGCGCAGTTCCCAGGCTGCCACGCAGAGATTTCGGATTTTTCGCATGACGTCACGAAGCGGATTAGCTGTTGTATTACAAAACACGCTTAGGAGAATTAATACTTGTTGGCGTTTCCCGGTGTGAAAGGTAATTAGATAGCGAGTTGGTGAGCAGCTTTGCAAGAACGCTGGTGTTTATGTCAAGGCTGTTTGTGGTTTTTTTTTTAAGAAGAAAGAACAATCACTCTGAAACAGAATAGAAGTAACTAGAGGTCTGTGGCACTGTCGTTCTGACCTATTGTATCAGTCACTTTCAGACCATAAATGTCAGAAATCCATAGCTACAAACAGTATGAATTTTGCAAGGACATTAAATAGGAAAATTTCATCAATTCAAAAGTTTTAAATCGATATAACCAAGCATATACATGTATAAAAAACTGCCTTCAGGCAGTCTGGACATGATTATTTTATAACAAATGACTAGGCCAGCAGTATGCAAATCACAGCAACAATAATGTAATATTATTACAACATCTGAAACCAAATAGTTGGATAGACAATAATTAAATTATTAATGAAATGAAATGAGTCACATTCAGTTGTGTGACTTTAATGAAAGTATTAACCGTAAGATAACAAAGCAATGTACTTTATATTTGGTTTACACCCATTGAATTATTATGGCAAATAGTCACAGCAGTAGTGGAAGTTTGTCTACCAACTTAACATTAAATCTTCTAATCAAACATAACATTTTAACAATAGCATACTACTACTACTAATAGTATAGGAATAAGGAATTTGAAAGGAATCTAAACTCTTTATTATATTCCTCATATCTGATTTGCAATGCTTTGCATTGATAATACATATGTAATTGAAGTAAGCAAATATTATTGCCAGACACACATTACACACCTGGACTGAGATCATGGAAAAGTACATGCAGAGCACCTGTCCAATCACGTGGCAAGGCATTTATTACATGCTACCATGAGCTGGCTTCCCACTCAGGAGTAATTAAGTGGTTCCCTACTGGTGAGGATAACCTGTGCAAAACAAACTGGGTTTCATGCACAGAAAAACCGATAGACACTGTTAAAGAATAAGGTTGTTTTTGTGTGATGATGACATGTCAGTCATGTCATTGCTAAGTATTCAAGCTCTAGGAGGCTGGTGCTGTCTTAAGAAAAATGAAAAACAGCAACAAAATTTAAAAATGCAGTAAGCAGAGACTTCAAGGTTGACATCAAAAGCTTGTTCTTTTTCATTGAACGGCTAAATAAAGTTCCAATGAACAACTTTAAAAAGAAAATTAACAGGATGATATAAAATTGTAAAATAAAAAAAATGTTTTATTCTATGTTTATTCTATGTTTGGTTTTATGTTTAAAATGAATTATTAAAAACCATGAATGACATACAGTAAGACACAACTTGATTTTGTGATTGCATAACACACAATCAAAGAAGTTGCTGTTGTTGGGGGTCTAGATGATAATTAAGGCTAATGGGATTCCTTGTTCACCTCTGTGGGTAAGGATCTGTGCCTGTGGCTGGAAGGTTGCTGGTTCAAATCCTTTGGCTGGCAGAGGAATCCTAGTTCGCTGGGCCCCTGAGCAAGGCCCTTAACCCCAGCTGTTCCAGGGGTGCTGTACAATGGCTGACCCTGTGCTCTGACCCCAGGCTTCTCTCCCTGTCTGTGTGTCTGATGGGAAAACAAGCTGGGGTCTATGAAAAGACCAATTTTCTAATGCAAGAAATTGTATAGGGTTAATAAAATGATCTTATCTTATTCACCAGCAAAATTAAAAACCACCTGCTATTGACATAGACCTGAAACACATAGGTTTGGGAACTTCTTGAAGAAATCCTTTGGGATCATAAAGCCTCTCCATTTTGAATACCTCTCACCTTTTCTGCTAGGAGTTATTTATATTTGAGGATGTTTTCTCAAATGTTGCCCCCGCATTGATAGTAATACATAAAGACTTTAACACCCACAATGACAATACAAAAAATAAAGGAAACTCTGAATTTTAGTTTCCCGTTTCTGTGTTTCTGGAACTTAGGTCTGAATAACATTTAAAGACTCAAGCCCAGTATATACTGTGCTGTATATCCACTGCTATATATAATGCCACTTACTAGTCCTGGAGCTGGAATGTGAATTTGATTAGTGAATTGAGTTTCATTTTTTGACCACAGCTGCACCTTTCCCAGTGATTGAACAAAGCTAAAATGCAATTTTGGAATATTTTTTTTTATTGAATGCTTCTTGCTATATTTAATGCTATTTAAAAAGATATTAATATTAAGTGATAGGTAAATATCTCTGTCTTTTGTATTACATCACATACAGTCTGTCACAAAAACATGGCAATGCAGTACATGCTTATCAGTAACACAAAGCAAGTTACTCAGTTTTGTTTTATTATAGAATAATCTCTTTGAAAGTTTATTTTGTATAGTATGTTACAAAGCAGTAAAAGCAAGAACAAGATATATAATTTAAAAAATAAACTGCTCTTCAAATAATTGTTAAGGGAAAAATGTAATGTTTATTGTTGTACTTTTTTTGTACCACAATAACTCATAAGGGAAAATATAATGATATATTGCTATATTTTAATGTACAATATCACATATATATAGTACACAGAAATAAATCTTATTTAAAAACATAATTGATGTTGTGGCAGAAAAGTGAATTGATTTTTGTTAAGCCTTTTTTACAACCTGATTTTTTCAAAGAAAACTATTTACAAATTTTAATTTAAATGATTGAGGCATTCAGATACTTAAAGCTAAAACTAGCAGTTTCAATAGACCAAGCTGAACTTCATGAAGAGGTATAACAATATCTGTAACTGTTTTTGTGTACCATATTATTAATGTTTTATGTAGCTTAGCACAATACAACTGATAAACCTTTGAATACATCAGACTTTGGAGAAGGTAATGAGATGTTACCATTGAAGGAGATATAAATACCTTGGGGCACATAGGACTATAGAATTGGACCTGCACTCAAGCATTGTACGTCTAGTGAATTAACAACTTGAAAGCACTTTGCTTGCCAACTTCCAATGAATTATATATGTCTTTTTGTCTATAAAATACATGCCAGAATATCTATCTTTGAAGATACTGTACTGTGCCTAGAAAGAAGACTTTTTTTCAATATTTACTGTCAGTATTGAAATGCAGTCAATGGGCCCAACTTTAATTCATAAGTAATATTTCTGTAAAGACAGAAATTCTTAATTCAGTGCATGTTTATAAAAAAGGCTTCATGTAATATTATTTTATAAAATTACATCTAAAAGCAAAAGATAGATTTCTAAAGCAAAACATACTTTAGAAATCCCCCCAAAACTGACAGCATGCATACAGTAGTGCTTGAATGACAGTGACAATATTTTTTTCAGCAATTCCCAATATGCATGATACAGGTGTAATTTGTATAGCCATAACAAAGATCAAGTCTTTTTTAGCATGAGTTGTTTCTTGCAAAACGTTAAGCGTTGACGCGACTGTAAAAGCTACTCCTGTTTCGTTGTGCCCTTTAGCTGTTACCTTTGCTCACCAAACATGCGAAACAAACAAAAAAAAGAATACAAAACAGACATGTGAAACTACAGTACAAAGGACATGTCCTGCTCTGTCAGTCAACTTGTGTTGTTCGCTCTAAGCCACAGAAAGAATCGCCACTCTCTCCTGGCCTACGGAATCAGGAGAGATTGAAGCTGACTGTTTAAAATCCAGATCAGGAATGAGCTGGTCAGGAACATGAAGTGTGAAGGAATATGAAGTGTGCTGGCACCATTGGGCATGTTAACAGACCCATCCATCTTGAGACAGGCGTCTTTCTGAGTGGCATTACAGCATTCCAGAAGGCAGTCCACAGTAGTGGATGTGCAGACGATCAGGGGGAGTTTGATGCAGTCCTTGCTACAGCCTGAGGTCCAGGTCATGACAGCATTGGCAACTGTCTTTTTCAGCTGAAGGGGAAAAACACAAGAACCCCAGAAGATCATCTGTCTGCACACACTCCATAGCATCGTCTCCAAATTGCCTTGTGAACCTGCAACTACACTGTTCATTCATGTTCAGAGACTTCTCCCTCAAGCCATCTACTGCAGGGGCGAAGTAATAGAAACTGGATTTAGCTTTAGTTTTTGTCCCTATTATATTAATTTTCACATTAATGTTTTAGTCAAGAAATAAGAAATCCTTAAATATATTCCTTTAATATCTGCTTTATGTGTTTTTCAGATGTAATATCATGTTGTATCATATGTCTTTCTGCATGTGTAATATTATGACTGTCTTTATATTTTTCATTCCTGCAAGCCAGTGACAATGTCTGAAAACGCTACCTGAGAAACGCTTGAAAAATGGAACATCTCAGATAGAGAAATATGAGTCTCTGAAGCTCGTCAGTGATCAGGCTAGATTTTGGTGACTGTATCTGATGTTGAAGGACGTATATTTTAAATGCTTATTTACAAGTAAAAGTGACACCAACCTCGCAAAACTCATATCCGATGGGACACAACTTGTCATTTTTCGCTTGTGTTTTGTAGCAGGCTTCACCAGTGCAAGTCATGGTCTGGCACTTCTTGCCCTGTTGAATTAAGAGAGCAACTGCTTCAGAACACAGAAATAAAGAATCATGCTATCATTTCAGATACATTCACTTCCGGTGAGCTTTTTTCTCTTTCTCTGTTTCATATTTAGCTACCAAAGTATGCTTTGATGTGGTGTAGATACTCTGCACTCTAATTAAAGAAAGAAACTGTTTTGGTTATCTTCTTAATATTGGCAGTGCAAAAGAATACATCTAAATGGAATATAAACATCCTGAGTGTTCTTTCCTGAAAAACCGTCCAGTCTAATATTGCTGATCACTGGCACAGGCAAAAACATTTGACCCAGATAGATCAGAATAGAGCTTTGACAGCTCTCAAATCTTTGAATGATAAGTTGAAAAAAAGTCAAGAAAAACAATCAAATTTGGTTGATTGTTACAGGGGTAGTTTGTAGTTTGTAGAAATCAGTGTAATCATGAACTGAGCCATGACTGGGCTAGATTCCTGCAGTCTGGACAGTTTTCTTCCATGCAATGATAGAAAAAAGTTTGAATTATGTATGTGCAATGTAATTAGCTCTTCATTCTTAAGTGACTTTCTGTTCATTCAAATGAGGGAATGCTATTGAATACTGTATGTCAATAGGTCTTATTTCCAGATAAGATATTTTTGAAAGCTGTTGTGCTGTTGAAAAAAAAGCGGAGCAAAATGTTGACCATTCCAGTTACTACCACTTATCACAATAATAAAAATGACAAGCAACGTCTTACATTATTTGCAACAGTTGTAGTTGGGTTAGTGGTGGTGGTTGTTGGCGCACGTGTAGTCACTGGTAAATTAAAGAAAAATAAAGTGTAATTAAGTTCAACGTGACTCTGTACTGGACGACGTGGACATTGAAAATGGATGAAAATTTCTTTTGCTATGCTCTTCAGAATTTAATAATGAGGGTTCGTTTCAATCTATTCCTCTTTTACCATTTTTTATTCTGTCCTTTACAACTGCATTAAAAAAGCAAGTGAGTAAATTCAGAGATCAGTTATATTCTGCTGGCCTTTTGTATGGTTTGGAATATAGTACTAGATAGAGATAGGGTGGAGACAACTACTTGAGTTGAGGCTGGGTAATGCAATGGGGTTTGGTAACTATGGCCAACAGAATGTCACCATAATTGGTTAATTAATAATTATCCCTGCCATATAAAATTAAAAATGCTTTAAGAATACTTTGCACTACCACAGTTGTTCCCCTCTCTGTTTCCTAAGCATTAAACCTAGTTCCTGTCTTTGTACACTCATTTGTGTGTCCGAGGAACGTCAGCCTTCATGACCAATAGCGTGTATCTCAGCACAGTAAAACTCATGAAAAACGATGTACCGAAGCTGGTGCTGATGAGCTGCATGGATCCGTTCAGGCAGTTGGGGGTTCGGCAGCACTCGACAACACACGGAAGCTGGGTTTCGTTCGCACACCTGCTGGACGTGCCGTTGCAGGTGGTGCTGCAGCCCGCGGTGTAGTTGCTGCTGCTCAGCCGTTTGAGCTGTGGGAGACAAGCACATTCTCTTTGTGAAGATCCTGTAGTTATCCGAGGCAGGCTACCAAAGTAACACACATTAGAATGGCAGTATTTACCTCACAGAAGGCATTGCCAGAAGAGCAGTTGCTTGCTGTCTCGTTCATATACATTCTGTAGCAATCTGGCGCGCTGCAGCTGAAAGACTTACAGGCAAGCTGTAAAAGAAGAAGCTGAGCTTCATATACAGTACAGTACTATTGTTTCACTGTGTAGCAACATGTGAAAGACCAAAATACACACACTGCTTGGTCTGTAAACATCTTAAGAGATGTAAATATTGAGAAATAATTTATGCAGATGTGAGAGCTTTGGATTTCCTTGCTGTTATATACAGTAGTAGAGATCTGGCTCCTTCAGGCTTTCGTCCAAACCTCAAAAACGGCTAACAAACTGGAAAGACACTCAGTAGGTAGAAATTCAAAAATTAAAGGTCATTTAAAGGTAAAGGCAATTTTAAGCCTTTTAACGTTAAAGGTAATTGGCAATGTTATTTTTATATTTTGGCGTTAGAAAGAGTACATCTCTTTTAATCCAATATAAACAATTCTCTTCATTAATTCTCTGTTTGTTAACTTTGCATGCAGATCACATTGGATACTTTCTACAGTGAAATGTCTGCTGTACAACTTGCACTTATTCTCTCGTACATCACATTGCATTAGTCATTACAGTGACTAGTGAGCAGGAAGGGCCGCTTCATGTCACAATTTGTGGGAAATCTTGTTCTCACCCATGGCGAGACCAGGGGTTTACGAATTAAATAAAAATTGAAATTTGTAAAAAAATATATACAGTACCATCAATTAATGGATTTTGCTACTGAGATTTAGAAACTTGTCTGAGAAATTGGGACTGCAGTTCCCCTTTAAATGAAAACCAAATTTCGAAGGAGTTAAGAGTGGGGTGAACAAACTGTAAAGATGATAAAAAACAGAACTGTGCTGACAGAATGAGTGCTTGGCAGGAACGACAGGAGGATGGATAGGTTCTCTTTGCACTTACCAAACTAGTTGTGCTGTTCGCTGCAGAAGTGGAGTTTGCATAAACTGTTGTCATTCCAGAGACTGCCATAAAAATAAAATGGAAATGACTTCAGTTAAAAATATTAAACAAAGAACAAGAGCAATGCCTTAATGACACTTAACATAAGAACATGAAAATTGTACACACAAAGAACATTTGGTTTATCAAGCATGTTTGGCACTTAGTAGACAATTGATCTAAAGATCGTTCAGATCACTCATCCAGCTGTTGTGTGCAGTAAATCTGGCTTCAAAAACGTGGCAGAGTAGCTTGTTACATATTCCTAAAACCTTAATTATTCATGTTTATGTGAAAATGGGCAACAGTATTTACCAAATACACTTGCATACTCTATATTGCTAGCCTGTATAATATAGTATTTCAATATTATAGGCTAAATTATTTTGGTATGTGGTTGGTGGCTGTGTTGGCTGGTGTTATATATGTGTTATGGCCGTTGTGGAAATATTAGAAAATATAACTGCACCTGGAGAAACAGTGGTGGCCCAAGAGTAACTTGTGTTTCCTGTGCCATTGCTTGGAATGGTAGTGACCATTGATCCAACTCCAGGTGCTGTAGTAGTGCTGAATGAAACATTTGATGATGAGGAGTCATTCATTCCAGATGTTGTTGGTTCTGTAGATGTTATGTTTGGGGTTGTAGATGAATCTTCTTGAGCTGTAGAGTTGCTAAGTGATGTTGCAGTTGTAGTTTCTTGACCTGACACTAATGTGGAGCTTCTTGTCAGCATGATTAAAAGCAGAAGAAAGCCTGTTACCGAAAAACAAAGTTTTAGTATTAATTCTGATTTTAATACTTATAGCCATATAGATTTGGAGAACTTATATCCAAAACATGTATAGCCAAACTATTAAATAATTAAAGAGCATTATTAAATTAATTCATTAAGGCAGAGAAAAGAGTGTTTGAATACTGTTTTACATTTGAGAAATTTCTGTGATGTATGGAGCTTATATGATGATATTGATCATACTAAATATTGTATTAATATATTTGTTTTAATATTTATATTAAAACCTTAGTATAAAAACAGAAGTAAAATGAACCACTCCAGAGAAAACTATTCAGTTATTTGTAATAGGAATATAATTTTTTGCAACTTTTGCAAATTTCATTTCTATGCAACATGTATTGGCTGCCAAACATATATTGCATACAGTATAATCCATGTATTTTATAGGCACTCTAACTCCAAAACTGAAAACTTAATTTACATTATGTATCGTATTCTTCTATAGAATTAACACACATAGTTATTAGTATAACATTATAGTTACATGACAATGTAGTACCTCTCACATTATGAACATGCTGAAAGTATGGATGACTCCTTTTCTCGGAACTTTGTGGAGACCCAACTTATGAAGATACTTAGGATAGAGATGAAAAAATACCTTTTAAAAGCAGCTTTGGGGCCATTTTTGTTCCAGTATGTGTAAAATCACAGCCCTGAGACAATTCTGCAAAATAAAAGAATAATTTTTCAAACAATGATGCTATAATGGTCCCATTTTCAATTCCAATGCCAAGGCATCTCTTTCTAAAGTGTATGACGACCACAAGTCTACAGACGGAGAGAAATTTAATATTGAAAGAAATATCCTAAAAGCAATTTCAACCTTGTTTATGCTGAATATGGACCAGACCCTTTAAGAGACATGTTTCAAACAAATGGTCTCATGGCTCATATCTTACACAAATTTAAACTAATAGCTACAGTATTCTCAATTATATACATATATATTATGATTTAAAATTTTAAAATTTTAGCACTGCAACAATGGGTCTGATGAAACTCACCTTTTAAATCACTTTGTCCTTACAAAAAATAATAGAACCTGATGTACATGAAAATTCATCATAAAATACAGGTAATACTCTTTGTTTTTGCTTTATTTTTTAGCTCAAGAGTACAATCAAATCAATCAAGTCAAGCACAATTTTTTTTTTCTTAAAAACAAATGTGCTTTAAACAGTTATTATGGTCAGTGGATCAATGAAGAAGTGTAGACTTGTTTAATTTGAGTGATCAGTTTTCTAGTTTTACGGGGAGATGGGGTTATTTTTTCTAATATTTTTCCAACATTTTGGCAAAACACAAATCAAAGTGTAAAGGTAGAATACAGCTGGAAAAGAATTACAAGTGTTAATAGAAAAAGTGTGTTTCAGGACCCTGGATAGCAACCCATTTTCAGATCCTTGTGACCATTGGTGTTAAATCCAAATAGCAAAGAGGGTGGTTTTTTAAGAAGAAAAGCAGGGTGAGCCCTGTTTCAGGTGATTGGAAAAGAGGCCATGTTAGCACAGAAATGCAAGGTTTAATAATTCAGGCATTGCTACCAACATAAAATCTTGGTAGCAGAATTAGATTGAAAATGTGTACGATTAACAGATTGTTGTTAAATCCAAACAAACAAGGCAAGCACATTTTGAAACAAGTTAGCTTAAAATCTACAAAAAAAAAAAAATTATTACAATGATTTAATGTGCTAGGGCCTTTCTGAGAATTTGGAAGGAGCAATGCAGGATTTAATGTTCATACATAAAAGACGTGTAATACTATTGGTCAGATTTGCTGACCCCTCCACGATTCCAGGTACCTGTGGAATGAGGAGTGAGAATAAGCAGATAGCAGAAATAATTAAGCATTGAAGATTAGAAACTTTTCAGGTGAGTTAAAAGGACAAATACGTTGTGATTTTAGATTTTTTTAAATAACAAATGAAGTGTAATTTTAAACAACCTTTTCCAACAGTGTTCAGTTCTTAAAATGTTGCCGTAAATACTGTAACTTTATCACCAGCTATGTCATATACTGTATCTAAAACTGAAAAGTAACAGCCATGATCTTTAGACGGGACACTAGGAAAAGGGGAAGAAGAGGCAATATTAGCACAAAAAAGCAAAGCTGAATTATTTTTAACCTGATGGAAAGAGTACAGCTTGACTGAAGAGGTCACTAGGAATCCCCCATTTCTTGTATTTGTATTTGTCCCAGAAGATCTCAAAATGCTTTACAGAGAGCGAGAAATTCTTTATTAGTTGAATTAAAGGGAAAATTATATAGGCCTATATATATACACTTGTTGGTTAGAGAACAACTTTATTATATGGTCACACTAGAAATCTGTCTGCAGCTGTAAGCCTGTCATGTTGCATATTGGTATGATACTGACTCACTGACAGCTATTTGTGCTAGTGTGCGTAACATTTCAGAAACTTCAATTCAAACTGGGTTTACCTAGCACAGCAACCCTTCTGCTGCAAAAGACTTTGAAGGAGAGAACCTTCGTGTGAATGAATGTGCTATTGCATTAATAAAATGATGCTGTTTTGTGACAACCAAGAGTTGGAGGTTTTCCATATTCTGCTTTGTCCATGGTGTTCTACTTCAAAGAAAAGGACAATCACGGCATGGAAAAGCAGCAAATCTGAAGTTAAATTCTTTACTTTAAATTATTCTACTTCAGTTGCTCTAAAAGCAATACATAACCCTCTCTTTATCTACCGTAGCATTAAGTTTCTAACTGTGATGCCACACATGTCAGTTTCCTATATTTTTCAAAGCATTTTTAGCTGTAACATAATGGATACGTTTCTGGGCGCACAACTGGTGGGTTGTGGATTCCAGTCACCGCTGTTGTACCTTGAATAAAGTACAGCAGCAGATGGACTGACAGTCAACCCAGCTGTATAACTGGGAAGCAGCATTGTGGAAGGTCGGCCCTATGATAGACTGGGGATAATCATGTGCTCTCTGACTGTTTTACATCTACAGACCTAGATAAGCTCTAGCCCACTCAGCCTTTATGTGTGGCTACTACTCAGAATATATTTACACATGCTGACTTTTCACATTCTAACTTTTAAAATAAAACATTAAACATGATTTTCAACCTGCTAGCTGTGTCTTTGATTTGGGTTTTGGATATTAATATTGGGATTTAATATTGTAAGATTTGCTTATTGATATTACGACATGGAAAAGGCCATATTCAATTAAGAGGACCAGCTTGCTTTCTCGCCACACTCTTTTATTGTCCCATCGAAAGATATGTTGTTTACTTTCCGCAAACCAAAGTCCCCCGGGCACTTATGGAACCTACAGCTTGTTTTTCGTCATCCTCCTGAGGATGTTTAATCCTGTGTGAAACTACGCTGACAACAATGAGCTAGCAAAAAAAATACAGGTAGTGGGATTTATCAACTGTAATTGCTCACCAGGGATCAGATACCAAGAGCAGTTGTCATGGTGATTGTTGCCATAGGCTTCAGTCCCTCAAAGCTGCTGTTGAAAATGTCTATATTTTGAGGAACGTTACGACTTGTAATTCGTTCCATTACATATTTAAGCGCTTAATGATTAATGTGCCACAACCTTATGTAAATGACGTTGTATTTCTATGAATCCAGATTTCAAAACTATTTTTCAGAAACCCCATCAAAGCAAGCTCAGAGAAAAACACGACGAGAAGTCTTGAGCTGTCATCAGAGTCTGGAGATTCTTTGCATAATAATTAAAAAATGCTGCAGGCAACAAGCTGAAGAAGCATGTTGCGCTCATTTTCATACATCATTTGACTTAATTTGCCTCTGCCTCTTTTCACAGTAAAAAACCAGTCAATGATGGAAGAATTTGCATTTATCTGTAAGCTAAGATTTGTTAAAGTACTACATGAAATACACTTGAAATACCATAGCTACAGTGTATATTTCAAGTTCATTATTTAGATGAGGCAGGTGACAAAAACATTATTCATATTTGCAAAATATGATCAACCCACTCATTTCCACAAATTATTGTGGTCATACATATACGGACCATTCAATTAAAATTCAAACATTCAAACTTAATGCCATAGAAGAATTTCAAACAATGCAGTCCATGATATATGGAAGAGTATTCCAGATGGCTCTTTAAATTCAGTTTTATTTTTTTCTAAAGAATAAAATATCTGATGATTGTCTGTATAGTGTCATGGTTCTGTAGTCTAGAGAAAAAGATTATTAATAAGGTTAATAAGCCAATAACCTACATTTTCCCAGACACACTGACTACAGCTAAATACAAAGCCAAATATTTTATTGTAATAAAAAAGCATGCATTACATACAGAACTAAATATCACAAATGTTCAATTCCAATCTGCAGTTCTGCAAGTCCACAATCTTGTTAAAGACTACAGCTGCTTTGTGCAATAAAGTAGAATGACGAATACATTACAAATATTAAAAAGAGACTAAAAGCAAAGACTAACTGTTGTCTTTTCTACTGTTCTGTTACTTTGTTAGTGGGTTCACCTACACACAATGAACAGATGTCAGATTCTGCGATACAGGATATAAACACTATGCAAACACCTAACAGAAAACCCTATCGATTATACAAAACTATATAATCCTGCTTACCGGCGAGCTGGTATTGGAAGAATCCGTAGATAAGATGACAATTTGTTCTGGGCTGTGTGCAGAGTGCCTGAGTGAATTTTCTGTCTTTTCCCGTCTGTGCCCTGTGTTATCCAGATAATTCAAACTAATTAGAGTAGAAGGCTTTACCTGTGGCTCCTACCAGTTAAAAGGTGCACCTAAAGGGTGGAGACAGTTTATCAAGGCGGGCTGGTGAGGGCACCGTACAGGAGCTATTATATATTTTTAAAACATTTATGTCAGCATTTGAAACTGTTTGCTCTACTGTACGTATTGGTTTCTCTTTAGGAGATGGCATTAATTTTAATTTGTCTTTAGTGGAACTTCCTGCTTAAAAGTAGGCAGCCTGTTCCAGTTTAAAGTCAACAAAAATTAGATCCCTTTACGAAACAGTAGCTATACTGTATATCTGAATGCTGACCGTTTGTACAGTTCGCTAACATCAGTAAATATTGGAAGTGAGGGTTTGTTTCTTGCATCATCATCCATGGAAGTAAATAAATCTCAAAAACCCTTCTTGGAATATAGGAGCACAAGCTTTCTATTTTAGAGAATACATTTTGAAAGTAATAGAATTTTTCTGCTTTGTTGACAGGCCCTCCTAAGAAAGGTCTAATCCTAGCAAAATCCCTGTTTATGCAAAACTTATTTAAAAAAACAAAACATGATTAATTGATTTACTTTCAGCTTTAATTGCATCCCTCTTGACATCCGCTTAACAATAAGTGCCCCAATAATATTAACATCTCTCAGCGGGTTAACCCTAACTTACGTTTTTCATTAAATCCTGGCTTTTTCGCCAAAAATAATAGTCTAGAAAAGGGTCTGAGATCTTCATGTACAAAAACAAAATGCTAGAGTGTGTATCAAATTTAAAAAAACAACAGTGAAATGAAAAAAAGAACAAAATGACCTTGACATGTTCCCTATTTTAAACAACTGTCAACTTATTCAGTTTAGTTTTACGTTTCTTGAGGTAACCTTACTTTACTACATTAATTCAGTTTTCATTTCTTATACAGCGCTGCCGTACAATTCATCGTTTATTTTAAGCAGCGCACCGACAGTGCCTGTGCAGAATGGTGGTCCTTATGCTCGAGCTGTTCTTACCTTTATTTCACCAAGCAGATTCCTGTTTAACAATCGGTTAAGTCTGTAGGTTATGAAAAATCCTGAAAAAACTACTCACCACTAAGCAGCTTTAAATCCTTCCATGACAAATTCTGGCAGTTTTGTAAGCGGACGGGCTTTCGAAAAGCAAATTCCGAGCAAACTTCATGATTTCTCAGCGTAACAAAGTGAAATTAAAAACCTTTTTATTTGACATAAAAGCCCCTTGACAACAATTGTCCCTTTATGCGCCCCTTATACTCTGTTATGTGAGACACCAAGGGCCCGACACTGATTGACAAGGGTGCTTAGTGACAAAGTCTCTGCTGTTTTTAAATTACCTTGGTGCTCTGAAGATGGAAAATAATGGGAAAATCCCTCTCACACACGAAGACACAGGGGGCACCTAATCTATTGCAAGCATTAAGCTTTTTTTAGAAATCACTGTCAATTTTTACCCCCTAATACAGTGTGTTTATGTGTTCGGAGGTGGTTGAACTTCAGTGGACTGTACATAAGCTTTAAATTACAAAAACATCTTTTGTTTTTCAGTGTCATACGTGTTTGTTTGTTTCAAAATTTCTGCCTGTTTGACTTATGCTTTTATCCAAAGGACCCATTTCTACAGATGTGTATTTTGCTAGAGCAAAGTTGGGTGAGTTACCTTGCAAAACGGAACAACAGCAGAGTCTCACCTGGAATTTTAACCCACAACTTTCCAGTTACAAGTCCAGAACCGGGCCTGCTGCTTGCCATAGACACAAAACATGTTCTAGATACTGGCGAGACTCTGCTCTGTGATTTCCAAGTGATATGGTCTTTGTTTCATTTTGAAATTGAAAGAATCTCCAGATACAGGTCAACAAAACAAAAGAACACATTACAAATCTAAGTAATCCTGAGTCCTATAGTACATCAACATATACTGTAGACAAATACTTAAGACTTTTCTACAACTGCTACATTTAATTGACTTTTGCTCATAAATGAACAGTGTAGTTTAAAGTATTTTAACTAATGTTCTAAAATGTTAATTATCAAAATAAAATAATGCTGAGAATTTCAGATTCAATTTCAGAATTTGAGGTTCCTTGAAATGGAAGGAAAAGCACTGCAGAGATGAAGAGTTGCATTTTGTGAAGCTAGGCTACAGGATACAAGCACACAATCTAACGTATAACTTCAATTAATCTAATCAATGTTTTGGGATGTGAAGTAGATGGTCTTTCTTTCTCATTCATCATAAATCAAAACTACCACTGCAAATTGAAAACATTGCTGACCATCACAATGTTGCAGTTTAGATCAACACTTATTAAAAAATACCCACTCAACATTCTTTTTGTTGGAGTAAGATCTCTAAAACACTACCATTTTAGACCTTAAAAGTGAACAAAAAAGAATCATTACCAGAATTCAAAGCACCTGTAATCTCGTTACTTGGTTACCTAAATGTACATATAGACAAAATGTATGTTTCCAGTGGATTGTTGTGGTTTTAGAGTGGATGTATAAGTCTCCAATTTCAATGCAAAACACAAAAGGATGAATACACTCTGTGACCCTTGACCTTTGAACCCGTTTTTCATTCAAAGAAAAAAAGTGTATTAATGAAAAATTAGGGGCTCTGACACTACCCTTCCAGAGCACCTTGTTACAAATGACAAAGAAGCAGAATGCAACTCTGAGCAGTCACAAACGCATTGCCTTTAAAAAAATACTGCAGTCCAGTGAACTTTAACCCCCATGCAGACTGTATCAAGAGGTTAAGAAGGCCATCTCCTCAGAATAAACATAACGTCAATTTAGCTGTTCTTAAAATTGAAAAACATCAACACTATACACGTGGGAGGTATGAATCACTTCAATTTATTGCTGTGGAACCATGGTGAAATTTTCCCTTTCTCTTCCCTTAAGGAGCTCTGGACAATGGAAGCAGACAGGCTACTCAACTTCAATGGAACAAGGTGGAGAGATTGACAGAGCAGTTCCATGAAGCACTCAAATGTCTGCGAAGTCCTGGAGACAGAGAGGCACTTCTCAGACAGAAGGCACAAAATCCAAAGGCACATTTTGATCAATTTCCTGTTCCAATCCTGTGTATGCCAAGCTCATTTTCTTACGTTCATACCAACAGGACAGATTGTCTTTTGAACTTGATCTCCTGTCAGAAGATGTAAACATTTTCTGCCTAAGTGGTGTGCACCTACTGACTTCCACCTATGACTGTTGTTGTTTTAATAGGATTTGCATTCACTAGACATCTCTGCACCCAGCCGTTTCCATGACCGCTGCTCATCCAGAGTTTTTCATAATCACTCTATCAGTCTTGATAACCCTTTGGATCATCATGCAAATGTCACCTTTCCTGCAGGTGCTAGCTGTTTTGAATTTATGATTTGTATACTTAAAAACAATTTCTTCAATTTCTAAGGCAAAAGAAAAACAGAGGAATATAACCATATACTTGGGGGAATGTGTAGTCTTATTGCACTTTGAGTGAACTCCATTTGTTCTCGCAGCCTGAGTGCAGGTTTCATAAAGGGGTATCTATGGCAACCATTAATCACTATCATAGTGGCTTTTGCGATTGGGTTACCTCTAGTCAACAGTAGAGCCTTTGAGGACACAGCTAGGCCTCCCCTAGGCCTAAGACACCAACAGATGCTAATTAGCCAGAACAATGTTCAGTGAAAAGAAAGGTTAATCAAAAATAGTTCCTGAGTTGATATATTAACGTTAGATAGCTTTTTCAGCTACAGAGAGGAAGAAATTTTTATGCTAAACTGATCTCCTTCGTTTAACAAGCAGGGCATGCATAGTATATGTCACAGACATTCAACATTTCACTGAAGTTCAGCTTGCTTTCTCATGTTACGGTTGCACCTCAACAATGGCTGTAAGCCACAACAAAAATGTAAGTCTTTAAAAGGCTGTTTGCTACAACAGAAGTAAACGATATCTAAGACAGACTGGCAGCCATTCATTAGAACAGGAAAAAAAATGTTACATGGTTTTCCTGAACCCGCTGGATGAAACTCCAGTGTGTGCACAGCTCTTCAAGGTCTAAGCACACATGCCACACTTGAGCTCCTGGGTAAACAAAGGACAAGTGCACTTTGTTAGTTTTGGCTCTCTCATTTAGGGATTATTTCAGCCTTTTTACAGTAGCTCGAGACATCTTGTAATCCTTATGTGCTGCAGCAAAGTAAAACCATCCAGGCGTATAGTCATCCAACTATACTAACATTTTTATTGTTCTGTTTAAAGATGCTAAATTGAAATCCAGGAAAGATAAAATCTTTATATGCAGAATGTGGCAACTTGGGGGTGGTGATGGAATAACATAGTAGATTCTATTTTACATCAAAAAGAACCACATAAAAGTGACTGTTGGATTGTGTTTAGAGAATTTTATACCTAATCCTCTTTGGTAAGGTTGGGTTTCACCATAAACCCTTTGTTTGATCCTGGATTATATTAACCATTATTGCAAACAATACAAACCTCCAATATCTCACTCTTCTATAAATTGTATAGCTTCTCAAATTTCACAGGACAACGAAATCCTATGTTGGTCATAAGCACAAGTAAAGAGAAGGTTAGGGGGATTTCTAACTCATAACAAATGACACACAACACAGTTCTTTATGACATCCTTCCAGAACAACAGAAAATATTTGCAGAAAAGGCTCCAAACAAAGGTAATCGGATCATTTTGAATTAACAAAAGGGATCTTTTAAACTACATAACAGCTCTGTGGTTTTGCGTAGTAAATTGCTTACATTTATGTATGCAATTAATGCAAGATATTTAATCCATGTACTGCAGTTGTAAAAAACATGCACAGCTACTTTATTTCAAAATAGAAACGCAGGACATTTTCCTGTAGATCTTTTTCTGAAAAAATGTAATATTTTTAACAAGGATGAGAAATTAACAGCAATGCACTATCATAAAGTGCTCTAGAATAGATAAAGAATATTAGGACCGGAACATCTTTTGATCATTTCCTTCTTAAAGAAATCTGATCAACTTGTCACAGACTTGCATGCACAACTAAATATGCACTATGTTCATTTCTTACAACTAAAAAATGTCAAGTAACTAAAAAAAACTGAATTTTGATATTTACTTGAAGGTATCAAGGTGGGACCTGGAAAAATTAAAACTTCATAATATACAATTTAAAATGATGCAGATAAAGTAAATACAAACACTTCCTCCTATATAAACATAAAATAAATTTTCTGAGACACTGGGTGGGACATTTGCTCCTAATATTTTATTTTCTCTTGTATGTTAATCAAGGTCTTTCAGGGATTAGGAAAAGAAATTGCAATCACAGGAATGCTTTTCCTTTTCCTTCTTCTTAATTTCCTTCTTTAAATAAGCATTGCTCGTTCTATTAACATATTAGTGAAAACAGATCACTTTGTATTTCTCTGATTTTCATATTTTGTGTGGATCCCAGAAGTGGAATTTGAAGACTTGTTTTTTCCCCCAAACATCTTTACTTTTCATACAACTGTACCAGGATTTGACCTGTTTGTTATAATGGACAGGCTTGGCTTGAAGAGTATTAAACTGACTGCAACCAATGAAAACAAGAACCCCAACCCCATTGCACAAGGAATAGTAAGCGACAAAGAAACCAGGAAATCAAAATCCTGACAATTTTATTAAATACAGTGAGATCACAGACAAGATCATTTGCAACAAAAGTTGGCAAATGAAGAGTTTAGACAAAAGCAATGTTATGTAATTGGATGACACAAAATGTTACAGCTGAGTTAAGGTGTAAAAAATAAAACATCCTGCAAAGTGAATGAGATGTGTGCCTCAGCTGTGAAATGGGATAAAATCAGGAGGGTAGAGCCTTTCATCTCGCACAAACTTCCTTCACAATGTTCATTTTCACAGCAGACCCTGTCGTTTTAAGTCCTCGTATGTCTTTTTGTTGACCACGTTTCCACTGGAGTCTTCGTACTCCTCCTGTAGTTAAAAACAATGAGCCTTTAACTCCATCTTGTGGCCATTTTCTTTTCTCACTATCCTGTTGTTACAGGAATTGTTTGGATTATGTAATTTTCTTTCTGTTGTGTGAGCTGGAACAAAATGAGGATTTGGGGAATACCATACTGGGACTTTGAATAATGCAATAAACTAATTTTTGCCCTTATTTTTATACATGACTATATATAAGTGGTGTTAAGATTGTCATAATTACCTGAATACATTTTTTGAAAGCAAATTAATAAAATTAAAATTTTCAAGGAAATGAAAGGATACAGGGTTGTATCTGTATACTGAACTTCAAAAGCAAAATACAAACTTCCAAGATGTTAACCTTACACAACCACCCTATCACATTCCCTCCATCAATCTCCAACAAGAAACACTAGTCATCTGTTTGTTGTTCTAGGCTACAAAAACAGAATTTGTGTCTGTGTGTCAATACCTTGGCTACTCTCTGACTGAGCTCTTCATATCAGTATTAAAACATTGTAAAAATGAACCCACCTCTGTGTCTGGTTGCCATCTTTCAGATGCCTTCAGTGTCTTCAGCTTGGCCCAAACTATTAAAAAAATAATAATGCAGATCCCGTCTTTAAAATGTATTTTAGAATGGCAGCCTATTCAAATGGCTTGATCATTCATTATTAAACCATGACACACTAAAGCTAAGAATTAAGCCTTTTATTATTCTAATTCTAATCTAAATGAAAATAGAGCATTTTCTAACATTCAAAACACAAAAGAAATTGAACTGCATAATGCTCTTAATGGCAATGTTAACCGTTACATAAATTACTCAACTGAATCACTATTTTTTATAACTCGTACACCCAGCAAAACACTGCCAACTGGGGAATCCTGGCCACCAGTGATGTGAACTGGCAAAATTCTGAGTAGTGAGTTACTTGGGAGTCAGTAAAAACATACCTGAAAACACTAAATAACCTATTAATTACATATCTGTACACCTACAAACATTGCTTCAGAAAAATTGGTTCCACTTCGAAAAGATGTTAAAAAGCAACATATTTTGCTTTACATGTAGTTTGATTTTAAGAACCCCACTGAGATATTCTACTCACGTGAAACTGCATCCTCAATCTGTGTGACGTTGGCAAAGTGTGCAGTATTGGGAATGCCAAGACATCTCATGCCATGAGCATGACGCCACTCCTGATGGCAAAGGAAACCGTGAGGAGATTTAAAAAACACAAAAGATTTAAGTAGGGTGCTGCGTCAGCATGGATAGGCTGCAAAGAAACAAGTAAAGGTTTATTCCATGCCGAAAAGAGAAGAAAAGAAACACAACATTTCGGACACCTGAAGAAAGCTCAACAGCCGAAATGTTGTGTTTCTTTTCCAGGCTGAAAAGAGAAGAATAAACTTTATTTGCTTCTTACAAAAGACGAATGGCTAACCTTGTGTTAGGGACCACTGAATATAATGTGTAAATTTTACTACATTTGCAATTCAAAGCATCTGGATAGGGCAAATTAATACATCTTAAAATTGCAAATGCAATGATCTTTTTCCTTGTTATCAAGCCTATACTTCCTTTTTCACACATAATCGCCTACAATTTAAACTGCGCGTCTTAAAGAAAGAATAACCTTTACTGGCATTTTCAAGTTTTTGTAAAAACTTACCGCAAAGTGACGCTGAAACGCTTTGGGTCCTCGGTAAGTGTAGTTTCCACATATCTCACAGTTGTAGTTAATGTTCAGACCATGAAGTTTGTAGAGCCAGTATGGAATGGGCTGAAAGCATCAAAAAACAGGAATAAAAAAAGACCGCCTTCAAAAGATCACAAGATTGAAACAATAATTCAAAGGACACGTAGCTGTATAATTTGATAACAAAAATATATTATTGAATATTACTTTCACTTTCATTAAAATCAGAAACTGGATGACAGGCATGCACATCTGCGCTAGCTAGGGACTGGATTTTTTCAGTGCTTGGTCTGTAAGCCATGCTATAAAAATATCAATATAGATTAAATACACCAGTGAATTGTGTATTTTTTGCCAAACAAACAGGCTTCTGTGGGTGTAATATTAACCACTAATTATAAACCTATCTTTTAGGTTGTAAAGTTTCAGTATTTTCAATGTAATAAGGCAGTGACATATTTTGGAGGGTGCTTGGCAATTACACATCAAAGATGAATGACGTAGGAACCTGTCTTAGGAAGTCACCAGTACCTGCTGTGGACAGTGTAAAGGCCAGGGTAAAAATCAGGGTGTGTACCTTGCCATCCCAGCCCAGGGGCAGGTTTTTGGGATTGTAAATGATCTCGTTGTCTTCATCCTCACTCTCACTCTCGCTCAGCTGCTCCTCCTCCTCTTCCTCTCTCTCCTCCCCTGTGCGTGCCTGTTTCCTCTGCACGTTCTCGTGAGTCAGCTGCCTTTGTTCCTACGGAAACAGTGAGGACCATGTGAGGCGCCGGCCACCGCCAGACTTGCTGTTTCTCTCCAGTAACATACGTGAGAAGAGGGTCTCTTCATCAGCTTCTATCAAAACTGTATCAAACAATTCAATTATCCTTTTTAACTGCAACAGTGTTGGTAATAATACTACAGCTCCATACGATCAACAACTCACCCCTAGGATTTCCACGTACTCATAGATTTGCGCTTCAAGGAAACCAATTTCTTTATTACGTTCTGTGTCCCTAAAAAACAGCAATGTGAATCTTTTACTTTAGAAACAGCACAGGGCCACATGACAATTGTGGTGCAAAAGACATCATCAGACAAGAGAGTCAAGAACCGTGGGAAAACATGCTTTTAGCAGACACACCAATCACTTTAAATTTGGGATTAATATCTGACCAGTATTATTTTCTGATTTTTACATTGCCATGACATAATTCATATATGATATGAATCAATATCAAATTGAACATGATATATTCAATAAATAGGTAACTGTAAAGATTCTTACTTTTTTGGTCCTTTGGATTTGGGATTCTTGGCAAAAAGCGAGGGATCCAGTGATTCTAGAGACATTCCCTTGGTGCCAAAAAGCCTCTGCGCCCTTTCCTCTAAAGTCCTGAATAAGCGATAAACACCTTAATCTGATAAAAACGCACTCAACAGAATATTACTTTCACACCCTTTTAACAGTCATTTTTTTAATCTTTTCTAATATTATAAAGAGAGACGGGTGCATAGACACAGGGACAACTGGATAAGGATCAAATATGGAGGGGCATCAGGTGAGCTGTACTACAGTGGAACAAAACCAACCAGATCCCCCACACACAAGGAAAGACTATATATAAAACCACAAAGGATATGCATGAGTGTGTCATTTTATACAACACAAAAAGATGATGACACTTGTGTCCACTAAAGTCTGAACCAGGGATCAAAGGACAAAACAAAGTACAGCAGCATTCACCAGAGACCAAAGAGTTCCAATCTGATTGACTGGTAGGAAAGGTCATGACAATGACATTTTGGTTTTGATAGAAATGAAGCTAAGATGTGTATTGAAATGGCTAGGATATCAAATTAATTTTTTCGCTGCCAATAAACAAGAAGTGGATAGGACAAATACTTCTGTACAGAGTGACTGTACTGAAAATGTGATTTGCCTTCATTACCATCAAGTACACAATTGTGTCTTCTCTGAAAAGAACCAAGTACACGCAGATAGGTTTAAGTGGAGGACCAAAGCCTGCCAGGTAATGCATGAAACTGTGAAGAACTACAAAAAGACCCTTTTGTTGTCAATAACCCGTTAAAATAAATGTTGCATGCACAGACACAGTAGTGAAATCCAAGGAATACTACCCAAGGAAAATGAAACGTGGTCTTCATAACAAAGTTTAGATTACATTGAAAAGAGCTAACAATACTTACCCTCCACATTTCAAGCCTAAAGCCATGAGAGCAGACTTCAATCTATCCAACCCCAAAGATGCCAGCTCCTGTTTGGGAACAGGAAGGAGCACTGTGTGTAAGAAAGGAATTAAAAAG
Organism: Atractosteus spatula; assembly: GCF_055471065.1. NCBI lineage: Eukaryota > Metazoa > Chordata > Actinopteri > Semionotiformes > Lepisosteidae > Atractosteus > Atractosteus spatula. The sequence goes on along the minus strand of NC_142719.1, from coordinate 5,862,163 downwards.
GCAACTTACACGTCATGCTAACACGTGGAAAATATATCTTACCTCCCAAGACGAAAACGCAGAAAGATCTAAGTGAGCTCCAGCATGGGTCAGTGCACTACTAGTCTCTTTCTGTTAAGAAGACAAAACAGAAGTGAGCTGACTTTTTCTCAAGGAAATTGCTGACAACCCAAATTATTCTCCAATCAGGAACACACAGTTCCTGTCAAATACATTTACATGCCCACGGCCAAAGTTTCTCTTTTTAAACCACATAATGTGACAGTGCCTTTAATTTTATTTCCATTACCTAACTTTATATTTGGATAATGGTACTTATTAGCAGTTTACAGTTCATTAATATGCAATTTCTCGAACAACAAAAAGTGATAAAACCTTTAACAGCAGTCCCATCATAGATGTGGAACTGCAAAAAAATAATACAATAATAAAACAGCACACCGAGTTTTTTTAACATGAGCATTCTGGAGCTCAAGCACTTTGGTAAACGTACCGGCCAGCCAGGAAAGGTACCATTTTCCCACTTCTTCTCAAACTCGTTGAGTATTTTGTTGAACAATTCATTCTGATCTAGCAAGGGCTTAACTCTGTCAGTGTAGTCCTGAAGATACTCTAAAAGCATTTCCAGATACCTAAAGATGAACAAAAAGATTTGTGAGTGCGTTTCTTGAATACACTAATAAAACTAATGTAAGATTACAGATCTGAGAAAAGTGTGAAGCAACAAACTTGGACTTACTTTTTGTACTCTGCATTTTTTCTTTCTTTTGCAATGTCAAATAGCTGATCAAATGTTGACAGATATGTAATATATTCAATTTTCTAAAAAGAAAAAAGAAACATTAGTGAGATCTCCTTTTGATAATTGTGTACTGTTTTGATGGACTCTTTAAAAAAGGTTGTGGCTCTGGAAGCAGGCAAAGGCAGAGTGGTTAGGTATATTCCTGAGATTCATGGAATGAGATATTGAAAGACATTAATCTCAAAATTCTCAAAGGTACCGACAAAGTCAAGACAACAATGTCTTCAGGATTTACAATGCACTCCAACCCAGACAACACAAAAGACAACTAAATGAAAATCGATCCAAGACACAAAGCACTTCTTGAAAGTTATCCATGCATAAAGCAGATTCTTGGTAGGAACAATGATCTATTCGTACCCTAATGGACAATCCTGATCAAATACCCATTTTTATTTCCTTATCCAGCAGTTAATGATATCCAAGTGCACAAGTAAAACAAAATAAAGCTAAATCCAAGATCTTACCTCTGCTCCTTTCAGGTTGATGTACTTCAGGTAACAATCATGAAGATCAAGATATCGTCCATATCCTTCCTCATCAGTGAATTCAACTAAATCTAACATTAAGAAGTGAGTGTTTTACGAACAATAGGTTAGAACACAACTAAAGATATTCTTACTCAAGATAACATCACCAAGTAATCGTTATTCTGAGTCATAATTCTGCATTCTTCATCACGTTTACATCTCTGACATTAACAATGCAGAAATACCACCACAGAAAATTAAGTCAACAAGGTCACAAATTAAACTAAAGAAAGAGACTAGAAAGTGATCTAAGAAAAGATTTACTGTGAAAGGAGTTAGATAATGTATTCATGTAAAAAGGATTTGCTTTCCTTCCAAATCATAATTGGATTAATCTCAAAAGATTTTCGTCTTACTCTGTGCTTCTTCACTGGGGTTTTCTCTGGCTTTCATTAGCTCTTCAAATTCAACAGACATGGGAACACAGATCTAAATGATCAAAAAACATTAACACGATTAAGAAAGAAGGATAAACAGTTCTGGAACAGAAAAGCATGCTTAATATGAAACGTTAGATCACAATTAAATTGCAGTCTCAGGTAAATGCGTTGTTGTGTTGTGTGTAAGTTCACCTCATTGGGGTGTTTCCTGTGAAATTCCTTTATCTGCTTCAACCGGTTGTAGAATTCAGCAAATTCATTTGGTCCCGAAATAGCATTGAGCTCCTCCTTTCTCATTCTGTGAGGACAGGCATGCAGAAAGAAACATTATATTCAAATTAAAAAAAAAACCCAAATATTTAGAAATGCATTTGTAAATATCTATTAATGCCATGGTTATATAAAGTCATCTTAAAATGTTACCTGCTCAATATGTGAAAGCAAGTGAGTTTTAATGCCTTTGTATGACAAATCTACCAACAGGCAACTGAAGAATCTGGTACTGTCTGGCGATTTGTTCACGGCACAGCAGAACAATTAAGTTTGGCAATCTACTCGTTAACAAAAATCAGATCATCTGAAGTAAGAGTTCATGCAGCATTATTAATCATTCTGCAATGACATGTTTATATCAATATACCAACAGAAAATAACGTCTGGATCCACAGACTCACCCATCTTTATCTTCATAGGAATCCCGCAGGTTTGCACTCACTTCCATGTACCTCTGGAAAAGCAATTAAAATGCTGTTGTATTTTCTAAAACACACTTAACAAGGTACAATCTTATATTTTATTACGTGGAAGTTATAAACTGAAGTGCGGGAAGGGTGACAAGTCAATCTCACAGAGCTGTACCTAGTCTCCATCATGACGTAACTCGCTACAGATACTCAACTCAAACCCATCTCCACCTTGCAGCTGCCCCTTGGGTCTCTCGGTCTGAACTGGGTTTAACCAAGCAGGTTAAGCCAAGCTTGTCTCACTAAGCATACCAAGCATCCAATTCCTGGGTGTTATCGTCTCTTGTGAAACACATTTAATTACCCATGAAATAAAAAAGGACCACAAATCAAGCAAATATCTGACGTGGCTGTAGGACTTAAGATGGGATATAAATGCATTACTCACATCCAGCATCGCTCTTGTCCGGTGATCTGAGTTTATCTGGTCCCTTAACTAAACAAGAAAGAGAAAATCAGCTCTGTGACCAATCAGAATGTTTAGTTGATCAAAATCCATACATACACAGCACACATTTGACAGTGACCAACGTCACAGTTGACAAAATCACCGACAGTAATTATGTTGCTGCATAAAGTTACCTGTCACTGTATCCTCCAAAGTACTACTAGAATTTGTAATAATACTAAGAACTTTTAATTACACCTCCAAATAAGACTATAATTTAAATAAAGAAATAGGTGAAAGGGCAAGTTAAAAGGCACCAGCTGCTTTATTTCTGCATCCCACTTTCGGTTGCTAATTTTTCACTGGAATACAAAGCGTGAATATAACTCATGTGAAGCAATATAAAGCCATCTATTCAAGTTCACAAGCAGCTCTCCATCTCGGTGGAAGAAAATCAAAAACTGCTAGCAGATCGTTTGCTTCATATGGTCAAAAATAAAATGTTTAAAAAACATATTCACACGCGTAGAAGAAACCCAATACCCCCAAAACAAGGAAAGCGGTTACATTTTTCACATTTAACCAGGTAATTAGTTAACGTAGGCGGTTATGAATAAAAACACTAAAAACAACAGTGTACCACAGCTTGAAAACAGCCTCTGAAATCTCTTACCTTAAAGCACCTAGTATTTATCTTGCAATCTAAAACCAGGTATTTTATTTGAACGTAAAACATATGAAACAACGAAACAATTCTGCAACATTAAAATAAACAACACAGAACCGTTCTACTGATTTATTTTTTCTAAAAAAAGGTTTTTCCTAATTTGCCGGGATCTGCGGGTCCACAAACACGGGCCTAACTCAAAGGCGAGTGCTGCGCAAGTTACCGTAGTTTTTTTGTGTAGCATTTCTTTTGTCTTGGCATCCATGAGCCTTTCCTTTTCCTCATGGTAGCGCCGCTGCTGCTCTAAAATGGTCTCCATGTTTTAATGAAACAAGAAACAAATACAAAAGACAAGTTGTAGGCTTTCCCGCTTCACTCCCGTACAGTCACAACACAGACGGAAGCGAATGCAACACGCACCACAGCTCAGACTACCGGAAAGCATCTCCCTAAAGTGTCCGGTGTCAAACTGAGAAACAACAAACGCAGTCGAAAGATCCCGGGACGTTATGTCCATTTTTGTGTTGGTCAAGTCGTAACTTCTCAAAATCCAAATAAATCATTACCGCTATTTTAAAAGTAAATACAGGAAAAAAAAACATTTCATGAATTCCATTTAGATATTCAAACCAGCACTTTCTATTTTACTCATCCGAAACACTGTGAATATCAAATAACACGTCTTTAAGTCGCCGTCTAATACTGTAGCGCCCTCGCCCGGTGGTGAGGAGGAAGTGCACCTCGGCGCTGAGGCTACCGCAAAGCAGGCTGGGAGTTGTAGGCCGGGGGAGTCCGAGGGTCCGTAAGATGACCTGCAGCTGACCCTACTCATGTAAATATACCTGTATTAGTTAAAGTGTTCCCTGCAGTTTAGTGCCCTATAAGTAAGTGTGTAGATTCTGTTAAAGAGTTACCACCCTTATCCTAAGTACGTGTTCCCTCGGTCCCGTAATGTGTGCGTAAATCCTGTAGCCGGGGTTTATGTAAAGAAGAGTAAAAGTTGGTGTTTGTGTGTCTAGTCCGTATCGGATTGATTTCGTTCTGCTCGAACCCGTAAGCGTTACAATACCAAATCGTTTCGTTTCTCAGGAATAGGTGGTTGCATTCATCAGTGAACGGCTTAATGGTCTCTAACTGTGGTTTTTAAGTTCTGGACGAGCACGACATTTAAATAAATATTATGCGCCACTGAAGCCCGTCACAGTAGAGACCAAGAGTTACAGTGTTATCTTCCTGCTTCTTTGTGAAATATAACTGTACCCGCGGGTGTCGTATAGATGAGAAAGGTGGAAGCAAGCAGAACGTATAATTATTATTGCTTTATTACTGTTAGTCAACTAACAACAAATCAAACCTTTGCCCTTTTAGAACCTGGCAATACAGTATGTTCGTATGCAACACTGTTTTACATGCATCTAAACAACACTGTAAACTGTGAGGATTTGATCTTCTATAAAATCTTGTATATTATCTGAAAATCACTGGGGGTGATATCTGGGACCAGTCCCGTGTTCCAAGAATAAAAAATAATTTATTTGATGTTTTGTCTAGAAAAAAAATCCAACTAGGACTGGCTTTTCTTTTCAAACATAACCAAAAGAGGAACGGTTTTAACCATGCGAACTAGGGCAGAGTGGCAAATTCACTTTTGTATGAGTTCCACTGGATGACCAGCACCAATGGCTAAGAGGATTAGGCTAGATTTATTAACTGGATTGGTTCTCACCTGTCAACAAACCCTCATAGCAACAGCAGGGAATTTATACACAGGGCGATAGCCAAGGGAACACGCCTGGGCTGTAACTACATTCTGACCTAGAAAAGGCTTCCACACCACATGGCAGCAATTGGATCTCTCTAGAAAAGGCTTTAAGGATTCCCAAGACACAGAACTAAAAGGTAGCATTAGCTGCAATATGTACTAGGCTATGCTGATTTCTGATAATCTTTAGCAGAACTGACAGCAGGGCTAAAACAGTTGTACTATATGTGTCTGTCCTTCAATCATTAGCCCGTCAGTGGCTGCTGCTGGCAGCATATGCTGGTCATATGTAAATGTATTGAAATCAATTAGATAAATTCATTTTCCTTGAGAGCTAAAATGCTCACTGAGAGACTGTGTTTCATATGTCCCCTCGCAGGATTCTAACTAAACCACTGCAACATGGCTGAAGCAAAGACTATGTTATGAAATAATGTTATCAAGCGTTGACTTTTTAAAGTTGTTGCTAAAAAAATAAATGGTAATTACATGCAGGTTAAAAGTTTATAGTGCCTGACTTAACCTACATTTCTGCAGCACTGGATGAAGTCGTTTGTTGTTGTATCCCTTTTCTTTATAGCTCCACTAATGGGTATCTAGTTCACAGATCTAGCTGGCTTCAATATGGTCTTCTATGTGTTCTGGTCTATGGTAGATTGGACATTTAGAGGACTGATATGTTTCTGGAGATTTATGTGGGTAAGTAAAAAAAAACTTTCAGGCTATACAGTATAAAGTAACAAAACAATAGCATACATGAAGAGAGTAAAACCTGAATTTATTTAATTGCCTGTTTGCATTTAACAAGATACAGGTGTGTAGATGGGGATTTTATTTAAGAATAAAGACAGATATTAAGCAAAGCTATATACAGTATGGTAGTTATGTAGGATGAGAGCTATTAGTAATTTGGATTTAGCTGACAGGACTGCATGCTGTAATTATAGCCAAAAGCCTATGTTTTATTGCTGTGTACTTCCCAGTAACACTATTATTACATTTTTAAAAATAACATGCAGTGCTAAATGATATCTATAAAGGAATGACAAAACCATAGCAATTTAAACAAACTTTGTGGTTTCACATTCACATAGCTGTGCAAGCAAACAAATAATCTGGAATTCAGAGCTCACTGATGAGCTTTACTGTTATACAGTATGTGAAAAGTAAACATAGTAGAACTTGCAGATTCATGCATTTCTATATCAATTTTAATATAAATGAATATGCAAGCCTTGCAAACCTCCTATCATTTAAGACTGAAAAACAAAAACTTCAATAACGAATTCTTAATGTAGTTTTAATTTCGTTTGAATTTTTTAGACTTAAATTGCTTAAAATGTAACCATTTAAAAGGACTAAAGGTTTTATTTTAGAGTTTTCGATGTACTATATTTGTAAAATGTGTTCCATCTCTTTTGTACCAAGTGTAGCACGATCACTCTCATTTAAATATTTTAACGGATTAGGCTAATGTTTTCTTTGGAACTCTTTGAAGTGATAACAAGGCGTTTCTGTTGTTTCCATACTGTGGCCAAGTTCTTCACTTTTCTGTCTTTCATTCCAGGTGACTCCTTTCCAAGCAATCACGTCTTCTTATCTCAGTAAAAAGCGAAAGATTGTAGATTTTACAGTTCACAGCCCCAAGCTTGAAAAAACAGGTTTGTGGTTCATCATTTTTTTTCCCGATGAGAAGATAAAAAGTTTTTAATTACAGTAATTTTTCAGGTTAATACGTTGTGCAAGTCTTTTATTACTACATTACGCCCACAAACGTAATGAAACATTTTAATTTGAAGCTGTGTTGATGTTTATTTTGCTCAGACTACTTGTACTGGATGTACCTTACTGCAGAAGTTCCATGCATTTTGTAGTATAATACTATAAAATACAATACGGTGTAATTTTAAATCGCGAAATAAAAATGTTTTTATCTCTCGATTGTAATCTTGACGTAGGATGTTATGCACGCATACTTCCAGCAGAGGGAGCGCATAACATGTCAGAAAACAGTTTTCTGATGTTTCAAGATGCTTCAAAGCGCAATATTTCAATCTATCCTTTCAGAAACAAATCTTACCTTTACTCCACCACCTTTGCTTGTGATTTGAAAGGGTGCTCACCATGAACTGGAGCTCTGTAAAATGGAGATTAATTTGTCTGAATGACTCATCTTGATTTTAAACTTGAATGGGTAGTTTTTCAGAGTGCTGTAGTCTTTACTAAACCCAAAATTGTAGGAAACATCAGTGCCTGTAAAACAACAGAGGCCCTTCAATGCAAAAAAACTAAAATACCTATTGGAGGTTGTGGGATGTCTGCTAATAACACATTTCTCTGTGTGCACTTATACCATTTTTTCTATTGAACATTCCTTCTAGATACTGAAGTCTCAGAAGAGACGTCAAACCTTCATGACTGCAGTAATTTGGTTCGCAAGAGATTATCCAAAGCTGAGAGTGAAATTCAGCTATTGAAATCACAGATTTCAAAGGAAAAAGCTGTTTGGGAAAAGAGGTTTCTGGAGCTGCAGAGAAAACAGCTGGAACTGAGAGATCAGGTATCCTTCTCCACAGGTATCTGAATATGCATCCATAAAGCCTGTTGCAAGGTTCCTGACAGGTTCGCAAGCAAGCATGCATTCTCGGTCTCTTTAAGTTAAAACAACTATATATCTAGGAGGAGGGTTAAGCCAATGAAGGGTTACTTCTCTTCCCCTTGACTCTTATGCTATTGATGATTTAAAGAGGCTAAAAACCTTAATGAATTCTAGACCCAAAGACCTAGAGTTTAGGAACACTTTCTATGACGGATTAAGTACTTTCGTTTCCTTCTAGATTTTCTTGTCCTGTGTAAATAAATGTGGAAAATATTTCTATGCAGTTCTTCTGTAAGGTAGAATGAGGCATTATTTGTCAAAATGATCATACAAGATTGGATTTATTGGAAAATCGGAGATGAATTCCCTCACAGGGTCCATTTTTCTTATATGAATTTCTCATATAACAACTTTTGAACACTCTTTGTTGTAGTTGTTAATTGTGAGTGTTAATAAGTATTGATAACCTAGAGATGGTTTAATGATTGGCGGTATGTTACAGTACATTAGTGGTTTTAGTAACATGCAATACATTGGAAAATTAATTTAAAATAATAACACATTTATATATCACTGCAGGGGGAAATAAAATCAGTGTGTCTGCCAAAAAACAATCAACTTGTATGCCGATATTTGTTTTGGCTTTCATTTTTTAAATTTGGCAACGAGAGTTCAGAAGCAAGCTGCAACATGCAGCTATTTCACACTTCCCCACCAATATAGAAAAATGTACACAGCAAAATCCTAAAGTCATTCAAATGGGCAAGTAATCTACTTTTTTAAATATATTTTTCCAGCTCATATCAGAAATCTTGGCAAGAAATGGAGCTCCATTCGAAGATGATATCAGTGGCTTCATAGAGAGTGACATAACGACATCCAAATCTGACCTGGAAAACCACTGCATGCTTGATGCTTGTGCAAGTAAGCAAAGTAAGTTTAAAATGCAAACAGTGATCATACATTCCTACAGTAAAATGAATCATCAATCCATTAAACATGTTAGCCACAATGTTACAGTTTTCATGCTATGTACTGCATGTAAAATGTCCACTCTCATTAAATTATACTACTTTCAGTTGTCTTAGCATATATGCTATTTCAGTTTCATGAAAAATATGCATGCTTTAAAATTTTACCTACTTCTGTGTGTTTGTTCTCGATTATACTCACTTTTGATTTATCCAGGAGAGAGATGATTCAATTTCAGAAATACAATGAAGATGCATTGTAAGTCTCGTATTAAACCTTGCATTATTATAAAGCATGCTACATCTTTTTCCAAAGCAGCTTACAGGTATTACTGCTATTACTTTTCCATCCTTGTTTAGCCCATACAAAATGGGGAACCATGTTACACAGCAGGGTTGCTGGAGCTATCTGGGTAAAGGAGCATGTTGAAGGATACAGCAGCAGTGTAGCCACCTGGGATCTGAACCCACAAGTCTCTGCACAAAGGCCAGACACCTAACCACTTGTCCACATTGCTGTATGTTGAACCCACTTGTTCATCAACAGAATAATTTCAAAGCTTCAAATGACAGGCACCCGTGTTTTTGTTTGTGACTGACTGAAAATCATTTCAGTGTTTTTTTTTGTATGAGAAATGCATTTGATCACTCTCAGGCGAGGAACCTCTTCCACACCACCAAAGGAAAACAGATGTGATTTCGCTGAAAAGTGAAAACCTGTCTGCCAGTTCTAAGCGTGACCTGTCTGGGAGCCTTCTCTCCTGGTCTTCTTCGAACAGCTCTAGACCCTCGTCGTCTACTTCCAGAAACAGCAGGTTGGTTGTGTGTTTGTTTTAAAATACAGTATTTTAGAATTAATGTATTCATTAAATTATTTTGACCATGTTTCTTAGGAGGAGAAGGAACAATAACTACAGCCGAAGTTCTAGAATTCCTGTAACCACTTTGCATAGTGTCCTACTGTATATTGTGTTTCTATGGGAAAGACTAAACCACAAGATTAAATTGGGATTATTATTCGGAGGAAAACCACATTGTTATCTATGTAAACTGCTGTGCTTGCATAGATAAGGAAGTGGTGATAAAATGAGAATTCTGGCATATACATGTGCTTTTCAATGCAACACATGTGCACTGTCTCCTGAAGAAAATGTTGACAGAAAACGGCATTATTTACCTCTATGAATTTTAACTTGCATAGAAGTTGTGGGGTCCATTGGTGATGTGAATGTAAAATAGAATAAATGGAAATTGCTATCGAGAAAAGTCCAGAGAATCATCCCCCACAGAAAAGGTTCACGGCTGTTTTCTGGAACTCTTTTCTTAAAGATAAACAATCGTATAACTCAAGCAATCATATCAAACAAACAAAATAATCACATAGGACAACTTGTACTCATGTCACCTTGAGAAGTGTTTCCGTTTACGTAAGAGGCTAAGCATGATTGTTACGCACTGGTCAAATTTCCAATGCATGGATACTAAGGAGACCTGGGATCTACCTGAGCACATCCCTGAAGAGGAGGACAGTAGAGGATCTGTACTCCTGCAGGAGCAAAAGTACTGAAGGGTGATAGATACAGTAACACTTTTCACCCATGTATTATTGCTACTCCCAAAAGCTTTGTACTCCACCATCCACAATTCACTTGAGGGCAGCATTTGGCCTGTCAGGAAATCAACCTCTGAAAGCTGTTTGTATATAGCCGTACTCAAATCCCCAAAACTTTATATAACTTCATTAACTGACAAAACAATTGAAATTTATTTAAGCACTAGGCCTGTCAAATAAATTGGCAATGCAAGATGTATTATTTAGATAAAAGGAATAATTTAGTTTTTTTAATAAGTCTCTTTATTTTTGTGTACAGACACCCAATCTCAGTCACCAGATCAGGTTTCTAATTAGGGGTGATTTACTGCTTACATAAGTCCTTTGCGAAAAGCATTCAACAAGGTGCATATTCTCAAGAATATGAAGGTCTTCCTTGGTTGCCAGAGTTGTATTCCTCTGTCAGAGCTTCTCCTTCCATCTCCTGCCCATACAGTATGTCATCATGGCACTTGCTGTGATCCATCATGTCCTGCCAAGATGTGCCAGCACAGCCTGTTGCAAAGAGTGGCACACAGCTAGACACAAAAGCCGGATTCCTGCTGGACAATCCCTGATTGTCTATACCGCGCCCTGCAGAACAAGCTCTGGACTAGCCAGGGTCTGCTGTGTGGCCAGCCTACACATTTAATGATGACACAATATAGAAGCATATAGTAGATTAACTGCCTCCTAACTAAACAGTGTAGTAACTGTGCGCATCGCACTCCACAGGTTATCAAGCTGGCTCAGTTCTATTGCACATGCTGAATGAATGTTAAAAGAAGTTTTGGCAATCCATTGCAATGAATATATGAACACCATGCTTCCAGAACTGTCCTCTCCCAATTTGACTGAAGAAAAGGCATCATAAATTGATCACAAAATGACATTATTTTTTAAACTGATCAGTAAGGGTGACCTACCTTTTGGGAGGAAAGCTACGGCAAATCTGGATAAGATATTAAAGTGCAAAGATATTACATTGTCAACAAAGAGCTGTATAGTGAAAGCTATGGTCTTCCCTGTAGTAATATATAGATGCGAGAGTTGGACTACAGTATAACTTATAGTATAAGTAAGGCTGTGCGTCAGAAAATAGATGCTTTTGAACTGTGGTGTTGGAGCAAATTGTTGAGAGTTCCAAGATCAAATCAGTCGATACTCAAGGAAATAAACACAGATTGTCCATTGGAAGGATTGATAGTAAAACTAAAACACAAACACTTTGGCCATAAAATGCGAAGACAGGATTCACTGGAGAAGACTCTGATGTTGGGAAAGATGGAAGGGAACAGAGGAAGGGGCGGCAGAGGTTAAGATAGATAGCATTACTGAAGTACTGAATATGTAGAGCTCAGAGAAGCAGTTGTTGACAGACAGGTCTGGCATGCTAGAGCCCATGAGGTCACGAGGAGTCGGACTCGACTAAATAATTAAACAACAGCAACCATACACAACGTGTTGGATTTTGACTCTCTAGGACTGGAAATCCCCCACGCCCATGCATGAACATACTCACCTAGTTTTTTTTCCTCTGTTTATCCTGTCAAGTTAAAAAATGAACCTGTAGAGAAGTTACTACCTTGAACTACTGATGTCAGTTTAGCAGAGAAACCCACAGAGTGTGCGTTAGAAGCAGAAGTGAGGTAGACCGCACACTGTAGCATATTTCAAGAATTCAGTGCAATCATTACCTTTATCACTCCTTCCTGCCTTATTGCGACACAAGAAAATGTACGCCACAGAGATATCAGTTGCTGTTATGGCAGTATGAAACTGCCTCTCACCTGCTTCATCCCCTTTCCCCTGTACACATCCTTTCTCTTTTAACCCTGTAACGTTTCTTTTTATTTCTGCAACCCTTATTTAAAATCTAGTATAAATCACTCCCAAACCCTTTTGTTAAGAGAGCTCTGCTTTCATGCCTGCCAGAAATTTGTGTCCCTCACACTTTTAATTTGAACCACAACCAAAAAAAACAAACACTGATTAAATCTTTTCACTGCTCTGTACTGTAAACAAAATGAGGAAACAAAGACAAACCGGAGAACTTTCTTTTTTAATGTCTGGTGCAAAATATTACTTGAATTCCCATCCTGCGTCTGACCCTAATCTGACTTGGAGTAAGGCACTGGGGCAGAACTTAAGTCTGAAAGTTGGAATGTATCCTGTTTACTTTTGTCAGTTGTTTTGTACAGTTTATTTTTTGTGCACATCATGTTAGGACTATCAGTTTTGCTGGGGGAGTGTACTGAGAATGGCTGGCATTCTTATATGTGATGAAAACCACTGAAGAAATGCACAGAAAAATGTCACAATTCCCTTTTTTCTCTGTGCTGGTACAGTAGTTGCACTATAAACTTACTGTCGTCACACATGCAGTGATATTGGTACATGACAACAAGGAGTGAACATTGTAGATTCTTTGTAGTTAAATTCAATTTATACATTTCTAATGTTAATTTATAACAGGACAAGTAGGTTGCAGAGCATAAGGAATCCGCAAGAAACAAGAGAAATGTCATTTCTGCTTCGATTGCTTTCTTTTCAGCTTAGTAACCACAAGAAGCAACACAAAGCCTTACAGGGTGTTTGTCCCTCATTCCCACTTGGATTTACAAATCGGACACAGGGTCCGCCTGCTGCTTCCTTCTGGGAGAATCAACACTGGGACAATCCAGTACTTGGGATACCTGTCTGGTATGCAGGATTTCTGTGTGGGAGTAGAGCTGGAGACACCAGAATATGGACAGCATGATGGAGTGTATGAGGGCCACTGCTATTTTAAATGGTAGGTGTTTTTATATCTGTGTTTATACTGATGAATGTGGTAGCATCCAAAGTTAACCTTTCACTGTGGCTCATCCATATCTTAAATGTATCAGAGGCGTGGACTGTTTCTACTGAATAAAAAATTAAAGTCCTTTCCAGATTTACAGCAGTATAATACAATATTAGCTTTAGGCTGTTTGCCAAGCCTTCTGGGAAGCAAAACAGCAGAGTTGTTGTGAAACACCTCCAGTCCAGGTCAGGAAACTGGCGAGCCCATATGATTTTCCAACAGACTCTAGACAAGCCTCTGCTATATTGATTTACTGCCTTGAGTGCCGCTGTTAATTCTGAAATGAAACAGTATAAATGAGCTGCGTGTCGAAACAAACTAGACATGAAAAATCAACCTACAGTATAACAAGCATGAAAGGTTTACATGAAAGTTTTGGGATGCTGACGTAAAGTGCTACAATACAAAAACACCTAAAACACAGCGCATGTAAACAAAATGCCAGGGTAAAGACCCTTGTGTTTTTGTGCATTGCTTCAATAGCTAATGATTAATGGGACTCCCTGACTATATCACTACCCTGCCAAGTGCCCTGATAGTGTGAACAGTAATAATTGATCTCAGCTAACTTGGTTCTCTCATGGTCCCCCAGTCCACAGGGGCAGAGGATGAAGTACTCTTGCACAGCTGTCTTTCAAAGAAAACCTAGAACACATACAGTAGGAAACAAGAATAAATAAGAAATCGGATGTTTGGTGTGTCTCAGATGCCATATTCGTTGTATAAAATCTGAACACTGGCAATAAGCACACTGGCACAAACTTGCTAGAAACTAGCCAAGGTCCTCAGTTAACAGAAGAGAGAAGGGGGACTTTCGTTCTGAATCTCTGTTTTAAAAATGGCTAATTCAACAGCTTCATCATTATTATTATATAACGTTATTGTCTGTCCAAAAGGATGAAAATCTGACTTTGGCATCACAATAAAAACTACAAACACAAATAACACTCAACATCATGTGAGAGCCACAGGATTCACTTGTGAAAATCTAGTTGCTGCCGTGAAGGTCTTTGGGAATTTCTACAACATGTCATAATTTTCCTAAATAAATAAACTTCTCAAATAAAATGTTGATTCTCTTTCACATTTCAGTGTTCAAACACTTGTCATGTAGCATGTAATCTGTTTTTTTTCTTTCAGCAAGCCTGGTCATGGCGTGTTTGTGAATTTCAACAAGCTGTTGATGGCTTGGGAGTGAACATGCTGCAAAGATCGGGGCTCACACTACTGGTGTGAGAGATCAGAAGAGTGAAGAAGACACTGGTTTCAATGTAGAAAAAAAAAGGCTACATTTTATTGAACAAACTACCTTTATGTAGTGATGGATAAAAAGCATTCATGACATTTAACTAGATTTAGAACCAGTTCTTTCTCATCTAATGCAAAATGGAGAAAGCAGTTTAAAACGAAGTTCAGGTTTTCAAACATGAAGGAGTTACTAACCACTGCAACAACATTTCTAGTAACTTCTGGCATATCTGATCAGGTCTGCTTCCTGAGTATTTTCATGCTTTGCATGATGTGTATGAGGTAAAAAAGAAAATATTTCAGATGTGTTTGAGTACTAATCATGCAAATTGACTAGTCTGGTCCTGAATTTCTACGAGGAAATAACGGAAGAGGAAAGCAGTTCTTTATGAATTGCTTTATTTGTTGTGGAGGTTAGATTTAGAACAAGCCGCACACTACACTGATGCATACTTCTTATAGAATGAGAACAGAGCTGTGCTTTTTGTAGACCACACAAGATGTCCCTGGTAGGTTGAGGTTATTCAGTCCTCCATTTGCTGTTCGCTTTTGCTTTATCAACAAAACTTCCTTCCTGTTTGAAGCATTCTGTATGCCAGACAAGTTCAAGGTTATTTTATCTCATAATCAGAGAGAACTAATGTAAAAGCCCATAAGCTTTTTTCATTCCTTATACATACTGTAAATTATTATTTATAACTATTGCATTAATTTTTTGTCTCTGCTCAGGCAGTACTATGATGACTTATATACTGGTTTTTTTCTTGCATTCTCATAAAATGGTCCATTAATCATTCCAGGAAATATGTGAAAATAAATTTAAGATACAAAATATAATCACTGTCTAAGGTAAATGGCTTAATTATTTAGATTTATTTGCCTAGGGTATTTAGATCTTAAAATATTTTTAATAATATGGGCACAAAATTGGGGTTTACATAAAAGGTAATGTTATATTTTTATTATTTACAGAATAATAAAATGGAGAGCTAACTCCATTCCTTTTTGGTATCATAGTTTTCTGCAATCTGCATCAGGATTATAATCTACCTGTAAATCAGTGAGATTAAATGTAATATAGAGGCATGACTTGATAAAAATATCTTCTGTGTGATTTTGAATGCTAAAGTAAGCTGAACTGTTACCATTGGACTATTTCATAATCATTTTAAAAATGTTTCCCATTGTATTTATTGTACCTATTTTTATCTGTGCTAGTACCTTAAGAAAACGTCTTCACACATTGTAAATCCACTCAACTCATTAGAGATCCCATTGTTTGCTCCATTTTTCCCAGTCAAGCCTGGAAACCTGAGTCATTTAAAGCAATGTGACCACTCTGAGCAACATAATGTACCTGTGTGTCTGTGGCGGGGAGAGGGAGTGGGGGTCTTTTGTCAAAGATCCTAAACTGTCTTGTATTTGAATGAACAGAGGGGCAACAATGGAGCAGTCCTCTCATCGTTGTAACAGATTATAACTTTGTTCTCTGTGCATTTGGTATATTAAACGCAGCTAAGTGACTGTTTCTTGTATGAAGCTGTTGGGTTAGAGTACTGATAATGTAATATGGGCAGAGTGAGATGTGTGTATGTGTGGTTGCATGGTAAAGATTATTGTCTGTTTTCAATGTGTGTTTTTGTTGAGCATTATTTGTGTTTGTAGTTTTTATGGCAATGCCAGAGTAAGATTTTCATCCTTTTTGGATGGACAATAAAGTTATTTAATAATGATGATGAAAGTGATGAATTAGTTATTTTAATGTTAAATTCTTATGCTGTGTTCTTTGCACCTGAGCTCTTAATGGCTTAATTGAACTGTTATTGATTTAACTGGACTAATTACAGCTTCTTCCAAGTATTTAGCAATAAAGTTTGGTGTTGCTATAGAACGTGGAGTTCTTCAGAACCATAACCATAAGATAACGAGCAGCTGGTTTGATTATTTTTTCATCTTTGCTTCTCATGAATCATTGGTATTTGTGATCTTTTTTTCTGTTGACAACTTTTGTAAAAACACAGTCTCTTACCTCTTGCCTTCCCCTGTCCCCCAACATGAGCGACTGTCAGAACATAACATGGAAATAACTACACGTGGGAAGTGCCCAGCGAGATTACTCAAACTGCCCTTGGGGTATTCTGACCATATTCTGCATTTTCCATCCAAATGTGCATGTGCTTTGTGATTTACATACCACAAATGGAAACTGTACTGTTGCAGTTAAGATAAGAAATACTTCATAATAATTTATGTCTTTATTCTGCTTTCTTCCATCATAGTCTTGGGTTTTTTCTTCAGCTTTGACTTCCACAGCTAATTTTTCCACATTCTTACTTGTGTGTTAGACTTGTGGCTCCTGAGATTTAGAGGGTTACACTCCTCTTCTTTATTGACTTTTATCACTCTTCGATAAGAGAAAAGCTTTTACAGAAGACTATTGCAGGGAAAACCTGTAAATAATAATATATCATATTGTCCATTTTTAATTCACCCTTCTGGGATGGGGCAGCTCAGCTCTAGAAACCATCTCCTGACATATGGTTTTTACTCAAGCTCCAGCGAGAATCAAATTATCATGTTCTTTATCAGTATTTGTGGGTTGTAGCCATGTTTAAAGATACATCTCTTGCTATCTTGCTGGGATAACAAATAAAGTACATGGTTACACATGCACTTTAGATATCTGTGGTTCAGCTGGCAGAAGAACCACATTTCTACTGTATATGGCACCCACACACTTAGTTTTAACCTATTTAATGCCCAAAGGTTATCAGTGGCCCTGAGTCATTGGGAATGACTGAGCCTGGTAGTTCTGGAGCCTAGCTGCAGAAGGACCAGAGGAATTATTCTAATGGTGGTTCCTGATCTGCTGGTCTTTAATCCCAGTCTTGTGAGGGACACTACTGTAATTTGGTGTACACATAGATGTTTGTATGATTTTACTCACATATATCTGTATGTGTTTATGCAGCATATATCAGCGTATGTATTTATTATGAATGCATTTCATTTAGAATTCTCTAATTGACCTTTGTTTTTCAAATGTGATGGTATTCTTTGCACACAAAATACACAAATATATACCTGTGGTAGGCAGACATGCCTTGGGCAGCACAGAGGCACTTAACACTATGACACTGCAGTCTCAGACCTCCAGGTTTCTGGGACTGATTGCAGCTTGAAGCAACCATATGTGTGTTGTCCTTCCCACTTTTGTGTGGGTTTTTCTCAGGTGTTCCAATTTCCTCCCACATCCGAAGACTGGCAGGTTATGTCTCATTTGCCACTCTAAATTGTCCCTTTCCAGGAGGACTGTATTTTTTCCTGTTTCATGGAGTCTGTACCTCAACAGCCAGCACCTTCTTCTTTTTGGTACTTTTTAAAAACTTTTTGAAAATACAAAGTTGGTTTCTATAATACTGAGTCACTAGTGTCATCACTCCTTGCTACTGTATATCTATATTTTTAAATTCTTGCTTTTTTAAATGACAAATGTTGCCGGGTTTGAGCCTTTGTGAAATTAAATCTTTGACCCCATCAATACTTCATGTTTTTTTGTACATAATAATTTATTTTTTGTTACATATTGGACACCCACTCAAGCAGTGGGTCTGCAATGTGTGATTGGTAGCTGTATTGAATTTGGGATTTGGTTTGGACCCCTGAATAAACAGGATCATTTAATTGATAAACACTATTGCAAGCATTGACTTAATACTGTCCTTTGTTGTATTTAGGGGGACAAATTTGTTGTGAGAGAGATATAAGAAATTATAGGCTCCTCTGCCCCATGTGTATACTGAATGTACAGAAAACAATAAAAATATCCATTGCTGAGATGTAAAACAACAGACCTCTTTTCATACAGGTTTTTGAAAACCTTGCAGTTATTGGAAATGGTATTTTATGGTAAATGGAGGCGGTTATCTATTCAGGACATCTACTGTATATATGTCAGACAGAATTTGCATTGTTTACTGGTTAGAAAAACGTTAAAGCTGCGCCACTCTCAGAAATGTACAGAAATATAGTAAGGTTGGAAGAAGGAAGTCAAACAACAGATGGGAAAATTATTCATGCATGCAGTGTTCAGGGATCTTTAAAACTTCAGTTAGAATCACGTGGCAAACAGAAAATGCTGCATCTGGAAAAGCCTGTTGAAGCTGTCACTATCATGTCTGAAATGAACTGACTTTAATTGACTAAACTCTCTGTCATGTAAAACATTCCTCTTCTTTTAAACCTTTTAACTCTTGCTTTTGTGTTGCATTTTTAACACTTCTCAGTCTTTAAAGGCATTGTACATGGAAAAACAAAATATTATTTGTAGAAGACCTTGTTACTTACAGCATATACTGTACAGTGCAAAACTATTCCGACACTTGAAGTGATTTTTAAGGAAAGACTGAATTATGAAGAATAAGGTGCTTTCAAAGCAAGTCAGGCATAAAGTAATTGAAAATAACAAATCAGATGGGTACAAAAAATACCAAAGTTTCTGAAGATCCCTGTGAACACAGTCTACTTGCCCATCCTTTTTCTAAATGCTTCTTCCAATTCAGGGTCGCAGGGGGGCTGGAGCCTATCCCAGCAAGCAACGGGCGCAATACAGTACAAGATAATTCCTGGATGGGATGCCAGTCCATTGCAGGGCACACACAGACACTCACATATTCACATCAGGGCAAATTTCCCCTGAAACCAAGTAAGCTACCAGTAGGTTTTTGACTGTGGAAGGAAACTGGAGCACCTGGAGGAAACCCATGTGAACATGGGGAAAACATACGGTACAAACTCCATGCAGACAGCACCCTGGTCCAAAACTGAACCCAGGGTCCCAGCGATGAGGCAGCTATGCTGACCACTGCACTACCATGCTGCCTCACAGTCCACTCAATCATGAAATCGCATCATATTATTTATAGGCACTGCCTGTATCAGTGCCTTCAAACTGAGCAGCAGGGCAAGCAGGAAACTGGTTGGGAACAGCACCATGACGCCAACAGTGAAATAATTACAGAGTGCAAGAGCTGAAATGGGAGAAAATGTCCATGAATCAACCATTTCACATGCATGCCATGCATCATAGAGAGTGATAAACCCATCTAAAGTCCTGAATGGAGTTGGAAACAAAGTGATTCTTGAGTGATACAGTAAACATATGGCAAATGGTTTTGTGGTCAGATGGGACATAATTGGAACTTTGTGGTCTAAAAGCAAAGTGTGACTTCAAGAATGAGAGGATAATGGATGAACCAAAATAAAAACATATCTTGAAGGAACTTGAATCAGTCTGCTAAAGACCTAAAACTGAGATGAAAGTTCACCTTTCAGCAGGCCAACGGCCCAAAACACTAGAGTGTTTTAAAAATAAGAAAGTGAATGTCCTTGGGTGACCCAGTCGAGCTGCTGACCTGAAACCTATTGAGAAAACGTCGTAAGACTTGTAAAATGCTGTACTAATTGATCCCCAAGCAACTTGAAAGATCTGCCAAGAGGAAAGAAAAAACAACTTGTCAGTGCCCAAACCTGGTAGAGACTTACCCAAAAAGACTTGCACCTGCAATTGCTGGGTCTTGATACTTACAAAATATTTAGTTTTTTTCTCTTTGGAATTTATTGTAACATATATTTTGTTTATGAGCATTCAGTTTGAGCATATAAGGGCTCAGGGCTAATGGTATTTCACAATGATGATTCTATCATCTTTCCTATGACTCATGCAAAGTGTCTCGGCTGTGTAGCATACACTGTTACCTTGTCACATCCTCGTCAGCTGTGTTATTGAAGAGAATAAAAGCTTCTTTTGTGTCTTTGAGGTAAGAATCCTGCACCTTCGCTTCCCCTTAGATTGTATCAATCTGTTTAAACAGTACTTGACCTTCATACTGTATGCAGACGTTTAACTCCATCATTCTTCCATTTACATCTTCTTCCTTTTCGTAATGTTCACGGTGCTGCATTTCAGAGCTCAGAAAAATGTGCTGTGCCATAGTCTTTAGAAGGTCTCTATTGGAGGAGTAAAGAGTCACAGAACTCCTTCTGTCATTAAGCAACCAACTGCTCTCTTCACTTGGAAAAGTTGTAAATTCATTTAAAATAATGATCTATTCTCTGATGAACATACTATTTTTTATTTATCTAGTACGAGACAACACCCTCTTGGGCAAAGGTCATATGACCAAAAACCTTTCTATAACCATCTGAAGGGACCTGAAAAGGTCAAATTGAAGTGTCAGTTTTTGAGAGTCATAAAAAGAGTAATTTTTGTTGCATGCCAGCTTTTTTCTCAGTTTTTGTGTGTCTTGTCTCACGAATAAATTGTGCAGAAATTGAAATTGTGGTGAAGAGTAATGAATTGAGCATAGACCAAAGAAGAATAGAAACATAATTTATCCATATGGTTAAACTGCAAAAATACCTTGCAAATTCACTTTGTTCAAAGTTCAGAAGGTAAGAGAACACCTAGATACAAAAGCGGGGTTAAAGAGAAGCCTTTCCAGGGTGACATGTCTCTCCCACAGAATCAACACAAACAAGTCTAAACTTAGCCTGCAGACCTATTTGAATACACACCCTCTGAGCACCATTCAACACCCCTTGCTGTAACACGTCTAGAGCTCTCTAGTTTTTCTAGAATAAAAACGCCAGTCGCGTTATGCTATCCAAATTATGCACCTTTGAAAAACTCTAAAGACTGCAAATAGAGCACTTTCAATCACAGGAGAGCTGACTTCTGTTCCACCTGTTCCACAATAAAGTGATTACAGTAAAAAAGGAACTCTCACAACACAGAGCAAGGAGCTTGATTTATAGAGATGAAAGAAAATAAAGAGTGTGCTTTATTTTTGATTTTCCACCCACTCATAGGTGAAAGAAAGAAAAGAAGAAAAGATTATTTATGTGTCCTTCTTGTAATTTCCTGTAGATATCAGTACTGTTTTGAAATCTTAGAGTTCCCCAAATTGAATCTGATCACTGGTGGCAGATACTGTATTTTTGTATGTCTTCTGAATGGCATATTCATAAGCATTCATAAAGCAACCAGCGCCCCAACTGAATATGTAAACTTCCTGAAAACATTGCTTCTGTTTTAAATTGATCACAGGAACATGCTCAACTGGCAGTTCCACGAGAAATTAATTTGTGCAAGCGTGTTCACTAGTCAGATGTGGCATTATCACCTTTTGCCCTGATCTAATCATCTCTCACGAGCTAAACAAGGTCAGTGTTGGGATGAAATATCTTCAGGAAAAACCAAGTTAATGCTGTAAGTTTTGGTGGAATAGTAAGTGGCACACTTGTCTCTACAACAGAATATTCTACAGCAAGTACAGTACATCAAGATCTTTAATACACTAATAATATTTTACTAATGCTGATGAATAACCGTCAGGAGCTAAAAGAAAAATCCTATATAATTCTTGCTTTGCAATGTGATAATGAATATTTTTATATTCTGGACCACCATATTAAACGTATAAGATAAGATACAATCACTTTATTAGCCATATACAATTTCTTGCATTAGGAATCTTTTTACATACCCCAGCTTGCTCTCCATGAGGCACACAGACAGGGAGAGAAGCTTGGGGTCAGAGCACAGGGTCAGCCATTGTACAGCGCCCCTGGAGCAGTTGGGGTTAAGGGCCTTGCTCAGGGGCCCAGTGGAGTAGGATTCCTCTGCCAGCCGCAGGATTTGAACGGGCAACCTTTCAGCCACAGGCGCAGATCCTTAGCCACAGTGCCACTGCTCCGCCCTGCCTTGATCAAAACTTGGACCACAAAATGAAACAAAATAATCACGCACACTATTTAACTCAGTAAAGGTTTCAGATACTGGAACCCCATATCTTAATGATAACAGCTACTGCAGAAAATGTCTTGGTTGTACCTGAATCATTTGACATTAAATAATATATACCTGTAAATATTTCTGACAGCTGCTGTTCCAAATCTATGGTTTACTGACTTCTCTGTTACGGTTTGTCTGCTGAAACTGCAGCTTTGGCTTTGATCAGATCATAAATTTACTAAATCTAAATTCGCCAACACCAAATTCTTGGAATTTAATGTCAGTGTGTGTCTTAAGCAAACAATCTCTCGGCCTTATATCTCGTTATTGTATATTTCTTTATGAATTCAAACAGTTTTGGGAGGTATCTCCTTTGGAACATCCAGTGAAGGTACTGTATCTATCAAAGCATTACTTGTCTTTTTTTGTCTTCATAAATACTTATAAATAATAGATAATAAAAAAGGACCTGATATGAAAAATGTCTAATGTGGCAGAAAGCACTGTTTCCATCTTTGGTCCTATACCAAGTCTCTGCCTTTCTTTAAAGGATTTAAATCCATTAAGTTTTGTATATTAAACATATTCTTTTTAGTATATTTTATACTGTATACTGTAGTTTTGTATTCAGGTTTATGGTAAGTACAAAAAGAGATAGTACACTGAAAAACTTTACCCCATAAAACACACAGAGCAAGGCAACTAACTGTAAGGTGTAACCGCACAGTAAATCACAATCCAACTGGTTGTATAGGTCACCTGATCTTAAAGATCCTAACACCTGTAAGTTATTGATGTATCTAAAAAAAACTATTCTGCTCAAGTAAGAGAATTCTGGTATTCGAGAGTTGAAGGCTACTTAGATTTTAGTCATAAATTACTAAATTTAACCATCTGTATCATGGATCGCAATGGAATCGTTTAATATCTTGCCATAAATTCCTGATTGTCTTCTTCATTAAAAATTGTTCATTATTATTTTTGTCAGCTCATTTTGAAAAAAGCAATTGCTAATTATCTTATCTTACTTCTTCAACCCTTGTACTGCAGAAGGAGAATTATGACCTGACAAGGCAACTCTCCAAAACTGTCCTGCAGTGAGATTCTTTAATATTTGCACTAAAACGCTCCACATCATGTATTTAGGGTAGGTAACATCAAACTGGGAGTTGTCACAGAGTAGATGCAGTTGTGCATTGCTTTCTCATAGATGCATGAGATTTAATTTTCATGATGATGTGGTTTATTGTGCCTTACATTTCACATGGATCACTTTTTTTCTTATTGTGCTATTTTTTCCATCATAACACAAGGAAAAAAGCACTTTCCTGATAAAGATAACAGCAGAAGTAAAACAAACAGAAGTTTATGAATGGAGCAGATTTCCTGATTTGCATACTGTACATATGTTCAACATTCCCATTAGGAGGAAATTGTTGATGATAAAAGTTCCTCTTAACTTAGAAACAGCTGATTAAAATGGTGAATTGTGGGCAGCTGTTTTTTTCCAGCTATAATATGCAAATTCAAGTCTCTTTCCTGGAGGTTATTCAAAATTTTATTGTGTGAAGACGTTGTTAGTGCGTTATTGTTTAATGCTTAATGCATTTCACTAAATAAGGATAATACTTTACCAAGCTCAGGTAATTAAGATACTGTTCAACAGAAATACAAGTGAAACTGTGCATTAAATGACTATTAGAAAACTACAGTATACTGTATGTAATAAACCAAGCCTGGCATCAAGAGCAATCACTGATGAGCAAAAATGTAAATTAAACATTGTGAGATGCTTTCTTTGTCACTGTTTTTTGTGAGAAGAGGAGACTAATGAAATAATACCTTACTCTAAGAAATAACAGCTACTTGACTTAAAATAGAACTATATGGAATAATTAAACTCTGTATTAGATTATATTTGCATGTACAACAGTGAAACATATTGTTCATTGTTTGATGATAAAACATATTTCAGGGAAATGTCCCAGAACCTGCAGTATATGACAACACCAATCCTAGGAAAAAGTCAATCCTTTGAAAGATAGTACCACTGAAGGGGAAATCTTAGTTTGGTCATGTTTTGTTTTGAAATACTGAAATGATGAATAAGAAATGATTCACAAAAAAGCAATGTCTCAGACCAGCAGACTATGTTTTGTCTCAGAATAAAACACAAAAGAAAATAGAAAAAAATATATAAGTACTTTTAGAACTCACTTGCTATCAGTAAGCTAAGGATGTAATACCAATATAGAAAAATACCTTTATTTACCTAATATCCACTCCATGGCAAGATTTTTCTCAAAACTGCAGACATATGGTTGAGAACGTATCTACAGTACACCAGAGAAGAAATACTTGACTTAATGAGAGAAAGTTATAACATGAGCCGTACATGTTTTGGCTTGTATGGTTTCATTGGCACAAAAGAAAAACAGATAAAGGCAAGCGATACATCCATTTCAACAGTTCATGTCTCGTTACATTGCAATTGAGTTAAAATATTGCAACAACAACAAAAATAAAAATGGCTCAGTCTTGTGTCTGATCAGTGGTTGTTTTACATATGTTTTTACGTTGTTTTGAAAAAGTCTTTCAAAAAAAACGTTTTGCATTTTCTTTCAGTGCCACAAAATTCCTATTTTTTGTTTTTATGCTGGCTTTCCACACATGTTCATAAGTATTTTGTGAAAAGCCATCACCCTTTAACATGAACCTTTTGCACTTACTGTATGTCTTTTAATGACTTTTCACTGGGTTTCCATTGTTGCTGTACAGTACTGTATGTGCAGAGCCTAAAGCCTCTGAAATGGTTTACAATGTTCTAGTGTTGGGAGAGGTAACAAGTCACTGAAAATGCAAACTATGCTTTGACATCAGTACTGTACTGTAAAGAGTTTTAAAACTGTGATAGCTGAAAGCATTATAGATTTACAAAGCAAAAAATTAGGTTAGAGGTTAATGATAGTTTTCAGAACTAGAAGAATCTGTGTTATTAATTGGTAGTAAGCATAAGAGGTATAGTGATAAGACTGCTTACCTTAGATTTCTTGTACATATTCCAGCTTTGCTACTGACACCTGCTACAGTATGATGACCTCAGAAAGTCACATAAATCCCTTCTACTTGGCCTGAATGAAAAACTTGTGATCTGTTGCATGTGACAGAAGTTGTAGATGTTGTACAGCTCGTTTCACATCTTGGTCTCTTTGAATTCTTGTGGAGACAGGAGTCTGCTGAGCAATTACTTGTTTTTACTCGGTAATGCAATTCAGGGTGAAGGCAACATGCTTCCTTGCTGAAACTATAATAGGAATAAAAGACCACCATTTTCTGTGAAAGTATTTTGGCAAAGCATTCCCTGGCATCAGATGAGGAAAACTGCAAATGAACAAATTGCAAATTGAAAGAAAATGGAAAAAAAGGATGGATAAAAAATATTAAATGAAAACTTTGCACTACGCAAACTAACCCAGGCTTTTTATAATATTTAAATACAGAATCACATTAACTGTAAGTTTTGATAATAGAAAATGTAATTAAAAAAACATATTAATATCTTTTGGGATTGCTCTTTGTCACAAAAATCCAATGAGTTTGGTCTTTTCCTAAGACAGTCATGCGATACTGGAATGCTGCTTTCTGGGATTCTCTTGGCTGTCTTGGAAAAGGTAAACAATTTGAACACTAACAAGTAATGCTCGGAGCTATTCTTTGTGCTTGCATGAGGTGGTGCTGGTCTGCGTGTGAAGGCACGTAGCTGAAAGAGGTTTTCAGCTTTGTGTCTGGAAAAAAAAAATGTGACTGCATGTATTTATGGCACTAACAGAATGATTTGCTTTACTTGGTGAAGGGCGTCACGAATGATGACCACCTGAAAAAGACAGACTAGCAGGGTTTTCAACAAGCAGTCAAGGAACCACTGGGGGTATCTGGACACTGTCCAGGAGACCCACAGAAACTAAGAGACACATTCCAGCCTTCATGTGCATTAGAGTGTAACAGGCTCACACAGTGGACCTACTCTGGCAGCTGTAACAGAGGCTTCCTTACTGGGGAAGAGTTCACAAAATGTATACCACCGACCAGAACAAACTCCTGCTGCCGAGAATGAGACACATTGAAAAAACAGCTGGTTTGTCCTCACTAATCCATTGGGGCGCTGGAAAATTCCCACTTCCGAAATACTGTTCAAACCATGGCCTCAGGTCTATACTGTATGTTTTTGAAACACTTGTTTTTATGAGCTCTTTTGTCACTCTGCTACACTCAATGTGAAGTAGTGTGCTTGCTCTTAGATGTGAAAAAAATACAACCATCCATTTACATTACATGGGTGACTCCATTAAAACAACTTTAAAACCAGTTCAAAAAGGAAGGCACTCCTCCAAAACAATCTTTAGAAAGGTTATCATTATCACACCTTCCTCTTTAACTGGGACATAAAAATGGGACATAATAATAAAACTGACTTCTGCACTGAAATTATATAAAATTGTAGAGCAGGGTACTACTATACAATTCTGTAATATTGTAGCATGTTCTGGATTTTGGGAACATTACAAACTAGTTGGAACTAGTTGCAAGTTGTTTTAAATGATGTCACCTGTGTGGATTTTATCAGTGGTTAGGTTGTATGCCTGAGCAGCTTAATAAAGCTGAAATGTACTTGAAGTCTGAATTCCTGTTTTGGTACTCAACACAAAATCCCACAATATACAGAAACACCCCTATATTTTGTAACTCTAAGCATTTGGAAATGCAGAATCTGGATTTTTAAAGGCCTATGATGACCATACCCTTCATTGAATGTTTAATAATACAAACACTACACTGAATTCCATTTACTTTAAACTTTTTTCAACTACAGTATGATATTTTTTAACCTCAAAGTAGAGCCAATAACCACCTGTGGGAAGTTAATGCTTTATTGATAGATCCCAATAAAACATCAAAAAGTCACAACATTTATGTATGAACATGTAACATGTCAGCAATCAACATAAAACTCAAAGAAAAGAACAAGTGAAGAGCATGCTTTTTGTCAAACATTAAAGTAGCATCTCTTTTCAATGGCAAGGAGAGAAATTGGCATAGTTTTCAATAAGGTGCTCTACAGCAAGAGAGCTACATTACTTTAAAATGATCCAAAAACATTCTTTCAAGATTTGTAAAACTTACATTTGGTTTTTGACAGCATTGAAACACTTAAAATGATGCACTTGTCTCCGTATACATACTGTATATAAAACATTAAAAAGCTGCTTGCTTACACATACGAACTCATTACTTTCATGTAATGCTTTACAATTGACAAATTTACTTGATTTACCTCATTAGGTAACTGTTTCTGGTAACTTCTAGCTTGACACACAGTGCCAATAAAGGTGAACAACATGATTCTTGTGGAAAAACCCAGTAACCATGACTGCTGCAGAAAACATTTGCAACAAAAATCAAAAATAATATTTGAGTCTTGCATAGCTCCTTAATTACCTCCAAATCATATAGTCAAGTCAGCCTATGCCAAGAGAACTTTGATTCACAGACAAGCAAATGTCTAATTTTTAGGATTTGTTTTGATACCATACTATTATGAAAATGAAATTTACCCCCTCCCAAAGTAACAACTAAGGGAGCTTTTTTGTGAAGCAGCATACTGTATTTTCCACAGTTCTAAATGTAATCTATGAATTTACCCAACATCCCCGCCTTCCTACATAATACAAAAGATGCTAGCTATTTAATACTGAGGAACACAGGGGACAAATGTTTTTTTAAATATTTTTTTTCTTTTTCTGAACAAATTAAATAGCTGGTAGTTGTACACAAACACAGGTTGTAAAGAGACCACACCAAAACCGTTATCAACAATTCCGCCAGTCAAATGTGACTGTTCATGAAAAATGAAATCATTAAAGATACAATATGTATCAACATGTAACCACTTCTTTCCTGGTTACGAGAAAAGCTCCTTTAAAAGCATTATATTTATTTTTATAACAGGCCAGGAAGTGATTTTTCACCTGAATTCTACATTCTACAAATATAACTGAATGGCAAGATAAATTTCCCACTAATATTGCCTCTTCTTATACAACGACCCGCTCTTACTGCAAGGAATCCTCAGACTAGAAGGCAACTACTATTCTAATCTATCTCAAGCAAGTGGTAACTGAAGATCACATGCTAGTAAAATCCCAAGCTTCAAAACACTGCGATAAAAAAACATGCCGAGACACTCTGAAATGCAGAGGGGGTATTCCAAGTCAGACAAAGCACCCGATGTTCAAAAACATCCACCCTGTGACTTGAGGGTTAATATTTCAGCAGCAAGTCTCTGGGGATCTAGCAGGTAAGGGAATATGCTCATAACTTTGTCTACTTGATAGGGATTAAAGATGGCAAGCAGCTTCTTACGGACCTCCTCCCTGTCCTTGTCATAGTTACCATGAGGCTGAGGCCACTGGTGCTGGTCATTAGATACTGGACCTGCTATGTGTTGAGGCATTCTGTGGTCCTGAAGGCTGCCCGTTCTAGACTGTGGAGCTACTTGGAATGGATCGGACCAGTATTCCCGAGCGTGGACAACACCTGGGCTGTACTCATTCTGGAGGCTATAGCGATTTACAGCAGCTGGGTATGTAGGCCTCCCATAAGCTGAAAAGCAATGTTGGCCACGTCCAAGAATATTGGGATTTTGGGAGGTGGACAAATCCTGACTGTACGGCTGGAGATTTGCACCAGCTGACATTGCTTTATGAGAGCAGCAGCTGTACTGCTGGTAGCTGTCATGCCTCTCTGGGTTGTTAGAGTGCAAATAGACTTGCCTGTTGCCCAGACAGCAGCAGGATGCTCTTTGTTCAGTCACATAAGACTCGGAATGACATGCCTGACCTCTGGACATTTCAGAATACTGGCTCTCATAAGATCCCAGGCCTGAATCCAGATGCTCTTGAGAGTTAAAAACAAAGGAGTCCATATTGGTAGCAGATGGATGGTTGGACCATTCTGATTGGCTAAAGGGGATCTTTTTGGAAGGCTTTCTGCCAGAGGGCATTCCTCTGAGCACAACCATGTTTTCAGTCACATGACCCTTCTTTAAAGAGTTGCGTCGATCAAGTGTCAGCTTCTGTTCTATATCCTGCTCCAGAGAAAACACGGAGCTGTGTTCATGATGCGAGGATTTGTGGGGCAAGGCTGGCTTCTTCTCATCCTTCAGAGAGCTGGCAGGAGTCCCAGCCCTCACAGTTGATAGCTTAGCATTCTCCCGGAGTTCATCCGCCACTGAACGCTGGGTCTGGTTGATCCGCTCCGGGTGATAGAACTTACATTTGATTCCATATGTGCACTTTTTCCCTATAAGGAAGCAGAAGCATACAATGAACACAAATTAAGTGATCTGGTACCTTAATACTCTTCAGTGTTGTCAGGCTAGAGTCAACAGAAACAGAGTTTGCCAATAGTTAAATAAAATTAGAAAGGTGGCAACAGAAAACAATATTCAGTTTCTACTTTTTATAGAAGAAATGTATTTAGGTAGCTTTTTTTAAAAAATGAACTATATATAGAAGAATTAAAAACACAATCAATGTTTTGGTACTAGAACCAATAACATTTGATATGTTTTAAATGTCTTTCGATAGAATTCAATTTACAAGCAAAATGTTCACAATTTGCAAGGGATAATTATCCAAGTGCCAACATCTTGATCAGGTTTGAGCTGTGTTCAGAAATGTGCTCTTGAAGGGTCTTACCATATGGACAGTGCTGTCGTTTTAATTCCTGGACCAGGGGTTTCTTCCTGAGGAAATTATCCAAGCTGGGACCATGACGTCCAAGCGGGTCATCAGGAGGCATAAATCTGAGTGAAACAGAGAAACATTTAGGCTCACAAACATACAGAAAATCATTTTCTACAATCCTAAATTTACCATGTGCTAGATGCTCGGTCGAACTCTTTCGAAAAAGAAGTCAGCATCTCCATATCACGAAATGACAAAGAAATGTTGAAATAGCATAAGAGACTAGCAGATAACAGAGTATAACATAGTACAGGTGACTTATCATATTCAGTGTGTTGTAGGCTTATAATGAAAGCAACAGGTGTAAACATGGTCCTTAATTAAACATTTTTTTTAAATCTAGAGCAATGAAGTGAAGAAAAAAAAACTGTCAAAGAGTAAAGTACAGCGAGCTAGGCTGAACAATATTTGACACAATCATTCACTCCATGAAAACGGGCTGCGTAAACTGGCGCATGGCTCCGATTAAGGTAGTCTGAGGGAAGACACGCATGGTCCTCACCATCTGTCCCATGCTTGCAATGCCGAGACAAGCTGATTAACAACACAATCGCACACTGGATGGGTGGAGGGGTTAAAACGTAATATGTGGCTCAAATCAGCAACATTGTATAACGCTTTCCCACAGCTGGGGGATGCTGGGCCGCAAGGCGGGCAGCGCCTTCGCTCACTTGTCGTTGACGAAGGAATACATCAGCAGGCGCTCCTCTATGAAGCGCCTCCACTCAGGCCGCTCGCTCTGCAGGTCGCGGTAGGTGTCGTTGGACACAATGATGCCGTCGGACTCGTGAGCCAGCTTGACGATGAAGCGGTCGTCGTAACAGACCACCCGCTTCCCCCCCACCCGGCGG
Source organism: Atractosteus spatula (assembly GCF_055471065.1). Taxonomy (NCBI): domain Eukaryota; kingdom Metazoa; phylum Chordata; class Actinopteri; order Semionotiformes; family Lepisosteidae; genus Atractosteus; species Atractosteus spatula. The sequence goes on along the minus strand of NC_142719.1, from coordinate 5,831,186 downwards.
GAGGGCGTGAACACCACGATCTTCTTCCTCTCCAGGTCTCGCAAGATGTGCTGGTCTAGGAAAAAAAACCCGAGAAGCACAGCGGAACCATGAAACCTGTGGAACCTGGAACAAAAGCATTGTTTATGCATATCCTGATCTTATTCTTCATCATGCATCTGAAAGACGTCATCTCAGGACAGTCTGGCCATCGCCTTTCAATGAGGAAATGAAAAAGATTTTATACTAAAATTCCCCAGAGAAGAGGTAGGTATGAAGTGATCTGCAGATAAATCACATTTGAAATTCTATTTCCTTGTGGGGCTTTCCCAGCTGCGTTTCGGTCTCCTTTCTTCCTGGTGTTCTGCAGAACACTTACCCTTTCAAACCCTCGCTCACAGAATTTGATTTCAGAGGGCAGAAAAACCAAGCTACATGGTCCAGCTGCTGAAGCTTTAGAAAACTAATACTGAAACAAAATACCCTGACAAAACAGTCATAACCTGCAGGTATCTCCATTAGTCCAGCAAGAAGCCAGGGAAAAGGGATTAAAGTGGTTTATCATTCACTTACTCAAAGGTTCATAAACACTTTCAAAGCTTGGTCAACTCCCCTATCAAAGTACTGCTGTTATCTTTGCACCTTTTATAATGTAATAACACATTCAACCCTTAATAAAGGGTTGACAAAGTGCCATAAAGAGCAGGAAATAACTGCTGAAAAAACACCGGGAAATAAAGCCAGATAAAGAGAAGAATACAAGTATTGTACAGGTGGAAAAAAAACACAAAGTGGATGGCGGCCTTCAAGCTCAGAGGGCCAGGACCTGCCTTGCTCTCTTTGACATGGGTGCCTGGCCATTCATTGTAGGTTAACTCCAGACATTTTGCACAGTATTCTGAAGCAGTTATGCATATGTCAGCCTTCTGTGTGAAGATATGTTTCAGGATGTATCACGAACTGTGTGAATCAAATTTTACTGTTTTATTGCATATGTGTTGGGCCTGATCTTCCCTAAAGGCAGCGTGCTTATTTTGTAATAAATCAAGATTAGATGGGCACTTTGCCTGCAGTTTGCCACATGGAAAATCAGGCTCCTTATATCTTTTTAATGGCTATTCATTTTAACAATATACATTTTGACAGCGGAGAGGAAGAGGGGTTTCAGTGTAATTTGTTTAAGTGATCAGAACAAGTCAAGTTAATAAGCAGGATTAATTTACAAGAATAAATGCAGGAGGAAACAAATGATTGACTTCAAAAAGTAAAACTCATGGACTAGTCTGCACAACTATAACAAGGCTTCAAAAGACGTTTTAAATGGCTTAATTTCTATTTGGGTGCCATTCTGTCATGTCTTTGCATACTAACAATCAAGCCGATCGTACATCCGAAGCATGCTGCATCAGAAAAGCAATAATTATCCAGGCCTTCATTCCTCTGTTGTGCAACATATTATCCTGATTTGGCATTAGAAAATGCAAAGAATACAGTTTTTAGATGTACTGGTCATTTCAGAAAAAATACAGCTGCCTTTTCGAAAAAAAATCACTAATGCCTCTGGTGATTGAGTGCATAAACTTAAGACTTCAGACTACAGCAGTGAGTCACATTAACAGGACTATCTTGTAATGGGAGTGGATAATTTGTGATTCACTTGATAACCTAGATTAACAGGTGTAGTAACCTGTATAATCCAGAAGTTATACATAAGGCACTTTACATTTGGCACCATTACAAGCACTGCGCAGTCTTCAATTGGTTTTGTAGCATCTTTTCTGTACGTTTGATCAGAAAAAAACAGCTTTTCTGTTTTTCCAAATTTAACGACTCACGCAATTAGCATGTGAAAATAACTAAACTCCTATTGGTTAATGGTCATTGTGTAATTAGGTATGAAAAGAACATGGTATGAAGAAAATGGTAAAAACCAGAAGCCTTATTTGTATTAATCTTGTACTAATCATGTGCATGTACTGTAGATAGTATGTGGAGTGGATCAGGAATTTCAAGTATGGATGCAAATTGGTACTATTAGGAGCAACACTTTTAAATGCAATTTAGTGTATGTAAAATAGGAATTAGTCACCAAACATATTTTCCATACACATTTCCATTCTTTACCTGTTATAGGTACATCAGGCCTGGGCTGTTCTTTTCTCCACGAAGGCACAAATACTGTAATGTCGCTGTGGCCCCGCTCCAGAAAATAGTTCACTGCGAGCTGAATCCCCCGGCAGGAAAACACCTCCTTATTTCCATGGCTAAAAAACAAAACACCTATGATTACTAGTTTTGAAACAGACTACTGAGAAATTAAGTCTTAAAACAGATGTTTGAAAAAATAATGTCTAAAGCCAGAACTGTATTAATTACGGTAGTGATGACTTTGCCCAAGGCCCAGTGTGACAGGAAAGGTGCTCACTCCATGTGATTATCGAACTTTAGAATCCAGTAGCTGTGAGGCTGAGCCTTGTTCATGATAATGTCTCATCCAAAGGGCAGCACTTTCAACAGCACAGTGTCCCTACTCACTAAACTAGGGCATTGGTACAGAAACTGTGGTGCAGAGGGAAGAAACCTCTACTCCACCAATACTAATTAATCAGGTTTCTGCTTTTTCCTTGAAGGTCCACCATACCAGTACAACTGACAATTTCGAAATGGTACGGGTATACAATGTACAAAAACAACTGTCAATTCTAAGAAAAACAAAAATGGCAGTATAAGAAAAAGTTAAGAATTTAAATTGAAGGCTCTGTTATAAGAAAACAAAACATAATCATCCTAAAACACCACTTTCATGTATACTCAGATACATCAATAAAGAGTTGAAAAGGTATAGTTTTAGCAGACAAGGAAACAATTTTAGCATATTCTGCTTTTTTGATGCTATACATCAGGTAAGGCTTCTTTGTTTTTAATCACAACATTAAATTTTAAAAACCATCCTAATTTTCTATATTGAATTAAAACCAAATATAACACAAACAACACACGAATACCACCAAAAAAACACCAAATTATTCCTGAATTAATCTGTCAAATAAATTAAAAAATACAAAACTTGTAGATTGTGAATTAGTAAAAGTTTCTAATGGATCACAAATTCAAAGTTAACCAGAAAGCAGAGAACACTCCTAAGGTATTCCTGTATCATACTGCAGTTTTTTTTGAATAATTAACATTGCAAAGAATTAGTTGTACACCTTTTCATTGCTTTTTTATTTTTAAATACAGTAAGGCTTAAGTCTAAAAAGAAAGTTTTAGTTTTTAAATCACAATTAAATGAAAATCTGAACTTGTTTAATTCCTATCATTGGTTCTATTGTGTGAATGCAGAAATCAATGAATGGTTGAATGGTATGTGAAGAATTCACAGTATCATTAACTCAGAGTATGGACATTTAGTCAAGTGCAAAAAAGAAGCTGTAATATTAATTTAGATTTATAATTTACAAATTAAAGAAATATAACTCACATGAAAGGCTATATACACAATATCTTTCACACTGAAAAATAATACAAAATCCATTATAGTATTATATTTTACCTATTATATTCCGACTATATACAGTACATGCCTTATCTTACCTTTTTACTATGAATAAAAATCTAAAGGCACTGAAAGACCCTCTTTTACAATATTACTTTCTCTGTAATGGTCTATACTTCATTTCACAGTGTGTTCTTCCAGATTGCCACCCATACAAACATGATATCCGATAGATACAGTAGCTGAAACGTTCTGACTAAACTACAGAATGCTGGGGTATAAAAAATTTTTATAATGACAAAATAAATCTTTGAACATTTGTACTTTTGTCACAGATGCACATCTTATGAGGATATGTCATATGACCATATAAATATGCCACTAACTCAGTGACCAGAGTATAATTCTGAATACCATGTTTGTATAAAACGCACGCTAGTCTTTAAAAACTAAATATAATTCAAATTACCGATACACCAGTGATGCTCAGAAAAATATCTACTTCTCAGAAATGTCAGCAAGCTTCTTTCCTTGCAGCGCCTATAGACTTCACAACAGGGCAATGCTGCCAAGCCTGTTCAGCCATTCCTGTCCATTCTGAAAATTCCCAAAGGAGGAAGTCGTGCTTTGATTTGCATTGAGATTTGCATACACAGAATTAAATACAGACATACAGCTTACCAAGAAAATTATTCAAAAACAATCTTTAGGTGGAAAGATGAAGGAAGGAAAGCAAATTTCCTGTGCTCTTTGTAATGTTCTATTTCACCTTTAGACCGGCCCTTGGCTACTGCCTTACAATTATTACTGAAGATAACCTCATGAATCTTTACGACAGAACAAACTCAATCATTGATCCTTTGACTATCGGTTTTGGGGGTATTGCCTTGAGTTAATCCTTACATCTCAAAAGCAGACCGTAGAGATAAAGATACAACAGAGTAAAGACATACAGTATATGGTAAATTAATTAGAAAGATTGATGGTTTGATTTTATACCCTTGCACTCCGAGTGACAGATGAAAAATAAAATAACCTACAGAATAGCATTAATTGCTCTAGACAGGTGCCTGTAAGTTGTTGAGGTGTGTCTACCAAAACACTAGGAAACACTTTTATATTATAAGGGGAATCTTGAATATTGTGTTCTGACAGCTTAAAAACATTTCAAATGTTGTGTGCTGTTAGAACCTTAGAATTACCCCTGTCCACTCCAATTGCTTGCCTAAGGCTGTAAAGATGCCTAAAATAACAGGGACTCTCAATAATGCACTGGGTGCCCATCACTTTGATTACCACAAACACAACAGCTTTATATTCTTCTGAAGTAAAACCGTACAGAAATCCGTTATTGTTCTGCCCTTCTTATAACAGCATGTTTAACAGTAACGTATGGTACAAATCTAAGCTGCGTTGGCCAAAAGTGTCAACCAAATAAGTGCCTAGTAATGTAGAAGCGAATAAAGTGATCAGACAGCCTACAATGTGAACTTGATGAATGTGCATTCACTAAAAATGTCATCGACAGACTGTTGCACATGACGATGAAAGAGAGGAATTTCCCACATTCCACCGTGAAGTCAAATGTTTTCTCACAGTATTATTGCTGTGGTATGTCACCACACTGTACGCGGCAAGAATCAAACACCCACATTGTGAAATAAAGTGTAATAAAATACTGTAAAAAAGAACAACATTTGAAGAGGACTAATGGGTATCTACACACCTCATGGCAACATTGCTTCCATCGATCACGATCGGTTTCAAGTGACCACCCTCCTCCTCGTCCTCTTCAGGGTGTGGCGGTGGGGAGGCTGATAGGCTGGAGGGGGTTCTGGCTGAGCTGCCCCCTCGAGAAACTAAGACGGGGCCAGTGGGGGAACCTGTGACCCCTTCCCTTTCTGAAGCTGTGGCCCCACACCTGACCAGCTCACCCAGCACAGTATTGGTGTCGGCGTTGACGCCTAGCTTGTGAAGAACCGCCACCACCTCATCCACCGAGTAGCCCAGCTTGCGGAAGAAGTCCACCTGCATCTGAAACTCGCTGGCTTCCAGGTGTGCCACATCTGGACTGCCCTGCTTCTCCTCCCTGGAGGGATAGTGGACGCCTCTGTCCATCCTGGTGAGGGCGTGGGAGCCTTTGGAATGTCTAGTTGCAGACGGGAAGCTGTTTAAGGACAGCATATGATCTTCATTTACATATGGTCCATGAACACCTGAGTTTCACAAGGAAAGGCAAGTCTCAGCAGAGGTCAGCTGTGTTTCTTCTGAATTCCCAGACCATCTGGGGGAAATCCACTAAAGGGCTTATCTTATGTTGAGAACCATCCAGGTTCATGGTTTCCTCCTTATGATGATCACTTGGGTCACACCTAGTTCCTATAAAAAAAGGTTGAAGAAAGTTATGTAAAATAGTAACAATATGCCAGCACAGTTGCATTGTTATGTAATGCTGATATTTTTTTTTAAGTCTGTGAATATTTGGCCTCACTGTTGACTTCATACCTGGGGGCAGGGAAATAATAACACCTTCTTCTAAAAGAGGCAAAAATAAAACATTTTAGAATGTGTCTCGGATTTTGCTCCACAGTGTAAGATGGTACTGGACATGTCTTAAACCCACAGTGTCAAAACATTTACATTCCTCGTTTTATACATTACCACTTAACCACCAATCTGAGGAGCAGAGGCAAATCACGTTTCATACCGTGCTGCTCCCTTAAATTTTAAATATTTAAAGGACCACTTTAAACTATTTCCCATTATGACAGAGTGCTGGCTGCTTAAAGCAGAACTGCAATTCAAGTAGAATTTATCTAAATCACAGTGCAAGACCTGACTGTGAACAATCTGATGAATATCTATTTAACACAGATAACCAGTTAATACAGCTATCATACATTAAACATTTATTTTAATTACTGGGCCTTATCTGTGTTGTTTCTTAAAGAACCACTACACGTAATTTGCAGGGGGGTTTTTACACTTGTGAAACAAAGATGTGCCGCCGGGAGTAGGTGAATAAGAAATTATTCACTAGGAAAAATACCTTTGTCTTCACACACCTTTCACAACTTAAACAAAGTTCCACAGTAATGGAGTATGCACTTAATCATACACCAGCTGAGAAAAGCGTTTCTAGAAAATCTGACACGAATATATAAATAAAAACACCAATAACACTTGTTTGGACTATTTTTAACGTTCTGTGGGTATAACAAATATACCCGCTGTCTTAAATTTAAGAAATAATAATAACTAAACATTAGTCGAATGGTGTTTTATAAGGCATTTTGTGTAATCCAAACTAGACAGAACACCCATCTAAAATATTTAACTTTGGGTAAAACAGGCCGGCATAAAAACACAGCCTCAATCGTCCAGCTAACCGATACTTGTTTAAATCAGAAATTGTCATTGGATTGAAATGAGTAGTACAAACCTTTTTAGAGTGGAAGAAGTCGCACAAACGGAAATTAAAGTACAACTGGAAGGAAAAGAACACTAATCTAACGTCACCATAAAGTACTATTTAGGGCGCACGTACTGTACAACAGAAGCACATTTATTTAGCAAAATCCGATCGAGCGAGTTTTGCTTTTGTAGTATATTACTGGTTTATGAAATACCTAATGCGAAGACGGACGGGCGACACCCTCCTTTATTTTAACCCCCTTGATCTTTTCCTTTGACTGTCAAACCAAACATTTTTATTTTAGCTCCTGAATTAATTATGTATGTTTTTTAAAAATTGAGGCATGCATAAAGCAAGTAATGAAACCAAAAACACATACCGCCGCCTGTTTAGAATGGCAGAACTCCATTTTTGTTACTTCTTTTCGCTTGTAGGTGTTTTTTGCATTCCAGTTACGAAGTACAGTATAAAGTCTATTCCGTTTCGCCTCTCTGCCTTTATAGCATACCTGCCTGATGTGACATCATAGGGTTGCCAGGAAGGTAAGCTAAACAGTTCAGTCTCCTTCCTGGTTTGACATACTGTAAGCACAGCCTGTCCAAAGTCACAAGGAAGTAAGCTAGATAATTATTAAAGCCGCGGTGTGAACAGTAAAGGTAGAAGCCTTCTCTTTTTTTCTTTTGTGAAAGAGTGGGTAGGTATTGTGAAACTTCGAGCTCTACAGTACAGCACGTAGACAAGGGCCTTGTCTGTAGCCTTTTGGTTTCCTCCTGTTTGTTTCAATTCATTCAAAGATATGTTTCAATCACATTGCTGACACGACCACCCTTGCAATAGAAAGAGGGAATAATCAGTTTTAAGCAAATTTCTACAAATCTGTCAGAAATTAAAACTGCCGATGATTTACAGGTACTGTACACGTTTTCTTTTTCGAGTTGAGCGCACAAAAACGCCAAATACACTAACACTTCAGCACTTCACAGTTTTCATATTAAAATGAAATGAGCCTTATTATTATTGCTAATTTTCTGATAAATGAATGAATGTCATGTTAAATAAATATTTCACTCAGGTGTCTACCAAAAAAGAAACCGACAATGCGCTCTAGGCTGAGTAAAGACCAAGTTCTTAATAAAATAGTATTAGCACTGAGACCGATGCATTATAGGAATCTGAAGAAATTAAGGCTAACGAATCTCTAGGGCCTGATGATATTCTACCAATTTAATTTAAGAAAATGAAGAGATGTTAATCATGGACTATTAATTAAACTCTTCCAGTTGTCTTTTTTAGGACGGGGGTAATAGCCATGAACTAGATAATTGGAATTTCCTGAAATTTAATCTATTCTTAAAAAGGATGAAAAAAGACCAATAAGTCTTCTGACTTCTATTACATGTAAGGTTATAGAAACAAGAATTAGAATTAAACTAGGGCATCATCAGTATGGTAACAGGGTTTTAGAGGTAGACAGTATAGATTTAGAAAAGGTACTGTAGGTCCGGTTAGACTTGAAACAAGTCACAGCAGTGATGGATACAAATAGCATATGATATTGTTACATGTCACAGGTGATTGGTCACAAGTTCAATACAGGTTGGTTTTAGTCAGGACTAGACAAAGGAAGTGGTGGCACAGTGGAACTGTGGGTGCAGTTCCGGACCTGGACAGAGGTTGGGCTGTATGCCGTTCCCGTGTTTGCGTAGGTTAATTGGCTTCGGGGAAATGTGTTCCTGGTGTGAGTGAGGGAGTGTCTGGCCTGCGATGGACTGGCGCCCTATCCAAGATGTACTGTACCCTGCCGTTCCCAGTGTTTGCCAGGATAGGCTAAGGCTCCCTTGCGACCTTGAATTGGATGAAGTTGTTCGAAAATGGATGGAGAGGCAAAGGAGCTGTGAGGTGATGGTACAGCAAGGGCATGTTGAGTTGGGCTCTTGGATGTTTATACCACCCCCTGGACACCTAAACCATGCTTTGAGTGGGAGATATCTACAGTATCTATCTCTCTATCTATCTATCGCACCCTTTTCACCTGTTTGTTATAGGGCATGATTATAACAGGGAGACTGGCCAAGGGGGAACTACAGTAGTCTAAGGGGAGGGGAACACTTCCAGGGCCTGAACTAGCAGTTCTGTGTGGAACAGCTGTTAAAACAGAGGTGGATTCTGTCAAAGGTACTCAAGGTTTCATTCAGATGTTCTATTGCTGGAGGCGACAGTGTGTTTGCCAAGAATGAGATTTCATTTCAGATTAAGTTTTAATTTTAGGCAGAAAAAGCATTCCACACTGTATTGTAAAGATACATTGCGTGTAAGTACGTATGTACAGTATTTATTGTTTTAGGCAAATAGTGCCTACTGTGACCGCACCTTTATGAGGTGGTGGCTATGGATTTGAGCTTCTTGAGCCCAAATCTGGGGCATCACTCAGCACTAGAAAAATAGCCAACTTAATAAAAGGGGAAAAATGTCTGTGATAATATCATCAACAATAATAATAATAGAGAATAAAATGGATCTGGTGGTAAACAAGTGGATGAGTCATTCAAGCTCATTTAGTATTGGTTTATTTGCAAGACCTTTTATGTGTTTTAATCTATTTTTTGGAGGCTGACAAGGTCCTGAATTAGTGGAAAAATGTAAACCTTTCTCCATTTTATTAAGCATAACGTTTTACTGCCATTGGTGGTGGTGCCCAATTGGCAGATTATATCACAATACATATTTGATGGTTCCAAATAAGTACATTTACGTAACTATGTCTTTCATACAGTGCTGGTATTTTTAAGCTTAGATGTTAAGATGGATAAGACCGACATGTACATCTACCTGAAGACTCTTAGTTTTTCAAGTGTTGAATTTCAACACTGCCCACAACATGAATAGATTCCTATAACTCCCATAGTCATTTGATTGATTTCTTTATGGATGCATGATGTCACTATGACACTGTGACATTTTCTCCATGTCATCTTGTTTCTTCTTCTGTGGTTAACGCTAGCGGTGTGAACATCCCCAGGACTCTGCTCCCCTCAATAACTGTAGTCTTTGTCAATTCTTCTTTCAAGAAGCGAAACAAACGTGATAATGCTCTGTGGGTGCAAGCTTTTACAATAACACTCTAATGAGACCCGTTTATCCGCTTAGACTGTGCATCCAGAAAGAAATATCAGAGAGTTGCATTCTCAGTTTGTTTCGCTCCAATTTCAGCCTACATCTGTGCTGGTCTTGTGGTCAGATTCGAAAGCACCTTCTTTAGGTGCTACTTCAGTGCAGCAAGGAGCACTGTGCGATCATTTCTCTTCTTTGTGTTGAAGTCTGTGTCGGTTATCTGGGGGTGTTTCAGGTCTCTCACCAGCTTGACTGCTTTGCTCATTAGTCCACATATTAACACAGGTCATAGGCTGGTTAGTTGCATTTCACAGTACCCGAAGGTCTGCTAAAGACTGATCCGCAGTATTCAACAAATGTCTGCTTCTTATAGAGCTCACAACTCTACATGTATGAACATGTTTGTACAAAACAGCTCATTATAAAAGTTGCTCTGCTTCAATCCATCAGTAGGGTGTTTACTGGAAATTTTTACATTGTGCTTTTTACTTAGTTTTACTGTTAAGAGGAAGTGAATTCAGGATTGCTACCAGGCTAAAATGCAAAATCTTATTTGCCTTCCTTATTGCATTTAATACAGCTACAGAATGCTTTAGTTGTACACACCCTTTTAAGGTAAGGAAGTTGTTGAACAAAAAGAAAAAAATATTATGTTAAAAAAGCAGTTTTACTTGAGTGAGAGGGACCGCAATTAAACAAGTGTCTTGAAATAAATTGAAAAAAATCTCTCTTGGTTGAAAAGGAGGCAGCAATGTCAAAGTGAAGAGTACCATGCCCCTTGTTATTGATTATATCTATAGCTCTGAAAGAATAAAATTTATTACCATGGGAGTTCCTGATACCTTATTTACTCATTAACATCCTTGTAGTTTGTTTTACTAATGAAATGAAATTAATTAATTGTTTAATTAACGAAAATGGCAATATGACATCAAAGCAGTGTCCATGAAAACCTGCATTATATACATAATTCATCAAAAGCTTACAAGTGTTCCCAATCCTTAAATAACAGCTGATTCAGAGAGGCCTATTACTCTAACTGAATTGGTGATTTCCAGGCCAATGGCTCGAGACCCCTGCTCCAAGTCACGAAAAACTAAAAAAAAGACAAAATTCCCAGTATTAGAGTCAGGTTCAATGACTTAAGGCAGTTGAGTATTTGAATCCAATGGCTATATTTATTGCCATCCAATGGAGAATCATTTACTTTGGAGAAAGAAATGAACAGATAACATATCTTCTATCAGCTCTTTTTGGTATACAGCTTGGTCTTTGTTGCAAGAAGTCACCTCTTTGGCTGCTTCTATTTTGGTGGTCATGAGATATATTATTTTTCGATTTGTGTCCTCTCCAGGGCTCCACAAAGCAATACATTTTAGCCTCTGAATAGGAAATGGGTGTAGCTGTGACATACAGCGCCTCAGCATCATTTCTCACCAGATATGAAGCCATATGCATCAGATCATACCCTGGGGCCACCTGACTTTGATGTCCCCTCCTAGACTCCATTAATAATAATTCAGCGGGGCGGAGCGGTGGCTCTGTGGCTAAGGATCTGTGCCTGTGGCTGGAAGGTTGCCGGTTCAAATCCCGCAGCCGGCAGAGGAATCCTACTCCGTTGGGCCCCTGAGCAAGGCCCTTAACCCTAACTGCTCCAGGGGCGCCGTACAATGGCTGACCCTGTGCTCGGACCCCAAGCTTCTCTCCGTGTCTGTGTCTCCATGGAGAAAAGCTGGGGTATGCGAAAAGACGAATTCCTAATGCAAGAAATTGTATAGGGCTTATAAAGAAACATTATTAACAGGTGCTGTAAGAAATGTTTTCACCACAAGAAACAAATAGCTCCCTCTGCTGGGTAGAGGGATTTACTACATTAATAAACTATTGAAAGTTTTAATACAAGCTTTTCCTTTTATATTAAGGAACACATAAGAACGAATGTCCTAGAATGAGAATCCAATTGATAACAGGGCAAGTCCTAGGTATTCTCATGGCAGGATTAAAGAAGAATAGGGAGATGGCAGAAATGAATGGAAGATATAATAAATATCAGATAGGGAAAGTAGGACTTTTCACTTTTTCTTGACATCTTGCAGGCAAATCATCTTTTTTGCCAGGGGAAATGGTTTGATAAGCATCAATAAAACCAGAACCTGTTTAATAATTTAAGTGCTATAATAATTTTGGCCATTAAATAATTTATCAGAATTAGGAAGTATCACTATAGAATTTATACTTTTACTTTTGGCTATGAATAATGAGATTTTGTAGGAAGTATGACAAGTGACTGAGCAAACCGAAATACTGAGCAAATATCCAAAATACTGAGACTGAACACTGCAAATGTTCCACAAGATGTCACTGTGATCTTATTTTTCCTTTTGGTGAAACCTGTCTAGTCTGATGTTTCGTCCTAAAGAGGCTGGCTACTTATAAAGGTACATGAAGAGCTGTACACATGTAATTTATTTGGTTGGCAATTTCAGTCTGTGCAATTTATTTTCTTGTTGTTTTCTCTTTTCAGTGTTAATGCAAATTAAAAAATAATAACTCCAAATTTTGAAACAGAAAAAATGGGGTATAATTATAATCTTAGAAAAATGTAACCATTTTTTTAATCTTTTCAATAAATACAATGCTGTCGTAGTACAGAACAAAGCTCTGCTGAATATGCTGCAATTTCATGAGCACAAGAGGACATTTGTTTCCAGCAGTAATTTTACCTGTAAATTTTTTTTTAAATTTGAAAGTGGCAAGAATCCACTAACAAAACAACAAAATTTGCAAACAAAAGAAATATTACAATGATCTATCTACAAATAGGATGTATATAAGACATTAACGGGAAGTTATCCTTCCAAATACAATAAATGCGAAAGTCAGATTATACATTGCGGTTTGAAAATGGCTATTTATGGAACAGATTCAATGCATACACAGCATGCTGGGACTGATTGTTAATGCTGATTATGAGGAAAGAAGTGACTGACCAAAATGCAGTCCTTGAAGATTCAAAATATAGGTGCCTCTATGAAAACTCAAACTCCTCTATTTGTTGCCCAGGTTACTATTGGAAATCTCTTTGTAAATGTGGTAATTATTGGGGGGACAAAGGCTGTCGGTTGTATGATAGTAATTTTCTTTCTTTTACGAGACGAGGGTTAAATGAAGATTTAGTCAGTGTTTTTATATAGTACACCTTTCTGCATTTTGACCTCTGTCAACACTCACAGCTGTACCTGCGGGTTGCTAGCAGAATAAAACAGCTAGCCTTCTATAATTACTCAGGGACATTTTTATATATTCATCTTTACATTGTACCTAGTGGAGTCCAAGGTTTAATGTTTTGCTGGTGGCCAATTAAAAAATATACTGTATACAGTATGTATTTTATTTTAAAACACCAGGAACCTGTTTTACTGTCAAGGTGTAATTTTGCTTTGTTTACTTTTCTATTCATCTGCTTTAGCGTATAGCTGTTTGAAGAGCAATATCATTTCTCCTTCTGCCAGTGAAAGACAGTGAAGTGGCTCTGCTAGTTGTCTCCACAAAATAACATTTTCTGTAAGAAATGAAACACACCATTGTGTTGGTTGCTCACATGTATATATATGCTGTGGTAGCATGGAATGAAAAGACTCATACAGCATGTATACCGCTCCTGGACCTTAGCTTTTAAGACCTTTTAGTTGGAAGGATCCTGGTAAAAGTTGCACCCATGCAGCAGTTAGAAAATCAGTGTAATTCACCTAATGTTGGACCAAAACTCCAAGATGGATGAGGAAGAGATTTGTAAAGTTGATGGAGTAGTCATTTATCTACACTTACATCAAAGAAATAATTTTAGAAATAGAGCAATAATATAGCACTTCTACAATTTTGTATATGGAATGCAGACTCAAGTTCTTTCTAATAGAAAGTTGGAATCATCTAAATACTGTACCAGACTGCTGCCTGAAAAGCAAGAACATTGGACCCTGTAAGTGAACATGATGGTTGTAATATATTGCCAGTAAATTACCCCTTAATCTGGCTGACACACTAAGCACAAAAGGAATATGCTCTGAATATTTTATGGTGTGGATGTAGTGTGGAATAAGACAAAACTCCATTCTGTTCTTGGAGAAGCAAATTTAACTTCCTTGTAGTTTCTCCTCCCTTCGCCTGACTTGTCCAGTTTGAACTTCTGCGCACAATTAGATTGAGAACAGGGGAGTACCTTCAGGCCTTATTGCACAGTCAAATCCTCGTTTCACCTGCTGGGCCTGATTAGTGTTGCAGAGGTATTGCAGCCCGAGGTAACGAACTCAAACAGAGTCAGGGGTCTTCTCAACAGGGTTCTCTGTAGTTCAACAAGGTGAAACAGCCCTATGCAACCTGTATCTCTGTGACCTTTGGGAGCACAGATTCCAGAACTGCAGTCTTTGTGAGTTTATGCTGAAGGGAATGACGTCAAAGTTATTATATTCTAATACTCCAAAGCAAGGTATTTAGATGTTTTTTTTCCTTTTGTTTGTCAGAATTCACAGCTTCTATTTCTCATATTTACACCTTAATTCAGCAAGTCATACTTGTAAGTAAAACATGTTTTATACTTTTACTGAGACTTTAATCTCATCTGCAGAGCTATGTGTGTATACAGTGTGTGTTCATAAATAGATGTTTACAGTTAGCCTTGAAATTTGAAAGGGACAAATGCCAGACAGGATGTTTACATTATATCCTAGCCTATAAATTAAAAATAATTCTCTTGGCTGTAAGAGCAGGACATGAAGGAAGGTTGTCAAGCACAAACAAACAAAAATTCAGAATCCTCAGTGTCCATTTTTTTTAGTTTTGCTATACAGTTCAAATTAAACCATTTATATATACTATGTTGTGAATGTAACAGATTCGTCTCTTCATTGTCTTATTTTTCAGAGAATCCTAATTATTAATGTCTAAGAATATAAAAATGGCAATATTGTACACACTAAATATACCTATAATGTCGAAGTATGAGAATTGCATTTTTATTAAAAAAAACACAACACTGCAAATACATTGCAACGCACTATATTATTCATGAAAAATCCATATCGATTGGATAACCTGGAAACACAGGCTTTGAAAAAGCTCAAGTTCACAATTCAGGGAAATAGCTTTGTAGCAGATAGATACGTGGATAAACGGTTCATTTCCCTTTTTGTGTTTTTTTTCATGATATATTTGCCTTTTTAATTCCCAGTTGACGAACACCAGGAACCTAAAGTAGCTTGTGTCTCGGTTCCAGTTATCAAGGATATACTGTATATACTGTAACATACTAGTTGTCCATCCATTTTGTAACGGCTCTGCTTTGTCCAGTTCAGGGTCTTGGGGGGAGACTATCAGCAGGTACAAGGAAGGGTGCAGACTGGATGGGGTGCCAGTCCATCACCGAACACAGACAGACACAAACCCACACACAACAGGGCCAGTTTTCACTAACCTACAGTGAGAAGAAGCTTTGGACAGTGGGAAGAAACTGGAGCACCCAGTGGAAACCCATGCAGTCATGGGGGGAGCAATCAGACTTCACACTTCAGGACCAGAACTGAGCCCAGGGCCAGTCTCTCTTACTCTTTTTTTGTCTAGGAAAATAAAATTTGAAGACCCCATTAAAAGTCCTAATTTGTGAGCTGCAATCAGCAATGCTAGCAGTAAAGTAATGGTTGTTGGATAAATGAAATAAAAAGGCAAAAAAGAACAATGTCTTAATACTTAAAAGAGAAGTCTAAGCAGCTGATTTTTTTATCTTTTCAGGGGACAAAACAAAAAGAAGTCTGCGTCTGCAATGGTAATTACTGGTTAGCTGGTTCTATCTTTAGTTGCACAGCTAATAAGCTCCCTACAAAAAGTAAATTGACAAGACACAAGACAGCTGGTGGGCAGGCAAGATTGGAACCGTCTTTTCTCTTGTCAACAGCAGGGTAAACATGCTCTCAAATGGGCACATTGGGGTTCTGCTTCCAAAAACATATTAATTAGGATGATTATTTCACGCATTTCAACCTGCATCTGTATTCACTTTTCTGGCTGAACCTAGTACTCACTCAAATCATCTTGAGTGAGCTACTACCTAGCTTAAGGATAAGACATCCCACATGGATTTGGGGTCCCACAACCTTCAACTTTTAAAGCCTACATTGCTGACTGAAAAACCTTTTTTTTTAAAAAAAAAAAGCTGTTTTGCAGAAGAAGCGGATTGTTTGTAGTCACTAGTCAGTTTTTCGTTTCAGAAAAGCTGCTGGTCAGAGAAATTTCTATTGCTCCTTTGAAAACCTCAACATCTTCCCAAGGAAATATTATTTCCCTGAGCTGAGTCTAACCTGGAACAGCACTAAAGTGTACTCTGGCTCAGTTGGTGCATCAGCTCATAATGGGAAGCAGGTGACAGGGTCATTTCCACTTTCCTTCAGTTGTATGCTCTCTTTAAGGAGTGTGTAGGTGCGTGTAACCTTGCTTTAGAAATGTCAAGTCTATGAAGTTTTTCATACTGATGGTGCTTTTCAGCTTTATTCCAACTAAATGCCAAGCGAGCACTATCTTTCTGTGTAGGCGTGAAAGAAATCGCCTGTATGTAATCAAACCTGATAATCAATGCTGTTTAACAAACGGTTTCTTCTTTTTCTTTTACTGTAATTGTGTGTTGGCTGTGAATAACCTTTAACATGTGTTTTTTAGATTTTCTTTGCTTTTATTTATCCTTGATATATTGTATGAATTTTCATCCCCAAAACAAATCAGCCCACACGTTGGTTTGGTAAAAAAGGGCCTGTGAAGGATCTTGCTAAGTTTCGATTGAGGCTGGATTAGATTTCCTATACCACACTGTGAACTTAGTCAAATTAGTAATAAAAATGGGAATTTCTGTTGAATTGCTCCAAAGGCTGTAGAGCGATGCCTCTTTTGCCTTTGTTGTGGAAATGGACAGTGGGATGTGAAAGCTAGTGTTAACAGACAAATGTTTGGAGTTTGAAATAATCACCCAAAATGTTTCTCATTCTGTGTGCTGATTATGGGAATGTACAGTAGTACAGAACAGAAAAGAAAGTATCCTGAGGTTCGGTTGCCTTTTGTTTTTTTTTAATCTAATGAATTAAAAAATAAAGTAAAATGATTAAGGGATGATTTTATTCTTCAGGGTGCTTTTAGAAATCTGCATCTAATCCCGCTGTTGCAACTCATTTAAGTTTTAACCAGCTTTTAATATTCAGGGCCCTAATTTACAGTACATACTGTACATATACAAGTATCAGCTTGTTCTTCTAGGACATTTAACATAGGACTGTATCTTTGAATAACTGCTTACATTTTCAGGAGTAGAACAGGTTCTTATTTAGCAAGCTTTAGAATGTAAACATGCCTTTTTAAAGAAAACATTCTATGGTTTATTATTTTCTTTTAAAATATCTAGTACATATAAAGCAAACAGCAAATCTAGAGTATGTTTTATTTTCTAAAGCAGGAAATTGATATACTCATAACAATAATTATAACAAATTGTCAATTATTTTCCGTTGTGTTTTATTCCGTCTCAGGCACAACCATTTTTCAAAACAATTACCTTTTAAAAAATACTGTGGTAAAAGCAAAGTGAAACAGAAGAAGGGAAACAAAATGCAAACGTGGTAGGTTTTATGGCCACGAATAACTGCACTTTGTTAAAGCAAAGCAAAGCAAAGTAATGGAATGGATAACCATGGTACAATTTGGCACATAAACTGTAAAACCTGTGACTATTTTATTGTGATAAACTTTCCTTAGCGTTCGCTTAATCATGCAGGAAGTGTAGCTTGCAAAGTTGCTGGACATCTTGGAGCTCTCAGAAAAACATGCTGTAAAATCTAGCCTTCAACCATGAAGGACAGTGTTCCCATTTAAATAAAATTACTGCTTTCAGATGGACGTCCTGTATGTGGTATGTTTATTGAAAGGTTCAAAGAACTAAGTTGAACCAATTAACATTTGGGACTGACTTGGTATTCAGCAGATTAAACAACAGAACCTTGTGATGTGAGTTGTTTGTTCAAAGGCATATAGAAAGAAGGAAAGAAAAAACTGTTTCATTGAAAACTCACCAGCTGTGACAAAAGAAAAAGCCGCTGTTTTAAAAGTCCACTTTCTATGCCTTCCACATGAATTAATCTAACAAAATTAATTGACTACAAAATAAATAAAAACGCCATTTAGGGTAATCCCTCTGATGTCTCCTAAAATATAAAAGAGTATGTTTTGCCATGACTGTTGTCTTTGGGAATTAGACAATATTTTGATTTATTGTTATATTCTATTATTTTAATTCGCCTCTCTCCTATTGTTCTTTCTTCTCACTAATGCAAAGCGCTTTCAATAAATCTATTTTTTATATCTGATTTGAGCTGCCAACTTGGATAGTTTGCACAATTTTAAAGGAATATTCTTCAGCACTCAGAGATGTGTTTTTTAGCCAGTCCAAACCTTGGAAGTTCCTTTTTTACACAGTATAATTTGTATCAAAAATGAGATAAAAAACATCGCCATCAAATAAAAAATACTACTGTACATGCTGTAGACAAGACAGCACATAGGAACAACCCACCAGAAGTGGATTCAGGTGTGTGGAGCACAGGGTGAGGATGTGATTCCTATCTTTGTACCCAATGACAAATTTGTACCACTGCTTCATACTGTAAGAGGCAGAAATATAGTACACATTGTTTTTTAAAATTATTTACCATATTAGTTTAATAACTGCCTTAAACATGCATGTTTGTATTATATTATTCTATTTATTGTATTTATATTTTGGAAACTGTTAATATGAAATTAAAAATTAACCCTGACTGTGCCCTGCTTCTGTGCTCTGATCAGGGTGAGACAATTGTCACTGGCCGCCAAATTTGACTTTATATGTGACTCCGGTTTTAAGCTAATATTCACATTCCCATATTTGATTGTAACTGTGCACTTTGATAACTCACAATACGCCTGAAAGGTGTAAAGCTCATTATAATGTAACCGTGTTTGTGACGTTAAATAAGAGACAGCTCTTTGCCACATGTTGCTCCTTTCTTATGCCTTTTACATATCTAGAAAATACTTCATAATTAAATGTGGTATAACAAAGTATCACTTCACAAGTTCTCTGAAGACAGATTGATATATTTGTTTATTGGTTCAGTAAATTTAAAGTTACCTGCTGCTCTTTTTGCCTTGTTCTGGGTCATCGACGTGGTATTCCAGAACTTTGATGTTACATTACATTAGTAAACTAACTTGACATCAAAAGCCTTTAAAACCTGAAGGTGAATCCATTTGATATTAAGCAGCAATTTAGTTTATTTTAAAAAATCTTATTTTGTTACCTCAAGACAGAGCCACTCCCCAGTGATGTACACTTTATACGATTTCTTATTAAATGAGTTAAACCGTTCTCACTGAACTAGAGTGTGTCCTTTGATTTCATTTCTGAAATAACCTCTCTTTAGCACATGGGTGTTTCTGAATTCTACAAGGTTAGTTTAACTTACGACAGCTGATAAAATATTCAGCCAGCCCCTTGCATTACATGAGGCAGTGAGTTCATTTCACAGTCACTGGAGACCCTAGCATTGATAAACATTCTTTGTAGTGCAAAGGCACGCATTGTGATTCAGTCTCTTTCTAATTTTAGTGGTAAGCTTGAATCACTCGTCTGTCTTGAAAATTAATTTTCTTATGATTCTGAAAAACACTGAAAGAGAAAAGAAAAGGCTCCTTAACACAGGTAATCCATCTTGGACTGCCGGTGTCAAAATGATTCATGATTTCCAATTTACTCACGGCTTGAATCTAAAGTAAATCAGCCAAGAATGTTCCGCCCTTTGTGCGATAGGACGGCTCACATACACAAAGAGGACTTTCAGATTAACATATCCACAGCATTCATCTTGTTCATTTTTCACTTCCTGACTTCAACACTTGTCCTACATAGATCACAACAAAACACTTCATTTTTTTTTAAATCTCAAAAGAATGAACAATAAGCATTCCTTGAAATTCTGTGCACTGCTTTTCTTTTTTTAAAGCCGGTGCCACTCTTTTCACACGGGAACCCTTAGTAAAAGAGAGAGAAAAAAACCCTTATTAACTTGCATAAATGCATATATTATATTTTGGTCATATTATAGAATAATTTACATACACAGAACATCATACGGAGGACGATGAAAATGCTTGGAGAAGCGTGCTCTCTGTAGGCTGTGTTCAAAAGATGTTCAACCTATCGGCAAGTTACGGTGATGTGAAAGGCTGTCAGTTTTTGATTTAACCTCTCACAATCTGGAGCTCACAGTTGGAAACTCCGGGAGTAGTGTGTCTCATTTTAAATTCAGTGTCCAGAAAGAGTGAAATAACAAACAGACAGCAGAGTGGAGAAGATGTGCTGAAACTGTCCATTCTGTTTGTGTGTAGTATTTGTATTTCTCTGCAGTTTTGTGGGGTATTGTACTGGTTACATAGAAATCTGTCTGTCTAGTATATTGTTAATGCATGTTGGCAAAAGGGATTTCCAAAA
This sequence comes from Atractosteus spatula, assembly GCF_055471065.1. Lineage (NCBI taxonomy): Eukaryota > Metazoa > Chordata > Actinopteri > Semionotiformes > Lepisosteidae > Atractosteus > Atractosteus spatula. The sequence continues at coordinate 5,810,627 of NC_142719.1, read as the reverse complement.
CTGCATGTCAAACTGCTGAAGCAACATCGGTCACCACGAGAATTTTACTGCCTTTGTGGATTGCTTATTGATTGTTGTAATATTGATACCAGTTTGAAGGGATTAACATGCTTTTTCGTTACCACAGCATTACCCAAGCCTTATTATATCCTTTATTAAGTTAAGATTTAATTCCAGTCATTGGCTTTTGTTCTTTTCCATGATATAGCATTAATAAAACATGTTCTCGTTCACTATCTTTGCCAATATCTGTTGTATGACTGACAGCTGGCCATGAAATGCTCCCTTACCCTGCAGGAACAAGAAAGGTACCTGTTCTTCCAGAATCGGCCTGAGGCTTTTCATAAGACCTTGGCAACTATTGACAAAGAAGCACGTGAATGTGTTGTAACTCCTGAGATGTTTTTAGGGCTTAGAAGATTATGTTCTGTTTTCAGCTGTGACTGAGATTCCCATTGTGACAATACAGACACGGGCCAGGCACCAGTGGGTGTGCTCAGTATACTGCCCAACAATTAGCCTGCAATGTGACTTGTCAGGTGCCACTGTCTTGCCAATGAATCAGTCATCCAAAGAGTTCTAAATGTGCTGTTCTAATGTGCATATTTCAGCTGTTTTCATCCTATAATGGTAAAAGTGGTCAAGCGAAACAACATTTGATTTAGCTGATAGGTATTGTTGGCTAAATTGTAAGAAAAATAAAGTTTACAAAAAAGAGGAGGCATTTTGGCCCATTTTGCTTGCTAGGAACTTAGTATCCAAAGAAGCTTCAGTCAAATGACTTGGGCTTCCAGACTTCCGCAGTCTTCTATGTAAGGAACTGTCTCCTGTTTTATGTCTGAAAGAGCTTGAAATTTTATTTCCACTTGCACCCACGGGGTCTTTCTGCTCTGCTGATCTTGAAGAAGTCCCCGAGCTGGCGTGGGGCAATGCTTCACAGGATTTTGAATATCTGAATCAAATTCTTACTGTATGTAATCTTTTCGGCTGGAGACTACAAAAGTTCAGTTCATTTAGTACATCTGCATATGACACATCCTTCAGACCGGGAATATGTCCAGTTGCTCTGCTTTGTACAGCTACTAAAACAACATCTTCCTTGTGCTTATTTATCAGAAGCTCAAGTATAAGTGTTCTGAATCTTTGATCCATTACATCATCATTAATTGTCACTAAATCAGTGATTCAAGGAATCTGGCATAATGTACATATTAAATATCATTATAAATATTTTACAAATATTCATTGCTATGTCACTTTGGTGTAGCAACGGTGGGCTCTCCAAATGCAAGCTCTCCTCTTCCCTTTTCAGGAATTGATGAAAGCTGCTAGTAAGGGCATACGCAGAGCTTTTACAGACAGCAGCAAACTCAACTACATATAGAGACCAAGAGGTCTTCTGCTACAGGAGAATTCTACACCGAATTCTAGGCGTCATTTTTGTAACCTACACAAACATTTAGTTCTTAAGTGCAAGACAAATCCATCAAATTACTACAGGTGTATAATTTGTATAATGGTACCCTTTTATTGTAACAAGGCTATTAAATGAAGTAACTTTTTTTGCACTTTGATAATTACAATTAGAAGTATACTAATCCGTCAGTGATAACTCTTACAGTTCTCTGTAAGAGTTGCAAATGTAGGTATTAGCATGTTTTGCAGCCAAGCGCACGTAGCAGTGTTTGAATAAGTGAAACATTTCCTTGCTTCAGATAAAGAGTGCCAATACTTGCATGTGGAACTGTGCATACGAAGGAAAGTGTGCGCACCAAGTTCTTTAACTCAGCTTATTCTGTTATTTCAGTGGAGCTTTTAGAGCTCTAGTATTGTAGATTTGGTGCTTTCAAAATGTCACCTATGCAACAAGGGTGGCAGGTCTGCCTCCGGAGCTCGCCCACGGAAGTTCAGGGGGTCAGCCGTTCGGACGACTGCTCTTGCTGGGCTTGTGATTTTGATGTAGTGCTGTGTGGTTCCTGGCTTCTGGCCAAGGTGCTCCGCCTAGTGCAGTCCTTGTTCTGCGGCTCCTGACAAATTTGCTTCCAAGTTTTTAAGCTTCTGGATTATGGGTCTATAGGACTGCCCTCGATCCTAATTGGGGCACACATTATACATTTAGGGAAGGATACTAATTTAACTTTCTATCATGGCAAATTACAGCCCTGGAGTAAAAAATAAAATCATGGTGCCAAGAGCTGTCAAAGTTAAAACCAGCGCTTTGGGAGCGAGATAGCCGAAGGCACGAATCATTGACACTAATTCTTTCTCTTTTAATTGAGGACTGCTGCACACAATTGTACAATTCCATGAGGTCTGGCAGCACCATTTTTTTTCCAGAAGGGCAATTAGATCTTGTTCATTTTGAGTACAATAGACAGTACATGAGGTACAGCTGTACTCTTAGCAGCAATACGAAATGCTCTCCATTTTCCATTTGTGAGTGCTGCTTGTGGAAGTGTGTAAGTACACTATCATGAGTAGCTCTCGCAAAATGGGGTCTTTGCGGTTGATTTTGAAGCTTCAATTTTTAACGCCTCACACGTTTCCTGAATTTATAAGGCCCTAGAGTACCTGTAGAAATGCAAAAGATTGCAACTGTGGCTAAGGCCCCTTAACAGCTGCCTTTCGGATGCTGTCAAAAAGATTAAAAAAGAAATGTCTTTAAATTGCCTGCTTTTCAGAGAGTGCGGGACATTTTTTTTCCCATATACAGTCTTCAGTGATATAGCTTACAAATAATAACCAAAAGAGCACTGCTCAAACTGTGGATTGTGGATGTAAGGGTTATTCCATTATTCCATTTATGCCTTTATTTTAAAAGGATACCTAAAATAGTAAATGCTTAACAAAGGCCTGCTGCTTTTTTTTGTTCCTTTTCATCTTTTTTTCCCTGTCTTTGTAATTTTCCACAGGTCAAAATGTCTATTAATTTATTCTCCTGTGTTGTGGCTCCAGAAGGTCTCTCTTGGCCTTTCAGTCTGTCTGCCTTGTGGTTTGCCTTGTGGCATTCATGTGATTGTGGCTGAATTGTTGTCAGTATTGGCTTTCTCTGTTGCAGAGTTTTTTTTTCTCTTGACGCTTCTCACACTGGATAGGAACAGGTAGTGAGTAACACAGGGGCACCTCAAGGGACAGTTCTTTCTCCATTCCTCTTCACCCTCTATACTTCGGACTTTAAGTACAACTCAAAGTCATGCCACCTGCAGAAGTTCTCAGATGACTCTGCAATTGTGGGATGTATCAAGGGTGAGCAGGAGGAGGAGTACAGAGGACTGGTCAGCAGCTTTGTGGAGTGGTGTGGGGTGAACCACTTGGAACTGAATGTGACGAAGACAAAGGAACTGGTGGTAGATTTCAGGAGGAAAAAGGTCAAACCTACTCCTGTCTACATCCATGGGAGTGGCGTGGAGATGGTGGACTCGTACAAGTACCTGGGAGTGCACATCGACGATAGACTGGAATGGTCTAAGAACATCGAGGCCATCTATAAGAAGGGACAGAGCCGACTCTACTTCTTGAGGAGGCTCAGGTCCTTCAATGTGTGTAGTAAGATGCTACACATGTTCTATCAGTCGGTGGTAGCGAGTGCCATTTTCTACGCAGTGGTGTGCTGGGGCTCTGGGATTAGAGCAGTAGATTCCAAAAGGCTGAACAAGCTCATCAGGAGAGCAAGCTCTGTCATTGGGTTTGACCTGGACTCCTTGGAGGTAGTGGCTGAGAGGAGAATGAGGTCCAAACTAGAGGCCATCATGGACAACTTCTCCCATCCCCTCTTTGACAGGCTGGCAGGAATGAAGAGCACGTTCAGCAATAGACTGATTCATCCACGGTGCGACAGGGAGCGCTACAGGAGGTCATTCTTGCCGTCTGCCATAAGACAGTACAACGCATCCACCTTGCGTCTTGGCAGAGGCAACATCGACAGTGACCTGTTTCTGGACTAAACGCATCTACACATCTACTGCTACATCTGTTCTCTTTCTTTTTCTTTTTCTTTTTCCCGTTTACAACCACTTTTTGTGCAATATATGCCAGGGACCTGTGCAATACATTTATATTTATATCTATAGTTACATCTATATTTATATTCATATGTGTGATATGAGTGTGATACGATTTTCTGTGTACTGTTCTGTTCTAGTTTGTTCTTGTGCGTCTGGACTGTGAGTAACTCTTGTATTGTATTGTATGTATTGTACTATTATTATATAATTCGTTACACTGTGGCTGTGTTGTGTGTGTTAAGCTGCTGTTGCACTGCAATTTCCCTCACGGGATCAATAAAGTATCTATCTATCTATCTAGATCTCAAATGACGTATCTTTTAAAGTCAGAGATTCACTACAAAGCCCATCACTGTCCCCTAACCCCCTATTTCAATTAATCAATCAGTCAATCAATTTGATTCTTACATACTGTATCGTTGGTCTGTGCAGAACAGTGCTTGATAAGAATACAGAGCTTTCTCAAGGCACTATATATAAAACTATACAATATCAAACAGTACAGTGTGAAGAATGTACAATAAGACCAGGTATAAACTGAGAAAGAAATAAACAGTTAAAGAATTAAAGGCCATCAAAAATGTACTTTTTAAGACAAGAATTAAAACCATCAACAGAAGCTGCAACAGGAGCTATGGTCAGGACAGTATTCCAAAGACATGGGGCTGGCCACTGAAAAAGCTTTGTCCCCAATGTACAATGTGAATTTCTGGCACATTAAGGAGTCTAGAACCAGCCAGACATAGTGAACAAAACTGGACATGTGGGGATAATAACCCTTCAAGGTAAAATATTTGGAAACAAAAGTCTAAGATATTGATTTTGGTTAATGCCAAAAATAACAATTGTACTGATTGGGCTGTGCTGTAAATTCAGGGATACAGCATGTATTGTACATTTTAAAGGCAGTTTCTACAAAAAGATGGGTGTGGTGGTAAACACTAGATTTATTGTTTCACTGTTGAGTTTATGAGAGTTCATTCTAACTCCTGAAAAAAACCCTTGACACTAAAGCATTAACAGTATGGTAATTGTCTGCCTTTTCCTCTAGAATGCCACAGTTAAAATGCCAATCCTTTTATTATGCGGTTTCTGCCTGTTGATTCATATCCCACCTTTCAATTTTTCAGTATTAATCTTATTTTTAAAGTGATTTGAGATTGTATTCTCGCAGGAATCCTAACACATTTCTGTCATTTCTTATCTCATTTTTGTTTGTAGTCAAATGTGGTAAGCTTCTCTTGTTTTTCTTTATGGAATATTAATCTGATTTTTTTATTAACATTTATGCTTCAGCTGGAGTACAGAATGTGGGATCCTCTGTAACTCAAGCTGAAAGTGGCCTGCAGGCATCTAACGGATGTTTGTTTATTTCTCTTTAAATTGTACCTGGAGAAAATATTTTAACAAACCTTCCTACATACAGACACCTTAATTCCTGTTCAGAAAATGATGTTCTCACAGTTGCCTTATGAAATGATCAGACATTATCTCTGTATGATTTATTGTAGTAGTTGTTTTCTAAGCCTTGTCTACTTGCAGCTCATAGAGAAATCTGAATAAATACTTTCATTCTCATATGTGCAGATGGGTGTGTTTCAGGGTACGGGAGAAATGCTATTTATTATGCAGACCCTCTGATACCAACATCTGGTCATACCAAGATTTAAACTCATCTAGTGGCAAATGCTTGTCCATATGGCCTAGATTACTGAGATTCTTTTATATACTTTCTATAGAAACAACCTCACACACACACTCTTTTTGATTATTGGTCTGAACATTATTGGGATGTGTTACTTTTACCAAGTACAGTACAGGTTACAATTTTCTTGGACTTTTTCTCTCATGTAGTTCCAACATCAATAGTAAAACACACATATACTGAAGATCTAACGAAATGTCATTTTAATGGATGTTTTTAAAAAAAGCAAAGTATGGACTTTGGATATTGATTAAGTATTAGTGTCATTTTGATGAATTGGTCATTCTTGCCTGACTGTGATACCTTCATGTGACTTTGACTGTTGCATAAAGTACTGAATCACCTTGTTACGGGTTTGTGAGAGACTTGATGGGCACCTTTGATGGTGATTCAACCTGTTGAAAGCCCAATCTAGCAAACATCAAGAAAGAAAAATACACAAAGAAACCTATACGCCCAAAGAGTACAATACTCTTTGACCCATCAGTAATTCTGCATAAGGTCTCACTGTCTGGGGTGTTCACATCCAGCTCTTACTAACCAGGCAAGACATGCAATAACAGGTCACTCACCAGGATCACCAAGATCGATACAGTGTTATACTCCCACCATTTCCGTGATCGTTTTCCCGTTACACTGCAACAGAAGTGCCAGTGCATCCACAGTACAACTATCATTGTAAGAAGGGCAGTGTCTCCAATCGTCATAGATGCAACAGAATGAGGTGTCAGCAACACTTTGGGAGGACTCTGCTGGATGCCAGCAGTGAAAGTGTCCTTTTTAGTGATGAATGAAGGTTTTGCACCATGGTAATGTGTGGTCTGTTGTTGTTTCCAGAGTGAAACGCATCCCTTTCTGAAGCATGGCTTTAGGACAATACACTAGGACAAGATGTCAGGCCTACCATGTTAGCACTTTTTAGGATGGCTGCTATCCAGCGTTTCCTAGTTCCTTGCGGTGCACATGGGAGTCCTGTCCATCTGGATTTTCGTCTAGACGAGAGCAACATAAAACATTTACATTGTTTGCCATTTGTAGATGTTGCTTCTTGCTGTTGTTATTACCAGTGCATATCTCATTAGTTTTGAGTGGCTACAAATCTCTACTGGCTTAAACGCACAGAAAGTAATATCACTTTATTGAAGCCATTTGGTTTGTAAGCAGTGTTTACTCGTCTGAAACCAGTCTTTACTAGACTAAATTAAAAGTCGTGGTATGCTGATTACTGGTAAAGCCCACACCTGTCTCTCATTTGTTCACAAAATCTAAAGATAAGCCCTTAAGATGCAAACATGCGTATCTTTTGACAACCTCTTTAATTTAGATTATGTTCATTTAACTTCAAATCCCACTGTAGAAACTAGTGATGTCAGTTTGCTGTTGGGCTTTTACTATGAACATCTTCTGTCTTCTTTAATTGGATGCAGTGTGTATGTGTACCAAGTTCCTATTGCAAACGAAATCCATTTTGATGTATAACTCCATACACAGAAAGGCACACCTGTAAGACTTAACCGTTATTGACAAAAGCAGAGGGACCATTATAATATATATCATTCTCAAATTTAATTTTCTTCAAACACTGTTTGTGAAGAAAAATGTCCACGCCCCTCTGAAAACGTTTTTTGAAAGCAGTGACACTTCAGCTTGTTGTAAGCTTCACACCCAATATTTAAACCAGGAGTGATGTTTTCAATTCATGTGGCTAACAAAACTTAAAAAACTAGTTGTCCATCCATTTTCATAAATAGTTATAACTCATCCAGCTGGTATAATAAAATAATACACTTTAACAGCTATAAGATGAAAACTTCTTATGTCTGCAGACTATTCTCCCCTATAAATGAGAATAAAGGAATGATTTTATACAAGCGCTTTTATATTTTAATGGATAACATGTTAGGTGGCCAACACAATTAAATGCAATGCTATACTCTTCAAGGCAGAAGAAAATGGAGAAATCTTATATGAATACTGCATTAATGGTTACACTGTAAATTCTATATGACAGAAGAATTTGAATTGACATTTTCATATGCTAAGCTTTTTATCATTTCTTTTCTAATTTGATCCTCTCACTGTGTGTAACCAGATCAGATAATAGGAAAAATGTTTTCATTCCTCCTGATTGGATTTTTAATGAAACTCACTTCTGCCAGTTATTCTTTCAGCAATAATACACACTGTATAGTATATATCAAGTATATGTATGTCAACTGTCACAAAGTAAGAAACAGATTTTTTTTCTGAACATACAGTACATTCTTATTACATTTATGACTGAATGGAATTTTGTGTCAAAGAAAAATCTGTTTCACTACTTCTGCCAGATTCCCATTGGAGGTTCTGATTCATTTAATATTCAGTACATGCTGAAAAAGCTCCTCTCCCAAAGGTTTACATTTATACCAAGATGATCACAGAATCAGACTGAAGACTCAAAGCAAGCTGGACCTCTTTAGCCTTGTCAAGGAGGGCAAATTCCTGGATTGATTTGGTCTCGAAGGGTATGCTACTTGGCCTTTTGGCAATGCATTTTTGCAGGACTTGAATTATACACATACCTTTAGCACAGAATACATCTTAGATCCTGGAAGTGGTAATAATCTTATTACTTTGAATTGTTTCTTTGTACTAATGCATTGCCAGATGACTGGACATCATTAGACCTGCTTAAATTAACGCACTATCGGGTTGAAAACAATATTGGAAAAAAAATTGGTTAGAAATTGCTTTCAGGCCCTTAAAGCTGACTCTACATTTTTGGAGTTTTCTTAATCTTTAACAAACCAACAACCCCTATTGGTGAGTCATAGTTTTATTCCAGACTAATTCAATATGAATCCCGTGTCACCAAAATAAGAGCATTCCATTACTATCGTTCTGGCTCAATTGTTTTTCTACTGAAGTCTGTGATCCCTTTAAGATTTGGTCCCCCATCATTGCCTGCAGTCTGGTATGCAATAAACTAATTCCTTCAGTCAATAAGGTACAAATAGGATTAAAAAATAACCAACAGACTCTTATGGGCATATACTTTATGTAGACAAGCTTATTTCACATTCAAAATCAGAGCTGTAACTTGTATATGAATCACTGGCTAAGGATGTTTAAAACAAGAGCTATCAAAGAAACACAATGAAGTTAGAACGCCATATTCGATGGATAATTAAGTACTCTTGTGTTGCTCAAGAGCAATATTTACAGAAATTTTAGCATTTTGGAATTTGTTCCTGAGTACAGCTATAGCTGTTTATCTTAAATGCAGAGCAGATGGGGCCCTCAGCTCGGTTAAAGTTTGTACAGACACACCTCTACCCTAAGCTCAGGATTCATTACCTAAAACCATAGAGGCTGTGAAGTATACTCAGAGGCTCTTGACAAACGCAGACAGTGGTGTCTTGGGCTTGGAAAAGAATCCTCTTCCATAGTGAAGAACACATCTTCTTCATATAAAATTCAACAGAACTGGAACAAAGTATATACCAGAGATCAAGCAGGGCCCTCATGCAGTTCATCTTAGCTTCTGGGTAAAACATGACATGCATGATTTATATCAGTTAGCAGCAGGAGACACAATATTTATGTAGACATCATCTTCCCACCACCCTAAGGCAAATGTTCCATCCCAGCAGACTTCACTTTACCATAGGAAGCACTTGTAGTTTTCTTTTAAAGGGATAACCTTTAAAAATCTCTCAGTACCGAATCCAAGCTTTTAAACCCTTTTGTGAAGCATATTAACAAATATCCGAATATCCTGGACTTACTGGTGATTCCTATCCAAAATTTTTATTATTATAATATTGCATCCGAAAATGAGAATTGTTGTTTTGCAAAAAAAATACACAGACCAAAATGTTAATCCCATCAGACATTTGGTCTGTTTTGTTATTTGAGCATTAACATTTTAATCCCAATAATTACTTCAGAAATGCAATGATGTGTAATTAAGAAAATAACAATGTGCACACGAGTGCCATCTATTGGGCATTTTGTGTAATACAGATAAATTTGTGGAGCTCGAGAAGAACTTCTAGTATGTGTTAAATAGTGAAGAGAGTTCAAAATCCTGTGTTACGTATTTCTGAAACTGGGCACTTTATTACAGATGGGGTCTGAAAAAAGCTAACCAGCCATGTTGTGGATGTGGACACCCTGACTTTTTTCAAGAAACAGCAGAGTAAGGTCCTTGGTTATGCTTATCTACTACCAACCAGTTAAGATTAGCTTAATGACGCCCTCCATTTGTGTCTTATATTATATTGATCTTATATTCCACGTGAGAAGTAGAAATTTTTGAAGAAAAATTTTCTGAAGAAAGCTCTACAGCAGAAACCTGTTATCTTCCTCTTCTGCAATGCTGAATTGAGTTCTACTTGGTCCGTCACATATTCCTCATGCTAATGGAGTTCCCTGCCTAAAGCTGCTAATCCATTTTTAAACTTCTCTACTTCCCTGTAGAAACCCCAGTGGAATGATTTTAAGTGGATGAGTACTGAAAGGGCACCAGTTTCCTCTCACGGTCCAAAGACACACTGGTAGGGTGTAACGCATACGGCCGACATTACAGGTTGTGTGAGCCGGATTACCAGTGCGGTGACGTCACCGCCCTTCCCTGTGAATAGCAGGGACCTCCGCCGCTGGGCTGAAGGGAGATCTCCCTTTAGCTCACCTGGCTGGGTCCCCGTTTAGTGACGCCGGAGGCCCGCATTCGAGTCCCCAGCTGTTTGTGGCCGACCTGATGTAGCAGTGGCGAGGGCGCATACCCACGTGAACCCGAGAGCACTACATAGGGTAATTGGCTTCTGGGAAAATTGGCCTTAGTTTGCATCTACTGTACGCCTGCGTCTGTGTCTGCGTCTGCAGTGGACTGGTGTCCTGCCCGGGGTGTGGAAAGGGGTACTTTCCATCAATTACCTGCTGAGATAAGCTCCACCTCCCCCTCCATCCTGAACTGGATGAAGAGGTTAGAAAGTGGATATATGGTTGGAGCATTGAAAATGTTCAAACTTTATGAGCGCTTGATAATCAATTTGCTGATGGGAATCTGACACTGCTTTTTCATTTTTTATTAATATTGGTATTCCCACTGTGTTTGCCAAATTTGTAGATAGTAATTAAAACCAACCAAAAATGTGTAATGAAGAGAATAGTTACATTGTACTTTAAGAAACAGAAACCGAAGAGGGAGGCTATAAATATGATAGTCAGGGAAATGTCTTCTTGTTTTGAGAAGGCATGCTAAAAGCAACCTGACATTAGGACATTGTGCCCAGTTCCTGTATAAATTAATTTAAAGTATTCATAACGTACAAGCAAGAGGAGGTAATAGTGAAGATGGAAAGTGACCTTGCCGAGTTCCAAAAAGAACACTTTATTCTGGTTTTTGATCTTCATGGTACAAAAAGGACAGGATGACTTTGAAAAGAGAGTAGGGATGAGCAGGAGAGGAAATCCCCAGGACAGGGGAATGAGTAATGAGGACTTCTTAAGGATTTGTTTCTTTTAGGACTAGCTTTTGCAGTTTGGGGAGCTTTTCTAAAATCTTGCAAGGAGTCAACACTGTTAAAATAGTTTGTAAGAAGCGGAACAAGAGCAAAACAGATTAACATAAAATGTTTTCCTTTAAAAGACATAACATTCTGGGCTTTCTACAGTGTTTGTTTCTTTTTTTTATTGAACACATACAAAAGAAAAGAGGATCAGGCAAGTTAAACATGTTTTGAAGAGAAGAAAAAACATATTACCATGCTGTCCCAGTTTTCACAAGATGTGACCTAGCTGTGCATCTGTCCATAATAAAGATGCAAATGCAACTAAATGAGTACAGTATCTCATTCCAGCCACAGTGAAAAAAAAAAGGTTCTTAACAAGGTTGGGTGAAAGAAGTTTGTTCTTAGAAAAGAGAAACATAAGAAAGTTGAGAAGATGAGGAGGCCACATGGCCTATCTATCATGTGTTGTTGCATGAAATGATTCAATGCTTTCATCCAGCTGTTTCTTGAAAGATGCCTTGTATCAGCTTCAACAACAGTACTGGATAATTGTTCCAGACTCAAACACAGCCCCTTATTTAAAATAGGTATCCCTGTTCTCAGTTCAAATGCACTTCCCCATACAGTAGTTTCTACCTGCATCCTCTTTTTCATCTTTCACTCCTAATTGCTGACTCTTTGCATACTTTATATGATACTCTATTTAGGAGCCAAATATTCCAAGAAAAAGACTTGCTGCTTCATTTCTAAAAATGGTCAAGCTTTTGTTGCAAAACATTTTGGTAGCTTTGACATCTGACGTATTGTTAGCTTTCAAAACAATCAATTACTGTTTATCAATAACTATGCTTGATTCTAGATCAGAGAATTAAAATTGAGAATGAAGATGAAGAAAAATATCCTATATATCCTCATCATTTCTAAATTCTTAAACGTTAACCCTTTAGTAAAGTGGGTAAAAGAGAGTGTCAATGTTTTTTTGATCATTCCATGCTAGGTCCACCACAATACATCATGCACTGCAAGCATGCCTATTTGATTTATTTGTGACATTCAGGTTCACTTGACATTTATTTGAAAGGTATGTTGAAGACTCCCCTTAGGCAGTGAAAAACAACAACATGTTAAGTGACCTGACAGCATCTGACATTTCTAGTTCATAAAAAAATCACAAAGGTTTTATTAGGAAGCTTAACAAAATCTCCAAAAAGCACAATTGTATTGGAGGCATTTTCCCCCAAGTTTGCATTGTACTGTCTTAAAAAAATACGTCTATGCCAGAGTGTGTCTTACTGAAATGTATTGGTTCAGAAATGAATAAATGGATGAAAAAAATAGTTCTGGAACTTCATATCAATTCCTTTGATTTGTATACGGTAATATAGTGCTTTTCCTTGTCAGGAATCCCATTGCACTTAACATACAGTATAAGTTGGAAGAACAGCATCATTCATTAAAGCACAGCACCTAGCTGCATTATGCCTCATAGTCCCACCATACAGTAGAGCATGGAAAGAAATGAGTAGCTTCTTCACCATACTACATTAAGTGGAAACTTAATAGCTAGGCCCAATTTTGCAAGTCCAGAGCAGAATTAGTTTGGGCAGTAGAGTTAATACTCACCTTGGGGTCTTGAATGACAATGTAGCCAGGACCTCAGTTTAAGGTCACTTCTACAATGCATTTCCCCAGGACACCATACCGGAGCATTTTGCAATTTGGTTTGGAACTTCTGGACCAAAAGGAAGATTGCTGCCTACTGGTTTGATAACAGCATTTACACGATTTTCTTCAGTGTACTCCAATCCCACTGAAGACAAGCCCCAGTCTTGCTGAAATCTGACAGGACCAGGCTAGATGGACACACATTAAGTGGCACTTTTTCTCAGATTGCGAGAGAATGTTTCTTCACTGGCTGGCAGTGACAGTGTAATATAGTCTACTTAGAAAGTGGACATACCTGTGTTCAATATGAATTGACTCGGTGACTAAAATAATAAAACAACAGTTCTTCCAAAAATCTGAAAGATGTAATAGTTCATGTATTGGAAATAAGCTTCGTGTGATTTGCCACTGTGCTTATCTTGAAAACATAATCTATTTCTGCACAATGTTCAGATTATAAGGCATGCTATTTGCATCTCAGGTTATTGTCTTTTTGACAATTATAAGATGCAATATTGGTGTATTTCACAGATTGATATGTCATTTGAACAATGTCCAATTAAAATAGAATTGCATTATTATGCTTACTAAATAAAAAAAAAATTAACAAAATTCTTGATTATAGGTGACATTTGCTTGTATATAAAATGCAAGAATTGCATATGTCATTCCTCCCGTTTCGCATGGACTGTTCAATTTATTTCCCTACTGTAGGCAATTAAATTGGGTATGTATTGTGGAAGGAAGACATTCTTTTTTAATTATGGTCTTAAATGTTTAAAATGAGAACTGTTATTCTATAATAGAAACATGAAGTTCAAGCATGTAGTTTATATAATTAATTTGGATTTAGAAACTGATGTGGACATGTGTCATGTAAACAATTATACAGGAGATTTTAATGAATTAAGAATATCTCATATTTTATGAAAGTTTAGTAGTTGTAAAACTGGTTTAAAGTAACATTGCTAGTATATGCTGTATGACTTGGTTTCAGATATTGGATGAGGTGAAAACTTTAAATAAGACTAATTTAAAACCAAATCAAACTACTGTAAATAAATAAAGACAGTGCTTGAAACTGAAAATGGAGCAGAAATGAGATACAAATGAATAGAATAAATGAATTCTCATCAGAAAGACCCACATCAATTCTTGTCGGATTTCATGGGCATTTACAGGTTAAATAAACCCAAAATTAACAATAAACTTTGACCTGACACATAAATCAATGGAAATTCAATGCATCCCAAAAGAAAATAGATGGACTATGCTGTGCTTAGCCTGGCACATGAAGAATTAACAAAAACACACTGTGGTATTTTTATCCTGTTTTGTATATTATTCCTGCTGAAATTTCTTTGTAATTGTGTTTAAAAGGATGTCCTGTAAAGTATGCTTCTTGTAGTGATACATAATGAAAGAAAAGGAAAGAAAGCCATCCATTTTAGATTGTTCCAGAGAGTACCTTAGATACTCATAAGTGGTACCTGCTCTGTCTTATTATTCTCTGTTGTACCAGTTTTGGCAAAGAAAAGCAATTTTCTTAATTCTTAAAGGAGAACAAATACATCCGGCTTCATCCAAACCTTGGATCTCTAAGAAAGAGGCATTTGTTGCTGTGCCATAACTGAGAGAAAAGGAATATAAAGTACAAGAGATAGGAGCTTTTGACTTCCTTGGTATTTGGCATTAAGATCAGTGCCTCAGAGCTGTGTTTACAAGTGTAAAACTTTATTTCAAGAAATACAGATACTCATAATTACAGAAAGTGGTTAAAACTGTACTAAAGGACAAAGTCCATGTGTAGCCCTATCATTTCTAAGAAAAAATAAATAAAAATAAGAACTTGTAACAAAATTAATGTGCGCCTATTTTTTGTATTCATCATAGGATGTTTGACTTTAACCTGCTGCTTAAGACACAATCCCTAATTGTGAATGCATGTAAATGCTCTAGAAGATTTGTGTTTAAATCTGTGTAATCCCATGCTGGGAAAACATTTAAACAGGTGCATCTCCTGTGGAGATCTGTCTGAAGCTTTACAGTGGTGCAAGGAGAAGACACCGCTCTCTAGAGCGAAGCAAGAGAAAATTTCTCTAAAGAGAATGCGGAGAACTGATTTGCCCTACCTGTTATAGTCCCCTGTGAATGAAACAGGCCTTGGAACTGGCAGGCCAGTGTTTGCCACGCAGGAATCTGTCAAAAGAATTGGATATCTGCCTGTCCTGTCGGGGACGTATTTATAAGTAACTGCGGAGATAACAGGAGATCAGATAATCTGTACAACCGTGAGGTAACCTTAACAGTGCTCAGTGAACTACTGCATGTGATTTTCCTTGCAGATGGTTAACTTAAAGCTTAGTGCTTTATGCAAAACATCAATCAAGTAGAGCTTGAGCTAATATTTTTCTGTTAGCCATTTTTCCTTTTATTTTTGTTTTTGTTTTGTGCTAAAACTCTGCATCCCTGGAAGACGTGTACAGTATGTGGCCTGTTTCGTTCTGTCATTACTACTGTGTTGCCTCCCAAATGGGGTTGATGGTTTAGATAAATAGAAGTAAAAGAATTGTTAAAAAAAACAATTGGCTGGTTTCATGCCTTTTTTTTTGTATGTGATGCTCTGCTTGTACGGGTGATAAAAAGAGAAAACAAATTGTGTTGAACAACGTTTCTCCTTTCTTATCATTAGAGCTGTCAGACTAATCATCTTCTAACAATCAAATATACTTGCCCTGTAATTGAACTACAAGGTATCTGCTGACTCCTCCAAATAAGGTGACAATTCTAGGTAAAGGCCGTTTTGATGCTATTGATAACAGCGTGCTGACGTGTCAGTGTGGCTAAAGCTCACTTAATACTTGCAAATAGAAGTCTGTCACTTGTTGTTTATATCTATGAAGAAATATAAAAGAGAGAAGTAGGCCATTTCATTTCTGAGGGTTGTGATTGAGTGAAAGATAACACAATCAATCGCTGGTTTTGTCTTTCTCACATAAAGTCTAATTTAGTAGTGGGCTATTACATTCAAACATTTTACAATCTGGAATAGATAACAAAAATGTGTTTCATTATCTATTAGAAGGAACGCCCTTCCAGGCTAGGGTTTGTGTTAAGAGAATGCAGTTTCAATTAGTTATAAGTATGAATATTAATTAGCTAATAAGTTAGCAGCTAACTTTGGCTTTATATGCACAGAAAAAAGATGGAATGAGAAGTTGTGAGAGAGTTTTGTCTCCCGTAGCATTGTGATTGGATGAGATATTCACCTCCATTTATCTGCTTACTCTATTTGAAGATATTTCATGTGTCCCTTTTGAGGGAAATACAGATTAAAAATTAAATGGAGGAAACAAAAAGGGGAACTGCCATGGCTGTCTGCCCTAAAAATAACTTGGACAGCATGGATTAAGTGTACATGGACAGTCAAGTTCCCAGTGGTCTGCTGGTGCATGCTAACTGGCCCTGCTTAATCCCTCCCCTTCCCCCCGACCAATCAGGGAGCTCCTTGTAACTTTGCCTAAGGCATATTTACATATTCAACTATCTATTACTATTCAACCAGCAATCAGTGGGGAGGCCATTATTAGGAGCCCATGATTGGTAAAGGCCAATGGAAAACCCAGGGGGTGCCAAGGTAACACACCCTATTCTTTTCAAGAATTGCTCATTCAAAGGATGGTGCCTTTTTGCACAGTATAGTGTCCCCGTCACTATACTGGAGCATTAGGACCCACACAGACCACAGGGTGAGTGCCTCCTACTGGCACCACTAACACCTCTTCCAGCAGCAACCTCAGTTTTTCCCAAGAGATCTCCCATTCAGCTACTGGCCAGGCTCACACCCGCTGAGCTTCAGTGGGTTGCCTATTGTGAGTTGCAGGGTGACATGGCTGCTGGCCATTTTTTTCACAATGTATACATTAATAACCCTGTTGACCTCTGTGAATACTGCTTATAGGTGTAGCCTGTCAAGTGGCTTTCAATTTCTGTGGTGTCTCAGGCACATCATAGATGCAGGCTGTGGATCCTGCCCTGGCCCCTGAGCTCTGGACTCAGTTATATTAGGCTCCCACCCTTCTGAAGACTTCAGCTAGGTTGCATTCAAGATACACTATTATAGTGAAGATGGTTCTGCAAGAAGGAACCTGGAACTTGTGGTTCATCTTACTTTTATTGGTATGCAGACTGTTGTGCACTGTACAGTGCAAAAAGGCCTAAGGGCCTGCTTTGCAGGGCTTTTCCACAGGAATCTTCATCTCCTTCGTTCCACTAAACCCATCCATATAATACTTCAAGAAAAAAATAGCTAGCAACCATAGGTAAAACTGAACCTTTGAGCTTTCTTTAAAAGAAATACAAAAAAATCCCAAAACATCATTAATCTAGGTTATTCAGAATTGCCTGCACAATAAAAAACCATTCCACAGAGACCAATAGGAAATATATTATCATCAACAATATTATTAAATGAGCTGTAAGCACAGAGATCTTTTTAGGGGGCTTATTCGCATATATTTTTGTTGGGAAATAAAACTCTCTTAGCTCTGTTTAAGCTACACGTTTGAGTTTAGCCCACTAAAATCTGCAGTACTACTATTAAAAGTCTATTGTTGCATTTTATTTGCCTTACTTGCAAATAGTATTTCACAATTCAGTACATGTGGACCACAGAATGAATAACAAACACAGCACATCCCACGAGAGTTTGACAGATTTCTTCTAGCAGTTGCAGGGTTTTTTTTAGATTTAAAGCTCCTTGGTAAAAAATGCCTGCTTATGCACTGACGGCCTGTTTGCCACTCTTCCTTTTACACGTGTGTAAAGATATGTCAACCTGCACTAGCAGGTGATCTATATATCTGTGTCCTTATCATGGAAGACTGCTTTCCCTGGATGCCTTCATCTCATCTGGGGAAATGAGGCAAATGCGTGCGTTTGAACCCTAGGAGAGCAGATATCTGCTGACAACTTAGTCATATTCATCCTCAGGTGCTTATTTTATTTCTTTTCGCAGACATTGCTGTGTATTTCTATGGGCCTTTATTCCCCTACTCTATCATTATATAAGTTACAGAATATGGCTGCAGGGGGATGTAACTCTTTTCTACTCCCTTTTTTGTCTGATACAGTATAAGGAATATCATGTGGAACACAGTTTATAAACAAGGCTCTAGTTTTTGTCTTGTTCTTTAGGTATAGGTGAAAATCCCATAACATACAGGAAACATGGGGAAGGCGATGGACACCTCGATGTTCATCAGAATGGAGAGGCTGGTTTACTGTCATGGATTATATGGACAATTAAATAGTGAGGAAGAATTTTAGCATTTACCTTTTTTAAAGTGTATAAGATAGTGACTAGTTGGCTTTGAAAAATGCTTTTTACCCAGCAACAATATGAAAGAACAATTGTAAGCATATTATTTGACTTTTTGATATTAATGGTACAACTGCAGGATGTCTAGCTCATTTCACACCTTTTACTTATATACTTTCTTTTGTCTGTATGCAAGGTAGAACTGCTTCTTAAGAAGAATGTGGTCAATTACAAAGAAATGTTTGTAGAGAAAAAAACAACTCCTAATATGGAAACTTAGAATGAGCTTACTCACAGATCTGTATGAGAGGCTACTCTCAGATCTGCATGATTATATCCTCCCCATGCGCATGTATAAAGGGACTCTGCTTGACCACACCTAACCTGAGTGAAGACTTTTCTTCGACAATAGGTCTTGCGAGTACCCATGGGGCTCAACCAGAAGGGTCTTGCTCAGAGTGTTCAGAAGAAGCTGTGTAGTCCAGGCATCTCCTAGTTTAGACTGGGATTCCCCACGTGACAGCTCCTTATTGTTTCTGCAGCGGGAGGGCATGATGAGTGGGCTTCATAACCCCGAAAACAGAGATGAACTTCAAAAAGTCAGCATTTGTGTCATGGCCTCTGCGTACCTTTGGCGTGTGAGAATACTGCAGTGGTGCGAAAAAGACACGTCCCTGGCCTGCAGGAGCTGCCACAGGGGTGACAGTGAGCTGCAGTGTGTCCAGCAGAGAGGAGACTCTGATGGTTCGTGTTTCTGAGGAAAGTCTCCGTGGTCTTTGTCCCCTCCTATTCCAGCTTCAGCACTGTGGCAGCGGGCGGAATTAAAAGATCAATTGATGATTCAGAATTTAAAATAAAAAACTAAAAATATGGCTGTTTAAATCTGTAGCTCCACAAGGGCAGAGTTATGTTAACTGGAGGGCTTTCTGTATGATTTTTTAACATTCATACAGAAATAGAACACACCATTCTATTGAGGGTGATATACTGTATTTTCTAGGTTTGGCACTCATTATTTACTGTACATTTTTTAGATTACTCAGAAAAATGTCAAAATCTTTGACGATGTCGTGAGGGGAAAAAAAGCACAGTGAAACACAATGAAACAGATATTGTGTGAATTCTTTCCGAATAGTCATGGCTCTATTTTTTCGATACTCAGATATTAAAGTAGAAATTATTCAGTCTTGCGAGTTTAAAACTACAGACAACATATCTGCGTAGCATAGCAAAGGAACTGGTATTTGAAATCTCATCATATCTCTCGCAATGCTACTTAAATAAGAATGCCTGGGGGCATATCGAACACATTTGCTTGGATTAATCATAAAATTGAACAAATTATTACTCTGGGTTATAATAGACTACTAATTAGACACCATGCTGAGAAAAAAATAATCAGGAGATAGCAGGTCATCCCTTGAGATATAAAATGAAAAACATAAACAGATCTTTATTTAAATGCCAGTATGTACGCACTGATCGATTTTAATAGCAATACTTGCCATGGATGGTAGAAACTACAGAAATCAATGGTGAATAAAACTAATTTGACTTGAGCCTAAGGAGATAAATACATTTTCAAGAACATTCAGTAGCTAGAGAACCTTCAAAGAGAAAGCAAGTGTAGTCGGGATTAGAAGTGAAAAACATTAAAATAGTTTTTTTTTAAAAAACAGCTTATTTGGGAGAAGATGCACAAACTAACACCTATTTATGCATACCTGAAAAGACAATAGGTATGGATTTTGCATTCGTATTTTATTTTGAATTTTAATTTGTTTTCTTTAAATACCTACAATCTATTTCTCAGCAGGCATACAGTATATTTTATATATTGGGTTCCTATATAATATATTCCTGTGTGAATCAGTACATTTTACTGTGAAGCAAAAGCAAAACTTGTTCTCCAGTTTTCCTGCACAACAGCTTTCAGCTTTATAGAAGGAAGCGGAACTAATTATAACATTAAATTATATTAAACCATAGACAAAATTAATTTAAAATTAGTTTTAAAAGATCAGTCCACAGTATGTTCTTTTTGGTAAATATGTAGTGACATAAGCGCTGATCACAAAGCCATCGCACAGAAAATAAACCGTATAAATGCTGGATGTATTCTGCAATGAGCCCTACAAACAGTGAGGGGCTGTTTCAAAGAATATACAGGCAACGAGGATTTGAAACGCTCTGAAGCGACAGAGAAAGGGAACAGCCTGACAAAAGACAAGTCCTTTTCAAGTTTTCAGAACACCCCCCGATTAAATCACCTCATTAATGGAAAAGAAACGTATGGGGAAGGGGTCCATTCTCATGGAGTTCTGATGGTAACCTTTCAGAAAAGACAGTGATATCTTTCAATGTGACTCACAGAGCAGGACTGATGCCAGTCCGATTTCACGGGCGATTTGACATCCCCTGATGAAACGTTTGGTATTTTTCATCCATTCGGCCAGCAGGGGTCTCTGTAAGTCTTCGAAACGTTTTTATTGCCTGAGCTTTTTTTTTCTTCTCTTTTTAAAACAAAAATAACCCCAACCAAAACACAGAGCAACAGTCTTTTGCCCTTTCGGTATACGCTGACAAGGCCATTGTCTCGTTATACAGAATTCAAAAAAAGTTTGGGTATATTAAGAGGAGAAAAAAATAATCAATTATAAAACAGTAATTAAGCCACAGGATTCAGTCGCAGCTTATTTTAACAGTTGCTATGCCAAAGTGGGGAATAAAGAAGATTCGGCCAATTATATGTCGAAGACATAGGATTGGCAGAAATACCAGGCCCCCTGTCTGTTCATCAATCTTTCAGAATTCCCTGATATTCCCCTGGCAACCCTTGGGGGTACTCCTCGTATTCTTTTCACAACTTCCACTCCTTACCCTTTTAATCCTCCTTCTCTCTTTTAGTATTGGTGTTCACAGAAGAGTGAAAAAAAAGTGAAGGTCAAGATGCATTAAAGATTAATAGGATGGATAATCAATGTTGTTTTTATTCAAGATGAGTCTTCTTCTTTTGGTTCTTTTTCTGAACTTTCCACAAAACTTTGAGGCACCCGTTCTATCCCTGACTGTAATATCAATAAGGGTCAATTGCGCTTCATTTCTGTCGGCAACCATGACCAATTCCCAGAGCCTGTGACTAAGCTCTGTGATTTGTGAAAAAACTATCTGTATGTTTCTCGTTCTACTTTTTGGGGGAATTTTCTTTCAGGAGTTCCGTTTTCTTCAAATATGTATGTTTATTCGTGATGTCGGGTATCAGAACTATAGTATGTTTTTTCTACGTGTCTGGATTCAGTAACATACACTACAATTTAAACTATTTGGTAGCAATCTGAAAAGACAATCCATGACTGCTTTCAGTAATGCTACTTGGGTCCATTAATTTACAAAACCCCTTTTACTTTTCAGTTAAATAGATATTGCCATGACTGGGCTCGATTAAAATGAGCTCTAGCGACTTGAATGATAAATCGTATAAAACCTGAGACAAATGCTGACTCTTCAACACCTGTGTCACAGACCACTGCAATAAAATATTTCAGTGATTTATTTGTGATTTATTTGTTTTGAGCACACATTGTTTGGAAAGAGCCTGTCTGGAAACAAAAAATACAGTCTATAAAATATAGAAAGATTTACTTTTTTTATTACCCACCCAAGAGCAATAAATGAAGAAAAAAAACTATGAATAATTAATTCCAGGTGTGGCACTGCTCTAGATTTTTTTTAAACCAGAAGGCATCATACTTATTAAATTTATATTATTGACCATGCTTCCATCTCTCTCTGCCATTTGAAGTTTGCATTTTTTTATTTCTCTCACTATACTGAATGCTAAATGCGCAGTAATTATAGTATTTTCTACCCATCTTTGGCTTTTGAATGTTTTTTCTTTGAAAAGAAAATAATGTGAGTTCTGCCCAAGGCCCTTGTGAATTTACTCGAACGGCGATGATAACTGTAAAGTAGGATGAGCTGAGAAAAAAACGTTTCACCATTTGCTTCTCCATTTTGTGTTGTACAACCAATAATTTCATGTAAAATGAATTGAAATGGAAGGCACACAATAGGGACAGATAATTTGCTTTTTTAGTAGATCAAAAGTTTAATTGGAGACAGAATATTTTTTTTATTCTTTTGCATGCATGGTATTCCTAGTGTTTTATTTTGGGGGCACAAAATGTAACTCTCTCTAATATATTGCTATTCACAACTATTTAAAACTCCAGGATTTCGATAGTTCAGATCAATGATTCTTTTTTTAAATATCTTTTTATACTCTCATTTTGACAGGTTGTCAAAGAGAATGCTTTTTGCTTCCGTGAATACTGGTAATCTCCAGCCACATAGAAAAATAACAATAAAAATGGGCTTCCTTTCTTTCACACTAGGATAAAAACAAGATGGCATATTGCTATGAGCTAACTGACAGGCTAATTGCCTAAGCTAACTGACTAACTGGCTCCATATTCTGAAATTTAAAGTAAAAAATAATGCATTTGAAATTGTCATTGTTAATCATGGAAAATAATTTGAAGTACTCATTCTCCTGCAATATTTTCAGCAGCACTCGAAATCATGGTGATTAATTTTGTTTTTTTTTAACATTTTGGTATGATATGTAAATAAGTAATTTTAGAAGTAAATTTAGTGAATAATGTGCTTTGTAATTATTCATGTCACAATGTACTCATAGTGTGAAGGCATCCGGACACTCTTGCAAAATGTCTCCTGCGATCTGCTCATTGATTCCTTTACAAATTGCCCTTCATTACCTTGGTGTTCATTAAGCCCTTGTACTACCTCCAACAGAGGGTTACAGTACATATGACTGCCCTGCCCCAAACTCTTAGGGAACTAAGTCAGCAGAAATGTCCACAAAGAGACTGTTTGAATGTACAGACGATTGTAAGATTTATGGATCAGAGGGAATTGTCCTTATCTTGAGTTTCAGCCAACCACGTACAGTACAGATTCCTCCATACCTTATGTCATTACTGAACAGAAACTAATTTTACAGTTTAATGAGCAGTTTTTTTCTTGAAAGATTACCTCTGATCAAGTACTCTTCTGCTGTTTTCTGCAATGGTTAATAAGATCTAAGCACTGCTTTTAAAGAAAAGATTTAGTGGCTTAATGCTTTAAAGTTATACTTTTCATGATAATGGAAATCTTCTTACCATCTTTGAAAAGCTGTGAGAGTCCTTTGACCCTTGTTGAACCTTGGACCTAGGGTTTGAAGAAAGAGGAAAGACAGGATAGGGGTTTACCCTGTACTCAGCGCTGCCACGTACACAGATAAGGTTGAGATGAAGGAGAAGAATACCAATTCAACAGGCAACTTGATTTATTTTTGTAAACAGGAGCCTGATTTTATATCAGGAATTAGAAAATTACAAATGAGAAGAGGCACCTAAAATGCTTGTTTGGGAGTGAGTAGTTTATTAAGACTGAAGATCTCTCACAGCAATTTCTTAAAGGTTCCCAGTGCTGTCAACATCATACAGTAGCTTTTCAGTTTTTTCCAGACCTCCTACTCTCTACTCACTTTGTGTAAAGAATTGCCTCCTGTTCTCAATCTTCAATGTGCTTGATTGTTTGGATGAAATGCAGTACTGTACTTCACCTTTTGAATGAAATGATGCTGATCGCCAACCAGAATACCAGCCATTTTGTTTTCACTGTACTGCTTTCTTATTTGTTCTAATATTTATAGTGTGTTTCTATCTAGGTTTAGACTGGACTGTGCAATAACCCTTGACTTAAATATTGAAACTAAATATAAAAATAATGATTACATATTAATACCATAATCTAATGTATTAAAGAATTGTTATAGCAATTCCATTTTATAGACATATTGCTGGTTTCTTTCTAAACAGTAGCCATATAATGATTAACTGGTTATGTTTGCAATCAAAGGGCATATGAATTAAATTTTGACAGATTCTGCTTTATTTTTGTCACAGATTTCACTTAGCAGATATTTTCATGGAGGACGGTTAACGAGAAGTTAGATCATACATTTGGCTTGTCCA
This sequence comes from Atractosteus spatula, assembly GCF_055471065.1. Lineage (NCBI taxonomy): Eukaryota > Metazoa > Chordata > Actinopteri > Semionotiformes > Lepisosteidae > Atractosteus > Atractosteus spatula. Next base: position 5,786,394 of record NC_142719.1, on the reverse strand, counting down.
CACTTTTATTAAAAACTGCTTTCTTTGTGCATTTCCATATTGCTTGTGCACTGGAGTTAAACCTTCTTCTTCTTCTTCGGCATTAACCTTTTGGAATTTTCTATTTTTCTTTCCTTGGCTGGAGACGGAATGTAATGCTCTAACAAGTTTCGGCTTGAGTGTAAATAAAAGATATAAGAAAGCAATCAAACAGAGGTAGCTGGATCATCATTCACTGCTATGTCAATGTCATGGCCAGTTCTACTGGGCTGTTGGTGACAGGCTAAAGCTACAGCTAATCTAATGCTTACTTATGATTCCTCTTTTCATAAGCATTGGAATAATGATGTTAAATAGGCTGCCTTCCAAATCAGAATTTGTTGAGCCCCCTTCAGTCAATATCTTGGTGTTTACACTGATGCAGAGTAAATTATTCAATTTGTTATTGCTGAAGATTGACAGTTAATCTTGCAATGTGGGACACTTAATATTCTTGGCAAAGGACCAGATTTATTGACAAACTGCTAGGTTAAATGAATTAAGCAATGTAATTAATTGTTTATGGCTGGAGCCATGTAAATGAATCACTTAGGGTGGCTACTAAATCCATGCTGGGTTGATAGTCCTTAACTCCCTAGGAAACAAAGCCATTTAAGGCAAAAACAATCCAATCACTGGTTGCAATGTTAGTTTGTTTTCATTCCGTGCATAGCGCACAGTGACAATCACGTAGACACATAGACTATTTACACTATTTTGTACTTTGGAGGCACTGAGCAAATGATTGTTGATTGTTTTGTATGCAGCACAGAGAGCTATTGTATCAGAAATACAGTACCTTCCAAGCATGAGGTCTTCTATCTGTACTTATAATTCACTGTTTAATTGATAATGTAGTTTTTAATTTGGTTTAATTTAGCATAACATTTGTTTTTTCCTTTGTTTTTACACATTTAATTGCAATTGCTTCACACATGAAGCAAAACATAAATCAATAAAAGGGTGTTCAAGTGTAGCAATCAAAGTTATATCTATATAATGTGCATTAAGTACATTTAGGATGTGAGAATGATCATTCAAAATTGATTTTTTCTAGACTTTACTTACCTAAGCGGTCTGTCACAGAATGGGGCTCTGTTGAATTACGTTTTTGTGTTGTGAACTTCCTGGGATTGGATCAGCTTCTACAGTATATACAGTACACAGTGCATGACCCCAGTTGGATGTAAGTATAGACCATCTGACGTGGTAAGTTGCATCATTCTGCTTCTGTGGGTGTGTGTGGGGAGCACAGCGCTGACACAACACTCTTCGCCTTGGCTCTGAGATACTGTGATTTGTGTGTAGCTTCCATTGTACCTTTAGAAAGTATTTTAGACAAGGCTATTGATTCTCCAGCCAAGAGAACAAGTTTCTTTTTGCACGTTCCACCTCAGTTTTGTAGGGTTACAGCAATTCCGTGAACCCCTGTATTGTTCTTTCTGTGAATTCTTTCAAGAATGGCACAGAGCCTGAAACTGAAGATCCCCTACATTTTCAGTTTGCGGTTTATGCGAGTATTGCCGTGACTATCTTTTGAGCCATCGTTTTGCAAATGTGAAACACTGATTGTTATAAAGATGCAAAATTGATTTGAAATGAGGCACTGCAGATCCTAGATGCAGCTGAAGTGCAAGGTGTGCACTTCAGGGGGATTATAATTAGTGACCCTGATTTGTGTGATTGCTAGGATAATCAAGCACAATTTCTTCTTTGTGTGAATCTCTTCGTATGCACTTAAGCAGCCTTTTTTGTCAACTCTTTGATTGCATGGCAAAGGCAACTGCGTAATGGCACAATAAAAAATAGATAACTTGCAACATTTGTTTTTAGGTGTCATCTGGTGGTCGAAGAAGTGAACATAGGAAATTGGAAGTTCTTCGTTTTGTTTTTTTGGATGTTCTCAGGTCTTCATTCACTCAATGCTACCTACATGATTTCTGCATAATTTTCCTTTCCAAATTAAAAAAAGCTGTCATTCGCCCATAGCAGTCAACTTCTTGTGGTGTGATTCCCTTCATTGAAACAGAAGTATTGCTTTGTGATTATATGTGGCTCATTTTTACTTAAGTTATTAAAGATTCAATCCCTCAAAACCAAGTCACTTTCTTCAGCTTGTTTTATCGGCTTCATGCATGCAAGATCTTGACTAGAGCTTATTTAATTGCCTTTAGTGCCTTCATAGTAGAGTATACGCTCAAGTTCTAGAGCACTGTAGCAAGAACTGAAAAAAGCTGAATCAAGACCAATTTGGATGGGCCAGGCAAAACGTTTTATTAAACTTTTTAATTTTAAAGTATACATTGATTAAGGTTGATGCACAAGGTTGCAACTTACAGTTCTGTTCATATTTATATGCAAAGTAGACCATGCATATTTAAAAATAATAATATCAGCAGGTATTGAGCTTGGTAATTAGGAACATTGCGATGATGATTTTCATTATTTCAAAGAATGAGTTATGCCTTGGGCAATCTGCCTGTCCAGGAGTTGTGATTACGAACATATTTATCTATTTTTTTTACTTATTTGTTAATAAATATGTAAGTATTAATAATAACAGGTGGGTAGCTGTGTCAGCATGCGTAGGCTGCAAAGGAAAAAGTAATAGGTTTATTCCATGCTGAAAAGAAGAGAAAGAAAACACAACGTTTTGGCCGTGGAGACTTACAACAGTACCCCTCCAAATTTATTATTTAAATTTTATTATTTTTATTTAAGTTATGTAAGCTGATTTAGCTGATGTACAGTAGCTGTATAAAATATACTGTATTTTTATTAAGTCTTTTATCGATGAATGTATGAAACTTAAGGAAAAGAAATACTGAATATAATAATAAAAGTGCTGACAAAAATGACATTTCTAGATAAATAATATTCAGATCCTTTTATATACTGTATAGCAATAATGTTGAGCAGTAATATTGTGAATGAAATAATCTAATGTTTTCTAGTCAATGGATGGTTTCATAAAGCTTCAAAAAGTTTATAGAAACTTCTGTAAGCCACCTGTATTGCTACTGGGTACTAGAGAGGACTGAAAACAACAGTAAAGCACTCACCCCACATCCTCACTGAGAAAGTCAGAGAAACGTGCAGTGGTCTAAGGTAATGATTGTTGACCTCAGAAGCTCAAGCAACAGTTTTAAATCAATCTTCAAGATATCCCAAATTCAGCTGTGGTGTCCATCAACAAAAAATACCATGTTCACTAGATAACCATTCAAGAATGAATTTATTTGTTGCAGTTCCATGACATACACAACAAAGACGTATGTTTGCCACATTGAAGATTAGCTACACCAAGAGGAAATACCTGATCTGTATGAAACACATAGAGTTTTACTAGGGGTAGTGTAACTACAGAAGAGCGATATATATGTTGAAAATTAATGCCATTACTTCTGTCAAGAGCAGAAATGGATCTGCTTAGATCTCAGATTGTTTTGCATCCTCTGCATCCTAAGTTCCAGATTGTAACATGATATATTTTCAGAAACCTCAGCGCCATTCTGCATGGAGGAATGGTCAAAATTCCACAAGAATACTGACAAGTGCCTGACCCATTTAAAACCTCAGAAAATCAGCCTACTGGTTTCTGGATTGTATAATATTCAATTTAATCTATGTGGAAAAATATGCAATTATTTTGGACAGATTTGTTTTCGTAACATTAAGTACTGTTTTCAAATAACAAAACTGTCCTATGAAAGTTTGAGATGTTTCCAGCCCAAACATGGTTGGGGATCGATCTGTACAGCGCGTTTCTGTCAGGGAACCAATAGGTAGAATGGGAGGATCCTTATGTGTTGCTGTGAATCCTGCAGAAGGCAGAGTAGCACAGGGTCGATAGGAGAAGCAAGGAGTCCGGTAACCAGGGAAAATTCGAGAAAGACAATCCAAAAAATGATATCCAAAAAGCAAGGTTGGAAAAGGAAGGAGACTTCTTAATAGTGAGCATGGGTTGGTGTGTGAGGGAACTTTAAATACTGAAGGGAAAGGGATGTGGTTGGGTAATTGGTCTGGGAGTGAGAATCTGTGGAATCTGGTGCCTGTGAGAATGTGATGGGTTCAGTTAAGAGTGAGATCGTGAAAGAGTGGAGTTGGGAATGTAATGGCATTTGAGAGAGAGAGTCCAGGGCGTGACAGTTTCATTAGTTACTAATATATATCTGTGTTAAGTTTTCATGCGGCTAGTGGTGTTATAACTTTACAAGCCTTATGCATTTATAAGGATTTCACCATCTCTTGAATAACATTTAGATTAGGGGTTGCAAATTTCTTATCTAGATTTTATATTCTACATATAGATACATCATAGATGGTGTTAAAGGTGAAGATTCACTTTTTGTGCAATGGAATCTAAAATCATGTCTCCAAATGGCTGGCAATTGTGAACATACTGTACGTAATGAAATGCTGCGGTTAAGGACAGATAACTGCTTGATATTTTAAAAATATCTTGGCTCCCCATAAGAACAAGACTCAAGAATGATAACAGACCTTCCCCTCAGCAGAGCTTGTTCGTTTCCCCCCAGGATAAATGATGACAGGACCTTATCCAGTCTGTTCCTAAAAGTCCCTAGGGAACTGACCTCACCCACGTGGCTAGAGAAAATATTCCCAGCCTCAGTTTCTCTATGAGTCAGACAAACTCAGAAAACAAACTGCCTGCCATCAATGTGACTAAACCTTATTTTAACACAAGCTCTTTCTCATGACTTCATCGTCTTATGGGTTAATTGAACGTCAAATTCTTTAACATTAGAGTGACTTGAGTACTAAATGCTTTAAAATAATACATTACAGTTTATACAGTACAGTATCTAAAATATGTAGTTTCTTTCTTTAAATCTCTAACTTGTAAAGTTTACTTTTTAGTTAAACAAATGCCAATATTTTGTATATTTTATACAGTATATATAATCTATTAATGGTTTCACTTTCTGCTTCAGAGTATTTCAATTTTGGATAAAAATAATTTATTCATACCACACAACCCCAAAACTACATGATCCTTGCCAGAAAAGTGCTGCTTATTCAGGTGAAGTGTCGTAACATTTTTCATTTGATCAGATAAGACAAAGAGCTGTCTTGGTACCATGACAACACTCTGCTATCAAAATCCAATTAAGTAGTATTTTCTTTCTCTTCTCCAAACACATAACTTCCTTAACCCACATTTTCTGTTGCAAATGTTTCATTGAAGAAAAATGCATTGAAATACCTATATTCATTGCATTATGCTACAAATATCCATATACTGTATGTTTTTTAATTAAATCCAGTTCAAACTGGCAAACATAAAACTCTGCTCAGCTGTTGGGCTGGCTTAACTTAAACATCAACCTTTAAAGATCAGCTGCAAATTAAAAGCATATTTTGCTATATGTGCTCCATACTCATCAGTTTGGCCATTAGAGTTTATAATTTTTACAGTACATCTGTTTTAATTACTATTAAAGAAATAACAATGAACATTTTTTATCTATCAAATCAAAAGTGAATTGAGGGAATAATTATCAAAGGCAAATTAAGAAAATGCTTCTGTTTGACTAGTGAATTTTATTTACGCTTTTTGAGTGTCTGCTTAAGTATAAATATTATAGCAGATTCTGAGTTGGTTACATAACTCTGTAGTAGAAGAATTTTTTTAACTTAAAAAGAAACTAAAAAACTTTAGTGCAATGCAGGTTTAGAAAAGTTTATTTCCACTACATAAAGTACTCCTACTTAATCAGCAGTAAAAATAAAGGATAAGTTATCGGGACACTGAATATTATAAAATTGCAAGTATTATCCTATACAAAATGAAGATTTTATTAAGGTTTGTATTCCTAAAACTTTTCCATGAATAATGCAAATTGAACTTTGATCGTATTGTATAATAAAGTTGAAGATGGGGCAACAGACATAAATAGAACATTTGTATGTAAAACCCAGTAGCCTGATCAACATATTTCAAGGTCAAAGAAGAATTTCTGAGAAAAGGAAGCAAAGTCATTTACTTTAAAAATCTATACTATTTCCATATCTAAAACTCCTCTCCTTTTCATCTTTCAATTGCTGTTTTCTTTTTCTTTTTTTAAAGTCTTTGGTTTTAGTGCTATTAATGGCATGAATACAGATGGTTTCTGTAGCTTTTGCAGGCCACTGTGAAGTATTTTGTGTGGAAAATGTAATAATACATTTGATTCAATTATAATTATATCTTATTTTTTTATGATAAATAGATCAGCATGTTCAGAAAAGTGCAAAGCATTGTCTACACTAACAGAGTATATCTGGTTAATTTTATTATACATATTTCCACAGTTTTACACTTACAATTTGATGAGAAGAGATGGTTAAAATAGTATGAGAACAAAATCTAAATATTCATTCAGCCAACATTATCATCTTTTCAATGAAAAACAAGACCAAAATGTGCATTCCATGTTTCCTACTTAGAATAGAATTTATTTTCACCAATGAGTGAAAATGAATGGTTACATTAATTCACATCATCAATTGTTTCATGCTATTTATGAAATCTCCAACCAATTTGAATACATTTATTCAGATATTTTAATGTGTGTTATTCATTATATGATCAAACCACATATAAGCCTGAAGCGCATTTTTATATTCGATAATGATATTTTTTAATGAAAAAAGAAATGTTTTCCAAGGCTTTACGTTTAAGTTGGCTAATGGTAGTTTAATGCTTTCTTATGTTACATCAACATTTTTAATTTAAAGGGGTAAGCGCTGTGTAGCCTGCAGGGTTTTTCTTTTTCATTAGGAACATATACATTTGTGCAATTAAACAAAGGCATTGTACACTACTGGAAAGTCACCTTTTTTTTGGATTATGTTTTGAGAACTCAGTGCTATATTACTGCAATGATCTTCATGTATAAGCACTCTTGAATGTTTTAGAAGTAAACAAATGGCTAAAATTGAATATGGACTTCATTAAACTCAATTACCTAAGAGCAGTTCCAAATGAGAGGAGGCCTTTTAGTTCATCTCATTTGGTTGCTAGTAGCTAATTGAGCTGAGGAAATCATTCAACATTTCTTGAAAGAAATCAGGGAATTAGCTTTGAAAAAATGGCTGGATGTCTTGTCCCAGGCTTCCAAAATTCTTAAAAACCTAAAAATGTTGCATAGCACATAGTGGCATCACCACTGAATGTAATTGTATGACTGAGTCCATTGACACAGTTGTAGAGCTCAGATATGGAAGATAAATTCCAGGACATTTTTTTTCAGTTCTACAGTAGCACAGACAGAGACAAATAACGACCTGGGCTACGATTCTCAATAAAGCTTTTGTTTAGTGCAGTCATATCTTTCAAAGTATTTGGAGGGCTTATTGCTGTACTAACTGCCTCTACTGTAAAGTAATTTCTTGCCATGTGACTGTTTAATGTTTATCTGTCCCTAAAACTGAAAGCTAAACTTAAGGCTATTCTAGCCAATAAGCAGATAAAATGTCTTTACACAGAGGCTATTAGGAGTTTGGAACCATCTCTCAAGCTCAAACTTTCAGTGTGAAGAAAGAGAAACATTATTTATTTGAGCTCTAAGGCTGCTTCTAGTAAAATGGGCCAAAGAGCCACCTCTCATTTGTAATTGTTATTAAATTCTTACAGCTAATCCATCTGAATAAGATTAGATCTGAATTGATTCTTATCTATTGAGGTGTTATGAAAGGAGTCATTTGTTAAGAGCCACAACACTGCTTTTTGCCCTAGAAAATAGAAAAAAGTGATCTGAAAAATTAAATCATATAACCACGAAACTGTAAAAATGTAGAAATGTTTAGAGTATTTTCAGTCACAGTGGATTTCATACCTTTACAAAAGACTTTGTACGCTTCTAACAGGGCTTAAATGCTCAGAACTCCTAACACAGTACTAAATGTTGTCAAAAGAAAAAGTTTTTGGATCCAGTTCTAAACTATCCTCAACACACTACCCTGGCAGATGTATTGCCTTGGCAATGGTGTTTCAGGAGAGACATGCCTGATGCTGGAATAAGCATTTGACTAGGGATACTGCTGAGATACAATGAACTGTGAAATGAGAGGTATCATCAATCATGTTGCCCACATGGTATTCGAAAGTCCAGCTCGCTGGGAAAGAAACAATATTTCTGGAGGCAAAAGAAAATGGCACCCTGCTATGATGCTGAAGAGCCACACATATTACATCTCCCTGGAGTATCCCACACTGTTTTTTAAGTCTCAGTACACATAATACCATTAATGTTAAGGCCAATACGAAAGTGACTAGGACATTAATTGTAAAATTAGCTTAAGTATTGGAAAAACTAATCAAAATTAGACAGTAACAGTACTAAATAAAAGAAACTTTCTAAACAGTGTTTAACAAAAAGGGTTTTAAATGAGCAGAACTTCCAACATATCCTGCTACAGACATATTTTTTTATCTAATATAGGATCATTATCACATTTTCTTTTTCCTCCTGTAGTGACCCATTGTCAGAAATATTAAAAAACAAGTTAAGCATTTTGTTATATCTCTGCAGTAGAATATAGCAGAAACCTGGTTCGGGTCTTAAATTGAAGCTAACTCCCTTGGCTTTGAGTGTGAACAGTCAAATTTTATTTCTTAATGTGTCCACTCAGCAGACAAACATATGAAAAAAAAACAAAGAGACAGCAGGCGAAAAATTTGTTTTGGTCTTCAGAGGTCAGAATTTTCAATTCTCGGCCTGTCAGGTAGCTGAAAATGCTTGTAGGCCTTATCCTAGGTGTCTACTAGCTTGGATAAAAAATTGGGACAAATTGATCAATTTGAAAAAATTCTACATAATGTTTTGTGAAGACTGGACCTGGAATGAAATTTCTCGCATCCCAAAATAAATTATAATAATTATTGAAAGCAATAACAAAAAATTGCTATAAAAACCCTTAGACTCTGCTAGAGAGCCCTTTTCTGCTGTTAGGCATTGAAAAAAACCTCAGAGTTGCATTCTGATGTGAAAAAAAGGACCACTGATAAGAAACTGATTGATTACCCTTTCCGAGTCAATGATTGACAGCTAGAAGGCAGGTGGAATGCAGCCTGAGGCTTCTAGAGGAAGTCTCACACCCTAAGGGCTCTGAATGGCTGAAAATACAATGAATGACAGCGTTTTTTACCAATCAGATCACTTTATTTCAGGCGGTCCAGTTTCAAATATCTATTCCAAAGCCAATTACCTTCAGTTTTCTCCAGGTCTGGAGGTGGGTTATTCTAACCTTTTGTGGATATATGTCGTGCTTCAGAATAAGGTAAAAACATGGGATATATTCTTTTTATTTTTGCTGTTTTTTGCGGTCATGTTTTTCTGGCTTATTGATTACCTTATTGATGCACTTTGGAAGTTTGGAAGTGCATCATCAGATAGAAAGTGTCTTTGTGATTGATTGCCTTGGTGTTTTTTGGTTCTGAAAAGGGTTTTGTAAAGCTCCGGTTGTCCTTTTTCGATTGATAACAGGTTTTCTGTAAAGGTTTTGTGGTTTTGTTGGTAAATAATGATGAAATATGACGCAGGTCTCAAAAGTAAATATTGACTTACACCGTGATCGCATGCGACTATGCGGCGCACAATCATTTATTGATTAATTACCTTGGTGTTTTTTTGAAGTTTTGTGAAGTTCTAGTTGTCCCTTTTCGATTGATAAAAGATTTTGTTGATATAACACGATGAAGTGAGACGCGCCTCTTAACCACTTATTATCTTACCAAAGAATTCAAGATTCTGTGCGTTATAGCCTTGTATATCCTATAATGCAATTCTAAATAACTACTTATTTCTAATTTTTAATTTTGTGGTAATGCACACCCCCTCATTTTTTCACTCAAACACAATACCAGTAACAAACAATAATAAAATAATTTCCTGTGAATTCCTGTGTGTGCATCTACTTAGAATTCAGGACTCTGGATTAAATATTTTCCTAGTCTAATCCCTTCTTTGAATACAGCTAATAATACCTAATAATAAATACTAATCTGTATGAGTACAATCTCTGCAGTGACAAATTAAATGTAATCTTTGACTTTTCTGTTTTCAATTTTTAGCCACCAATTTATAATTATATTTTTACTTTAATACAGCTCCTTCAGGTTATATATTTTTCCTTTTGTTTTTCTTTACAGTGAATTGTATGTACAGCAAAGTCAGGTTGTGTTAAATTGATAGAAATTGAGAACTAATGCCACCGTAATGCAATCTGATAGTCTGGGATGTTCCTCCAGTTGACAAGTAGACATTGTCTCTGAATGCCTTACGGCAAAAATGCTCCTATCAATCAACATCATTGATTACAAAATCTACCTCACAAAATTTTCATAAATCAAATTATGGCAGCAAAGCCCTTGTTCTTTTTAAGTGCATTCAAATGTAGAATTATGATATGTTATTGAATGATACAATGTGGCTTAAAAGATCAAATGGATATTCGTACCATTGATTTATGTTTGGGAAAGTATGTAACAGAGAACATTTTACACAGAAACAAGATCAAACCCTAAGCATGCATTTTAGGAGTTATTAGTGATGGGTTATTCAGGTCAAGTAAGGATCTGATCCTGGGTGATTTTTCTTTCTTGAAAATAAGGATGTGATATAGATGCTGACTAGGTGCACCTAATAAATTGTGAAATAAATCTAAAAATGAGGAGCAGGCTTGATAAAATCCTCCGACAATTGAATGATAAATTTCTAGGCTTTGCCTCACTGTTCCTGGGTTGCCTGGAGGTTACTGCTGTGTACTTTATGCACTCTATGCAATTTATCACTGGAGGTGCTTATGACCATCTTTACTGAGAGCTGTGTTGCCTTGGAAGACAGGTGTAGTTTGATAACAAAACATATGTTTTAGGGAAAGCAGATAAGCAGCAACTTGTTGCCAGTATTTCTAATGCAAAATTGTTCATTAGGTGCGGTCTGCTTGTCACCAGCTCCAGAGTCAGGCTGTCTAGGTACTTCTCTGCTTAAGTGAAATGAAGGGGGAAAATATTTGATTGTCTATTAAATTTGGACCTACTGCTGTGAAAATGGTTTTCAATGGATTGGAAGAAAAAGGGTGAAGAATCTTTAGAGATGAACAGAGAGGGTAACGGATGTAAGTTGCAATTTTACTGTAGGTAGACCAGCATTAAGAATAAGTTTCTCATAGAGAAATAGTGGTCCAGTATTTTTGCTATGATCGCTATTTTGTCCTTTTGTAGACAAACTCTTGAATATTGTTTAATCAAAAAGTGTGGAAACAACTAATGCTGGGGACCAGAGATTGTAACTATCTCTGCCACTAGTTACCAGAATAATTAAATTTCCCTGAAGTCAGAAACTCACTGTCTTGAGAAAAGAATGTAAAAGACTTTTGTAAAAGACTTTCATGAGGAGCCATCCTACAGGATCTGTTACTGTTGCTGCGGTAATTAATTCAGAAGCACAACACACATGAATTGCAGAAATAATAGAGCAGTTGGAACAAGTAATAAGTTTATTACATGCTGATAAGAGAAGAAAGAAAACACATCGTTTCGGCTATAGAGCCTTCTTCGAGTGTGAGCTATAATAGAGTAGTTGTCATTCTTTGTCTGATATACAGGATACAATGATTAATTTAATTTAATATCTAACACTTTAAAGGTTGGGGAATTGAGAAATGGTCAGTTTTGGAAGGTATTCTGGAGAGATGTAAGATCTCCATTATTATAGTTAGTTAAATACTGTATAAATAAATGCATTCTTGTAGTACAGTAATTTTTTTACATGTTGTGCTCCTGTGTACCAAAGAGTTTAATTAAATCTTTCTTTTACATAAGTACACTCCCAGAACAGGAAAAAAAAAAATTGGAACTAATAATTAGGATCAGCATAAATATTCCAAACAGGAAAATACTTCTAAACTTGCTGCAAAAAAGACTTAATGCTGAAAATCCCCCCGATTCTCAGAATATTCATATTTTACTTAAGATAAAAAAACAACAACTGAGTATTGGACAGGTCCCAATAAAATTGCTTTACATTTCACTCAATTTCTCTGACTCAAAGAATTGTGTGAACTATCTCACTACTGATTTCAGCATCAGTCAGTCTCCAATCTACTTGTCTGATTTATGGAAAGCTTCATCAGTCAAGCCTGAGAAGATAGGCACCATACTGTATCTGTTTTTTTTTTTTGTAGGCATAATCAGAAACCATTTAAAATCAACGGATTTTCAATTGTCCTTGGAAACAGTGTGTGTGGATGGAAGAACTTGGCAACTTAATGTGAATGTTCATTTCTTGAGAGAGGCCTCTGAGGCAATGTGAGAGTGTACAAGTGTGCTGGGGTCAACCTCTCCTTCAGTGTCATGGGGACTTCCATAACCATAAAACAGATGGACTAAATTTATGAGCCTAAAGCTAAGAAATAAAACTTTCCTATATTAGACTTGTTTGAGATAGGTGAATGTTTGATCCAGTTATTCTCCAAGTCAGATAATAACCCCTGAAATTAAGATGTAACTCATAGTTTTAGACATGAAATTTTTTAACAGGGAACACAGTCTGCTTTTCTCCTATAAAAAAACATTGCTGTATACTGTTGTGCCCTGCATATTTTACTGATGTAATGCTAATACAAAGGTAAATGTCTCAGGGATTCTTTTTCTTTTCCAAGAAATGTCAGATGCCATTGTACAGTTCAAATAAAAAGAAAATTCAACAGATTGTATTGCATTAGGTTTATACCTCTGGAATACCTAATTTATATTGATGGAGAAGTTGGCAGTAAAGTGTATAAAGAAGCAGAATTAACTGATACAACACAGTGTAGCAGGATATTTACAAACATCCAACATACAGGATACAGAGACTACCAAACGTATTCTTGGGGTGTCAAATTTTGCATTTTTCTCTTCCCATTTCCCCCTCAATCTTGAAAAGATTCTCAGTCTCTGCTGATGAGAAGCAAGCACAGTGACATAATACTGTCACTACTGTGCTTGACAGTAGGAATGGTGTCCCTAATCCTGCAAAACAAATCTATTCTTGTTTATTTCAGCTACTGCAGGTTTATGGTATTCTAATATGGGGTGCAATATTTTAGGCTTCAGGATAAATTATTTTAAAAATCATTTAAAATATCATTTAGAATATTAATCTCTTTTTTAAGTTTCTGCCTTTTGTAGCTTGTGTTAAGCAGTATATTACATTCTATCTAATAGGATTCTTTTAATTATGTTTACCCTTTCAAGTAGAGTTAAATTTACATGACCACTGGTATTAATCACTTACTAGGTCAAACAACTTTAAAGTATAATTATAATAGACTTTTCATGTAGTTTAATTACTTGAAATGAAGAGCACCCTGCTTGAACATCTTGTATTAGTCACTTAATAGTATGAATGTCGCGCATAATTCAATGGTAATCACAAGTAATTATCCGTCAACTGCATCATAATTACATTATAAGTGCGTGGTAATTACAATTTATTATTAACTAACCCTATAGCAGACAGAGATTTTGGGGACTTTGCAGCAGACAAATTCTAAGAAAAATGTGGAACTGTTTTAGATAAGTGAAGTCTTGTATTGAAGTTTATAGTAAATTGAAAAAACTAAATCAATTGCTGCTGCAGAGTAGTACAAAACAAAATGTTAGAGTATTGATTTGAATAATCTTGGCTAGAAACTATATTAAGCACGCAGCTGTAGTATATTAAAAGGCAGCCAGTTGTCATTTCTCAAAATGAAACAGTAGACTATTTGAAAATAGGAGACTGGTGGACAAAGCTGCTCATTGATTCTTCTTTTTCCATGTGGTTCTTGAGCTGTAAAGCAGACTTCATGGCCATTTGTCATAGCACAATGTGGTAGTGAAGGAACCTAGAATTAAAAGATAAATGAGATTAAGTAGCTGCAACACAATAAACATTGCTAATTAGAAGAGATCCTTTCATTTCAAAACAGTCTTAATGGTGAGTACACTGTAGGACTCTTCTGTAAATTTAGAGTTGATCTGGATCCATAGCCTTAGTAAAAGAGCGTTGTTAAGAAATCTAATGAGCAATTGGGCATAGTTGTACAGCCTGTATCCATGACTGAATGTTTTCTACCACCCAGATTTATGTTGTCCCTCTGGTGGTCTGTATACCAGGCCCCGTTCTCATGTGTACCAGACTCAAGGGAAATCAATGCAGGAACATGTAAGTATGCCCACATGAGGAAGCAGCTGTTCCTGTAACTTGTTAATTCTCTTTCTGTATTGAACACGATTCTAATTGTTTGTTATTTTGGGGGGCATGGTCCTTCAGTAGCTCGGAGACCAGCTGTCCACATCTTTCCCTGATGTGCAGCAGTGAAGTGGCATTAGAATCACGTAGTTAGAGGTGCAAAATAACATACTGTAGATGGGAGAGAGAGGCAAAATGAAAACTTAAAAAAATATGTTCATATTTTTCACAGTCTCAGAGCCTTATTTGTTTGTTTTTTTTACTTTCCATACCAAGTTTGAAATTATTGAGCTTTATTTCGATGGTGGTGGTAATGGTCTGTTTGTTATGTTTCATTCCAATCCAAAATAATTAAAATCCTGCTTGCTTAAACCACTTTCTACAGAAGACTGTAGATTGTTGATGTTTGCCTTAATTGAGTCTGGGATGTTTTTTGAAGACCTTAAGCATGTCTTAATCACGTGTGCAGCCAGTTAAAGTACTGAGAGAGAACTTTGTCTATTTATGAAACAAGATTAGTCCAAACTTTAAGCTGCTTACACTTTCCAGTAACAGTAAAACTTCCTGCTCATTAGTGTTTAAACATTTTATTAAAAATGAGCAGACCAACAGGGGCACCCAACAATAGATAGGACATTACATTTATAATTAGCTGATTTTTACATAGCTGAAACAAGGTTTTCAATGTTTTTCAGTTATTATTGTGTCCTATAAATTCAGAATTGCACTAAACATTTACTGGTATGTATTAACCTTTAAAAAAATAAAGCTGACAACCTACAGCTTTCAGTTTTGCTAGTGACATATAATATAAAATGTTGGCATACATGAGATTGAAATGGGATTGAAGAGAAAACTCCCCTAAATACCCATAAACATTAAACAAGGCTACACATGACGACAATCCCGAACAATGGCTTGCATCTCAGAATCATTTGGTTGTCTATTTAAAGCTTTTTTTTTTAAATGAGCCAATAAATAATAAAATGTAAATTGATATATTTTATTACTTTGTACTTCGATCTGTACATTTACCAGAAAGGGGAAACAGGCTTCACTGGAGCAGATAAAATGTGTTTTCAGAATGTTCATTGCTGTGTAAGCCTTCTGTGTAATAAGACACAATGTACTTGACATAATGGTTGGTTTGTTTTTATCATTCTTTCTGTCTGTGTTGTATGCCTCAGCAGATGTTCAGCTCATCATAAAGCAATTTATAGCATATATAGATCCTATTTTGTGTTCTAAAAATCACCACAAAGCAGCTTTTTTATATTAGGCAGCTATAACCTAACTGATACAGAGCTTGCGTTTACAATTGTGAAGTTGTACAAAGCAACCAAAATTATTTGGCAGAAAAAAACAGAGCAACATGTTATTATAGATTAAGGATTTGGACTTTTTCCTCTGTTGCTTTAAACATTTTTATTATGATTATTGAAATAATTTTTAAAATCAAATCTTAGCTACAAATTCCTTTGTATATTCTTGAAAATTTCAGAAATCAAATCTTGAAATGTATAGAAAAAGTTACAAAATGTATACAAATAAAAAAAGAGTACTGGGAGTAAAATTCTTCACATAAATTACCGGGTCATGTAGCTTCTAAACACATCATTAAGATGGCATAATAGAATGTCTTTTTAATCCAGATGAAACACAGAAGAAAGCACATGGCAAAATTAAAAGGGAATAAACAGAATAATGCAGGTATAAATAATATAATTAATATTTTTCATTTATTACATATGAAAATGAATCTGGTAATAAACTGATCATTGGAGTATCTTTAAATAAACTACATTACAACAATTGAATGTCAACATTAATTATTCATTGATAATTGCAAAGGATATTGAAATTAGATTTAGCTATAAAGCAAAACCAAGAATACATTAGGAATGGATAACTATCAGCTTACAGAGATACTGTAGCTTTTTATTTCAAACATGTATACACAATCATATTTTTGTGTGACTGAAATAGTTAATTCAGTTAAGCTTTGCGATAGCTTTCCTTTTACAGGTATATGTCTCAGGATAGAGATTCTCACAGATATTTATGAAAGTATGACCTGCAACAATGTTTTTTGGGCAGTGAAAATGTTCTGTTACACTATCAGAACAACAGGAATGCAGGAGTGTAGATAGCATGGATTGAATATATAATCCCCGAAAAGTTAAAGTTCACAATAACTTGTAAAAAGATCATTAGAGAGCACTTGTAGCCGAAAAAACAGCAGTTGTGCTGAAAATATGACTTACTGTACAATGAAATTTCCAATAACCTAATCAACACAGTGACTGATTCATTAGCATAATTATTCATAACGTAAAAAATAATTTGGGAAGACATCTTATATGGAGATGGGGAACTTTGGTAATCTACTGCAATAGAAGCACAACTGGAAAAGGAAGGCTACGGCTTTGACATCACTTTTTATAATTAGGTGGGTGCAGAATACCAAATTTATTTTTGAAGTGTATCTGAAAAATAGTCATCCAGTTCTTGCTACATAGACTGGAGGAAACATTGGTTATAGTACAGTATACCCTTTGCTTTCATCCCTCGTTTTAGGTGCTCTGGTTTTTAAAGGATGTTAAGGAAGAAAAGGAAATTGTTTTGAGGCTTGATCAAGTGACTCTATTTTATCTTCAGTGAGTGTGCCATTACCTTTCAGGAGCCCGGCTACTCTGTTAAGTGGAGCTGACTTGCTTTTGGGCTGAGGAATTTAATGAAGCGAGGAAACTTAAGAGGTGCAAAGCAAGAGACAGGTTTGAGTGGGAGGGAACTTCAGTTAATGAGAAACGCTGCAATGCTGACACAACTCGTTTGTGTGGGAAGTAACTTCTTTATTAATGCAGACATCCTTCTAATGAGAACATTTTAAAATGAAAGGAAAATGGGAGTCCTCAATAAATATATCTTTGGGAAGTCATACAAGACTCATAGATAAGCATTCATTTCTGTTACATTCCTTCCATAATGTAACAGATTTATCTGAAATACTGTATTATGGAATGATAATTAAAAACAATGCTTATGGCTCTGTGCTTAGCCAGGCACTCATTCACCTGTGTTCTAAGCATTCTTCGATCTCTTTAATAACATCATCAGATGCTGTCTTCCATTGAGATGAAGCCAAATAAGGAGTGTAATACATTTCACTTCACGGTTCATATAATTCGCTGCTTTCAGACAATCTGATATCTGAAGACTGAGAATATGATGCCTGGGTTTAATTGGTATGTTCAAGATACTGGAAACTATTTTTTTCATTAAATAATTAATTCATGGCCTTCATCATTTTAAAGTAAAATAATTTATTCCTTTACCCCTTTGCAGTCACTTTTCTCTAGTTAACTAATGGTGGGTCTTCTAAAGAAAGATACAAGAGTAAGCCTGCTTTACTATGATTTTATTTTTCTGAGTTTTCATGAGAGCCTACAAGTTATAAAGGGGCTGGTGCTAATATTCCTGCCTTGTCTGCATCAATTACTGCAACTTTCTCATATACTCACAGAAAATGGGACTAATGTCAGTTAAACTTTAGATTTTGGGTGACAAAGGACATATTTAAAGTTTTTGTAAATATATTAATTGTTGAAAAATGTGATAACCAATGTCACAGTCTCCTCCTTGAAGAGTTTAGATAATATAGAATGTAACAATAACACTGGCACAGCCACAATTGCAAAGATGTGCAATGGTGTTTATTAAGAGGAACTGTGTTCCCAAAGTCCACACCCAAAAAAAATAAAAAATAAAAAATAAAAAATAAAAAATAAAAAATAAAAAATAAAAAATAAAAAATAAAAAATTGTTGTAGGCAGCTCCTATTCTACCCCACAACCAACCTTCTCCTATCTTGAAGAGCTCCTTTTCTAGGTTAAACTCCTCCCCCTAGAATATTCCACTATAAAGCAAAAATAATTTTACAAAATAATAATCAGAATTCTGATATACACATTTCTTCACTAAGTACACAACTAAACAATGAACATATTATTATCAATAATAAAATATTATACTCCTTTTATGTACGTAAATAGTGCTTAAGAAAATACTACCCCCTCTTAATGGTATCTTCTTTCATATCAATCCACGCATGCGCAACCCTGAAACAGGCACTACTAAGCCAGCCCCTGTTGCCATGCCAAAGTTTGGGTCCTACAGGTTTGCGGGAGAAACCATTTTGCCGGTGAGAAATCCAAACAGTTTATTTATTTGAAACACGTGAGTTGATCACCAATTCGGTTCATTTTACTTCTAAAACAAAGGAAAACAGGTGTTTGGTTTGAGTTAATGTTTAATTTTGATTATACGGGAACAACCTTACTTTACTCTTGTGTGTGCACCCACAGAGCAAGCAAAGCTATCCCTGGAATTCCAGACTAGTTTGTTTATGTTGGAAAACAGAGTTATCGCCTTTGTTTAGATAGTGAAATGTTTGCGTATGTGTGTGTATGTGTACGTGTGGATACCCCACGAGTGTCAGGTGATCTGGAAACGGGAGTCTCAATCACAACCAATCTCTGTTATAGCTACAGTTGATCTTAGTAACATTTTTATAGACAGTCATAAACAGATTCCTTCTCTCTTTACAATAGTGTGCACTGCTATGATTATAACCCCCTTTTCCATACCACACATTCACTTTGATTTGGTTTTAACCTCTCCTTCTTGATATAGACATTTGATGGTAGCGCTGGCTGTAAAAGGCATTTCTAAAAATGTGCAAATCAATAGGTTAGATAAAAAATAATGAAGTTTTGTATATGAATATATTTCCATCATTGAAATTATTCCAATCCTTTCGGCTCTACATTCTCATCTACATCTGTAAATTTTAAAGATAGTCCTTGCAAAGTCAGACCTACCGTAAGTTAGAAATACACATATGACTTTTTAAATAATGTTAGATCTAGCATAGATGTCCCCAGTTCTGTATGGAAAATATTTCTGTAAGAAATGAAAATAAGAAATTAAAACAAGAACTGACCATTTTTTATTTAGCAAGCTTTTATATTTTTATCTATCTTTTGTCCAGTGGTAGCTATGAGGAGAGACCAGCATTAATATGACATCTAATGTTAGTTTGCTTGAAGAGCAGGAAAATGGATTTGATCAGTCTCTCTTGTCATATTTAATAACAAAACAATTTCCCAGTTGTGTGCTTTAGGGTGATTTTGGCTAATATTTTCAGGCAAGTTTAACCTTCTCTTACAAGTGGAGGATTGTACAGACTAGAGCCTGAAAATAGATTCTGTCAAACCACTAAAAACAAAAACAATAAAGAGTGTAGTGACAGTTTTATGACTGCGGAAACAGCTCCCTGACCACAGGCTGCTTACACAAAAGAATAACAAAAATAAATCCAATCATTGCCGATAAGAAGATACACTGTAAAGGCAAAAAAGATACAGTGACAGATGATTCTTAAAAAGCTTATTTGAGCCAAATGGTACCATAAGGGACTTACTAGTAATAATGGAAATCAAGACATTTTTCTATATGACAGATTATATGAGCATTGTGTCTTTTTTTCCATGTTGTCATTCTCTTAAGAGCTGGTTTATGCTGACCACACGTTTGTTACAGGGTTAGAAGGAAATAACTGAATCAGAAACTCCTGACTAAGCTCCTTAATGTCTTCAACCCTCAGTTTGGACTCCACGCTGATCTTTATTGATTTTATGAATCTACAGAACATTTGATACAGCAGTGTGAGAACCTACAAACCAAAAAAACAAAAAAACAAAAAAACAAAAAAACAAAATCAGGCAAACTGTAATGTCAATTGACTTTAAGAAGAGTATTTAATCATACAAAGCTTGATTTTTTTTAATTTATGTGCAGTAAAAGGGGCTGTTTAATGGAAAGCTGAAATGGAATCAAAACCAAAGCTATACAGACATCAGAGGAGCTGGCCCCTGGCATTGATCTCTCTAGAACAGTGGTTCTCAAAATGTGGTACTACTGGTGGTACGCCAGATGACCCTGGAAATGTGTTGTCTGCTTTGAAAAACTGGGACGGGTTTTCAAATTTTCTATTTTAATAAAATTAGTTTGTGTGAAATACGCTATGACGATATAGTGCGCGCTAATATACTTGAGTGGACACAAGGGCTAATATGTAATTGTATACCATTGTATAGGAATGCGTGCTATGAACATAAGTGACCATTTGTATTTTAAAAAAGTTATCTTCAACAATTATTTGTTTATATGATTTTGGAACAGTGCCAATCTTGTGAGCACAGGAATGCGTGATAGATAACAGAAAAATATTTAAGGACTGTTCTAGGTTAATTTGAGAAAAATACACAGAGCATCTCTGTGTTTCGCCCCCATGCGCATGAAATAAAAACTTCTTTTCACTTCTGAGACGGACTCCTGGCTGACTTTTAAGGGAAAACGGGGGGACAAGGCGAGCTTGCGGATTGCTAAAGTTGGCCAAAGAGCTGACACCTATCATGTGTGGAGAAAAAGCTGCTAAACAGCTCGACCTGCTGCCCCTTTCGAATGACACAGTCACTCGCAGAATTATTGATATGGCTGATGATGCCAAAAGTACGCTGATAGAGAGCGTTAAGATGAGCAGATGCTTTTCACTGCAATTAGATGAGTCCGTAGATGCCGTTGATTTGGCCTATTTGCTCGTTTACGTTAGATACGAGTTTGAGGGCATGTCCCATGAGGACTTTCTGTTCTGTAAGCTGCTACCAACAAGAACTACAGGAGAGCACATACTGTATTTAAGCTTCTGAATGAATTTATCGAAAAGAATGGTATCGACAGGAAAAAATGCGTCGGAGTTTGTACAGACGGTGCCAGAGCGATGACAAGCCGACACCGCGGTATAGTTGCATGAACTGCTGACATATATTATAAGGACTGGTTTGGGATTTCTGAAAACATACTAAATCAGCATGTTTTATTGTTTGTTTTAAATATTTAGATAAGTCCCTTTGAAATAAAGCTTAGAAATGTATATTAATGGTGACAATTAAAGCCTGGCATGTATTCTAAACAAACCACGACTATGGAATCTGGATTTTTTTCAGGCTCTAACTTGCACCAAATCCATATAAATCATATTTTACTGCCTTAGGTCTGTGCTCTGACATTACATCCTAATCTTACAGCGTGTAGGCCTAAAGGCAAATCCTGGTAACAAATTATTGTAGAAGTAAAGCATTTATGCACTAAGACTGATAAAATGTCATGCTATATTCACCCGTAATTGGATTATGAATGACCATATTCTATCCAATAAAATAAGAAGCTGCTAATTCTATCCAATGGATACTCTGCCATGTTGAATAAAATCATATTAAATAGAGGTACTGTAGCATTTCTTTGCTTATTAGAAACATAGTGCTTAAAGCAGATTTAACCTTTGTAATATTTTATATTTGTAGTGGCTCCTCCTAAACTAAGTGCATCTTTAATGAGGTTTCTGCATATCTGCCCCTTTAATACACACTTTAAACTGTTAGATATCACTTAACAAAAAAGAACCCTATTAAAAACATGTTAATCCCAAGATGAGATTCATTAAAGTACTTCAATTTAAATGAATTTAAATGAATTTTAATGATGTTTTTACTACCTACCTTTTTCTGAAAACGTAAAAATGATTTAATATTCTGAATCAAACCCTTTTAAAACATTGTATTTATTAAAAAATTGAGCTATATTTACTTGGTAACATTGATTATTAGCTTTTCAGAAAAATGTGTTATTATCAAATTAAAATGTTTATACATTGATAGGATTAAGGAAATTATCTCTACAGTTGCAGTGGACCAAAGACAAGTGCAGTCAATCATAAAACAAATTAAACTTAAAGAAACAGTTTAATCTTTATCAGTGTTAAGAAATTTAGTCCTGAAATGTCAGAATCTTCTTTACTATAAGTATTATAGCTTGATTTACTTCAGCCTATGACCTGCAAACAGATGGCATCCTAATTATTAATTAAGCTATATAAGATGTATGTTGAAGTTGGATATTGCAGGCTGATGAAAGTTATTTATCACATCATAAATGAGGGGTACAGAAAAGATATTGGATTTCAAATGAAGGAATTAAACACCATGTGTCTCTTCTTGCAATAGATTATGTATTTTAAGGTTTCACAAGGATTAAGAAATGTTTTCAAATTGCATTGGAGGTTTGAAGACAGTGAAAAGAAAGGTGAAACTCCAAACAGGAAATAGTGTATATATAATTCAGAAAGCAAAAGTTGAGCCCAATTTATGTTTTAAAATTTAAATTTAAAATTTTAAGTTATGAAAGCCAATGCCAGTCATTCTGCACCTACGGGTGACTGAGGAGATCAAGCACAAGTTGTCTGAAGAGTGCTTTGCGCCACTATCTGCTTCTTCCTGTCTTCCTATCAGGGCTGTAATATTCAATAGGCACAAGAGGAAGAAGGCTCCACGGCCGAAACGTTGTGTTCTCTTTCTTCTTTTTTTCAGCATGGAATAAACCTATTACTTGTTCCTTTGCAGCCTACGCATGCTGACGCAGCTCCCCACAAGAGGTACTGTGTCTAGAGCCTATGAAAACTGTAACAAAGAACTCTATTGGATATCCTATATATAGGCTATACGAACAAAATATTCAAAATAATTTTGATCACCCAGCTGGTCATAGAAATTGATATACGCACCTAAGGGCTTCTGTAACAGAGGTACCTAGGGCCTGCAAAGAACTTAATCCAGCCCTATGGTGAGTCCAGCGTGCAAACAGTGGATGTCTTGTTTTGAGTGGAGAACTATAGGGATGTGCATCTTATTGGTCACACTACTAAAGTGCATACATCTCAGCAGCAATAGTGGACCCTGCTGAGGCATTCCACAGATCCCTCATTGATAACAAGTCATACATATACTGTACATATTCACACTCACATGCACATACATAAACTAAACGTTAACTATCAGTCAACTGTAGATCTGATTAAAGCTGACTAGTATTACATTCTGTTATCTGCATGATGCCTTTTAATTAACCAACCAGTGATTTCATCCATCCATTTATAATTTCATTAAGGAAGCAACATAAGTTTTCTACTCCAGCAGAAGCTGTTGCAGTAACTGCTAGTATATGATAGCAACAGGTTACCTCTAATGTGTCAGACCTATTAAATGTGTTTTTTCCTGAGGTTTGGATTCAGATTTAAAGCACAAGAAGTTTCTGAGGTAACACAAACAAGGCAGGCACTTTTTTTGGAGGGCTGTTGAATGTTTATTTTTAGCACCACACACTAGCTCTGAAGAACATTCTCTCAGTCCTCCGTGATTATGTATGTTGCTTATAGTTGGCACCCCTGGGCAAAACTCTGTTTCTGAATTCAGCATCTGGCTTGGGCTGAAGAAACTACTCAGAATCAAGAATAATGTCATAACATCTTTAAAAATCAATTTTAGTGCTAGAGCGCTAATAGACCATTTAATCACTTTTTTAAATAATCATGTACATAGAACATAAATATAGAGCATACCTGATGTTCCACATGTTGGATTTAAACATGTTTTCTTTAATTTTTTAGATCACTGTAGTAGAAATGGTTATCTGTCACAGTACAAATTCATAAACTTCATTTAAGAAAAAGGGTAATTTTCAATTCCTTTCGTTTTCCCTGCATGTAAATAACACTGATCAAGCAGAATATTTAAAATCATCTTCTTTATTTGGTCATATTTTATTTGAGTCTGCTGAACACTGTAGGTACAGTATGCCAACAAACTTTTTTTTAGCAGTCTCTGCTCTAAATATTTCATTTTGGATTTGGTCTATTCTGTTTCCCCATTTAAATAAGACAGATGCAAAAAAGCCTTTTTTCCTCTCACTGTGAGTGAGTTCTTATGTCAGATGTACAAAGCTGCTGTTTCTATCTTGTCATTTTTACTGCCATGAGGCAGGCATACCTCCAAACCATTTTTCAGAAATGCTCACTACCACTAGAGAGCCCCTACTCTACAGTAATAAGCAGGGGCTCTCTAACCCTGGTCTTGGGTATTCACCAATTTATAAAGGTTTAAAAAGGGAACAATATAATTCCGATCAGTCGAGAAGGTTGTGTAATTAATTTAATTCAAAGATCATTTGGGATCAACATTAAGTTCCTTTGGTTATCTTAATTGCTTAATGACTTACAGCTGTTCCTGATCTTTAGAAATGTATCACCTGTAAAGAGTAACAGGACTGGGACTCTCCAGGACCAGGGTTTTAGACGCCTACTCTAGAGAAGGAGAATAAACTTTGGCACCCCTATTCCATTCCACTGCACGTTTTGCTGCAGCAGTTAATCCTTGATGATCAAAGTTATCTTTAGCATCTGAGTTAATTTAGCAATTAAGGATCAATTCAGTGCTTAACTTATTGGAAATTTAAAAGTCAAAGTAATAGCATGGAATGGAAGTACCAACGCTGACTACCCCTGTTCTAGGATCCCAGTCCAGCAGGTTTTACAGGTGTCTTTTGATTATTACCTGCTCCAGAACCGTGAGATAATGTAAGTGAATAATTCGCTTGATTAACTAATTAGCTGCATGGTGCACTAAAAAAATAGAAGGCATTGTGGTTCTCAGGGACTGTAATTAACTAGGTCTGCTCTAGGAAGAAATTGCCAACTTAATTTACTGTACTGTTGCTACCTTTTAACAATCACACTTGTGGTTCATTTAATAATCAGGTGGGCTCAGGCCTTTGTGATTTACACTTGTAGTTTAAGCTACTGCTTGGATAAATGTGAACTGTTGGGCATTTTATCTCTGATTCCTGACATACTTTGTGTGAACTGAATCGAACCTCAGTGAGAACGACTGCATCATTTAATATGAATCTAAAGCACACTGAGCAATTCTGGGGATAGATGAGCTTCACCCCTCACAGCTGTTCACCCTGGTGTAACAGCAACAAAGGCCCTCAGAATCTGAGATCTGAGAGCATGCATTTCCTGTAAATTTCAAACACATACAGTAATAGAGCGTCATGGAAAGAAGAGTTATACAAAGTGGTGAATATTTCGTTCAGATCATGTAAGGGTGAGAGGGAAATTAGCCCATTAATCCTGTTAAATATCTTAAACCAGCCTAGGGCTGGTTTATTGTAAAGAACAGCCAATCTAGTAACTGGACAACATTTCCTCATATCTGGATGAACTACAGTATGAATGCATTTCATAAGTGCACTGGGGAAGAAATATAATTACCTAAACTTTTTTCTTTGAGTTGATCTGTCGGAACCCATTACACTGGTGACTTGTACATTTATAATGCAATCTGTTACAGTCTCATTGACCAGGGAGAGAAAGCAAAACTTAGAATGCAGTGGCCAGTATTCCAAAGAAGTGGACTGAAATTAATGTCAAATCAATTGCTTTGAGGAACACCTGAAAAAAAATCCAGATTAGGGCTAACTAGACCAGACATCTCATCAACACACAAAGTGTACCATATGTGAAGGTACTGGACCACCAGGTCTCCATTGACTGGTTTAATTTCTTTGCACCAAGCTCAGTTTGTCTATACCCCTGCTGGATCTGCTTGTGTGGTTTTGTGTGCAAGAATCTATTTTACGTCTTGGTTGAATGCTTGACTGAACTGGGATTGCTGCAATAGAAAGCATCAGCTGGCAAAAGCTTCCTGCTAATGAAGTCTCCAAGGACTGTTACTTTCACCTCTTACCCTCTCTCTGTTCATGTATTTATATGACTGCAGGTTGAGCACCACTTTTTTACACAGGTGCTATGAAAGACGTGTCCATCGCAGAACACTTAGTACACTATCATGATCCTTATTGTTATATAAAAAAGAGAAAAGAAATAGATGCCACTGTCTTAGTCTTCTAGCACTAATCACATAAGAATGGTCAAAGAATATCTAGGCCTCTCCAAATTTCTAATTGGTGACTAGTGTCACTGGAAATATAAATGAATTTCCTTCTTTAAGCAGGCAGAAGTGCTAAACTCACCTTCAATCACCTGTTCTGGGTTTTAAATATCATATAAAATTTGTACATGTACATAATTGTAGTGTCTTTATGTCCTGAAATTACTGAGCATTTTGTTTGGCAACAGACACATTAAAAAAATAGAAATGTTAATAACTCATGGCCGCACTAGACAAATTCAGTGCAGAAAATTTAATATCCTAACCCACAATCATAACCGTTAACTCCAATACATCCTGCCTACACTTACTCTTACTACACTGGTATTTGTCATTGGTTAACTCTGATGCATACCTGCTTCAGACCTAAAGACAGACTGCAGCGTTTTCCTATGCCTTCATGATTGACAATATGTGTATTTCAGAAATTCACCAAGGGTAAAAATACCTGGTACAATGTACTTGTCATGAATGTAATCCCTCCTCTTAAGGCCCTCTGGCCCTTTTTTATTTTAGATGATTACATGCACCTGCCCCCTGTTCTGTCTCCTTATTTAAGCCTGGCGCTCTCACTATTCCAGGCTCAGCATTGGGAGATGGACGCCCGGAAGTCCACCTACCCGCGGGTCCAGGAGAGACCCGACGGCACAGGCTTCATCATGGCGCCCTGACCATCTGAGTCCGGGGCTCGGAGCGCCTGGCCTCGTATCCTGGTTTTATTCCCTGTTCCTGTTCCGGATCCCATTCCGGATTTTAACTGTGTGTAATGGGAGCTGGTCCAGGCTCCTGTGAAGCGTAGTTCAGGGCCCTATGCAGACAGTATAATCCAGAATCTTGGTTGGATCCTCTGGATTTGGACTTTGGACTGCACCCCGAAATCCCCCTTTTGGACTGCCTGAACTTGTTTGCCATCGCCATGCCCCCCGAGCACCGGATCACCGTAGTCACGCCCCCCTGTCTGTCAACCCATCCTGATCCTCTTCGTCTCCTCCCTTGGTGTCCTTCTCCACTCACTTCCGAATTATCCTGTCTGCATAGGGTCCTGAACTACGCTTGACATGAGCCTGGACCAGCTCCCGTTACAGTTGTAACCTAATTCAAAACTTGATTTGGTCTTTACCTCATTAAATCCCCAAATTCTATTTCTGTACTATCCCTTGTCTGTTGAAGGAAAATTTTCAGAGTGAAAACATTTGAGACACCGAGAGCCTGCTGATGAATATAGTGTGTATAGGGTCTCCTGTTAATGTATTTGCCATGACATTTGTTTCATTATAGCTCTATTACAGTTTCTATTAAACCACAGCTGAATAACCGCTGTTAAATACAAATTTTACTTTTAAGGTTAATGAACTGTGTACTTTGACACTGTAATCTTTTTATATACTTTAAAACTAGAACTCCACTAATTGTTTGATTTAATCTGTTTTGTTCTTACCTCATTAAACTAAAAGCCTTTTGGTTACACACTAGTTTTTATTTACAACTACAACATGTTTTATACTTAGTAAAGCACTTACAATCTAGATTGAGAATAACCAATACTTTACGTTGTACTTTACATTGTATTGAGAAACACATACTGTACATAATACACAGGAGTTCACTAAGTAAGATATATGCAAGTATAGTATCAATTTTTAAAAAAACATTTGGATATTTTTAAAAATGTGCTGCTCTTTACTGTTTTTCCATTTATAAATTGAAAAGTGAATGGAAGTATACTGTGTGTGTAGAATTGTAGAAGGCAGTAGAAGTTGTTTCATGTTTTGAATGCAAAAAACTGCACCAGTTCACTGTAGCATTTGTAAAGTGTCGCTGCCATAGACAGTAAGCAGCAACACATTTTAGTAGAATAAATGCAAGAGCAGGCAGATAAAATGGACAAGCCACTGTGTGAGCAAGCAGCACTGCTTCAGCAAATGAGACAAAGTAATAAACACAGGCAAGCTTGGAACAAGCAAACACAGCTCAGGATGTATCCAAAAACAAGCGAGGTCCAAGCTGGGTAAACAAGGAAGCACAGCACAAGCACAAACACAGCGAGAGCTGGAGAACCTGAGAACTCAGGAATTCAATGTGAAGCTGGGGATGTAGCAAACTCTATGACAGAGATCTTAAGGACGTGCCAGATCATGGCTTATATAGTTTGAAACACCTGAGGCGGGGATGGCAGATAATTGCCTCCAGGTGGTACAAGACTCCTGTCGAATTAATTACCTTGGTAACTGGTACTGAATGACAGGTGCCTGGCTATTGTGTAGATACTAACTCACCCTGTCGCTCATCCAGGGTGATGAGCATGACATTGTCATGCTGACACCAAATGCTAATGCAACGCTTTTTATATGTACCAAACCACTTTTGAAAGGTTACTGATGAAAATTATTTGAATCCCTGAAAATGCAGGACAGTCTCAGTACTTAAGCACAACATAGTCAGCGTAAACCACAGAACTGAGCAAGTCAAGCAACAATTCTAGATTCCAGATATTATATTTACATAATTCTTAGATTTTTACATTATTTTGAAGACCCTCAAAACCTGTTTAGCACATAATGAAGTAGGCTTCAAATATTTTCCATAGCAGACCCTATATTTTTTTACATTGTTGTCTTTTTCATTTAGCTCTCACCCACTTTTAAATTCTCAAATGTTTTTTCTTGTCCCGCACCTCAGTAATGTCTCCTGTGCTGTAATCCTGGAGGATGATGGTAAACGTGTCCCTGTGTCCCACCCACCCATTAAACCATTCACCTTTCACCTTTTGACATATTGTAAGCACCACAACCCCTGACCAATAGGCGGAGTGACGCAAATTGATGCCACTGCAAGCCTACAGACATCAAGAATTTCTCACGCATCACTGTTAACTGGAAAGTCGAGAGTCCTGGCTGACTAATCCCTGCCTTTGCTTAGTGCTCCTCTGCAGTCCAGGTTGTGGCTGTATCGCTCCAACCCATGACTTCAGGGTCATAGAGCATAAATAGATATTTTAAAGATAAAGAAAAGCACCATAAAGCCCTTCAAATGTTCCTTTCTAAAGAGAACCATATCTGTTGGTTTGTATCTGTTGGTTGAGAGTGGGTTGCACACAAGTTTTTTATTTCAATAAGCATCATTAGACATGATGAAATGCAGCTGTGTCTCACAGCCTGGTGGTTGCTAATGTTTTTAAAGATGAAACGGTCTCAGCAGCCCAATGCATCCAGGTTTTGACCAGAGGGTTTCAGTTCTAACACCTGCCAGGAGATAAGGATGCGCTAGAATGATAATTCATCTGCACACATACAGTACCATGCATGAAAATGATTTCTTTTCTCTTTACTGTATTATTTTTGTAAAGCGGTTTGCAATTCTTACCATAAATTATTTGCTTCTGAAAAGAACAAAACTGTTCAGTTCATATACTCGATTTCTAAGAAAGAAGAATACATATAACACTTGCACAAGCTTTATGTCTATATTACTGGGTAAAATAAAAGCAGAAAGCAGATAAGTTAATAAATCACACTGTAGTGTGTACCGGATAGTAAGCATAAAGTCAGTCAAATGTATAAGCAATTGAAAAATAATTTAGGCTTGCATTTGTGAGAAGTAACAGCTTGATCCTGACTCCTAATACTGTATGTCAGAGTTTTTTTTTTGCATTATTGAAACATTTCTTCTTCAAGACATATTTGAATCCATTTGATATTTCTTGTATATAGAACAAGAAAAACAATTTTGACAATGAAATAATTGAAAGTGTTTAAACACTGAAAATTAATGATGGATTACATGGCATGTCTGTAGTCCTAATTAACATATTAAGACGGTATTATATTTGAAAAAGAAAAAAAACTATTTCAAGGTAGCAAAATACATGTAACTATTTTATGCATCATGTTAATTTAGCATTATCTTAATTGATGTTGTTGTTATTCTATTCTGGGCTATAATAGAAACCAGTATTTAAATTTGTAGATATATAACATTCTGTTATGCTTCAGGGTAGTATTCTTAAAGGAGTCTTAACACAGAAAAAGTGATGGCCTTTTTTGATTATTATC
Organism: Atractosteus spatula; assembly: GCF_055471065.1. NCBI lineage: Eukaryota > Metazoa > Chordata > Actinopteri > Semionotiformes > Lepisosteidae > Atractosteus > Atractosteus spatula. The sequence goes on along the minus strand of NC_142719.1, from coordinate 5,756,193 downwards.
AGACCTCTGAAGCAAAGCTACTGTATACCACATCTCAAAACCTGCCTGGATTTAATCAAAAGTGATTCCAGTAAAACAATGTCTTTGTGGTCATTAGCCTAGCAAATTGTCAAAGAAAATAATCTTTAGATGAGCTAAACAAAAATCCTATTACTGTACCTTTACACAAAATACATGTTTATACAGACTTCCAGTATGGGATATATTCCCTGCACTTTTCCTGCTCTGCACTTTTATTCTTGGTGTACACTACATCAGCTTCAACTCTCGATTTAGTCAGTCTGGTAACTTAAATCTCATTAAGATCGAAAAGTAGTATAATGGCACTGCTGACTCACAGCTCCGGATTGCTGGATATTATTCCTGTCTGCAGTCCACCACTTCCTTCACCAACCTTCTTCAATGATAAAGGCAGTGGACACTCCTCACTACTTTGCCCAGACAAAAGTGGATGTTGTGCCTCTCTAGCCTTTGCCTGAAATCAAGTACCGGTTGCAGCGATGGATTAAGACCTAATGAAACACTTTTGGAGGGACCTGAATACAGTTCTTTTGGTTAAATATATCAAATGCATCCAGAATGGATCTTGAAAATTGCAGGATTTAGGACCAAACAGCCTTGGAGAGTTTTCTGTCCTTTAAGTGTACTAAGTTGAGTTTTGAATGAAATGTGTGAACAAAGTGTGTTTCAAGTATGTGTAAGTTTGAAATTAATATTCTATTTTAGCTGTGAGGTATTGACAATGACATTTTTTTCTGAAATGTTTCTTCTGTGTAAATTGGTGGGTGTCACCTTAGTTTATTCATGCCTCAGTGACTCCAGTTAAATCAGTAACACTTCCCTGGATTTGCTCATTAATGGAACATTATTCTATTGAAAGCATATTCAATATTACTGACTAAAAAGATTATAATTTGAACTCAGTGTAGAGTATTAATTTTCACAAAATATGTGATCAAGTTAATGCTAGCTTTGATTTTTTGTTTATGTTGTCAAATACCATCGTATGTAAACTGTTCATCAGGAGGCTGAATTGCAGTATTATTACTTGACCATTCATCCAAGTACTTGTATATTATCTAAGTTAATAGTTGAAAAGTTGAAAAGAGAAGTTCTCAGATGACATACAGTTTCAAATTTTGGGGGTGGCCATTATTACAAAACAAAAGCAAACTTCTTGCTCCATTTCATCTGTTATTAAAATCCATAGTTCCCCTTATTCCCTGACAGTGGGGTTTGCATTTCATAGCCTGTGAATTCCAGTTGTTGTACAGCATCTTATAGTAATTTCTTGTTTTAGTTTTCAGTTTACTTTCTTCTAACATTTTTCAGTTGGCTTAATTGAACAGTACAAACAGTTCTTCATTGTACAGCACGTAGGCAGAACATGCTTGTCTCATTTGAACCATAGCATTTACAGAACTAGAGAAATTCCCAACAATACTTTTAACAATATTTTTCTTTGCTTTAAAACCATTCAGCCAAGTAATGACAGAGTATTGAGGTAAACTGACAAATTTTAAGAGAAGTATCCCAGATATCCCCCCCCCCTCCCCAATAAAAATAAAAAGTAAAGACTCAAAGTTTTTAATGCTATCATTTAATTTGTTAAAAACTGGTTTTGACCAGTATTCCCTGATTAGTAGTTTAGCTGAATTTAAATTAGCTGTAATTAACCAAACTTTTTGTAATTAAAAGAGACAAATTATTTGAAAATCCTAAGTGACTGTTCTGTAATGATGAATAAATGAAGGACCTTAATGTGCAGTTGTTTAATAGGTGACGTTATAAAGCATCGATGTTCACATAGATCATCGACAACACTGCATTTGTCAGCCAAATGAGTTCTTGGATTTGCACACTATAATGCAACATAATCAAGTTCTAATTTATCAATTAAAATAATTACAGAGCAGATCCAATTTAATTAAAACGTCAAAGCATGGAGGAGTTATTCATGCATTAATTGGGCTTTGATGTGTCTTGGTTTTGCTTGTACAATTTTTTAACTGCTTTCGACGTGATGGAAGACTGGGAAAAATGGGAATAACAGGGTGAGATGGTCATATGCATATGCAGCCGACCTAACCTACCATTAAAAACCAGCACTAGACAAGTGAAATGTAATGCTTCATGACATTATCACTGGGGGGTTGGCTGCACATCAGTGGACACTAATGAACTGCTGCTGTCAGGAGCAAGAACCTAAGACACAATTGACAGGATGTGGTTATCAGCTGTGTTGTAACATATCAACAGGAAAAGCAGTGCCAAGTGGCAAAATAACGAGTGTGTGATGCAGAACCCCTCTCAGGGCCAGAGATCCAATAAGTTCTGCTCATGCTGCGACTTGTTTTGTTCTCTTCATTCATCCTCTGCTGAATCCACTTTTATAGAGTGAGCTGCAAACCGTCTCCAGTTTTGACGTTTTTAAATCTTAAAAAAACACCAAAGGAAGAGAATAGCCGGAAACACTGGACTAACGTGTCACTTCCTAAGAGCTTAGCCCCACAAAACAGCACTTGTGTCACACGTCTTTCCACAGGCAGAGTCAATGAAGGCTTTTAGGAGCCCGTTGCGAAGGCCCGTTGTGTGCTACTACTCTCCAAACTGGGAAATGTCGGAGACGAGGAAAGTTGGCGGCAGCCAAGGGCTCTTGTCAGACCAAGGAGCTGGCTCATGAAATGCAACAGGCTGTGTCGCTATTAGCAGAGTCCTTCGTTTTGTTCAGACTGTGCCCTGCGACGGAGAGTGATGTCCTGACCAAAGACCGAAGGGAGGTGGAGAGTTAACGCGATGCTTTTGTGCTCAGTGCCTTATTCGCTGGAAAGGTCAACAACCTGTATTTGATTAAAAAGCAAATTAGGATTGTTTTCTTAAGGAAAAAGTAAAGGTTGGAGCACACCCGTAGAAGGCCCACAGCTGAAATCTAATGTTTCTTTTCTTCTCTTTTCAGCATGGAATAAACCTTTACTTGTTCCTTTGCAGCCTACGCATGCTGACGCAGCTCCCTACTTGAACTACTTGTTTTCTTAATTTTCACATCTTAAATGAAATAGATAAACCCTGAAACATTATTAAATTACAGTATATACATTTAAGCTACTTTTGAAAGTTTTTGCTTGAGGAATGAATCACTTTGGAAGAGCTGGATTTTTTTTTCATTTTAGCAGCTATTACATTTTTGTGTGATACTTTTAAAAGCTTGAAAACTGTAAATCTGTCAGTAATAATGCACATCAAAATAATGTTACTGTGTTGTATGTCCAAAACAAGATGAAATAATTACAGAAAAAGCCTAGAATAATGTGACCTTTTAACAGAGCATATTTACAGTGTAATTACTCCTTAAATGTGCTGTCAGATTTGTGTGAATTATATAGATACATGAGGTTAAAAAAGTGAATTCTTAATTATATTACAATAACTGAACTAATATAAAATTGAGTCTTAGCTAAAGTGATTTCCATGTGAAACGTGATGACCTCATTTGTATGTGTGAGCCTGTTACAAGGTGAAGTAATTGTACTGGAACCTGGATAGTGTTGAATTTCTGAAGCAGTAGGAGGTCTGTCCTTTTTTGCATAAGGGAGTTCTCCCCTTGTCTTGATCTGATGCTGAGAGAATCCAGAGACACTGTGATTAAATCCCTGCAGAGCAGAGCTGTGCATGACAAGTGTACCCCATTTCATGTCTCCAGGGTGCATGGAGACCACGATGCCATCCTTTGAATAAGCCGTCTGTCTTTCTAAGCAGTTTGCACTTGTTCAATATTGCAATTGCTCTGCTTTTTTCCTTGCTATTAAAATCATTCCTTTAAATGCTGTTCTTTCTAAAAGCTATGTCTTTTATAACCACAGCTGCTTTGCATGTTGGATCTTACAAAGTTAATAGCATCTGAAACATTTATTGAAATAGGAACAAGCAGAGGTTAATTCAGTGCTGAAAAGTAGAAACATACTCTCAGCCTGGAATTAACCTCTGTGCTATTTTGCATCTCACAGAATGGCACAGCTCCCCATTCAGTTGTACTTCTATATAAAATGTTAATTAAATTAACAAACAACTAGGCTAATTAAAATGTGTAGCCTAGTGTAAGCAAGTCTACAAGAATGACCTACGATATATTGAGTCAATAGTAATTTTATTGGTAGAAAAGAAGTAATAAGGTTTCTGTTTGATCTGCTACATTGTTCTTTTTTGTTGGAAGAGAATGACACATAATTTGTCATGTTGTTTCCTAATAAAAATAATTGTGCTGAACACATATCTACAGGTAAATTCTCATTATAGGTGAGTGTCATATCTATTTTGGATAAATGCACTAAAAGTAAGCTATGTTATTTTGAGTTTGTAATGTGATGTCTGATAAGAAGGAGTAATGGGATTGTGTAATTTTCTAAGTAAAGCAATAACTATAACGTTGTATTCAATTTGTGATATGAAAATCTCTCCTTCTACAAATGTAGGATAGATAATACTACATAAAAATATTTTCTTTTTCAGAGTAGTGCAGCTACTGCTTGTATTGTATATTGATATAATTAAAAAATACCATAGTGTAACTCTTTAATGCACTGGCCAAACAGCTTTATGACGACAAAGTTACTCTCAGATATTTTGGTTATGATAAGGGACAGATTAATGACTTTGCCTGTAAATGTAATAACACTGTAATGACACATGAGGTAATCTTGCTGTATTTATACTGATTCATTATGGCCATTATTATTGTGCAAGTGGTAACTCTCAATCAATGTAAAATGCTATGGGTGTCAAAATAAACTTTACGACCACTGAAGAAGATAAAGCAGGTCAATACCCCATTGCCCCAACACATACATTTGTTTACTCAATGGCTGACATTTACATAACAGGCCAGACATGACTTCTGAATGACAAATGCTCCTCTGAAACCATTAACACCATCACAGAGACTGAAAGGAAGAGGAGCAATAAATTGGAGCCCAGCCTGGGGAAAGACAAAGCAATGAAACCAGAAGAGCAAAGTCAGTGATATTGACAGAAAACATTCAAAGTAAAGGAGGCAGGACCTGCAACAACCATTTTATCACAAGGATATGACAAGGAAAGATTTGTCCTTCGATATAAAGTAAAGTACACTATAATTATTGACAAATTGGTCTTGTTTACATTGGGGTCTTCTCAACTATACTGATAAGTAAAACATTTCAATATTGGAAAGTGGCCTGCTTTTATTTTTGTATTCAATTGACTTTGTTATTGTGTACTACAGTATGTATTTTTTTACATTTAGTCATATAATTTGACATATTTCAGTGTAAAAACATTATCAAAGTCACCATTTTTTAAGGAAGACAAATCTAGATCTGAATGTATTGGTGTAATTGCAACATCCTTCTTTGATTTATTACCATGGCAAAAATAATGGCAGTGATAATTTGACTCTTTAGTGCACAGCCAGTAAAATATATGCTAAATCAATGTCAGTAATTTGCCTAGTTAGGGTAAAATTTGGCAGATATTAAAAAAACAGTCTCTAGGAAACATTAAACTGTAACACTTTGAGCAACTTAAGGCCATTATGCTTGTTGGAAAATTGATTTCTTAAGCAGTTATTTTGTTAGTTTCTGCTGTTTTGTGCTTTTTAAAATAAAATATCCTCTAAAACCGACAATGACAAGCAATAACTGACAATGATTGGTGTCCATTTGGCCTTAAAAGGGAAAATAAAAATAAAAGTTTTTCTGTTATCCTACAGTCACTACCCACATTTTTAATCTGAAGTTTTCTCCAGAGCTCTCTGAAAACTTTTATTTAACACATACACTATATGGCTTTTCATCTGTAATTGATTTTTCCCTTCGTTTAATTCCAAACGAGGACATTGACTATAAATATATCGGTGTGAATGCAAAAATATTATAATAATCCAAATAAGATACTTTTTAGGAAACCTTCAATTTCATCTCATAGAAGTTGGTGCAGCAAGGCGCTTTCTGACTTCAGATCATATTACTTCCAAGCCACACAATGGAAAAGGCCTCACTGTATGAATTCAATTTTCATTACCCTGTAATAAATGCAGTGCAAATCCTAGGAGGCTGCACTAGTGAAAAATAAATCTGATATATGAATAAACGATGTCTCAGGGGAAAATATTCTTCTTTTGTGGTGAAGATTGACTTCTTCATGATGGGCCACATCAGCCATGAGGAAATAAAACAGAAATAGAAACTGCTGTTGAAGAAGAGTATAAAGTGTACATTTCCATCAACTAATCCAAGGACTGTATATAAAAACATATATTGTAGGCAGTGAGACTGCTAGCTATCAGATTCCTCCAGAGGCTAGCACTTTTATAATTTGAACACCAGGGGAAATAATTAATTTTCAACCATCTTTACCTCTCCTTGCCTCTCTCTCCTTCTCTTTCTTTCTGTTGACATCTGAGTCTGTGCGGTGTGTTTACTCACCTCTGTGGAGTATTTGCAGTTAATTAATAGGTTATTTGAGGAAGACCTGAAGGGAAAGTAAATATTTGTTTTCTGCCTTTCCCCTTTGTCTCCTTTTTACTTCACTTTATTCCATCCATTGATCAATATACATCCATTGATCATTTTAATTTTGTTTAATTTAAGAATTATTTTGATAACTGGCTAATAGAATCATTTGAAATTGTATGCAATCACTTTTGATAGCTGGGTTCCTAAACCACTTTTAATTATTAATAGAAGACATCTCTATTATCTGTGCAAGCATAAAAAGGGAAACACAGGAAATGTGATGTATTCTATTTTTATTTTAGAAAATTACACATTTAGAATGCAACTTCTGCGTCTGCTTCCAGCTCAGCCTTTTTAAAGAACTTTCAAAAGATCACCCTTCACCGCAGTTTGAATTGTAATTAAATCTGCTCTGACAACACCAGAGTTTGCTTATCAGAGTTTGATTAAAACTGTTACCCTCAAAACGAATTATGGGAACAATCCAAGGGCTAAACGTTTTGTAAGCAAGACAATTTACTGGCTTATTTTCATAGAAAACTATTAAATAGATCATTGAGCTTTATGCTGTGAACTGTATAACAGATGGCCAAAAATCTGCAAACAGTGTGCACAATTTTTTGCATGGCTGCAGTTGTATATTCTGGTCTCACACTGGTATCCATGCTGTCACCTGACCCTCAGCCCCTACAGGCTTACAACTGTCTGCACAGTAGATTTTTTTAAACCAAGGCCTAATGCCTCTGCAAAGATTGGAGTGGTTTGTTTTCAAAATGTATTTCTCTGGAGATCATCCACAGGGAACAAGCACGAGGTCCTCTGACTGCTGACCTCCAAGCAAAAAATTAATAAAACACATTGCATTGAACATGGCCCATTTGTAGATGCTGATGGCCCGTGCACAGCGTATCAGCTCCATCCATTGTCTGCATTAGTCAAAGATGAGGAGGGCTGCTTCAGAAGTCATTTCATATCTAGTGAGAGCTCCCAAGCTCTCCCACATGCACAGTTTATTGAATGTGAAGCTGTTTAAACAATCATGGCTGTTTATATCACCCTGACTTATTCAGTGTTCCCTGCCTGGCTTAGGGGAGCCAAGATGTCGGTAGTGATAAACTGCCAGTGGCATTCAAATTAAAAAAAAAGCAAACATTAATAGAGAGGGAAAGAGCTGTATTATTTTGTAGATATATATTCTATCTAAAATACCAAGAATACATATTATCTGATATAATCAATGTTTGTTATAATTAAATATAACCTAATTTTATAATACTGAAAACAAACAAATGAGTGTTAGGAAGAAACAAGAACCGTAGCAGAGCTAGCTGGTGCTGGTCATGCGGTGCCAGATTTTCTGTCTTTATCCAGTTATGGGGTTGGTCCCGATTACCATTTGTGATCTATTTTTAAAAAGATGGCTCACTGAGTTAATGTCAGTCTGTTGTTTCTCCTTTGTTTCCAGATGTATCTTTATAGAAAATCTATGTTAGAAAACTCAGAAGCAGAGCTGTTGAACAAGTGGTCTAGAAGCTCTTAGTGAAATAATGATCAATGGTATCGTAAGTTTTATTTTTTATATTACACACCCTGTAACATAACTAAATCTCTTTTTTCTTTGTCAGTATTTGTATTGCATTGCAACTGTTTTAGAAGAATACGTCTTGGCTGTTTTTTTTTGCATAAATGGTTGTGTCGTGTCAGAAAGTGGTTGTGGAAAAAAGGTCATTTTGTGCTTTAGTGACTCATTTTAGAACATTTGCATAGTTTCTACCCCTCTTTTTCATTTAAGGGCTGTGAAAATGCAGTCCTGCACTGAAACATATCTTAGTGGCAGCCCATTCACCTTCAAGTGGGTCACTGTAGTAGCACACAGTCACTTTTACAGTATGTTCATGATCACCGCTTTAAAGGAGCCATTGCTAACAGTTTTATATTGATTGATTTTACAAATACAGCCTTATAAACCTGACAGGAACACATTTGTTGGAATCAAAAACATGCAATTGAAATCTAACCTTGAAGAACCAGGAGTGGCGACATTTGTTTTAGTTATTGAACTTTAAATAATTGAAAAATGCATAGAACATGTTCAGATGTGTGGCTTTTTGGAATTAGGATCTGACCAGCCCTGTGTTAGAAGAATCTGGATTAGTATTACTATGAACTTGTAATTACTAGTGTTACTACATACTAATAAACAGTAGTAACTGTTGAAAAAGAAATAGCAGTATTTGCTATAGAGAAATTAATATTAATAATATTAATAAAAAGTGATGTAATCATGGTATTTGTTTTACACTGATAAGAAAACATTATTTTCAGCTTTTCTCCATGGCTCTGTGATGGCCTGACATTCTGCCCAAGGCAAAAACAGTCATGTCCTCTTGTTTCTGCCCTGCGTCCTAATCTGAGCTGTTTCCCAAATAATATGATGATGTGGACAAGGTGCATCGAGCCCTTGAGAACAATGTGATCTAATATAATTAAAATACTATAAAATAAAAATAAAAGTCATTAAAATAAAAAAATACAAATAACAGTCATCATTAAAATAAAAGTGCTTTTCAGTACTATACAATGAAGTCTTAAAAAGTGATGTCTATATTCAGTGTGTTGAATGACCCTAACCCCAGATACTATTTATAGTAAGAGAATAAAAAAGACAAATAATGCAACATATTCTTCAATATAAGAAATTATGTTTCATTATTGAGGGCTAAAAAATTGCCCAGTTGGTCTCGAGGGGCATTTTAACAAATCATAATGATCATTGATAGAACCTCTTGATATCAGTCATGAAAACACAAATCAAAGCTTACAGTGTTCTCTTCCATAGAGATTGATGTCATCATAACCCATAGCACATTCTTCTGTTATTTAATTTCCATGAAGTTTGAAATAGAATTTTTGTGCCAAAAATTGTTTTTACTTATTCAAAGAGATTTATATGATTTGTAATTTAGAAAATATAGAACTCTGGCTTCTGATTACGTTTTGTTTTAGGAATGGTTTTATTTGACTACTTTAAAGTATTACTATATTAAGGATATTATAGATAAAAATAAAATATATGTATAAAAGGAGGGTTTTCAGTCTTAAGGAATAGTCACCAAGTTACTGTGATGACAACAGGTAGTTTTCTGATAGTGGATGGATAAAATTTCACTTCAGCAAAAATAGTGTCAATGCAATTTGAATGGAAAAGCACTAATTGGCATTTTTGCTTTAAGTTATTTTTTTACATTAAAAGATTGCAAGCTCTGCAGAAATCTAAATAATTAGCCTAACTTTATAGTTATGGATTTAATTATCCTGAATGTTTATAACTATGATTTTGAAAACCGTTTTAATATCTGCTTTCAATATGAACCCAGAAGAACAATATGTTTCTTTGGAGTTTAATATTCCTTGCCAAGCATTTTATACCCTAGGAGTATACATTTCTCGTTAAATATCTCTTACAATATAAGTATAACACTAGTTTATGGCAACCGAATACAGAGAATGACATACTGTATTACGTGTGGCCTAATGCTGTCAAACTTTCAGAAATCTATTAACTCTCAAGTGAATGCTATCATGGAAGCGATGTCTAATATCTATTTCTGCCTCAACGTTTTTATATTCGGATTAGGGCCCTTGTAGGCTTGTTAGCAAGATGAAAGTGCATTTTGTTTTTCTTTATTCTTCTTGTCCTGAAAGTCTTTTATGCACATTTGTAAAAAAAATCTGATTTCCCCTATTCCATTCAGACCTCTGTTGAAATTAAGGAGTTCTCAAACTGAGTTGATTTGCTTCACTGCGGCTTCACTGCTGATTACCTCAGAGCTAGAAAGGCTCACATCTCCCAGACTTCAGCTGCTCACTCAGGGCAAAATCAAGCACTGGAGTTTATTTGTTAAGAAATGTCAGTCCTGTTCTAAATCTGGCCAAACTCACATTACTGAAACTGGCAGCTTAAAGGAAGAGTAGCAGCAATAAAATGGAACACTTATACCATATATGTTTTCACTCTGCATAATTTACATACTGTACATTTTTCTATATGCATATTCACTAAATACACATTACATTAAATAGAAAAATATCCAGAAAGTTAGAATATGATACTCTAATTCTTCAGTACATAAAGACTAACATAGCTTGTTAAATTAATGTATAATATATATTTCATTCAGTGCAAAACAAGCTGTTTGAGTACTGCATTCTGTAGCATCTTATTGTAGCACTCATTGTGGTAATGCTGTAGATTTGTCCTCCTCCTTTTTTATTAGTTTAATTTCATGCATTGAGATTCATTGTGCTCAATGCAGCATTATCAATTAAGAAATAATTGAATTAGTGTATAACTACAAAATTACTCTTTTTAGAAAAACAATATTGCGTGTAGCATTAATTCATGCAAGACTTGCCAGAGGTTCTGACCGATTTCTAAACTGTTGACTTACATTTTGCTTTATAAAGAGAAATAACTTTTGGTGAATAGCTGTCTTTATGGAACGAGAATAAGTTATGATTTGGCCCCCAAACTGACTATACAGATGGCATGTGGACAGTTTTTTTTGGTTGAGATCAGGGATAGCTACTGTAAGTAACAAAAGGCAGACATGTATGGTAGCTAACAGTCTTTTTGCTCGTCAAAAACAAAACATCTTTGCTGAGAGGAAAACATACACAGGCAAATCCCCAACAGCTGGCTTAGAAAATTGTTAAGTGCCACTTTCTATCACCCTCCTGGAAACTATTCATTTTGTGTACTTTTGCATTTGCCTTGACAGCCTTATGACAAATGTGGCGTACCAAGACATGACATTATTTTTGTGTTTGCAACGGGCATAAAGAAAAAAAAAGCCAACATATAAAATCTAGCAAAAGAGTCAGAAGTGATTTTTGATTACTTCTTTCATTTTCTGGTATATGTAACCTCTACAAAATATAAGAAAGTGTTATGCAAATTTTTAAATGTTGACATAAATGTTGGCATGCTAAGCTAGCTCTAATGTATTTCAGGCTGAAGCATTGTTTTATGGTAATGGTGGGTTGTTTGTAAAGCTTCTTAGGACTGGTGAGGTGTTCTCAGTGACTCATTTGTACTGAAACAAACTTCGGAACATGTCATGTCATGGACAGGGAAATTCTGGGAAATACTACTTCTGAGGTCACCGTTATTTAAGGAATGTGTATCCTTTATTGATAAGGCATGACATTTGAATTTGATGTATAGAAGGAAACATTCAAACTTTCACAGAAAAACACAAAATACTAGTGTCTGCATACTGTAAACTGAAATAGAGAAACGTTATAAACAGACTTTTCCTTTCAGCCTTTTTAAACAAAAACAAAAATTAGTCCTGTTAGATATGGGCCCTGTTTAGGGTTATCACTGCCTTAATTTGACTACCAAACTCCATGTCTGCAGCTGCTCTGTGCTCTCTTAAAACTAAGAGTCACTTAAGGGGAAAACTAACTTAAGGTTTTTATGCAACTGCCCCTTGGATCTTTTCTAACACCAATCCAAAAGCAGATAATTCAGTGTGCATGTGTTTCATTGACTTTTTTTGCTCCTGATTTAACTCCATCTCTCACTTTGCCAGTATACAGGAAGGTGTAATGTCTTTTGACCTTGTTCATTTTCAAAACAGGAGAAGTACGTGCGTGCTGATAGCTCACTCTCTGAAACTGAATACATAAAATATTGATACCATATTATAATGAGGCTATAATAAGAGGAATTAAGCTGAAGTGTGTGCTTATGTCAAATGGGGCAGATGAAGTATCTGTCTAAGGTGCCCTGTCTAAGCCATTCCTCTTGTTATTTTATAAGGTCAATTCAATTATGTAACGACCCCAGTAATTATTCAATCTTTGCAAGTTAATAAACACTGTTAGGTATTCATCTGACAGCTCAGAGCAAGACTTTGTCACTTGCAATTCAAATTACACTTTACTCTGAGGTATAGCAACTCAAAATAGAAAGCAGGTAATGATCAATTGCTTCTGAGGTACTGCCAAGGGAAAATGGTAGGGGACCTCTTCAGTATTTCTATATTAGGATGCTAGAAAAGAGAAGAACAAACAAATTCCTTTGCAGTATGTTTGTTGGAGATGACATACATTTTATAATAACATGAAATCTGTACTCAGCTTGTTTAATGTTTTCTTTTTTTCTATTAAATATACATTGTTTTACACAGATTATTATAAACTTGTAAGAAAACAGCTGAGATGAAATATAAAGATGTATAATCTGACTGAAGCTTGTGTGAAAAACAGAGAAGGAAGACACCTACTTGTGTGAAAAACAGAGAAGGAAGACCCTTACATCTGTTAAAAATCTGTCTCAAACAGAATGCAAAACCTAAATCCATCCTGTTGCGCCCTGTTTTGGAATAACCGTAAATTGTTTTCCGGGCTGTACTGCTTTTTCTTTTGGCTATTATCTAGTTATAGACATACTTATTGGAATTTCCATCGGAAAGTTTTTGTAGTTTTGGCACTGCCCTCTCAGTTACTGCAATGATTGTGGAAGAATGGTAACAACAGAAAAGCCGGAGATATAAAATGTAGTGAGGTGATCTTGTAACTTCCCCAAACCCACAACGTAGTTTCGGAGTGGCAGGTGGAGACCGTGGCTGATAAGAAGGTCCTCAGCCCAGCTTGTAAGATCTACAGTGATGAATTGCTGGAGGATGGACTTACATTTGAAGTTGTTTATTTCACGTGTACTCCCCTGAGTGACCGATCACTGCGAGATTCAAAGAGCTTGTCAGAGCTGTCAGTGGGCAAAAAACGGAAAAGGACCGATCAAATTTCACGAGCCATTACCAATTCAGTGTGATTGCAAAGGGGAATGCCAATAGAAAATAGATCACAGGAATTCTTAGGAGCAACACTGATCAGTAAGGCAGCACATGCTTGTGTATGTACATGTTTGATGAAGTCCCATGTGTCTTGAGCAATAAAGGTGCTTGCTTGAGGCACAGGTTAGGCCCTGTGTCTCTGGTTTGAACCCTGGGATATGTCATTAGCTGACTTTTATTGGGATTATCCAAACAGCAGTCTGACTACACCAACGTCTGACTACCAGCAGGGTTGAGTGGATTTAAGTGATGGATAATCTGAAATTTTTGGTAACATCTAAACCATATGAGTATTCAAAAGGTCATGAAAGTAAAAAAAAAAAGCAAATGAGCTGTAACTTTATTTTTTATTCTTGAAATTCCCTTTAAACAGATATCAATGATTAATATCTGAAATACAGTAGTGCTTCAAAGCCCTATACGAGCCTATTATTGTAGATTTTGTTTTTTGTGATGTTTTTATGAGTTTTGAATTTGCAGTCGTTCTTTAACATCCACTTGCATTACATTAACATTGCAGTTAGTTTCAGAAGGGCTCCGGACCTACAAATGACAGAAGTACAAAGCACCCACAGAATTCAAACGGAGACTTAGCAGTCAAAACACAATAAGACCTCTTCTAAAACAAAACTGGTTTAATGTGCAGGTTAGCCTACTACAACGCATACAGTAGGTCTTGACTTGTTCCATATAGAATCATGATAATTTTCTGAAACTGTATGTACTAGTTCGAACAGATTCTAATTGAATTAGAGAGGGAAGCTGCATCAGAATACACACTGCAAAGTGATTATCTGAAGGCTGAATAGGCGAAACACTTTTTTCCTACTTTTGTCACTAACCTCTGCTAGTTCCTCTTTCTAATAAAAGTGTTCCCATTCTTTCAAAAGTGTTCAAAAGATTACATCCAATCTGCAATTATACTGAATCTTCATGACAAACATTTACCCCTTAGCAAATTAAGCAAACATTTGTAGTTAAGCTTATCCAAATAAAAGGATATGATGGAACATGTGATTTTGTGAATGGGAGGACAGGGCAATGTTAGAAGCTTATATTAGAGTTCGTAGTGTTTGGAAATACTTTATACATAACCATCTGTGACCAAACTGATCCTGTTCCATGTTTAGAGTCACCATTATTGTCCTGCATAATTGCTGCTTTGTTTTGTGCTTAATTCCCATGCATTTTCAGATTTATCTTGTGAAAATCATGCATATTGTAGATAGTTTTTAGTAAAAGAGGTTTTATAGATCTTAATTTCACTGGTATTATGAGTACTGCATTTCAATATTTTTTATGCATTCTTTAGGACATTGTACACTAAATAAGAAACTTCACCCAAGACTGTTGGTCAAATAATAATTTACAGAAAGCACAAAATACTTTCAGTCCACTGTACAGTACCACATTCAGTCCTCTCTTTCAGGGTATGCTCATTTTACTTGCAAATGTTATTGTTTTCTTTAATTGGAATTTACTGTTATGGCACTCTCTTAATTATTTATATTTCTCATTGCACTCAAACAGAAGCTAGGCTTTATAATGCCCATGTGGTTTGCTTTTTAGACTGACAACTGCTTTTTATTTTCCCTAATGGTCCATTTAATTATTTTTGAAGTGGCATGTGGTTTTGCAATAGGGTGTTTTTTTTATCTGCTATGATGCTGACTGAGTTCTTGCATTTAGATGATGATTACATTTAATGATGGATCCTATTTAATTTTCTGTTGTTGTTGCTGTCATTGGGCAGATTGATATAACTGACAAGTGTTGACAGTTAAAGAAGTGCATGATATTGGTGCCATGCAGAAATCATTTTTTTTCTTGTACATTGATTTCTAAAATGTAGAACATTTGAGGGTTGGGTGGTTTAAGTGTGAACTATCGTCTACTGTATATGTATAATCAGTGAGTCTCATACAATAAATATGTACTGTAGAATTTCTTAAAACTTTGAAATTGTGTTGCTGTGTACAAATCCATTTTCACAGATAACAGAAAGAAAAATAAATATTTCTTTATTCAAGAGAAATATTAATACTGCAACTCACATGATCATACTCTTTTTTTATGTCTTTGCACATTTATACAAATTTTTCCTGATTGCACTTGGAAGTAGGATACGGTGTTGATAGAAGTGCTCTCAACTACGAGCTGTTTTACCTGGGACTGTGGCATGTATCATGCCAGGACAAAGTCTTCAGGTTCTTTAGAAGGTGTCTATTTTGTGGACTTGCAAAATAACGCATTCAGATTTTTTAATCTTAACATATTATTCAAAATCTGACTAAAAAGACAGATTGTGTAAAATAAGTTACAAAGTAAATGCCAGCAAAGACTAAAGAGAAAAAAATAAAATGTATTAATTGCACAATTATTCAGACCCCTGATACAGTGCATGTATCATTCCCTAGTCTTTCTGGGTTGGTGTCTACTAGGATTACATACTGGTGTGGTGCAACTGTTGCTCCTTCACCTTGGCAGATTTGCTCAAGCTTCTTGAGGTTGCTTGGGGATTGCTAATGGACAGCAGTTTATTTTCTTTCCACAGATCCTCGGTGGGATTCAAGTCAGGACTTTGACTTTGGGCCACTCAAGGACATTCATATTAAAGGTCTTTGAAATGTTTTTATACCCTTCCCCTAATCTGTGCCTTTATACATCTTTATCCCTGAGTGGTTTTGAAAGCTTCCTGGCCTTCATGATAGAATCTTTGCTTGAAATTCAGTACCTGAGTGAGGGTGTTTTTGTTCTGAAAACATGTGAAACACTATTATTGTGGTGACAGGCTACTTAACTGATTGTGTGGCTTGTTAAGGTAATTTTGTGCACCTACTGTATATTAATTTTGGTGTGGCACAGCTAATGATTAATCATAACTTTTCCATTTTTCTCTCATAATAGTTATTACCTACTTTTTTGTATTAAAACAGTATGTGGAACAGTTGGTGTATATAATAAATTATAAAGCAACAGTGTGAAAAAGGGTCTGAATACTTTTGTTAGGCATTAGAAGATTCACTAATGTTTGTGAGAAATACTGTATGTCTTGATGACATTTAAAAATGATTTAAAAAAATAATGAACACTTACAGTCACTGAATACACAGTAAAATGTAATAATTTAACAGAAAAAAAAACAAAAATGACAGTATACCATCTGTTCAATAACTAGCAGGTGCCCCTTAAAATAAAAAGGAGCTGTAAACAGCATTCTGATGTAGTAGAGTTAGCAGTGCAAATAAGATGTTTTGTTTTTGTATTCAAATGTTTCCTTTCTTTAAACTTTAAGTAAGGAAATGTTCTTTTTCATGTACCACGTAGTGGATTGCAACTCTAATTGCAGATTTTATTTTTGGAGTACAGAGCTTTTTCCTGGCTGGTTTTGCAATCATGATTTCAAGCCCTCGATAAGCAGCATCAGCCTTGCCAGTCTACTGGTTTGAGTTTAAGGCCTCCCAGAGGAATCAGATTTCACATGTGAATAGAAAATTAACCTTTCCTAAATGAAGCCACCACCATTTTTCTCTCCTAGCCCTGACTCGAGCAGCATTTTTAACCTTCAGCTGAATTTCCAATTCGATGAGAAAGTGGGGAGATTGAGCTTTGACCACTGGAAAGGCTGCATTTCAATAACTGACCCCGTCACACAGAAGCATTCTGAAAGGCTTCACAAGGGGGAAGGAAAGGATCATTGAGAAGTGCCTATTTGCTCAGGTGAAGATTTAAGGCTATAAGCAAGAGTGTGCTTTTTCAGAGTTCAGCATTTACTAATACACGGTTGTTTGGCCTTTTAGCGGCAGCACTGAATACCCTACCTGTGATAATCTCTGCTATGGAGAGTGTGTGCAGCAAGATATCAATAATGGAAGCCAACACATCTAATTTATATACTTATGTATTTTATATGAGCTGGTAAACTGTTTTTTTTTAATATGTAAAGTACCTTGTATGTAAAGGAGATATACAATCATTATATATAAATCATAAATTAATATATTATACATTAATATATTAATGCTATATAAATCTGTATAGTACTGACTAATCCAAAAGTTTTAAAGACTGCACAGAAACGTCTTACAGTCTAATAATGTAATAGAAGGAACATTTAAAGATGGCCATGTAAGTAGTGACAAAGCTAGGCTATAGATATTTGTATCATGCATTGATGCAGTGGAAAATATGAAGTACACACAACCTGTACATTTATTCCTGTTTAGAGCTATAGCAGTACTATAGCCATTCCAAAAATGTAGCAGAAAGAAATGTACTATTTCTATTTCTGGAAAACAGGGAGACTCTTATTTTTTTGTTTCCCACAGGTGATCTGAAACATGAATATGTATTGATTTTATCTTAAGAAATTCTGAGACTTCAAAACGCTTTGAAAACAACTATTAAAAAATTCACAAATAAAGTTCCATCAGTGCAAAAGTGGCTTTTAGGATTTGCCAAACCCTTTAACTAATAGTGGCTATCAATCCTCTGCTTTCAAAATGTCACATCCAGCTCCATTCATTTGCATAACCTCTAAAGTACCTACAGCATAGAGTACATTGATTTAGCTTACGTCTCTGGGGATGTTAGATGTTGGTACAGCCACTTTTATCAGATTTCTGTGTTCTTAATCCAGAGACGTTTTGAAGTACTTCAGTAGTCTTTTTCTGCTTTAAAGCCTGCCGGTACAACCATTCCACACATCCCACATGATAGTTGAAACCGCCATGTACTTGAAACAAATCACACTCAGTTTATCTCCACAATCACTAGTGGACTACTGTACATGCTTCTATTTAACAATCAACATAAAGCACAATAGCTGTCATTTCCAAAACACTTGTGCTAATATACATTAGTAGGTGCACATTCTGTGTACATAAAATAGTACGATGTCACTGGGAAAAATAATACAATAAAATCAGGATTCTTCAAATGTGTTGATGGACAAGGGTGACACTGACAAAGTGTTAAGACTTAAGATATGAAGGCAATCTTTCTCTCCCAGGAGACATTTAATGAAGTCCTCTTTAAGATGAAGACACCTTTTGGACCTCTGGTCTAATAAGGCATGCAGCCCTATCACATGATGAAAGGTCATTTCTTTGATTGTGTGTGTGGGAGGGGGATGGCAGGAGGGGCTGGAGAGCAAATGATGTTCAAGCTCAGACACACATGAATACATCATCATGCCTGAAAAAATGCACTGACTGATGTCAATAAGAGCTTCTGTATGTAAATTGAACCACATGGCTTGGTAGAAACTCCTTTTTTGAAATGTAGACTGTGAAATCAAATGCAAATGAATTCCTAATTAATTATTCTAAAGTATTCAACAGGGTCAAATCTGCTGTTGTTGAGGAGTTATTGCAATGCTTCAGCACTGAATTTGTTTTGTTATTGATTGTGTGATGGAAAAGAAGTGAGCACATATGCGAGTATAACAGCTAATGATGATTCATGGTTGGTTTACACGGAGTATGGTAGAAATCAATGGGGAATAATATATGAGAAACAACAAAGCAGATTATAAAGGTTATTAAGGCTTTTCTGAACTCCCAGGCAGAATTGCACTGAACATTGAGCAGAAGCCAGGTAGCAGTGAATCTGTCTTTTAATTAAATAGAAAAACAATGGAATCAAGTCTGGAGTAAACATTCCAGTGTAGCACTTTTTAGAATGCATTAAAATTGTCCTTTATGTATATCATATATAACCCTTGAATCTGAACAGATTTATGTTTGTTCTTTACATAACTGCATTTCCATGTTTTTCATTCTTTTTAATTTTCAAAACATTGATCTAAATATTGTTGATCAGTTTCATGACATATCCTCCATCTTGTAAAATGAATAGATTGAAAATGTAAGCATATAAAACATAGTAAGGTTCTAGTAATATACTGCCTATTCCAGGAGGCATTCCAGGAGGTTAAACATTTCATTAATGCATGTCACATACAATTTTTTAAGTCTGCAGTGTACAATTTTAAATATTTAGAACTGATAACAGCTATTTCATTTAAAATTTTACATGAATTATGAGTTGCTATCGAACCTCTTTTGTCTCTTCCATAGAGACTGATACTGCACAACAACGCAAGCTTTGCATCCTGAAAGTCTCAATCTTTCTTCAGGAGTATTACCTCTGACAAATGTTTAACCTTCGTCAAGCTGAGTTTGTGAATTCAATATTTAGTTACCGTGGAATTTCCCACAAGGGGTTCAGATTCCCTCTCCCTGCAGAAATACACACTACCGAACGAACAGACCAGATACTTAGAATACAAGGGGTACCATTGTATTACTGATATATTAAGTATTTGTTTGGAGGGAATCACTTTATAATCACTATCAAGAAATTTTATATCCTATTATTTTTGTCACTGTATTTGTGTTTTATCTAATAATTATAATAGTACAGAAAAAGTTACGTCTTCCAGGCAGGAAGCTTTATTGTTTAAACCTCTAATATGAATGCAATATGACACAACAGTAAATCAACGTGACTGTCATCTGGAACATGTTGCAAAATACCAGTCGTATGTTATTTTGGCCCAACAGTTTTTAATAAGTGGAGGTTAGTTTCACAGTCTGTCCTCTTTATGAACAATCACAAAATTAAATGGTAAAGAACCTACATGTCCACTTGGAAAACACATATACCATGTTTCAAAACTATTGGGCCAGCCGATTCCCAACATTATTTCAGAGGGGTTTTTGGATACGTGAGTCTGGCGGCCATCTTGTTTAGTTCGCCGTCTCAGTTTTTGTAACAAATTTATTTTCTTATTTATCCCAGGACACCTACCATGTCTGAAGCTATTGAATAAAACCGACAGAGTCCTGGGGATACCTGCATGCAGTGGATTACTAGGCACAGACAGCAAGTGGTGACGTTCTCAATGGCCAAATAGATTCTACTAGACGGATGTTTAAGAGGAAAAGGGTGCCAAAAGTGGGAGCTATGAATGTGAAGCAAGAATACTCTTCCAGTGTTGAAAAAGTAAGTGGTATCCCATGTGTGTATGAAATCTTAGCTCTGACTCACCACTCACAAAGTTACGAAATCGTTTACATGGCAGATCCACTGAGAGGATCAATAAACACAATAGTTTAAATATTGAACCGCAGGCAGACAGCAGAAAATCATTCAAACAGGCCTTGAACCTTTACTTCAGAAAATAAAAAAACAAGTGCTCTATGTTTCTATGCACAGCTTAGAGGAGCTTGAGGTAAATTGAGTTCGTTCAATAAATTGCTCAATAAAAAATTGTTGTTTAAGTAAGCATACGTGAAAAAACCCATCAGTTCAGAAAACCCACTTCCATATTTAGATCTTTTTTAACATGAAGCCTACCACTGCACCTGTAAATAAAGGAATGAAGCATCAAAATGTAATTTAGTTCTTACATTTTGTCTATAGATAAGAATTTCCTGAATTAATGACAAGTTGTTTTAAATATAAGAACTTACAGTACGAACATGTGTTTTCCATGCGAAAATGTTTGAAGATTTTTGTGCCTCTTGAGTCAATGGTTCACCGCATTCATCCTGAAAAATAAATGTTTCTTGTTGCTTGTGATGCGAATGTGCAGCAAACAGGCCAGAAGACTGATAAGCATATTTCATATTCTTAAAAAATTGTTTTCTTTCCAAAAGACTTACTTCAGAAGCCTTCTTTTGTTCTCCCTTTGTTTCCAGGAAACTCTCAGGTGCCATATCTATTCCAGCTTGTGGGGGGCTTTTGGTCTGGGTTAATGTTTTTCATTCAGAGTAGAAAACAATAAACACACCTTGTAGCTAGCTTCAGCCATGCTCTTAAAGAGTAAGCCAAAATGGCATGTTTTAATCATCTAGGTTCCACACCAGGAAATAGGATTATTGCAGTTTACAGTACGGTGTGCCAGAAAATCCACCAGCAGGGTTTTTACGTTCTCTGCTGGATTTTTCAAATCCCTTTTCTTTTGCCAGTTAAGTTTATAAATCAATGACAAAGACTCCATTTAATACCTCATGACTTGACTCTGAAGTGAACATCAAAACTGTGAAAAAGCCCTTTAGCTACTCCTGTTTCCAAGACAGATAGCATGCAAGCAAGGCATTATGAGCTACAGGAAGATTTTGAGAAAGGCATAAAAAAACAAATTGGCTCCACGACTTGTGTAGTTTTCATCTTATTAGCATTAATATTGACTTGTTTTGGAAGTGACTGATATTACAGTGGCACAAATGTCTCTTTGTGCAGAGACTGAATTATAAACTGAGCTGTAAATAACAGACCATACGGACCAATGAGAGATGGTGATAAGCATCACTGTTCTGTTGATTTTTTTTGCCTTAAACATGTTTTTTTTTCAGTGACCAGTATGCGTATTTCTCTTGCACCCCTCCCACCCACCTCATCTACAGCCCTGCAGCAGCTCGCTAGCTCCCTCGCTGCAGAGAGAGGAGGGGTTCGGTCAGCCTCATCCTTGCAGCTATACTGTCATTTGCTCACCCGAAAGCGTCACACCAACTACACTA
The DNA here is from genome assembly GCF_055471065.1 of Atractosteus spatula. Taxonomy (NCBI): domain Eukaryota; kingdom Metazoa; phylum Chordata; class Actinopteri; order Semionotiformes; family Lepisosteidae; genus Atractosteus; species Atractosteus spatula. The sequence continues at coordinate 5,734,314 of NC_142719.1, read as the reverse complement.
TGGATGTTTTGTCAAACTATCACATTCTTTAAGACCTAACAAAACTACTGAAATATATATTGGAGAAAACAGAAAATAATGGCTTCCCTAGGATATTGTTACAATTTCATTGTTGTTGCCCCTACGCTTGCTGTGTAATTTTTAGCTATACAATAGCAACCATTACCACGTGATATGTATCTAGACTGCAAGCCACCAAACTGTTGCATGCTATTTTCTTAATAAGATAGTTAATCTGTCTAAGACCCATTACAATTCCTGGAATGGGAAATGCTGATTGTACACTCAGTCTGGCTCACATGGTGCATCCAGACTTCACCAAAGGGAGCAGGTCCATTTTTCTTTGGGTCACTTCAAGATGGATTTCATTTGAGTCCCAGATTTGTGGGGGTCAAGAAGAATATTTCCAGATGGGTTTGGTGACGGGCAGCATGAGGGCACGATGGAAAACATTGCTTCCTCGCAGCCCTGGGACCCTGTGTTCGATTCCAGTCCTCCATCTACATGGACTTTGTATGTTCTCTTGGGTTTCCTCTGGGTACCCCGGTTTTCTCACAGTCCAAAGACTGTAGGAAGGTTGGATGGCTCCAGCGAAAATTGGCTCTGGTGGGAGTGTGTTTCTGTCTGTGTGTGCCCTGCGATGGACTGGCATACCATCTAGGGTAAACCGCCTGTTGCTTGCTTCCCTGCGACCCTGAACTGGATGAGGTGGTTAGGAAATGGATGGGTTTGGTGACCATGAAATGTTGGTGTGTGTTGTGTTTTTTCCCCTTCAAGGCATTTAGTATCCATAGCGTGGTGCCATTCATGTACTGTAATTACACGTCTGACAGCAGACATAATTTGCGACTTGCTCTGTCGCCTATACTCCCAGTGTATACACCTGTAGTGTATGTTTTCGACCTCAACTGATGAATGTTTTCGTTAAGAATTCAAATTCTTCTCATTCACTGAGCGGAAAAGTCAAGCAGTCAGTATGTTAAACAGCTTTGTGAAAACAGAGGAACTAGTGCAGCAGGCAGTGTCACAGAAGAACTGCAGCTGTTGCTGAGAACATGAGTCATTGACTAAGGGAGAACCCGAGATTCTCTGCCATGACCAAACCACAAAGTAGTATCTTGCACTTAAACTTACTTGGAAAAACAAATTAATAAAAACAAAACTATGAAATGTTATCTGTTTAATGGTGATTTAATTTTTCTTTATATAACTCTCATTTTGCAGTAATGGTAGACGCACCTTCTACCCTGTAATTTTAAATAAAACACTGAATTGATGTGTCTCTATAGTCTGAATGTGAAAAGAGTGACAAGTACTGTTTTTGATATTTAAAGAGCTGTTTTGTTTAGCCTTCAGGCATTTATTTTCTGAGTATCTAAAGAAAATAATTGAACTGCACCTTATTTCACTGCGTCCTGGTGGTTTCGTTTTTTGACATGGCTCAAGTCAAACAGTATTTTATAACGCAACAAAGCAAAACTAGATGATGTGCACGGCACAATTATTCAGTTTATGGAAAATCAATTATCCAAAGTTCCTTATCAACTTAAGGAAGTTATGGAACAGTGAAAGACATTATAATACATTTCCAGATTACTGTATTTAATCCTTGGTAATTGTATCTTCTCTGGATTTTACGTGAACAATCTTATGACTGATTTCAATAAACTAATTACTGAAAGATATACTCTATAATAATAATGTATCTGGGATCAAATAACGGGTGAGAAGGAACTGTTCTGTTGCAGCCAGCCATACATACAGCAGACCCGCGATTTACGCCTAAATATTTTTACGCGAATTCGCGTATAAGCGGTCGGCGCCGAAAAATACAAACACCATAATTCAAATAACTCGGCAAAATTCACTAATTGAATTCTGGGGCGACAGGCACCTGAGATAAATTTTGGGATCTAGTTGCAGAACCTGTAGCACGTCGAGGCTTTCATTGTCTGTGCCCTTTTTTTAATCATGCGACATCACCCTCAACAATGCTCGCAAACCGAGAACAAGTACGAATGCGACAGGTACAATACAAAGGGAAAAGGCAAGTCAAAAAGTTGTTATATTTCTGTTTTCATGATACTTGGCTTAACTACACATACTCTTAATAACAGACTTATGGTTGATTTGATTTGTTCAAGGGTTTAAGGGGTGTTTTCTCATTGTACGCGATTTTAGGCAAACACGCTGCTGCATGATTGTCAGCAACGCATAAAACAGGGTCTACCTTACCTGTAACAGAGAACGCAGCGAGAGTAATGTGACTATGAGGACATGGAGAACAGGATTCTGGAGGGAAAAGTCTAAAAGCTGCTGAAGGTGTGCAAGATGCGCACTTTTTTATGTTTTATTTTTCAGATGACTGGAATGACCCTCTTGCTCCACGTTTTAAAGATTCACCTTGAACGGAAAGCGTTTTTTTTCCACAGCCAAGAAATCCATTTTACTGCAATTTTGCAGTAAGAGTAAAAATAAACCAAGCAGCCTTGAACCTGAGACTGATGAAGTAACATTAATATGATGCCATTCACAAATATACAGTAGGCTTTGAAGTCACAGAATCCATGAATTGCTAATCTATGATTTACTCCTGTAGCTGCAAGCTTGCAGTAGCAAAACTGGATTGGTTCTGATAGGTGCTGACAGGAGGTCCCATTAATCATAACAACTGCAATCTATCATTGCATGGTGATTGTGGTCTGAATGTGATTGAACGCATTTAAAATACCTTCTGATCACCTGCGTTAGAGCCCATTGAAGTGTCATAACTTAAAGCAGAGTGAAACTGGCACTGGAATGAGAGCTTCAGTTTTCCTGTTCGCAGTGAGCGCTCTTTACTCCTTTTCTATAAGCACACACACACAAAAGGCGAAGTTTAAACCGAGTTGCAGTTTAAAATTTTAATTTCTCTTGTGAATTGCTATGAAGCAGTAGGGGCATGAAAAGAGAGGTCATATTCTTTTCATGTAATCCGAGAATTTGAAGGACACTCACTTCACATTCAGCTAACCTAAAAAGAGGCAACGCCATTCCAGCGCTCCGAGCAAAGATGTTTTCGTTATTTTTTTGGAACATGACATATAAATGAATTTTAATTGTACTGCACTGTTTATTTTAGGAGTAGATTCCTTTATTGTCCCATTAGAAATGACTGCCACTGCTTGGATTTTCACTTTTTAATATCGTATAAATTTGCAGCCAGGCATTTAGCCGCCTTTTCAATTTTGTTATTTAAAAACTATGTTAATATGACATAATCACATTTTAGGGTTTAATGTATATAATCGTTTGTTTTTATTTGACATAACTTTGGTTTTTCATAGATGCAATTTAATTTGTTTGCCTCAGTATTCTATACCAAACATGGGTTAGTTCACTATTTAAACGAATCACTTTTAACTTTTTCACACTTGAATGTTATTGTACCTGGGTGTATTTTTCCCTATAACTTTATTTGTATTTTCAGGACTCTGATTTATACATTTATTTTTTGTTAATACAGTGTGACCTCACATATACATATACATGTCTTATGTGTTACAAACCATATAAAAAATGAGCAATATATTTTTTCAGTATGGGGAGTTTGATAAAGGTCTTACACAGAAGATTTCTGACTCTTTGAAGGTCTTTTTGTTCTTATATTGTCTTATTTGGAGGTTTTATTTGAAATGAACATTGCACTGTTTATGAATCATTTTATTCTTGCTAATAATTTGTTATAATTCTTTTCTAGCCCTTTTTTTTCTACCAGTCTGTAAAATGTTAATGTGGCTTGGGACTGTCTAGGGTGGCACAGTTGTACTGCGTGGCAGGCAACAGAATGGAATGAAATGTGGGATTCCTGGCACCCATCGCTGAGCTGAGCTGTAGAAGAAGGCAGAAGTTTTAAATTGATTGGGCTGAGAACTTCCACTAAGAGTGCAGGCTTGGGTGTCTTTTGTAGGAATCATGATGCAGAACAGTAGAGACATGAGCAGACAAAGCAGAGAGCCTGAGGAAGTTTAAATTCCTGGAGATAAAGGGTTAGGGTAGGAAAAAATGACATGATGAAATCACAGATGCTAAGAAGAATCGGCTTACTTCTTCCAGATGAACCAACAGGAAAACATAGTGGCTTCTAACCAAAAATCTCCCATTCAGTTAAGTCCATCTGTCCCCCCTTTGGCTGTGATGAGCAAGACTTCTGCCAGCAGCATGCTGGTCATTTGTTTCTCTGAAGACAGGCAACCTGCATTTAATATATATATATCTAAATATATAAATACAGTTTCAATGGAAACGTGCAGCTACATTCACCAGCACCAAAGCATGTTGTAAAAATATTGTGATTATTTTATTTTTTTATTTGCTAGAAAGCGATCTAAATGTGCAGAAATATTTTAGATTCGTTGCCTCGGCACCAGTTGTTGAGTGTAAAAGTCACTACAGGTTCCAAATTTGTTAAACATTTGGCTCGGCTAAGCTTCCATAAGCCCACCGGAGGTCAGGCTCTGAAACGCAGACATATTTAACACATGGGCGTCTGGATCCTTTCCATGTGCCATCCATCAAGGCAGCATCCCACTGGATTGTCTAAATCCAGTGGCATTGGATTCAGGAAATCTTTAGAAAGAAAATAAATGAGTGTCCGTGTGACATCAATGGTTACTGGCACCAGCAGGTAACCAGGTTTTAACTGCACTTTATCTCCAATTGTCTTTGAGAAAGGTGGTAAAACATGAAGATTTCATAGACAATACTTATGACAGGCAAAAAGCATTTTGACTTGTTCAATTTGTGACTCTTATTTTTGGAAAGCCAAGTTACTGGCATCACCCCCCGTGTGTATCTCATTTCTTCAGATTTATTGTAGTTGGGACTTGTATTGACAAATTGAATGTTTGCAAATGATGTGCATTACCCATGATATCCAATACTTTAAATTATTTTTATTTTCTTTTATCCTGTAACATTGTTTTGGTCAAGCCCCATCATTTCTATTCTTCAAAAGTCACTGTAAGATAAATTACTTAAAATGTTAGGAATGTCATTTTTTTTCAGGGAGAAATGTAATGAAATGTTGTGATATTATGTTTCAATGAATGAAAAAAAAAATAAAACTTCCCTGCTTTTCTTCTTTTAACTTCTGGTATTGAAGGTACTAGCTTGCCTTCTGTGTTTTAAATCACTGTTGACAATGTGCTGCTTTCTGATTAGATCTCAGATTCTATTACATTTCCAGATAAGATCTTTTACCAAGCCAAGCGCTTTTTATTATTGTAACTGGTAAAAGTCCTATTTCCCAGCAAGTAATTAGTTTTCAGTTAATAGAAGAGCCAAGTATCAGCTGAATAGGGTCAAACCTATTCTTGTTGGATCCCAAGATAAAACAGCAGAATTTATTGGACTTGTTATTGTTGTCTCATTTTATCCATTATGTTAGAAGAAATTCGCAAAAAAATAATAAAAATAAGTTACCTTTTGCTATATAGTGAGAATGCAGGCAATTATACAGAATGCTATGGTCTTATAATTTTAAATGCTATTTGAGTAGGCTTGCCATTTGATAGAAAAATGAAGAGTAATTGTACTATTTTCTCTGTACTGAACATTGCTTTCCACCTTTGCACTTTTAAAATTTTTACACATTTTTAAATGTAACCTATAGTCCCATATAATTGCATTTAAAAGTTTACCTATGATGTTGTAATGTATATGGATTAATAAAAAAATGCTTTTCTTCAAAAGGCTTTTTTGCATACAGCTTGACAATTAATTATATGTATAAACCATTTATCATGCATTTCCAGTCTTGGTCATTTTTAAAATTACCTAACCAAATCAATTTATGTAAACACTATACAGATAGAATATAATAATGGTAGGGAAATGTATATGATGAAATGGGAACTTTCTAGTGGTGCTGCCCAGATTATCCTCTGAAATTTGCATGACAACAGCACTAAACAATTTCCCACCTGATTGTTTTGTAATCGGTGCTTTGTTACGGGGGCAGGTGGATCTTACTGTCGGAGTTTGATGTGGCAGGCGTTGCGTTGGGTGGGTGTTGTTCAGAAACACTCAGAAGAGCCAGCTTTGTTAGCTGGCCTTGTTTAATTTGGAAACCTCCTCCTCTCGCGCAAACAAATAGTTTTAAGTGCCAGCTTAGTCAGGACAATAATTGCATGCTGTACAGTATGCGTGAGTTCCTGAGCACTAATAAAGGATAGAATTCTCCAAGTCAAAATGGTTATCCATATTACCTAGTTGAAAATGGTGGTTTTAAATACTTGATTTTCCCCCAAAGCAAATGTTTTATTCACTGGCTCGGATGGGTCACTAGTAATTCTTGTGAGGGGGTAGAGATCTTATTTAGGTTATTTTTGGAAGGGGTACAGTTTATTCCATGAACAGCCATGTTTCACATGACATTTGATACATACTGTACCTACTGTAGAAAAAAGGAGAGAACTTTTGATTCATAAAGATTTTTTGATGGTACAGTCTGTTCATTTTTCACAGCAGAGTGGCATGTTAGATGTGTAATTGAACACTGTATAATTGTTTTTCTGTAAGAATATCTTTTTTGGTGAGGGGCATCCATCCTTGCGTTGGAGTGACACACCTCCTTGTGCTAACTTGTACCTGTTCAAGTTAACAATTTGCTATGGCCAGGACTGATAATTCAGGGCATCACTAGAATGCACAAGTGTAAGCTAAATTGGTGATTTCCATATTTCAATCACAGCGGTTCATTTGACCCGAGTTTATCCTATTTTATGTAGGATTAAGAATTAAGAGAGCACATGACTACCCCTTGGATGAGTCACTAGTCTATTCTCCAGCACAAATTACCCCTCCCAGCAATGCTGGTCCCTGTTTATATAGCTGGGTGGACTGGTGTCAAGATCGTCTTCCCTCCTCTAGAGGGCACTCCTACCCTTTTGTATTCCGGTTAGTTTTAGTTCCTACACCTGTGTCCCGTTACCTTTTCTACTATTTAAGGCTGGCGTCTCCGCTATTCTGGGCTCAGTATTGGAAGACGGACGCCTGAAGGCCCGCCTATCCACCGGGCTCAGGAGGAGCCCAGGGGAAAGGCCTTTTCCCCAGGCGTCCTGACCATCTGAGTCCGGGGCTCGGAGCCCCTGGTCCCGTTATGGTTTTACCTTCTATGTTTCTGGATCCCTGTTTCCGTGTTTGTCTGGATGGGTCTCCTGGTACCCGGACCCTGGACTGTGCCCTGATTCCCCTTGTTGGACGTCCTCCTGGACTAGTTAGCTTTTGTTTCCCGGAGCACCGGATCACTGTCTACTCTTTCCCTCGTTCATCATCCCATCCCGATCCTCATCGTGTCTTCCCCATTGTCCTTCTCAGCCACTTCCGGATTATACCATCCGCATAGAGTCTTTACTGCGCATTTCACGGGAGTCAGGACTGGCTCCCGTGACAACTGGGGCAAAGTACCTCTCTCAAGGTACAACAGCAGAATTTGCAACGGGGACTTCAACCCCAAAACTTACTGTACCAGTTATGAGTCCAGAGACTACACTACACTGGTTAAGACAAAAATCCTGAAAGCTGGAAAATGAAGAATTAAGGACAGGGTCTTGTTTACACAGAGGTACTTTTCTTGGAAGATTTTTCCTTACCAAACCTGTTATGAAGAGGAGTTAGATAATTGAGTCTTGGAATAGTCATACACATACTGTATTGGCTGAACAAACAAAAAAATGTATGCTTAGTTCTTTTATTTTTTTTCTTTTGTTGTATTCCCAGAAGTTTAGAGTAATATATTGACACAGTGCATAGTAAATGAAGTCTAAACAAACATTGCCTCTTATCAAGATCTTATTAGGAAATGCGTGTCTAGAGCGCATGAATGCTAAATCTGTAATACAATCACACAGAACAGAAATGACACATTTTTCTCTTGTTCATTGCCATATAACCACAGGAACACAGGGGAAACAAAAAGAGCCCATTACACAGCAGTTGGTTCAATATTAGGTTTCACAAGCTGCATGCTTCTTTTCTGCTGAAGCAGAAATATACGGTATATTTAAAAGTTTGAAATGAATAATATATAATAACAACTTTAAGCTTTTCATACTTTAGGGGAAAATTCAATGGCGGCTGAATGGCATCAGAAACTGACATAATGTTTGGCCACACCGACAGAGATATTGGGTTAGATGATTGTTGGCAGTATAGTAGTGAATAAATATTTTTTACTTTGACGAAATGATTGTGAAAGTCTTTTAAAATACCTGCATTACACGTTTATAGTTCAGAATGAGTTGTAAGCAGTCCCAGCTGACATGTATTAAGCTTAAGATATGCACAAGTTCCTGTAGCAGATCAGAACTTGTTTTTTTTCTCTTTTTAAAATATTTTCAACAGTATGTGCATACTGTATATGCTGTAATAACCCCAAAGCAGGCTAACTGCACAGGTTATCAGAAACTCACTAAGGTCAAAAACAGGCTGTTCAAAGCTACTTTATATTGCTTTATTTTTTAAAGAAGAATTGTTGCGGATTCTCTCATTCTCGTGCTTCACTTCGCAAGTATGTAACACCTTTGTGACCTTTTGGTTTTATTGTACAGATAAACATAAACAACAGTTGAGCTTCATCATTAAACCTTATCTCTAGCTAATCCGTTAAATTTTATAGTCCACGGCTGTAGCCCAATTAGTTTCTAATCAAATTACCCACACCCCAATAGTTTTCTGGCAGTTTTGCTTTATAGAATTGCAGTGTATTCCAGTCAGGGGTTCAAAGAAATATGACCTTGATGTAGGCTGAAGGTAGAGCTCTCACTCCACCATGGTTCTGCATGATAAAGTTACTTTAATTAATCTATTACCAGTTGTAGCAGCTAGTGGACCAAAGTGCATTGCGCTGTCTTGAGCAACGGTGTTCATTGGTACCCTAAGCACAAGTGTGTCTGATCTACTTACTGATGAAAAAAATGCAGCATATAAATCTTGCCATGGTTACTCTGCAGATTTTCTAGTGGCAATGTGCGCTTTAATCAGAAGATCTTTCGAAGTGACGGAGTCGGGTTTTAATGAAGCTGGGACCTTATGTGCAGTCTTTTAATACACTTTCTGATGCACTGATAAAATCTCATCTGTTCATGATGAAGGGTTGGGCACTTGGCAGCACATGCATGCTGGGGAAGTCCCAACTTGCTTTTTCGGCACATGCATCAGTGCTTGTAATTTATAAGAAACCTTGAATTAATATTTAATCCAAACCACAGCATCTGCAACACCATAGCTAGGGGGATTTGCTGAATTTAAAGCACCTCCCTCTGAGCCATCAGTAACCTTTTGGCATCTTTTAATTCTTCTAGGAAACCTTTCTAAGCACAACTGTAGATAGCTTGAGGTAATGATGGACAATAAAATCAGAATCTATAAGTGATATTGCTTTAGGCACTACAAATAATGTCTCAAAGGAATTCATTCAAGCAATATTATTAAAATGCAGGGGCACACAAATCCCAGACCCCTGTGTAAACAGCTCGGAAATTTGTATACAGTATATCACTTATTTTGGTAAAGTGTGTAAAGCAAAAAAAGACAAAAAAGGTAATCCAAAATCAAAAAGAATATTGAGCATTCAGAAAGAATAATAAAAATAGATATCAAGCTGTAATTAGGTATCTACTACACTAAAACACTACTAATTTTTAGGGCACACTGCTATATATTACAAATTTGGCCAAATGATTCAATATTATTTGCCCTCTGGCATTTAAACCAATAAGGAAACTTAATGAGAGCGTATTAGTACACTCATTATGGTAATGCTTTATAGATCGCTTTAAGTAATAATTCAGTAGAAAAGACTGAGAGTTCAGCAGCTGCACAGTTAACAACTTCAAATTAAAGCAGTGCATTGTACACGATTGTTTCTGAGTGCAGGCATGTATCTTTCGTATCAGGGGTTTAACCTGAACAAAACTCACAGCTTTACTATTGAAATGGGGTATATTGTTCAGCTTTCTTTCAACTACTGTGTTTTTGAAAGTAGCAGATCTCTGAATAATAGCTGAAAGAGCAGATTTTTAATTTGTTCTTTGAAATACGTTTTAATACAGGGGTTGTCACCTCTGTGGTTCAATCAACTTCAAAGCAGATCTGTTAAGACTGAAAAAAAAACATAAAATAATTTTCCTTACTGCTAGGATGTACTGTAAATGCACTAAAGAAGTGATTTTTCAAATGGTGATGTGTTTTAACTCTGCCCTGTATGAAATATCAAAAGATAAGGTAAAGCAATCTTTTTAAATGTCATTAACAGGTTACCTAAGTTCTTTTGATAGGCACAATCTTAAAGATGACAGTTTGATGGCTTTTGTAATGATTCTGTGGTCTGGTGTGTGTGTTTTCCGATGTGTTTTTACTGTCACTTTTGTCAATATTGAGCATCTAATATATTGAGAATATTGAACACCTATTACATATTTCTTTTTTGATAGCAATGCTTAGATGTCCTGTTTCGGCTTATTTAATACTGTCCTTTGCCAAAGATTTGTGATGTCATTGGGAATTTGTCATGCTTTTTCTTGAAGCACTTGCTCATGGTGCTAAAGAACGCAATCATGGATTATGGATCAAGCTCCAGTTTTCAGTACTGCAATATTTTTCAGATGACAGTGAAAGGGTTTTTTAAAGTTCTCTTTATTACATTAGCATATGCTGATATTAATACAAGAATGCAATCATTGCACTACAGTATATGGTTGACCATTTGTCTTAATATAATTTTGTGATACTGAGCCACAAAATTTTCTGGCAGTAGTGCTGAAGACTATCTGAGCATTTCCCCTTGTCCACACAGAACTCTTAATGGAGCTACAATACAGTACAATATCATCACTTCACTAAATTCCTTGTGCTATTAAATGGTGAACATTTAACAAAACACAGCACTGTGCACATCTTCTTCTTTCAAGTAAACACAGGTTGTATTTGATTGTTTTTTTCTCCCCATCTCGGAGTCTGTTCAGTCTGCTGTCTGTTCAGCATTTTGTACAGTTAAATATAGGTCTTCTAAAGCATACTGTAAGTGCCCATCTGTGTGATTCTTGGACTTTGTAAACAGCTTTGCGAAAACTGCAATGGAGAGCACTATGAGGTCATTGTGTTCAAGACTTTTGTTTCAGAGTGACAGACAAATAAAAGGAGGTAAAGGAGACAAGAAAATCTTCCTAAGAAACACAGGACAGATCGTGTATGTGAGATTAATTAGCATTATTACAGAGTTCTCAGAGAGCAGCTGGCATCAGCAGGGTAGAGCACTGCAATATTTTTGTCTGACGTGACATTTAAACATACACAGATAGCCTACTCGAGATTCGCCTCTGTGTGTGTATGTGTGCCTTTTTTCCAAGTGAAAGAAATTGTGATGAAGCTAATTACGCTGATTGAATTTCTGTCTTTTGCTGGCGAGTCTTCAGAATGCAGGGTTTTTGATTTAATGGGGGTGATTGTTATGCATACAATGTCAGATGTTAATGTGATTTCATGACTGACAGTTAATCATCCCATCAATTGTACTAAATGAACAGTTAACACTATAATTTTATATCCTCTAATTCTGCTATGCAGGAAGCCTGGAAATTTCTAAATTAGCAATCAGTGGAACAAGAAGGATCACTTTGAGAAGTGAGCTATTAAATCATTCATATACTCTCTTATGAAAATAATGTTGAACCCGTTAAAGCTTCAGTTTTCTCTTAAAGTTAGAACACTTTCTTTCAAGAAGGTGTGTTGACACCGTAGCCCTGCCACTGTGAATGCAAGCTTCGACAAAAAACACTGGAGACCCCATGGTGGCATGAATTTACAAGTCAGGTGTTAAATGACTGCAATTGGCGCAATGTCAAATTCTGGTGGCAATGTCAAATTTTGACTTGCAAAGTCAGTGAGATTCTTGTCAGGCCACACCTGAATTGTTATCTTTCAAAGTATTCATGCAGACGATTTTAAAAGCAACTGGCAAGCCTGAGTCCAAATAATTATCTAAAATTGAAAATGTTTTCTTGCCAGTTTCTTATTTGTGTCAGCAGAATTGATAATATCTAATCATATCTTTAATTGTTTTGTTGTGCAATTGTAGTCTTAAAATTTCTGTATCCTTAAAGTACTGTATTAAAAAACAATCAGATTTTACAAACAGAGGTTTGCTTTGAAAATCATTCTTAAACTTGCATTGCTTTTGTCCTTTTTAAAATAATCTACAAATTGAGATACTTTAGCACTGCAATCAAATTAAAAATGACCAATATTTTTAATGTTAGCTGAGCTCTTGCTTAAGTTTTATATTACTATCAATGTAGCAGTAAACAACTCTAGGAAATGAATTACTTTAATGGATTACTAGAATTGCCAGTTTTTAATTAATATGCTTCAACTGTTTATACAAGCACAGGATAAAGGCAGAGTACTATCTCCAAGTCATCTCCAAATCATGCAAATCTCAAGCCATCTGCTTATTATTCATACAATATGTCCACAAACCATGTGGGATATAAGTTATTGAAAGGAGGGCCAGTATAACTCACTAATAACACTGCAAGTTCACAAGTACCAGCAACAGATTTCTGTCATTATGACATGGCAGACTCAAGTGTAAGATAAGAATAAATGTCACACAAACGTCCCCGTTTCCTGTCTTCAGTTTTAAATGTACTTCTCTTCAGGTTTCCACTTGTGTCACATGGTTCATATTTCACTGTTGATTCTGATTAAGTCCTGACTTGGAGGGTTTAGAATGCTTCAGTCAGGACTTCTTATAGTCTTCCCTGTTCAAGACTAAAAGTTAATTGCTGCTTGGGAAATCATTACCAAAGTTAATGACATACAGTATCTTAGGTTCTTAATAGCAATGTCTGGACTACTGGACTTGAATTGTATATGAGAACAGTGCCTCTACTTGTTGAACTTGCCTTTCTGATGTGGAGTCTGCTGAACAATCCCATGCATTTAGTGTACTGTATATTCTATCATTTATGCTGCTGTTTTCTGTTGTCTGTGATTTGGAGTGTTTATTTGAAATGCACACTAAAGCTCTGTGTAATTGATGTAAAACCTGTGTGTACTGTACTGTATATGTGTGAGGATTAGAGTCAGGCGTATAGAGTTGATGTTAATCAGACAATTGAGTCAGACAGGAATTTCCAAAGTGCTCCATCAGATGCTGGCATTTAAATGGAGAAACTAGTTGTGTAAGAGAGCTTCTCTTCGACCGTGACAAATATAACAACAATCAATACATTGAAAAGAAGCTAAAAAAAAATGCTGCAGCCTTTTTGGGTGGAATCAAGGTGTATGTTAGCAGTGCGGTGCAACACGGAAGGTTGTCCAGGACTGCGGCAGCCTTCTATTTTCTTTCATATTCTGTTCTGTTTTTCCCGTGGCAGACTGACTCATCCTGCACACGGGAGGCTACAGAAAACTGCAGGCTAGGCAGCAGTGAACTGCCTGGGAATATGCGTTGAGCTGAGTGATTCACATCGCCAATCAAAATGAATGACCTTGATCCAGAGTCGCATGGCCTGGGCACAGCAACTTCCCTGGGGTGCCGAGTTGCCTTAAAAGTTAAACACAGGATGATAAATATTTCATATTCCAGGTGGCTATATCCGGAATTGAGAATTTTTTGTTTCTTAGTATCAAATATATTCTTTCCCTGGAGATGAAGAGTCAGAGTGCTGTTGTTGTTCTTTAAGGTGTTGTTGCTGTCTTTGAATGAGCTTTTGTGTATGGGGTTTTACTGACTTTGCTCAAAGATAGTTGGAGAGAAAATGACCCATTGTTGGTGTGGAAAGATATATCTATATATAAATATAGATTATTGCTATATTTATGTAGTGTATATTTAATGGCAGCACACAACATTCCTTTCAATACCAGGCTGGTATTATCCAATTAAAAAAAATAGTTCAAGCACTGTAATTTAAACAAGGCCATAGTTTAATAAAGTACTGTACAGTGGTTTATGCGACGTATGTTCCTAAGGGATCTTTTTACATGTTTTTCAGCATTACAATAATAAGTTAAAATTAAGCAGTTCCAAAACAACAATGTTCTTTTTCTGCAGTAGCTGAAAGCATTAAAATTCCCTGGATAACTCAGTTATGAATTCAGAACACATTTTTGTTCATCTCTGGAGTTAATGCGATAACTTTGAGCAAGCTATGAAGTTTATGATCTCAATTGAGTGAAGCTTGAAGCAGACAACAGGGATTGTTCCTCAAGTGCTTGCACACTATGCAATTTTTATGCTTTGTATTGCTATCAGTATAGCATTGGGCAGTGTTGTAGGAGATAGACAACACAAATCTACATGTCACTGAACTCTACCCCTACCACTGGCTCATACTGATGTTTTTTTTTTAAAGTCGTACAGTATGTTATTTAACTTGTTGTTGCTGCTGTTCTGTGTTTCCTTAATGTCTCTGTATTGGAGCATACATGCAAATAAGCATTTCATTTGGATGTATGACCATATGACAATGACAATATGCATATGACAATAAACTAAACTAATCTGAACTGTACAGACTTAACCATTGTACCAGCATGGGACAGAAGCAGAGTGCACAAGCTGTCCCCAAAAATAAAGGTCCCAACTCTTCTTATTCACACAAATCTGTGTAAAAAGTAGGGATTCAGAGAGAGGGCCAATGCAGCTGTCACTGATAACACTGCAGGTCCGGAAGTACCAACAAGACACAGACAGTTCTGTCAAGCAAAGTTTCCTGTACATCTCACAATTCCTCATACATGCCACATGAAAACATAAGAAAGTAAGAAAAGAGAGCAGTTTCTCTTGTTGATTCTAACAATCTTATTGATTGCTAGTATCGTCTTGATCTAAGGATGTTCAAGAAAAAAGCTGTGCCAGATGATTAACAGTCTTGGTTGGGTGGCTTTTTCCAAACTCCCACAACCCTTTGTGTAAAGACATATACCCACAGCCATGATCATCTATCTTATTAATAATATTTCAATCTGGTATTCTTAAGTCCCGAGATAAAATGCTTTGCCAGTGCAGACACAAGACAGTAGCCTCTACGAAATAAAGGTTGAGGCATTTTTCACGAACAGAAGTATTGAGTATGGACACTTACTAAAACTGAGTTATTTAATACTAAAGGACTGCATTTTGAAATGTAATAAATTTCCTATATATACAAACCCAATATCATACAGAAAGATTTTTTCTTAACAGAAAACATGCACTATATAGAGAGCAGAGCATCTTGCTCTTTCAATTGCCAGTAGATAATTAGTACCAAAATCTCATCCAGCTGCAAAATAACCTCACTTTGCCCAGCCAGCGTTCATGAACCTTGGATTACAGGATGAGCACATGACCAAGCTATAGCGTTTGACAAAATAGTAAGCACAGGCATGGCCTTGAACTCTGGATCCTTAAATAGAACCCAGAAGGTCTATCTGTTGAGCTGCCTGGATCCTCCAAGCTTTGTTCAGATGGGGTCATATTCTGCTAATCTGATGACACTTGTGGTAGTTCATTGTTAAGAAGACATATGAAAATACATATGTTGATCCGACACATTCCAGTAAAGTTGGTAACCTCGGTCGGCCATAAATAATTTGATCTTAAAGGGTCTGCTGAATGATTTTAATGTTTGAGTACTGGGAAAGCAACCAGAAGAGGGCTCTGTTTGTCAAGGTCTGTGTTACTGAAACCAGTATCACACATGTGGATTGTATCATACTGTATATAACAACATGCTGTTATGACTAACTTCTTCTTGAATGCTGATACACCATTGATATAGATCAGATACCTGACATGGTTAAACTCTGCTCATTTACTGTACGTTGCATATACTGCATGAGCAGCATAATACAGGTGCTGGTTATAGCTACACACAGCTACAGTATTTTAGAATCAAGCTGCTTGAGTTTTTAAATAAAGCATGTTAAAACATAAAACAGTGTAGCTGTAAGGGTAAGTCTTCAGCATGTTTATGAATATATTATGAATCATCACTGGCTTTTTTTGTGTGTTCTATACAGACAGATCGAGCACTGTCAGCTCTACCAGGGCAGAAAATAGGATTTGGGGCAAAGAACAATTGACAGGAAGGGCCTTATGAATGTGAAACAAAGCAGAGCTGTTCTGAGCAAATCTGTGTATCCATCAGCTGTGTATCCATCCATCAGAATATGGGTTTGCCTTTGCTTGGGAAAATACAAAGGATTATGGAAATTCTAGTTTTCTTCCTTAATAGTTACATCTATAGTTCAGTACTTTTACTACCTTATTAAAGCAAGATTTACAAGGAAATGTTTATGGAACACAAAATAGCCTCTAACAATGACAGAAAACATGCAGCAACATTACATGTTTGGAAACTGGCTCTTATATAGTACATATACAGTACATTCATTCTTTAGAATATACTGTACAGTACATACAGTACATTCTTTAGAAACTCTTGCATCCTAAATGCCCTGACCGATTTATTTTTTGTGCCATGCTGTGAACACAGAAGACAAATGCTTTCGTGGCATTTGGCTGTTTACCAACTAATTCTTTTTTAAGTCTTTTATTCCATGTCATGTCAGAGTTGCCATAGTAGATGAAGTGAAGAACATGCCCAAACAAAATCCACAGAGATATGTGCTGTGCAGTTGACATGTTACAAATAAAAATGACTGTTTTATTTTTTTTATTTCGTCCAACTCTTTCCTCTGAAGGCCTCTTGTCATGTACCTCAATATTAACTAGAATTCCCCTACTATCTCTCCACACTGATTCGATCATCACTTTAAGCTAAATCTTCTGATGTGTCAGCCTGCTTGGCATTTGATAAGCATTTGTAAGTTTCATCTCTTCCCGTTAACTTCAACTTCCAGTTACAACTGAAAACAAATGGTTAGGAATGAAAAACGTGAAAACAGCAGCAATCATTTCATAACTTCCAGGGTAATATGGTTAATTTCTCATGTAGAGGAGGGTAATTGGTTAATTATTTTCTGAGTGGTTTTTGATTAATTAGTAATGCTGTAATGCTTAATAGCTTGGGTTGTTACCTTGAAAGCATCCAACCCATGTGATTCACTTTCAAAAATGGGAAAATAGATAATCTACAAATATGTTCATGCAGTCAGCAAAGCGGAGTACAAGTGTTAGAGAATCCAAATCTACTTCATTTCAAAATGCTCTTCTGTCATATAGGTTTTACATTTTCAATTGCTCTTCCTTCATGAGTGCTCAAACACAAAAGTGTATTGTTCCTGTTTCACAAAACTACAATATCTATGTAAATAACTCTTGAGTAAGTCCATATTGCTACAGTAGATGAGCTGAGCATGGAAACAAAACATTTCAAATAGCTTTACCAAAGCAACCTACCTGAAGCTTACCTGTCTTTATATCGCTGTGGCTGGTGTCAGTGGATAAGAAAAAATACCTCTTGGGCGTGTGACGTCTAGAAAAATGTGATCGATATGGTAAAGACAGGCCTTGCCTTCCGGTTGACAAGTGCTGCCACCTGAATGCATGAAATAATGAACTTGTTTCTGAAAAAAATAAGGTGGTTCCTAAACTGTGCACGGAGAGTGTGGCATTTTAAACCATTTCCTGTGAGGAAAGTGTGGAATCTTTTTAAGAAGAAAAACTGAAGTATTTTTAAGAAGGAAACAGAAAGGAAGCAGGCAATCCTTGCAGTGAGCACCAATTGAAATAAGACTGTAGAGCTGTTGTCAATGTTTCATTCCCCGTTGAGAACATATGTATGGGACAGTTGAACAGCAAAATCGTTTTTTTTGTTATATTCCTAACCCTGGTCCACCTCCTGTAGGTTCTTTAAACGCTAAACAGTGGCACATGAAAGGGGTTGTAAATACAGTTCAAAGTGCAGAGATGGTGGAAAAACTCCAGAAGCACCATTTCCATCCTTCTGGTGTTTGGGAATATAGTCATGTGTTCCCCTATGCTGACCTGGATTGGAGAGCACAGAATAGCAATTACCTGTAAATCAACAACAATAAAATCTAGCTAAGGGAAAAACGCAAGGTTTTGTTCCCACAAAATGCATCCTTCTCTTTGTGAAAATCATTTCCGTTTTTAGCAGAACTATAAGCTACAAAGCACTGTTTGTTGTGATGGTCAGTGGAGAGTAGCTCAGCTTAATTACACTTGTTGCAAAAGAAGAAGAGACTTCTTTTAGTCTTGAGGATTTAGATTTTTAACACATTCGTTTTAGTACAGCTTTATTAAGGTTTTTTTTTTCTTTCAAGATAGAGTGAAAGCCGAAAGGCAAGAAATATTAACAGTTATGCTAACGGTATATTTATTACTTTCATTAACATATTTTAAACCGACCCACTAAATTTACGTCCAGCCACTATAAGCGCAACCTGAAAATGAGCAGCTTATAATAGCCCCGACTACATTATATTTATTGAAAAAAGCAATTAGTGATTTGATGATGGCAAATGCATTGTCAGTTATACAGTAGTAATGTACCTACAATTTTAGACAAACCCAATTTAACTGAACATTGCATCTGACCTACATATGTTTCCAGTTATCTGTAACACTTCATGTGGATGATCGATTCCTTACAAATTGTTAGCATTAGGTGGCATTTTGAACTTGTGGAATATAACAAAACTGGTGACATTTGGTAGAAACCTCATGAGACATGACTTACGGTGACTTACCATGCAAACACAAACTACTAATAGGCTTATATAGGTCAAAATCTGTCGATCAGGTTTAAACAATAGTCAATGCCACTGTGTGACCCACCCACATAGGAAGTAATTCATGATATTTTCATTGACTTCAGAATCATAAACAGAAGCTGGCTGGAAGGGTTGCCTCCATTTCTACAATAAACCTACGGCTGCAGAGAAAAGTCAAAAGATCATATATGGTGTAAGTTCTGTTCCTCTGCTGGCTTCTAATTGGATCTGTTTCAAAATATTCTGCTGCTGGGTTGATAATAGTATGCTCTGTGTGACAATTAAGGCTAAGGGTGAAGAAGGGAATATGTTTTTAAGGACTAGGGACTACAAAAATCAATTATTTAAGAGGCATCTCTTGATTAGAGGTCTCCACACAATCCTGTAGTGTTTATCCAATTGTCTTCTTAGGACGTGTGTTGTTTAACTTCAAAGGATGTGGTTACTAGACCAAACTCTTGATTAATTCTGGATGTTTGGTTTATACATTTTTGTCTTTTTTAAACAAAATTGTCTCTTTAGTGTTTTTCTTGAATGCCAGTCAGATCTTAGCATAACGTCAGCAACCTGTATTATCTTGATTCAGTATCTATATACAGTACATTCTGCCTCATGGTGCAAATGAAAAACATCACAATGTTCATCTGTCATTGAACCAAATTTTTATGGTTCTATTCCAACTAAAACATAAATAGTTTGTAATTAGCTGGTTGAGGGTAAAAGATCCACTAAGGTATGTGCTAATATTTCTTGCAACATGGGTTCTTGGTCATGTGCAAATGAGTGAAACTTTGAGGACATAGCAAAATTCTTTATATTTTTTAAAATATAATTTTTGCTTCAAGGGTCACACCTAATTTAAACACAGTATTTTGTAGACAGCATGCCACATTAAAAGAGGTTACTTACAGTATGTTGCCATCATATCACTGATAATCCTAACTCTAATAATAGTGAATATTCGTAATTGTAGTGGTACAGGTACAATCATTGCATCATTGAAGTTTAGTGGGAAGAGTAAGAGCCCAGCAAGTCAGAAACCAAAAATCATTTCCCATTGTGCTATGAGATTTTCCTTTATGATTGTAAGGGAGTGTGAAACACATAAATCTGCTTTTTAATCAATCAGGCTGGTCCAGAATGATCCCTTTATTTCCTCTGAGGCTGTTGATATTTCCGAGATGAAGATTTCCAACCTTTTACGTTGCAATTAGAATGTCATGGGTTGTGGGTCAAGGTTAGCAGAAACTCTGCTGTAGGCCATTCGGGACATAATCCATAGTGATTGATATTTAAGAAAAAAGATGGAGTGTCAGCCTTCTCACCTGAATTCTGCTCATTAGCGAGCCAGTCTCATAATAGGTGTGAATGAATTACTCATCAGTTATATGAAGAAATCTAATAATGTCAAGATAGCTTCTTTGGTTTTTTTTTTTACTGTCATGTTACAAAGGCTGCTCTGTTTTTCACTTGAACAATTCCAGTAAATGCGAGACACTACCTTTTTCAGATTATACATAATTTAAAAGTGCAGCCAAATTAACTAGGGACTGCTTAAGGAGAAGGAACACCACACTACTTTGCCTTTTTTGGGGGGAAAATTGTATTTGGTTGTAAAGTAAGAAACAAAATTTATGAAAAACACTTCAAATAGATTTGATCACAGCCCACGCGGTTTTAATAATTCTGAAAGGTTTTTTGTACTGTAATTAAAATCGACATTATTATTTTTCTAAAATAAGTTCTTAATAGTTATGAAAATTACAATACTGTACCTAGGTATTCTTATTCCTAAAATACAAATATTCCTAAAATACAAAGTTTCATAAATATTAGACTATATTAATATTAATACTGTAACAGTGTTATTAAAAATCTGAATTGATTGTGCCCCAAAAATATAATTTGTAGCTTGTAGCACACTGTTGGATCTTAATTCCTCAGAAATTAATAATACCGAGCTACTTTATTATTGTATACTGTACATTTCACATAAACTTAGGGAAATTCACAAATAATTTATAGCAATGTTATATTCATAATGTATCATATACATTCTGTAGTCTTATTGTGGTTCACAGCAGAATCTTCTCCAATAAAACAGACCATTTTTTCACCTTCCTGCTCTTTTCATGCATATTCCAGCAATGTTTTTCTGACATAATTCTCTGTGTTTGTCACCTTGGTTACTAAGTCTTTTATCTCATTAGCAAGATCATTGTAGCATCCTTGGAGAGTCATGTGGACTGACAGGGGGCAACCACAAAGGGAACAATGATGATGACAGCAACAAATTTGCATGAATATCTCAGGACATATTCATACAGTTTTAGCTTCTTAAAGAACAAATCAGTAAAATGTTGAGTTTATTAACAGTCTTTTGACGGGGAAATTTTTAAACAATCAGAACTGCACAAATGCTGTCCATATTTCTTAAAGTGTCTCTGGACCTTGAACTTGAACTTTATTGCCATATATAACCGGTACTGGTACAGTGGAATTCTTACTTACAGAAAGTCTCTCGATTGTAAAACAAGTGTAAAAAACTAAACAAAGTGCAAACAGTGCATCAAGACAATATACAAACAAACAGTAGACAATGTGCAAGTAAACATGTAGACAGTTTGAATGTAAACAATACAGACATGTAAACAATGACTGGAGATGTGCAATAGATAAGAAATCATAATGAGGTAGATGGTGATGGTGTAGGTGTGGTCCGAGGGGGATGGCTAAATGTGTTCGCCAATCTCACTGCTTGTGGATAGAAGCTATTGAAGAATCTAGTGGTAAGTGTCCGTATGCTCTTATATCTCTTGCCTGAGGGCAGTGGGGTGAAGAGCTCATGCCCGGGGTGGTGACTGTCCTCTGTGATGGCCAGAATACCTATGGTATTACTGAAAATACAGTAAGTAGAAACAGACAACAGGCATACAATGTAAAAGTTCATGGATTAATGCTAAAAATATCAATTTGTCAAAAAATATATAGACTACATTATATTTATATAATTATTGTTTTGGATCAATTTTCAATACAATTGGACAACAAACATATTTAATATTATTTAATGTATACGTATATCTATACAATTTCTAACCAATAAAGGGTCACGTGGGAGATGGAGCCTATCCCAGCAAGCCATGGGCACAAGGCAGGACACACCCTGGATGGGACGCCTACCGGTATGGTTTTTGACTGTGGGAGGAAACTGAAGCAACTGGCGAAATCACAGTTGAACACAACGAAAACCTACAAACTTCCTGCAGATAGCATCTTAGGTCCAGAATCAAGCCCAGAGCCCTAACTCTGCAAGACAGCAATGCTAACCACTGTGCCTGTCAGGGGGGAGCCGAATCCGACTCCTGTGGAGCGTGTAGTTTGAGACCCTATGCGAGACGGTATAATCCGGGAGTGACTGGAGAAGGACATCAGGGAAGACCCGGCCAGGAATGGATGGGATGACGGACAGGGGGGCGGTGAAGACATGGGGGGAGCGCAGGCAAATGGGAAGTCCAATAAGGGTAAACAGGGTGCAGTCCAGGGTCCAGGTACCGGAAGATCCTTCCAAGACAAAAGTTAAAAACAGGAACACAGAAGTTAAAACCATAATGAGGCCAGACGCTCTGAGCCCCAGACACAGATGGTCAGGTCGCCGTGTTCTGGACCCGCTGGTAGGTGGGCTTCCAGGCGTCGGTCTTCCAATACTGAGTCTTGAACACCGGAGACGCTAGACTTAAATAAGAGGGGAACAGGGGACAAGTTGGTGTAATGACAATAAATTATACAAGGTGGGCGCGCCCTCTACAGGAGGGATGAGTACACGTATGTATTTTCATTATATCTATTTACATTAAGAAAGCCTGTAAGTGAGGAAATGTTTGGATTGCATCTCCTCAATACTTGGGAAAGAAAATGATACTTTCAGTCCTCTCCCACTCTCATCAAAAACATTGAAATTGCCTTGTGATTTTATTTTTCTTGCTTGCTAACCCTTGTGTTTTTTAAAGCCACTGGTTGGACCAGGGATAAATGATCGTGTTGTCCTGGACCTTGATATATTTCATTTAGATGGTGTTTGAGGCTCACTATTGCCCCTGCCTGGCCCTAAAGAAAAAAATCAACAAATAAAAATGCACAACTTAGAGAACTGAGAAGAATGCAGCTGGTTCTTCTAAAGCCTGGATGTGTAACCCGGATATTCCACAATTGACAGTGTATTTGTCTACAGTGTTGATGAAGGCAATGCTCCTCGTGTACAGTAGACCGGAAGGTTGCTCAATGCTCAGTCTCCCTCTACATGTAATTTAAGAATATGCTTTCATCCTAGCCACTCCCAGGTTCAGGAGCGTAAGACATATGTGGAAGGGAAAAGAGAAATTATAATCTGTTTCCTGTTCAAAAATGCTTATACAAAAGTGAATAATAAATAGTGAACTGTTGTTTGCCTTAAAGACAGGCTTAATGTTATAACTTGTACTGGCTCGTGACTGACTGTGTTTAGGGTGTTCTGAGGAGAACTTCTTTTTCAGACAGAACACAATATGTTTGATATGTGGATGTTCCTTTTATGTGTCCTGAAGAATTAGTCTTTTCCCATGAGCGTGTAACCAGTGCAAAAGAAGGGTTTTCTTGATATTGTAGCCATTAACAATCAAAAGAGCTGATGTTGCACCATCAGATGGTGGTGGTGGGGGGGGGTTGGAATTAATATGCAGAAGCATTTTCATTACCAAAAATTGATTTTGCTCTGATGGGAAAAAAGTGTGAATTCAATATCCATCCTTTTGTATAAAAGCAAAAACAGTGATATGTAATGATAACTTAACTTAAAGTACACAATCTGTACATATGCAACTCAGTGCTATTTGATAGCTCTAAGTTCTCTCATGATGGAAGACTGACCTTCTGGCATAGTAGAATTCACTCCTGTCTGAAGGGTTGCTGTGTGTTCAGAGCTATGGGGTTCCTGAATGACTGTGTTTTAAACCTGACCACACGTACACATGGTGCACTGCTGATGTAACGACCCTGTATCAAAGATACAGTACAGGCTTCAATTCCTGTGATGCACATTTTGGTGTCTGTGACCTCCAATAAAACAAGAAAACTATAAACTTATCATGACAACTGTTTGCTTACCTTATGCCTTTCATATCACAATAGGGAACTCCTTTCTCCTGGTTTCATATTGGAGGATATGCTTCATGTTAAATCCTTAAAAAAATTCAATTATAGCCTCTGCAAAAGCAAGCTTTTGTTGTATTAAACACCTGGTTCAAGATACTACATTTAGCATTAATGCAACTTTCCAACTTTTAATTGAAATAATTTGTTCTGAATTAAATGCATGATTTGGATAACTATCGGTCAATAGAACTAAGAAGTTTACTTTCTTATGCCAAGGGAATAGTGTCACTATCCACTAACTTACAAAAAATCATTTGTACCTGAATTGCATTAGGGTTCTTTTTTTTTGCCGTGACAGATATTTAAGCCACATCCTCATAAATACTACAGAGCACGCTTGGTAGACCCAGTAATAGCAATGACTGACAGACACATGGTATTGTTAGATAAGCAATAAAACTAAACTGATCTAAACTGCAAGACCATCTGACCTTGAAAATAACACTGACCAAAGAGAAATATACTGTTATATAGATGGAACTAAAATTGCTTTCATTTTAAAGCGTTATTATTGCTAATACAACTTAATACTTATTTTTAGAATTATCTATAGTAAATGTATACTCTGCCTTTATACAGGTGTTTGTATTATTTTTCTGCAAATCTGTCATTTGTTTCTGATGTCATTCCAGCCTAGGAAAGATTCTCTGCAGATAATTACTGTACGTTAGCCTTTCTTCTGAATACAGGATGTATATATGCATAATGTGTAGAGTATGTTAAAGCAAATTATGACCCATGTCATGTCTTTTTCCAATCTGAGCCTCTTAGACAAAGTTATTTACAGATCTTCAAATGCCTTCAGAGTTTTGACTGGTTATTTTAACCAGATCAGAGACTTAGGATGATCATTGGCATTTATATTTAACATTCCCAGGCAAATATTTTGTATTATATAGTTATAATATTAGTTATTAATAGTAATTTTGTCTTTTTGTCTTTTTTTCCCAAATTATTTTTCAGAATTCTCGGTGAATTTAAATGATGCAGATTCAACGGCTGTTAATAAATAAATGCACTAACAAGTTACAAATAGCAAAACATATTAGACATCTTTTCATCTATTATGTTCCATTTAAAATCTACCTCACAATGAAAACCAGTGCCTATTTTTACTGACTGACTGGGATAACTACTGTATTTTATTTAGCATACTTATGCTAAATATTATACAGGTTTACATATTATTATTACGGTAGCCCTGTAGGACACTGTTAAGAATGTTTTAAAAATAAAAATAATAAAAGCAATACAAGTTTCATTTTAATCCCAGGACTGCCCAATACCTTGACAGCTTGATAGCTAGTAAAACTTAAAACCATGCACTGCTGTGTGTAACAACAACAGAACCTCTCTTTTGAAAAACAACATGAAGTGTGGGCAATAATCAATAAAAGAAGTCAACGTCATATTATCGAAATGAATAATTTGTGTGGGAATAATGTTCCACCTGTGATAGTATGTCATCTGAGTGTGCTGTATAATTATGTTTTTGTAAAGCTATTTTTAAACAAATAATTTTAAACGCATCAGATTTGGAGCTCCAATTTACATTACCATGTGTTCACCTGTAAGCCAAAGTTGTACGGAGCCAAATTTAGAAAGTAATAGTATTGTATTTAGTTTTCTATCACCAGGATTGGAACATTATCCATCGTGGCCTGTGATGTAAGAAAACAAACACTTTTAACACCATGCCATAATGAGATATATCCTAACATTTTCTACGGTGGCTTATTTCTGATTCAGTCATGAATATGCAATTTACAGTGTATAACTTAATTTGATAACTCTACTGTCTGGGAGTTAAGGAAACATTTCAATTCACAATAGATATAGAAGTCAGACAGGAGTATATGTTAACAACACGTTAAAATTGATAAAAACTGTTCTTTTGTGTTGTTAGGCATATTGTATCTTATAATTTGTTAGGGCAGTAGTAGTCATTGTTTAATAGCAAGGTGAAATTTAATAATCCTTGAACTTGGACGATGAAAAACTAAGAACAACTTTAGTTTAGGATTCAATTTATTTGTTATGGAATAAAGATGAATAACTATTAAGTTCTTTCAGAAGTAGTAGCAGGGTTTCAGAAGTAGACATCATAGTTGCATTTCACTTAATATTTATGGCTTTTAAATGTAGATATTGATTTACAATTTTTACACTATTTTACACCTGACAAAGGTATTATAAGGATTATTAACAAGTTAGTTGATACTTTAATTAGAATTTAAAAAATGAAGTAGAAGAAACGTATTGCTTTGACATCTGAGCTGCAAATCAATACTTCTGGTATTTCCATTTTGCCGCTGTGATGCATTTAAAATGTTGATTCTATTAAAATTGTATTAAATCATAGTGCTGTGCTGCTCTGCTACATTAACATGCCTTGGTGAGCCTTCCAGTTTTTTTTTTTGTGATGCCAAGTAAACAGGGAGCAACTGTGTAGGAAGAAATGTATGAATAATTTTTCTGTGGATAAAAATCCAGCTGAGAAAAGTGACTTCATATTCACCAGGACATTCTGACACAATACTGTACATCTACAATACAGTCCTTGAAGGGAACTTCAAATACTGCTATATATGCTTCTATAGAATTATTTTAGGAAAATATTTAAAATGATCATTTCACCGAACAAGGGGCTTTGTCCAAACAAGCTGATTGTTCTGCAGCATTTTAAAATGTAAGAAAAGATCACAAACAGTTCTATCCTCAAATCGTTCGCTCTTGCGCGATTTCAGTTTCTAATTCGCCTGAAGGGCGAGGGGTATTTGTGTCTGGGCCTAGCTGTCGCGTTGTATCTGAATAATAACGGTTCATATCAGTGCTTACTAAACCTGTTTCCTTCAAATTCTGGGACTTGCCTCTGGTTTTCTTCAGGTTCGCTGGCCTTCTCCATCAGGCTGGAAGCTGTGTGACTGATGTTTTCCGATGCTTCAGCAAAACAACCTCCTTATTTCGAAAAAGAAAAACTGCGGAATGACATTGGACACTGTATTTTTTAGAAACAACTTACTTGCCATGTGAAGACATAGTATATAGCCCTTAAATATATTTCTGAGTTACACTATTTATAGCCACGGAACTAGTATCATGGAGTTCTTCCCTTATAAATATATAGATTTTGGAATTATATTTGACCTATGGTAATTTTGTAAAGTCAATGGAGAGCTACCAAGATGACTAAGGCTCAGTTTAAATCAAACTTTTTGACAGCTATCAAACACAATTTGCAGCCTTATTGTTTGTTTATAGGGGGATTCCACTAGATTGAAGGAAGAAAACTCATGCCCTCAACAATTAAGTCTGTACTGTAAATTTTGTTTTAATCTAAGCTCAGATGTTTTTGCATGTTAATGAAGACTCACACACTGCCAGACAAAAGGAACGGTAAAGATTGTTTTATTCTGACTATTTTAGCGAAACCTTCAAACATCAATCTGTTTATAACACCACTGGGGATGCAGTGTGGTAGCAGGTATCTTTAAATACAGTGTACACGTGTACTTCCACTCGTGTAGCATATTTGTACACAGCTGGTGATCTAACCGCTGTAGCACATTCTGTTGAACGGCAGCATGTGCTGTATAACACCATTTCTGTCTTTATTAAAACTGTAACCAGACAGCACTTTCTATACATTTACAACATAATATACTCTTTCACGAAATTCTATTTTAATTCACTACTCCTGCTTAGTTTAATTAATACGTTTCTCCCACTGCACACCAATGGTAGAAGAAATGACATCCAGATCATATCTTTTGTAACCACTGCACATCATTCGTAATGTCACTGTATGAAGGACTGCTGGGGGGCATAGAGCTTTTTGTACTTCTCCACTTCAACAGTAAATTTGACATTGCCCTTCTTTGAAGTAAATGTCTCACTGAAAGCAAGCTGGATACAGGGCATGATCTGACACCGGATTGTTGCTTACCTGGTGACCTTACCCACTGGTCAAGCACTTCAGCCACAGGTTTTCGACCTGGTATACGATACTGAGATGGTATAATGAAAAAAAAATCTGCATTGCATTATATACTGTAGTTAATTTATGTGTTTTTATGCATCGCTTGAAGCTTAAAAGGACAAGAGGCCTTGCGTTCTGCTGTGCTGCTCACTTGCAACCCTGCACATGCTGCCGGTGCAGACTGCAGCTTTTACTGCGGTGAACATCTAACAGGACTTGCAAAAAACATATAAAAATATGACAAGTGTAAAACAGCCTTAAGGTAAAAAAAAAAACAGTACCCTTTATTTAACAATGAGAGGAAACAACACAAAACAAAACCTCAGCTCTTCTTAGCAGTCTAGAGTTCGTCTCTTTTTTCCTCCCTACTTGCAACCGGGCAGCCAAGCTGCTCGCCGGCATCCAAAACAAGAGACTCTTTCACAAGAAAGCGTGTGGAAATTTCCACGGTCTTGCTGGTTGCTCTCTTCCTTGCTTTTTTCTGTGCTGTGCATATCAGCAGCTCTGCTCTAACCCTCTATTACAAAGGTCCATGGAAACCTCTGCTTCCTGTGTTATAATTGATAGCCGATCAATTGTCTTCTACCAGCTGGTCGGGGCATTTCCCACTGCCTTCTGGGCAATGTTGTTCTGGCAAGAACCTCCATTAAATGGCTTCACCCACAGCCTTCTTACACTAAGTTGTCATTATGTGTTATTCAAAGCCAAGTGCTTCTGTTTACAGTTCCAGTGTGGACATACAATGGATCTCCCAGTATTCTGGCCTAGTCTTCCCATTAAATATAAACATGTCTGAAAAGTTACTGGGAAATGGGAAGAGGCCATTTACCCCATCTTGATCATTTGATTCTCCAGATGCAGAATATGGGCCTAACTGGCATTACATTTAAGGAAATGTTTTTAAACTAACATTGATTAATTGATTAAAATATATATCTAACAGTTTCCTTAATATGAATTTGGATCACTTAGCACTTAGTACTTTAAAGGAATCTGATAAGTAGTGAAAATGGCAACATGGTACCAGGTACCATGCTGTTTTCTGTTCATTCTATTAGTTCTGTGTTTCAGGCTTATATCTCTGAGTTCAAAAAGTGGCCCATTCCTACATTCCAGAATCTGTCTTCATCTATTGACTTTTATTTTCTTTTGTCACCTGATCAACATGGTTTCTAGATCCTAAAACCAAGCATGGTGGACTTTCAATATTTTCTTAGTAGTAAAAATATTGTTTGCTGGCAGTTGCAGCCCATTACTTTAAGGTCTGCACTTGCCTTTTCATGAAAGAAAACACAGGAACAGGATAGAGGTCAGTCTTTTGGTTTTTAAGTACCAAGTCAAAGAAACTTATTCATTCATGTTTTTAAACAATCCAGGACATCAGCTTCAACACTGTGATGGGGCAGTTTATTCCTGATTTCATCAACCCTTTTACGTAAAGAAGTAATTTCTGTTCTGTGTTTCAAATGCACTCCCCCTTGTGATCTATAAATTCTTCCTCTAGAACCATAAGCATATGGAACTCTCTCATCGGCGTCTCTTCTGCATTTAGCTAAACAGAATGTTTTGCTACTCATTTCGATTCATCCTCTGCTGTGCCTCTTTGGTGTTGATTAAAGGTCAGTGCTAAGGCTAATTCTTTAACAAATACCACTTCCTTTAATTTAATTTACACAAAGATATCTAATTAGATCAAAAGAACAAAAAAGCTTTTTAAAGCCTTAAGAAAATACCTCACTTTTTTTTTCAGGTTCCATTGTGCCCAGTGTATGGCTATCCACTGAAATCTAAAATAAATGAACAAAATATCTGTAACAGCTTGTTTACCTCTTGCTGTTAACATTTATCATTCCAAAATTATGGTTGTAGATCAAAACCATTGCATACTTCAAATTATATGAAAACTGCCTTATTTCAGCTGCATCACCCAGAGGAAATAGTATCCTTCAGACTCTGGGATTTTGTTCAGCAAATCTGCACACACATACTGTATGGTATGCAACAGTTTAGGTGTTAAAAACATTGAGGTAGCTAAAATAACTATACATGTATTCATTCTTTATCCATCCTATGTCCTTGTACATGCATGTATAGTATTCTTTACTTTTGTTTTTATTTTCAAAATAAAACACCTCTAAGCCAATTCTGAAAGTAATTATAAAAACGCCTGGATTTCAGCCAGCTTTCTATAATATTAAGTATGAATAGGTCAACTGCACACCCTCTCATTCCCTTAACTGACACAGCAGGTTTATTATAGATAGATTAATCTCTTTTGTATGCAAGCGTATATCCAAATAAGTATTACTGTCATGCCAGATAGGGATTAGATAATGACATAATAGTGTTTAAATGAATTTTTTAGCCAGATTTTATATACCAATTTGTTCCATTTTCATTTCCATATGTGTCTGAGGGTTTTAAAAGTGTGTGTGAAATCAATGAGCTCTGTACCTTATTAACAATCCTTTGCAAGCAAGGATATATGCATTTTTAGTGACATAAATTTTGATTACACCTTTTTTGATTAAACAAAGTGCTATGTACTTGACTATGGTCAAGACCGTAAGAAGTGTTCTGAATGAGGGGTTTGTTGGCCCATCTAGCTGGTTTGGTTGCTAGTGGCTAATTGATCTCAGAAACTCATCCAGCCATTTCCCTGGCAGAAGCCTGGGTGTCTGCTTCAACAACATGTCTAGATAGCTTGTTCCAGATTCCCACAACTTCGTGTCAGAATCACATTGTACAGTACACAACCCTTATTAATACAGAGCTGTTTAACTATTTTATATTACTCCTACAACATTCAAGAATAATTCTTTAGAATTCTGAAGAACTAATGTACTGTTTCTTGTTATTACTATTTTCACTTACTAAGCCGTCTTCAGAGACAGTGCATCTGTTGTTCAACACCCAGTATTCCATGGGGGTTTAAGAGAAAGACTCTTCCATTTAGAATGATATTTTCTTTAGGTGGCAGTGAGCAAACAGCGACGAACATGAACAGAAGTGATTCTATCAGGAGAGAGATTAATCAGTTTACTGTGACTGAAATTGTTTTAAAACAATTTAAAAGTACAAATACGAACACAGATGTTCCATATAAGGAATGATTATGCTGCTCAATCAAATCATCCTGATTTAAGCCTGAAATGCACTTGCACATACAGTTGTTCCGACTTGGGTTCTGAAGAAGTCCATTTGGTTAACATTGTCAGTGCTTTTGAGGATACTGGTGTTTTCACAATCCTCTCTTTCAGACTAAAAAGATTCTTTAATAAACTTCCATTAAAATTTCTTTCATTCCTTTAAAATGGGGAAGGTACAGTACCTTTTTGGTCTCAGCTGATTTATTTATTTATTTTGCACTGTTGGATAGATGGTACCTTGCTTAATAGAAGGACACTGTTTTATAAAGACGTTTTATATTCATAAATGATAAAATGATAAATAACATTTTTTCCTAAAAATAAACATGTAACCAAACATTTATTTTGCAGAACATTGCCTTACTTGTAGGAATAAGATAATAGCTTTGGGGTTGTTACAGATAGCAAGGAGCTGTACATTTCACATAAACAAGAATATTAAGAATTAAGAATACTTATTAAGAATAAGAGTACATTGCAGTTTCTTTCTCTTTACTTAAGGGAGGACAACGACTGTTTTCTTTTTTGCTTTTTTCTAATATACTGTATGTGATGCAACATTGGATTCTGTTGATGTTTAAAAAATCATTTCAATCTTTTTCTATAACAGACAATAAACACTGCTAATAATGCTGTCAACAATGTTCCCTTTTATTGAATGACAACAAGTAAGAAAACAAATGTTTTATTTCAGTGAATCAAAAAACTCCTGCCAGAAGCAATTGAAAATAAATGCTTTCAAATCAGGTCAGTTTAGACTTATTAAGATGAGAATACAGGGGTTTGTTTCAATCCACCAGGCAGGATGTTTCCCAGGAACGTAATAAAGCTCAGATCAGTTTCATTTCCAGAATCAACTATATAAGACTGACTTTAGCACCCGCGAAAGAGCTTTAATATTTCAGGGATATTGAATTCTTATACGAGTTTTTGATCTGCCTTGGACTCTAATGAAATGCAGTTTCATGTATGTAATTGTACACTACATTTTTTAGGAAGGTCAGGACTCACTGATTGCTCTGATAATATGTGTCTGAAAAAAAACATTATTCATGCAGACATGTTTCTAAAGCTCTATATCTTTCATATATTCATATGCAATTTCCTCTGGTGACTAATATTGAAGAAAAAGAGATTGTATGCATTTAAGACTAGTAATTTTCATAAATACTGCTAGCAAATAAGCTGCATATGAAAATACAAAGACATTTTGAGGAGTGATCAATTTGGAGTGTTGGTTGCAGAATGAATGTTGCATGGTTAAAATATATCCCTTTCCTCTGTGCCACAACTAAATTGCTTAATCAATAAATGTTAAATGGTTTTGCTGGATGAATATGGATCTTTGTTTTGAAATTTTGTGCTCAATCAGTTTTATTATCACGCCGGTACAGAGCTAGCAATATTTAGATTTTTAAAGATGTTTATGGCTTTGTTTTTCAGACTAAAAAATAAGATTGTTACTGTATTCAGAATGTATAGTCTGTTAATGAAGTTAATTTGTTTCCCCTTTTGGCCAGAAACAATACTATTGCTGTACTTTGGATCATTTTAACTCTACCATTCTAAATACTATTGCTTTCATTCCTTCATGTTGGTATGCAAGAGTTGGCCCTTTGAAGAAATTATACATCTACTGTAGAGATACATCTCACCTTTTATGGATCATGATGGGCAAAATGTCCTACAGATACACATCCGCGAGTTATGCATTTAATGGGTATTTCTGACTTTGTTGTAAGAAAGTGAACGTGTTTCTTTATAGGTGTGCCAACTTCCAAGCATTAAGACACTGGGTGCATAATGTAGTGTCCAAATCTTTGTAAAAGCTTGGAAGGTACATCTAAAAAATAAGAAAATTATGAGAAAAAAGTGAAAGTGATTCAAAACAACTACAAGAGACTTGGTAAATACTAAGTGAAGCAGGTGCCAAGCAACTAAAATACAAAGTCATTGAAATTTCAGATAGAACAGTAATAGAACTCATTAGCTTGACACTGTAGGTCATCTTATGAAGATATATAGAGTATATAGAATTGCTTGTTGCTGCTAAAAACACCACCATATGTGCCTTCTAACAAATACAGTTCTTTTGTTCAAGTTCATACATACAGTATCTACTTCAAACACAAAAGAATATGCATTCATATAGCCTTCTTATTATTTACAGCACATTTTTTAAATGTATTTTATTTAGTTTTGGAAACATTAGCAATTGGACTGATTTAATGCAGAACTACTTATACATTACCAAGTTACATTTTGCACTTAAAAGCATATAATAAAACTATATTAAAATAATACTGCAATATACTTTTAACTTTAAATTATTCTAATGCTGTTGAAGTGTCCTATGCTTAAAAATATACATGAAGTCTGCTGCAGCTTCAGAAAATTGATATGAATGATTTTATCAGTGCTGGATTAGTACCAATGTTTCAAAACTATGGATGCTATCTAGACACAATGATATTGCTGAAATCTAACAACAGGACTGCAGGCTGTAAACCTTCAGCTACTGACAGACACTTTAATTAAGTTTTTAAATCATTTACTGCCCTAACCTAAAGCCAATCACACTAATTAAGTTAAACAAGTTCTTAGGTCATTTCATTAAAGCAGTGGGTCAGAGGTCTTCAACAATTTGATTTTTTTAGAAATACCTCACTGCCAGAAAAGCAGTCAGACGTTTGAAACTTGTCATACTGACAATAGAAATATACAAGTGATTCATGTTTTTAATACAGTAACTTGCATTTAATCATAAAAGGGAAGCACAAGGCTTATTTCCATCCAGACAGCACTGTAGACCTACAGTAAAATAAGCAAGGATCTGTTGCTCTGTAATTAAAGGTAACACAAAATTAATACAATAATTTGTAATTTCAAGAATAGCAAAGTGTCATTGAAGATAACGCTAAAAATATAATGGTACGGAAATGTTGTCCTTATTTCCTATATTGGCCTGTACTGAATATATACTAAACACTTAAAAATGCAATATTTGTGGCAATGAGAATGCTTAAAAGATTTTAAAATGTAAATGTCCTAGTAGGTTTTGGGTTTACAACTAACATATTATATATTTTTTTCCATTTCCAATTAAATATGCAGTATGAAGCATTCTGTCCGTCACAGTCTCTGGCTTGGTCCACTCCTTCCATTAATCTCTGTCTTGAAGAGAGCATGTATACAATTAAGACTATCCTTGAATATGTTGTCATATGCACAGTGTGATGCCAGTTTATTTTAACGGAATCATGTTAAGTGGACTGAGCTGTGAGAGGAATACTAATTTCATACTGTATTCTTTTCCATGTCAACAGGGCAACTGAAACAAACTAAATATACTGTAGCCATCCATCAAACCGTAAAGAAATTAACCAATTCACTGGTCTCTTTACATTCAACAGTTCGAAAAGTTAGCAACTATAGCAATGTTTGTAGATGTGTGTTCTTTATGGTCCTCTGAGGGAGGACAAACTTTCCTGGGAAGAGTTTTTCTGTATGGTAGGATTGAGCCTGTCTTGAGTTGGAGCTCAGCCTTCACATTCAAATGCCAACATGTTCCGTCTGTGTGAACATTTTAAAATTGGAATCCAATCTTATTAAACTGCTGCATCAGAAAACTTGCAGACATATATCCAACAGCCCACATATACATGGTCCTTCTGGCAATTTCAAGATCACCCAGAAGACATTGTGCTTGTGCAGCAAGCATATCATGTATTGCATATCTTGCAGCAAACAGTAACAAGACCAGCCAGCCTGTCAGAACAGTCCAAACCAAATACCTCAACAAGCCAACATCCCTTCTCCATTTACATCTTCTGATCATTATTCACTGACTTTTGTCTGTGTCCTTTCATAGGTATTCAAAGAATCCTATACTGGAAATTACATCAGAATCCAAAATTATTCTTTGACTGGGTTCATGTATTCCGTCAGTATGCAACGATCTTGCTGAGAACGTTCTAGTCTGCAATTAGGTGTACTTGCTAATTTGTTATGGCAGATCTAAGAACGTGTGCTTTTGTATAATACGCCAACACATGCATTACTCTAAGTTGTACAATAACTTCAATAGCGAGGCAGAATCAATCCGTTGGTAACAGACAGGCTGCTAAAGAAGAAGCATTTCATATAAAATTTCTGTAAGAGCCTTGTATTATATGGTCATTTTCCACTTGAAGGATTGTTTTTCTGACAGGAAAACTGCATCGTTGCAATTTTGTATAATTATCACTGAGCGAATCACTATAAAATCTATTCTGAAAATGCTAAAAACTTTTCTCGAACCATTTTGCCAAAGCGGACTTGACTGAACATCAGACTTTTTGTAAAAAGGTAGACAGCCAGTTCAATCAGAGAAGAAGATAACTTGAATATGAACATTGAGAAAACGGTCATGATTTAAAAAAATATATTTAAATTTTTCCTCTCAAGATATAGCTGTTTGTGAATTGCTGGGTCTTATAGAACTCAGAATTGAAGCTGATGCCGGCTGCCAACGTATCAAAAGATAATTAAAGATTTTCCAATCCAATTCCAAGCTTCAGAAAAAGAATATGAAAGGTGTCTGAAATGGCACCACTATATAACAATGATATAAGTGATGACACTTGCTGACTCTTATTTTAAGTTTTAAAGTGTATGCTTTAGAAGTATTGAAGGACACTCATCTAACATTACTATAAGGCTAATATATGCTTTTGCTTCTCTGTGACTGTAAAACAACCACAAAAATAACAACTTCCGATTATGTCAGGAATTCATTGGATTGATAGTTTCACTTATTCTGGTGCTCCATCTTCTACATCAGGTGGGGTTCACGTTCGTGATAGCTGTCTATTTGACAACCTTGTACCTACAGCACATATAATTCAAGAATAAAAGTAGGACCTTATTTTGTGTCAGCCATACGTCATCCAAAGTTCTTTATTAAGAGCTCTTCAAACTGATAGTTTCACCATTTTATTCCCCCTGTACATGATTACATTGTCTACTTGGTCTGCAGCCTTTCACAGTGATTTAGCAAGACACCAGAAGCCCAAATTATCCTGAATCTAGGTACACAGCTTCCTCCAGCTCTCAGGAATTGATTAATTTCTTTCTAAATCTCACCATCCTCACTTGAATCACCTAGAATTCATCCCTCAAATTTATAGATTTTTGGACACCATCCATTGTCACATTACCTTTCTTTTGCTTTCGTTACCCTAAAATTCTCTCCATCTACCCCATTCCCTGACACACAAGAAGGCTCGACAGCCAAAACAGATTCTTTTCAAATGTTGTTAACCTCTTTGTTCCTTTATAACCGCAATGACAACAAACCAAACTACAGTATAGGGTATACCTGCCTTTGATCATTTTAAACAGTATGTTGTAGACATACCCTGTACCATATGTTTCTCACAGAAAAGTACCATAACCTACACAATATCAGTGTCAGGCACTGTCATTGAAAGTCTGAATGGATACCATGAGGGGAATTAATCTTTGCCATGTATTGTACAGTGTTTTTACAAGTGTATTTATAGGAGGGTAGAAAAAAAAACAGCAAAAACTGCTTTGCTATGGTGATTCATTGTGCTACTGTTTACTGGCAAATCAAAAACCTGAAGTTATTTCTGCTTGTGACCTGCGTGATGAGATTGTTGTTAATGAGAATGCTAAACAGTTAGATACACCTAAAGTACATACAGTAGCTGGATGGATAAAAAATCTAGTCTGATTTTCTTTCTATTTTTTCAGCATTCAGCTTAGCTCTGTAGTGCAGGAGAAGCAGATGAAAAACAGACATGTTTTCTTCTTTGCATGCTCAGTAATCTGGTATTAATCTTGTAATCTAGAGCACAACATATCAATGTATTCTGACTTTTTAGTTGTATAATAAAGTGACAAATTTTCATGCTGCATATCAGAAAAATAAAAAGAGAAAAAGAATTCATGTTGCTATCTGCTGTTCAAAATTAAACTCTTATGTCAGCACATTTTGCTAACTATTACAAACTAAACTGAAAGAGAAAATAAAAAAGAGATAAAGAAAAAGGGCTTTTATAAGCTTGCAAAGAACCCTAATTGGGGTTTTATTCCTAGCTTGTCAGAAGCTGTTAGTACTTACTCTTATGTAGAATCCTTAAACGCTGACATTGGAATAAGATATTCTGAGTTCACTTTGATACAGTATATGCTTGCAGGAGGTGTGGAGGAGGGAGGAGGGAGGAGGGAGGAGGAAGGGGCAGTACCAGGGTTATCGAGTAAGAAATTACATGCCACCTACCATAGGCCCAGCCAGTGTAAAAGGGAGGAACTCCTTCAGCAGTGTCAGGTTCTTTTAACTGTATTACAACCTCAATCTAGAGCTCTATGACAGTCACTGTTTAAGATGTTCTTACCTTATGTTTGAACTTGAAAAAAGCATCTGTTCTTTCTCGCTTTTCCTAAATTTGCTACCAGCTTTATAATTAAGTTTAATTAATTTGATATCTATTCCCATAACATCCTCTAAACAGCAACAACAATGATTGGATTGCCAGTTCTATAAGGTAGCTGGGAATTCATGTTCTTACTGAACAGAGGCTGTTCTTCTAAAATTTTAAACCCTAATTTAAGACTTTATTTTATCTTGATTGAAGAGATCAGCTCGGTATAAACATCTTGCCTTGTTGATGCATTTACAAAATGAGTTTAGAACCAATATTTTATATTCTTATACTGTATTCCCAATATCCCAATTTAGTTTCAAGTGAATAATAATAATAATGAAAATGCTTGAGTCCACATTATGTGGTCTATAGGATACATCTATTGCAGTTTTTTTTCCATTCTAACCCATATAGAATCTAAACTGCCTGTACCCTCAGGGTTCAATTTTCATTATTCCAAATTCACCACTTCTATGCTGTCTTTCTTTCTGTGCACTACAGTATTTGATTTGATATTCGTCAGCATGATGGACAAACAGTCAGGAATTTGATTTCATGTCTCAACCAAAAGATGATTAGGCCTACGACAAAGTGTCCCCAGTCAGTGTGATGGGAACTGCTTTGGAAACTGTGAAGTCCAGAGAGAAGTATGTCACTAATCCACCTGCACCACCAGTTGTGACCTGGTTATCACTGGCACTCACCCATCCCAGTACAGACAAAACACACTCTCACTTATCCTCTGCGATCTCACAAAGCCTGGCAACAGGGTGGAAGTGATTACATATACTGCAGGTTACGAAAGAGATTACCATGTAGTACAAACACCCCATGCTCACATCTACCATATTGCAAAATCTATTTTCTAATCTAAACAGTGAATCATTCATTTTTAGACGTTTTAAATTAACCAGAGTTGCAGCATGCATGATGAATATGGAAACAGAACTGCTGAATTTATAGTATGTTATTACCTATTGACACAAAACAATATTTGAATATTGCCTGAGTATATACTGTATACTGTATTTAATGAGCATATTTTGATCAAAACATGGCACAAAAATGAAGAAGAAATCGTATACTTGTCTTTCAATCACTCTTCTGGATTTAACTGAAAAAATATCCTAGTACAGAGTTCTCTGACAAATAATTTACTGTGACCATCCAAAACAATGAAAAAAAAGGCAAGCTCCTTGAACAGGTGAATTAGAAGCTTTTCCTAGGCAACTTCATTGTTGGGTCATCATTCAGTTAAGCTTAATTTTTCAGGTGTCATATGAGGATTGCATGTCATTCAAATGACATTAGGGTGTTGTTTTTATTGTATTCCTTTCAATAACCTATGAGTACAGTATGTGACCACTCTTAAATGTATGAGTCAGTGAAAACTGACTGTTTAAGACCTAAGAGAATCTGATATGCTGAATGCTAATGATGTTATAGGTTGTTAGGTTCTGTACTGTACATGCACATATTCATTTAAATGAAATCACATTTCTTTTCTTCTCAGCAAATTTGCTGGCCAATTGCCAGCATCCAGAGTGGCTTATATGGACAGTTGCGTGAAGAATTGCAGTCATTGTTCTCCATATTATAGGACATAGCCCCATTTAAAAACAGCTTGGTGGCATTATTCACTAAATGGCATCTCCAGCTATAAGTCTCCAGGTCTAGTTTTCATTAACCTTTATCAGTGTTTTATGATATCAGGACAGGAGAGGTGGTGATGGCTGTTACACACAATAAGCATTTCAGGGGAGAAAAGAAAAAAATTGAATGAAATGGCTATCTAATTGCTATTACTTTTTTTAAATAAAAAATGCCAGGCAACACAAGACAAACTCCATACCTTAAATAGGTTTGAACAGGCATTTTTTTTTTCAGTACCACTACACAAAAGATTTACGTCAGTAGTTTTTCTTAGTGAGAGGATCTAAAAATGACTTCTATTAGTTACCCTACCTGATTCAATCAGCAGTGAAAAAACTGTGTTTCACCCACATAGGTATTAGTGAAGGCATAGTGGTGGCCTTGAAACTGAAGAAAATTTAAGGACACATCAGCCTGTAGGACATTAGTCCACAGCAGGGATATTGGTCTTAATCACTGAGTGGGCTCAAGCATATGAACATTTTTATAAGAGCCCTTTCTTTCTAGGTTACTCATCATAGGGTGCAAATATTCCTGCAGCAGATGGGTGATGTAATGTCACATATGATAAGAACCTTTGACTTGGACTGCCATGTTTTGATGCTTGTATTAATAGTCCAGACCCATTATAAATACCAACAATGCTGTTTTGTGTACCTTTAAGCACAAACTACAAGCACAGCTATTGGGCAAACACCATGGGAACTGCATTCATTAGAATCTGATATTTGAGTCTTAATCTTAGTCAAATTGAATAACAATATACTCCATTCAAACACTGCGCTTTTAGCAGTAGTTGGTGTTGATCTGGATCTGAATATGAGAACTTGCCATTTCCAATCTTTCCCTCCCTCTGCTCCAAAAGCACATTTTTATAAGGCTGCGGCACCTAATTTCCCTAATCAATCTCCTCTGGAGAATTGAAAGTTCCAATGACATAGCTTAGCAGAAGGCAATTTTCATCACAATAGGCATTTGTCTTAATTGATTTCTTCCGAAGTAGGTTTTGTGACTGAGAAGTTGGACAGCTTGTTTCCTAATGTGCCTCAAAATTCTCCTTTTACTCATTTTTTTCTTTAATTTAACCTATTGCTTTGCGATTTGTTATGGTTCAAAGCAGAGCTGAAGTTAAGAAGATAACTGGGTTCTACATAAAAAGGAACTTATTTACCAATTTTAACTCAATTTGGAAAAGAGCAGAATGTATGCATTGCTTATTAATAATTTAGATAATGGCTAGAGGAGCAATTGTAATTTTTTAGCATTATGAAATACAGTGAAAATAGTACTGTATATAGGAGGGGGCCCATATCTTCCAACACTCCACTGCACAGCACTGAAGTGCACCACTCACATGGGTGATGCATGGTAACCATTATGTGTCAGCGGCTTTACTACACAGCTGCCCATGTAGAAAACCCAGAAACTACATCATCGTTTGATTTAAGGGGCAACTTTGCTTAGGACAGATTGTGCAAGTTCCACGTAGAATTTAGTCTTACCACAGTGCTAACTCCAGGACACAGAGACTAACAATCTCACTCTTACAAACAGTGACAAAGGATCCTTAAACATCAAGTACTCTAGACCTTAATCTAACTTTCCACCTGAAATATGACGCCCCCTACAGCACAGTCATGGTACTGGGACATTGGTTTGGAAATTCTGGTCCAGAGAGAAGAGTTCCACCTACTAATCAACCAGCCCCTCTTACAGCAGTATTGTAGTTTTCCCTGGAGGTGTACCGTCCTAATATTGACCAGGCCCAGCTTTGATTAGCTCTGAAAATCAGTCTAAATGTGCTAGAAAGTAGTAACTCTGTTGTCAATATTAAGGTTTGACCCACAAGAAAAAAGCAAGAATATTGTTCTTACATGTTACGAAAATTCAACTTTTGTATACAAAAATGCAAATTCAATTGGTTGAGTTCTTCCCAGGCAAGAAAGTGTGAAGAGACTGATTTTTTTCCAGATTATTATTTTTATCTGCATACCAGATGCCCTTATCCGATGCATCTTAAAAACACACAATGTTACATAAAGTGAATACAAATAAGTAAGTAAATATTTGTGCTTTGTGAAAAAACTCTGATAGAGGCAAAGTAGGCAGGAGAATTTAAAAGGAAAGCTTTAAGAGAAATTGGAAGACTGTAGAAGAGAATAATATCTAGTGAAACTTACAGTTTGGTGATGATGTAACTTTACTGGAGTTAGAGCCCAGGTTATCTGGGCAGGTGATCTGGAAAGAGGAGCAGAGTATTTTTGAACATTGTGAGTAAAAGAGGAAAAGGGGCAGGTGTCTAAACTAGCTGGGTTCTGAAACTCGAGCTAAAGCCTTGAGATTTTTTTTCTGGCCAGTAAACAGTTTAGCTGCTTGGCCTGTGTTAGACAGAGACTTCATGAAGATGTTTAGGCAGAGGCTCACAGAAGAGCTTAATGTATTTGCTTGTGGTGTTTTGAATTTGTTTTGAGTTCCCTGCAATGTACTGTAAATAAATTGCACCAGGGTGTTTAAATCTTACATCTGTGTGTTTGTGAGTTTGTTGGCCTGCTTAGTATATGTATGTAACACAATCACAAGCAAAGGAACAAGGACATTGTCCAAATGTGTGGAGTAAATTTGGTATTTTGTGCTAAAAATACATGAAAAGTTCATTTTCATGTCAAATACTGTACTTCTAAACAAGCCTTCTATCAGTCTATTTTAAAGATTCCATTATGACATGTGCACAGGCACAGGTATGTCACACAAGTTAAAGAGACGGGGACAGGATTAGACAGCCAAGAAGAAGGAGTTATCCATGTATCGGAAATTAGAGCTTCTTTAGCCCTACTGAAATAAAGTGAGGTCTTAATACCTTCAGGTGAATCATTGTGCTCACAAAGAAACTTCAGGACAAGTCCCAGTTCCTGCAAACTCTGATTCTAGGTCCCTTAACATTATAGATCTGAAAACTCTAAACACTTCAATAACAATCTTTGGTTTTAGTGAGAGCTATACAGTTTGTCAAAGAAACATATCATAATCACAAGTAAAAGAAACAAGGACATTGTCCAAATGTGTGGAGTAAACTCGGTATTTTGTGCTAAAAATACTTGAAAAGTTCATTTTCATGTCAAATACTTCTAAACAAATCTTCTATCAGTAGTTTAGAAATCACCCACTCTCTCTTTCCCTCACATGGGATCTTTGTTAAATTTGACAATATGCTAGCTTTGATGTTAATATCTTCTTCAGGACTTCTGTCTGATGGAGGCTGGTGACAGAAGCATTATCACATAAGCAGAATAAAGATAATGAGTCTGAGCAGGAGGTTTTTTTTATCTTTACATAACGAGAGTCTAATTTTACTTACAGTATATACAAAATTGGTGATACCAAAGAAGGGGTATACCAAGCAAAGACAAGACTACAAAATATGCTAATAATAACTGCAATGGAATTTCACACAGTGTACATCAATTTATATGTAACACTTTATACTTAAGTGTTGATTTTCAAGTTTGATTTGAAAAAAATATATACATTATAGTTGATGGATTGTTTCCCTCAAAACAGTTTTCTCTCAAGCTAGAAATATCTTTGTGATAATGAAAGAAAATGTAGATTTAATGTGCAAATGAACATTTTTACTTTTATAAGGGACACCAGAAACTGATATTTTCACAAATATTAACTCGTTGGAAAAAATGTTTTGGAAATCTGTTTTTTGCGTGCCTGGACTGTGAAGAGTTAACAAATAACAGAAATCTTGTCAAACAACAAACCTGGGTGAAATGTGATGTGGCATAATACAAAGGTGACAGGGAGTGAATAGCACACCTGCCTTCTCCACTCGTGGAGATGGAATACCAATTGTGAACATCTCTATTGGTTTTTAGTCTGTTTATTCAGAAGAAAAAGATATGGTACAAAGATGCTTTGAGAAACATGGTTGAAATTTATTGCTTTGTCGGAATTTGAAAATGAGTACATAGCACTGTGAGCATAGCACCTGTTTGCGATTTACAGTCAAACTCCGTCAAACTCATAGAAATTCACCTAACAATCAGGAGTAGGGGAAGATTGTTTAAGCCTGTTTGAGCAGATATTTTTGGTCACCGTTTAAGTACTACTAATATAACAAAGAAGAATTTCCATTTATAAAATAATAATAAAAAGATACAAATTTAAAGCCTGTGTTTGTGTACAGGAGACATATCCTTTGGAAATTACTTTGTTGCAGTAGTGGTACCAAGCAAAGACTTGTTTGATAGATTTGCAAGAACTTTTTTTTTTACAGACAAAAAATATTAATGATGTTAAGGTTTCACTATAAATGGAGGCTGTCACTATAAATGAAAAATACACGCACATGGGGGTATTATGGTGAATGCATGAATAATGGTCGGTGCCACCCAGCTTGCAGTCAACTAAAGTGATTGTGTTAATACTATCACCATATAAATCAATGGAGCTTGATTCATCATTCAAGATTTTTCTTTTTCCTGTTGTTGTTGTTTTTTTGCTGTGTAAAGATTAAACTTGCACATGTATACCACCTGACAGCATTTAGTGTTGAAGTCCTGTCCCATCAACAGTTGGAAGTTACACTTCAATTAAGCAATGCTCGGAGTTGTTTCGGATAGTGTGAGAGTGGCTCTTCTGTCTGTTCCACTGCCTGTCGTTATGGCAACCTGCTCAGCTTGATCAGGCTTCCATTCATCAAGTGCTTCTTGAAGGGCCACTTCATGGTTCAGTGCAATATGGTCTTTTGAAAAATATTCAGATTCAGGACGAAAAAAGTTTCATTTTCTCTTATTTGGTCTCGATCATGTTCAATTGAAGAGAATCAATACAATTGAGATTTAAAATATTGATTGTACCTAAAAATTAAACGGCTATTTGCTTTCTGATGGAAGCAATTATTCTGCATTAACGGTGGTCGAAAGTTGTTTCTTTCCTTTGCATGCAGATGCATTAGAAATGTGACTCAAAAGTGCTTCAACAGTACTGTTCATTTTTTAGAGGCAGGGATGTGGGGCTGCAATAA
Organism: Atractosteus spatula; assembly: GCF_055471065.1. Lineage (NCBI taxonomy): Eukaryota > Metazoa > Chordata > Actinopteri > Semionotiformes > Lepisosteidae > Atractosteus > Atractosteus spatula. The sequence continues at coordinate 5,690,148 of NC_142719.1, read as the reverse complement.
ACACATTCAGATAAATTAGTAGATCTGGCAGGCAAAAGTACAAAAGTATCATAGCCAATAACAGAATACTAGCTAGGGTTACAGTATATTTATGAAAAAATCAATTGAACTTAAAAAAATCAATAAATCTCCCTGAATCTCTTTCTGCAATTGTTTGAGTAAAGACGGCTTAACTTGGCATTTCAAATAGAGTTGTATGCATTTCTGATACTTCTTGTAATTTATCATTTGTTTTTCACGATTCAGAATCCAGTTAAGGCATGAATGGAAATGATAAAAATGCCCCATCACTCAGAGACATTTGACTGATTTGAGTGAGTTTGCGTTAACAGGTTTGATTCTAATTCCTATCGTACACTGGGCGGAGGGGACTTTCAGAAGCTTTGTAAGTGCAGTGGGATGGTGTGCGTTGCTAAGATGGCCACAAGAACATGCATGAGTCCATCTTGTCAAACTCAGTTCAGGAGACGTGCACTGAAATTGATCACCAGGAATGAAAAACCTCATGAATTCATCATCAAAAACAGACACTGTAGCTTTAAAATAAAAAATATATATATTTTTGGAGTGAAGCATGTGAACGTAGAATTGAGAACGGAGTCTTTATAATACTGAGGCCTTTCATTTTCTTATTGGAGTGATCCCTGTCTTAGCTATTGTCTCTTTTTGCTTTGTTTTACAGAATGTAGTTGGTTTTAACTTCACCACTAACATTTTTCATAACTTGTGGATAGCCAAAGAACACAAAATACATGAAATTAGAAGTACTTGACCATTTGAGCATAATCACAGTAGGGCATATTTTTGCTCTGAAGAGCTGTTGTAGCATTCGATGACTGACAAAAAGCTGTATAAATACTGCTTATTTTTTAAAAAAACAATTTCAATATGAACAAATGATTAGAAAAGGAAAAAAAGAAACACAATGCTTCTTTATAAGGCAAAAGACAAATAAACATGCAGCGGTGTTCCCTTTTTTGTCGTTCAACTGATGGAATCATTATTCCCTTTGTACAGTGATAAAAATAGCTTACCTGTGACAATCTGCAAGAACTCCTACCTTTTTGTCAGACTATGTCTAACACATCCTCTACTTCAAACTTCCAGTTGTGTAAGGAACATGAAAGAGACAGAGTGTCAGGGAGAAGAAACGGTATCATTGGAAAAATTTGAAAAGATCATGTAGTGAAAGGTATTTAGTACATTGTAAACAGACAGGCTTGGAAGTGGAAATAGATTGCCTAACCACCTGTGTGACACTTTGTGATGGATGTCGCAGATAATGTTTCAACTAGCATGACAGAACACCTTGAAAGGTACAGGGAACTCTGTCACTACTTTTCAAAACTTAATTTGAAGTTTGAGAAACAGACAGGAACACTGCTTTTGTATTTTAATAATTTTCGGAAAAGCAGCAGGTCTATTTCCATTGCAATTATAACTTAACCTCTTACATTATGAATATTGCCAAAAAACACATTAATGAACATCCATATATAAAATTCTCTGCTGTTCATGAGAACCATGTTTTAATATGACATGTATGGTATTGATTACCCAAGCAATCAGAATATTTGTTAACCGTCTTTTAACTTTGATAACCTTGAGGAGGTATTTCCTATGACCTTTAATAATCAGGTTCAAATATTTAAAGAGGTTTAAAGGCACCCCCTACCATAATTTGTATTGTACAGTATCTGATTGTCTTGTATTTGTCTAGGGACAGTGATAACCAATCAGGAACACTGATTTTTATGCACTTGTCCTCAGTCCATACAGTAGCAATTAATGTTGTTAATGCAGTATCTAATTCAGATTGATGAAGTAAGTGACACTTGTGGCATTTTTGGCTCCTGCTGGCTGTGTGTCCATTCTAGTTGCTGCTGCACATTGTAAGCAGGTTGGGGTGGCTGAATGTACATCCAACTAATTGAACCCCTGGAAGCAATATCAGAAGGCTAAATGCCAACAATGCATTTCCATCATGATATTATTTCAAGAATATTTTTTTAAATATTGTGATTTTTAAAACAATGATTCAACACCTTTTCTCTGCTTAGATGTAGCTACGTTATCTTAAATGTTCATAGATTAATGATGATACTTCAGCATGTGTAAATGGAAAGCTGATCTGTTTATTTAACCTATATTTATTTTTTCTAAACGGGAACGGTCGTGTATGACCACACATAGAATGAATATCCAACTTAATCTTCTTACCCACTTATTTATTCTTTTGAGTGATTTTGGAAAACTATGATGAGCCACTTAAGTCTCCTTGTGCTGAAATGAATTGTCTAGTGCATCCATTCCTTCAATTTTCTAATCCACTTACTGTATCTAGTACAGGGGGAACCAGAGGCTAACCTGGCCAGCAGTGGGCACAACGAGAGATACACCCTGGATGAGATGCCAGTCCATCACAGGGAACCCACACAGACACAAACATGCACACACTCACACCAGGGCCAGTTGTTTCAGAATCCAATTAACCTACTAGTCTTTAGACTATGGAAACTGGAGCACCCGGAGGACACCCATGCAAACACAGGGAAACCATTCCCACTCCATGCAGACAGCAGCCCAGAAATTGAAACAGGGCCCCAGCGCTGTGAGGCCACCGTTCTAACCAGTGCGCTAACTAGTGCTGCATGTATACACTATGTATTTCCATTATTATATTTACGTTAAGAAAGCCACCCTTTTCTCCGTCAGTTAAAATATTAAAAACAAAAGTAAAAGCTTTGCTACTAACTGTAAAATGCAGTTGTGGTCAAATTTGTGCTTCATAACTGAAGACATCTGCCTAAAACATCCTGGTAAAGTTTAAGGAACCTTACTTGGGCCTCAAGGACCAGAGAATGCTGCACAGTTGCTAAGTCAACCTTTAGATTCAGTTCATCAAGTGTGTGAATTCATTTGTTTACTACAGTGTGTATAACCGCTTCAAACATGATTTCTGTTTCCTCAAGGCTACACTTCCGATCCTACAGAGGGGGATAGAATCTTTCATTTTCTGTGGTCACAAAGAGCAATGCATACCCTTTAAAAGCAGCGTTTATACACAAGTACATGCTTTCCCAGTTATTTAAATTTCCCAGGTGAATTGAATTGCTCCCACAGGCCAGGATTTATTTAAGTCTTTTTAAAAGTCACAAGCAAATGTCGTGAAATACACAGTTGCATAGTGCGGCATTTCAACTCGAAGCTTAATTTACAGTATTACTCGCATTTTTGTGAGTTTGATAAAATGGTACCACCTTGCCAAAGACTTGTTTTCAACAAAATTATGGTCAAACTCACAATTTTGGTTTTATTTGATACAATTGCTTTTGTGAAGCATGTGAAGCACTTGTGACACAATAATACAAATAAGTACTCCCTAACCCACAACCTGGATATTGCTGAAATAGTTTAAGCTTTTCATAGTCTCCCAGCTAGAATAAATGTGTGGACTAAAAAGCAGAATATCATATAAGAATTAAACAGCTCTCTTGTTATGACCTGATTGAATTGTCAGTAGACATTGTGCATTAGAGATGATGTACTGTACAGCATGCACAGTTAATATCGACACCAGCCACCAGTGTTTTATCATTCTAGAAATCTGTTGACTAAGATAATGAATTAAATACATTACTGCAATACAAACCTGAGGAACATAAGATGTTTTCACAGTGAATGGAACAGCTGCAGTAAAGCTCTTTCAGTTTATGGTCAGGCCACTTTAGCACATTAAACTCACTGAAATTTGAATGAAACAGTAATGCAGAGCTAGTGTGGTTGTTTAGTGAAAGCTAGACACTCAGGGCAAAAGGTTTCAATCACATTTTAGTTTCCCATGATTGCAAAATGCTGCATTAGACTCACTCTGCTAAAATTAAGTCTTCACACTGCAGCTGAATTCTATGGAAAGGAATAATAGATTGCTTCAGAAAAATGGCCAAGATTAACTCTCATATGAATTTCTTTTGTGTTCCGTCAATAGCATTCCTTATGTTAATAGTTGATACTCTAATGATTTTTTAATTTAATTTAATTGGCATGTCTGTAAGTTAATGACAGAAAAAATGTCATCTAAATGTGGAAAATTGATTTAATGGCTGTCATGATTAACAGATTTGTATTAAACAAATCTAACCTATCACACAATGTATTTCATAATGAAGAGATATATTGACACCTTTCTTAGTGGGTAGCTTTAAAAATATGTTACATCAGTAATCAATTCTTCAGTCAATCAGTCTGTTCTGGGAAAATTATTATTACTGTTTCTTTCTGGGTAAAGCTGTTGGAGAAAAAAACTGCACAGAAAAACAATTTCTTCTTGTCTTTCTAATTCTGATTTCTTGTCTAAACTGTACATTTGTCACAGATGTGACACATGTGATTGTCAAGTTTTGATTGTTCATTGTTTAAAAATGTCGGAGGATCACTGAGCACATAAAGATTTCATAAAAATAATTTCACAATGCTATATTTATCAATGCTGCCTAACGAGCTGAAGTACCTTGATAGACATGGATGTACTGTATGTGTGTCACTGTAAGCTTTTAAGAAACACAGCCAAAACACTTTAATGAATAGATGTTCAATTAAAGCCTTTTTACCAACAGTGCTTTATTTTAGTACATTATTTTGATAACCTATTCATTACTTTTAGAAAGAATTGAAGGATTTTGTTTTTTAAATAAATGCATTTTTTGTTTTCAGGGCTGTGTGCAGAAAGAGACAATTCAGTCAAATGAAAGACCATGCTCAGAGCTGAGCACTTAAAAGCTGTAATTTTTGACAACAGCAAAAAAATCATCTGCATGAAAGCAATGCAAGATGGCATTCCAGACACAAGCTGATAAAGTGATGTATTTTGAGGCTCAAGGTTTTTTAATGTAAATTAAAATGCCAGGTTATACAAGCATTGATGTGTGACCAAACTAATATTTTTTATTCTTCAGAAAAAGTTGTCTTATCATGGGCCAACAAGTCCACAAAACATATTTTCTTGGAAACAGTACATGTATTCATAGACGCCATATAACATATTTGTTTTATACACGCAGGTTATCCCTAGTAATTCTACAGTGGAAAGCAGGTACTGTACATTTGAATTGGAGCAGTGACTTTAACTGTTCCTATTGTGGTATGCAATTTTAAATTCCTATAGGATGGATTCTGGGCTTGTATTGTTGTTATTATTTTTTATCATTTATTTATTTATAATTTTTGCAACTATTTGACCACATGGAAAGCTACGTGGGTCGTCCCCCCTCTTTCTCTCTTCCCTCTCCACCTCTCTAGTAATGTGGCATATCAGTACCAAACCCATTTTGGCGATGCAGACAGAGGTGTGCTCTTCACCAGGGAGAGTGAAGGAGTGAGAGAGACTAGATGTCTTTTTAAACCATCCTCTTTTATCTACTTTTTACTATTATTTATTAATCTGTTTTTTTATAATCTGTATGAGTTGTTTTAATGTATAGCACTTTGCGGTGATTGTCATCCTTGAAAGGTTCTATATAAAATGATGTTAGATTGATTGACTGTTATATTGACAGCTTTTTCTTCCTGTGTCTGAATGTACATCTGTAGGATTTTAACAGCACAGCATTGTGTAATCTTAAAATGTGCGAACTGGAGAACATCTGTCAATATCCTCAAGTTCCACCCCATGCCTTGTAGTTAGGATCGAAAGATCTCCACAAAGGTTTGTGGAATAGTGATGCAGTGAAATTAATATCATGGAGTTTTACTTCCACAGTTCAAAGCCCTGCTGGTGGGTTAATTGGCTTTGCCCCCCCCAAAAAAAAATTGGCCCTGGTGTGAGTGCGTGTTTGTCTGTGTGTGCCCTGTGATGGACTGACATCCCATCCAGCGTGTATCCTGCTTTGTGGGCAGTGCTTCCTGGGATAGGCTGTGGGCCAGAGTGATCCTGGATTGGTTAAAGAAAGTGATGGTGATGATCCATGCTGGAATGCAGATATTGTGGGTTTAGGGAATCCAGCACGGGATAAGGTGACAGAAATAATCACTGTTTACATGTTTAACACAGCCCTGTCATGCTGAGCTGAGCAGCCTTGACAGAAAGATACTACAGCCAGAGCAAGATGCAATGACAACAGAAAGGAAACAAACATGTCTGCAGGGCAGATATTGCATTCAACATACATGAATCATCAAACAGCATATTTTTTAATAATCCTGAAATAATATACTTGGAAGTGACTCCTGTGTTAAACGATAAATCATGTAAAATATAATATTTAAGGGAAAAATAAGATAACTTGTCGTGATCATTATTGTTAGGAAGAACATGGTAAACCTACATAGTTTGCCTCATGCTCAGAGTATTACATTACTCCAAGTGTTCTGTTAAAGATACTACTTTGTTATAATGCATTGTAATATCTCTTCCTTGCTAAGTATTCACATTAACCCCTACTCTAAAAAAAATGTACCAAATAAATGTATTACTTTTTAAAGGTAAAATTTAAATTTCCTGACAATTTGGTATTTCTATTAGTGAATGAAACTTTCTTGAAACTAGATATTATCATCATCATTAATAACAATACTGTACAGAACTTCTTAATCATCTAAATACTACACATCACCTGCAATGGAAAAAATCATCAGTAGTTAATATGTATCTCATAAACTCTACGTGACTACGCTATAGATTGCGTCGCTTAGTTTAAAAATAAATAACTCATCAGGACTGTTAGGAACAGGATCTACTTCAGCAAAATCACTTTCAACAGTTTGCAATTTAAAGTGATTTTCTCTGTGCCCATTAATACAGATTATTTTCTTATGACAGATTAAGTAGGCTGTTTTTTTTAACAGCAGCTTTATTTTTCCTTTTTCTCAAAACGAGCAAAAAAGGGATGTTGTTTCTGTAACTCATGCAACCGAATGTACAGTATGTTATACAGTATGCAGGCATTTTTGACCAGAGAGTGGTCAAACATATACAGTAAAAGATCTACAGAATTGCAGCCATACTTCTTAAAGATTAACTAAGAAGTTTCAGTCTTAATGGTCTCTGGATTTCAAATCCATTGGAATTTTTCAGAGCTAAGAACACTAACACACATAACATGGAGAAGGATCTGGTTTGATGGAATTGAGAAAAGTATGTCTCCTGACACAACAGAACTAGCAATTAGTTTGTTAATGATATGGATGGCCTGGTCTGCCTTACAATGTATTTAGCTATCAATAATGATAACAACTGCGGTCTTTAGCCTGGAGTTACATTTAAAGGGAATGACTGGTTTAATTTCTTTAACATACACTAACATTGATTACCAGTCTAAAAGTCATTAATTAAGTCACAGGGCGTTTCCAGAGAAATACCATGTAAATGCAAAGATCATTACCAATCAATCAGATCATTAAATCTGTTTACATCGGGACATTTAATAGACCTAAGAACAGTTCAGCATTCAACTTAAATTCAGGGGCTATCTGAAAGATCAACATATTTGTCAACTGCGATTTGAATCTATGAGATACAAGATGAGCTGTACTGTAGGTACAGTAAAAATAATGTAAAGCCTCATCATGTAATTCTTGTTTACTGTTCTTGGTTTATAATCTTAAATATTTCACTCTTTAACATGGAGCAGGTTTCTCAAAGAATTTATAAACATGACTGAGTGATCAGCTTTAAGGAGACTACATCTGAAACAATAAAAATCCAGGATTCGATCTATTTAAACCAAAAATATCTCTGCTTTATTGGTGTGCTACACGTCATAAAGAAAAGAGACTTCACTTTCTACATTGTAACACTGCAGGTCATATTGAAAGCCAACAGACAATTTGGTATTTGGGACATAATAATGTTAAAACTGAATAGTGTCCTTTCACTGTCCTTTAATATGATAAATTAGTCCATCATTATCCTGAATATCAATTCTGTTTGAGATTGAAAAACGCTAATGAATCATGACAATCACAATGTTTATGATTCATTTTATCATCTGATTACTGGATTATAAATCCAGATTTTTATCAACCACAGGACTCTTTGTTCTGCTGGGGTATTGTCAGTCACTGGATTTAAAATTTGTAATTAAGGGTGGGTTAAGGTTTTGAAAGCAAGCAAGGTTATTTGGCCCTGCACCTCCTTTGGTTTGTTGGCTGTTGTGATTCAAGGACCTCAACAAGCAGTTTCAAAATTTGTCAAAGGGTGTCAAAATGTGATCTAATCCAGGTCTTAATATTTCACTAGATATATTTTATTTGTATTAATAAATTCCTATATGTTATGTGTAATAACATAAAAAATAGACACATACTTATCAATGCACCACAGCTTTTACTTGTATTTGGCATTTTCAATAGGAAAAAATATGTTTAATACATGTGTTCCCGAAAGCACTTATATTTTACACAAAACTAAGAGTCATCTGCCAGTCATCCAGACAAATTAAATCTCATCAGCATTTGTGACTAGTGGATTTTCATTTAATCTGGGCCTTATTTTCCTTAGTGAAATGGATATTCTGATTTTAACTTTGTATTGTGGTCAAATTGAGCTTATGCAGTTTTGGTCACATTCAGGGTGCTTAGCATAGTTACCCATTTATGTTTCTCCTTTCAGGAATAAAGTACAAAGCATGCTCCCCGTGACACTCAACAAGCAGTTTATCGGCAAAGGCACTGCAACACAACCTTTACTACTAAAGTTTATTGGAGGAAGCAAGAGCAAGATAATGAGGGCTTTGGTATTTGCTTCATGTCCTTGTGCAGGTGTTAGGGAGATATACACGGCACAAGAATGTCCCCTAGAATTATAGCACAAACCCACATGCACTTAACATCACCTGGCTGTTTAGATGATAAAAAGGATTTAATTGCCGAAATGACAGGAGTGAAATGGTACTCGTCATTCATGATTGAAAATGATTGGGCCACATATTTTCCTAGGTGCTTCAAGCTGGGTTAGCAAGTCTTTTTTTTTTTCGCCACTGCTGCGACTAATCCAAAGGTCTATGAAGCTCCAGTGGACAATAAAAGCTGGCCCTAATGAAAAGGAGGAAGTGCTACAGTGCATTAATCACCATCACAAGGGCAGGTTCTGAGAGCATAGCAAATGCGACTTTCACCTCTGGTTGAGTATACTTTCATTCCCTAATAAGGATGTTTTCCCTCCATCTTTTATCAGTGCCCTTTGGCTGACCTGGCCAGGCAATTGCTTTCTTATTAATGTGCTGTATTCATGGGGTGTATATTTTGGAATTTACAGGACGAGGTTTTTACGATATAGAGACTTCAGACCCTTTGCCATCAGATTGTCTGACTGAAAACTTTTCAAAAAGCAGCATTCTGTGTTGGGATGTACAGCATGTATACTGTACACCTGTGTGTTTATTTTAAATTTCTTTATGTTTCATGATCTCACACACACAGATACATATACAGGGAAGTTCAAATGTCAAGACTGTTACAAATAGAGCATTTCATATAACCTATATCAGTCAAATACTGTACACTAGCACAAGAAAATATGCTGCATTGTTACTGCTGACATTCGCTTCACAATCTTGATTTCTGGCTCCTCTTACCTTGATTCAAGTTTACTTTTATACTGAAATTAAACTGTAAATAAAATTTACACAAATCCCCTGAGCTACTTTCTAAAATCGATTTCTTACTCCTACATATTAGTCTATTTATATGGGATTTCTAACCCATCTACATTTTTTGCTAGTAATGTACTCTTATGACATTCATACCTACTGTATATCTTTTTTTCTAAATGGCTCTCAGGAAGCATCTGTGAAATTTCTGAAATTTCAGAGTGAACAAATCTCCATGAGAAAATCATTTTATTTCTTTTTTTTTTGTTGGTGTGAAATGTGTTTCATAGTTATTGCTCTTAGTCATACAGCATTCTGTTGCATGGTGTCCTTAACTGGAACAGAAGCATATGGTTTGAGGATAGGAAGTTACATTTCCATAATCACCATAGCTGAGTGGGACGAGACATTTTTCCCCTTTATCTTCTGAAATGCCATGAGGGCTGGGCTTGTTAGATCCATCACTATTTTCAGATGTTTGAAAAATAAAATAATCACTAATAATGATCATGCAGTCACATCTGGTTGGCAGAATAGATAAAGAAAGTCAAAGGTTCCACATGCTTTTGTCCACATCTTGTCTTGCAGGGAACATTTGTCTTTATTCAATCACAATGCTGCTCACTTTCAGTCACCAGGAAATCTGCTTCTGTTGGTTTATGCTTAAGCTCAACAGGTATGCCCTTGAGACTCCTCATCCAGTCAATAATAGTGTTAAAATGAACTCTTAGTTTCTTAGTTTAAACATTTTTAGCTCCAAAACATGTTGGAGGTTTCCAGATGCTCGGTTAAAATAAAAAACAGCAAGTAAGGACCTAATAAATGAAAGCACTGTATTAGTTGCCCATGTCTTTACATACTAAAAGAAAGTTTTTGTATAGTGGTGCTGAGCTTTTAAATCTTATATGCATTTAAATGTAGATTGTATCTTATACTGCACACTTACCACATTATTAGATTTTAATATTTCAATACATACAGTTTGTTTTGGCAACGCTAATCTGCTGATCACAGAATATAATGGGCTTCAATTGGGTAAAAGCACCCTCTTTTTGACTGGCAGTTGGCTCAAAGTTTTAAGTTCTTTCAAAGGTTATTCTTCTGCCCTTCTGGCACAGATCTGTATTGTGAATTAGATGGGTTTGAAATTAAAACTCTTGCTAAAGGCCAGAGGAGCTCAATAAAATGACTTCTCACTCTCAGATCAATTGTGCTTTTAGTATGATACTGGTAAGCATTGGCAAATTGATGGATTCCTTTTTCTCCAGGCTTTTTAAGGGTCAGCAAGGGGTTTGTACTTGATGTTAGATTTTTTGAAGGATTAGGAACAGTAAAATCAAACATTTCTTGTAAAAACAAGCTGGACACCATTTCTAAAACAATGTAAATAAAAATAAAAGATAGACTTCTGTAGATATACTATAGAACGTAACGCTAGTTATCATTCATACAACGCCTCTCTTGAAATGAAACAAAGCCAGCTACACTTGCTTGCATAAAGCCTATAAAAATACTGACCTTTCATGGTAGAGAAAGTAATTGTCCTTGGATGAGTTGGAACCTAGGCTAGTGGAAAGACTACATGCTTCATGAACTTTTTATGTCTTTACAGAATCTAAGTCGATAGAGACCTTTTGAAAGGGTTTGGAGTGCTGGACATGTTCTATGTTGGTAGGGATGCACTTAGAAATGGCACATTAAACACGATAGATAACTGCATTATCATGCCATGTTTGCCAGCCTACAGTACATCAACATTAAAACACAGCACTATCTGGCTGAAACTTCATCCTTCTGGACCATGGTAACATGCTAGGTTAGGACTTGTATTATATAGGCGTTGGGTTGCTAATGTATCTGACATTTATCTGAACATATTACTCTATGTTCTATTTCTTTCTCATTATCAGTTGAATGATAGGTGAAACAGGCAAAAAAGCAATGAAAAACTAAGTTTGCAAATTTGTAATTCACTTTTCGGTCAAAAATTTATTCCTTTGTATACTTAGTGGAAAGATACCATTAAGTCCCTTGTTTGTAGTTGAGAACAATGCATCCACCTTTTCTGTCTTCTTTTAATGAAATACTCTATTGTTAAAAATAATCCAAAGAAAGATAGAACTACCGTTTATTATATTTATAAAGCAAGATTCATTCTTTATCAGATATTGGATGGAAAATGATAATACCAGACAAAAAAAAAACATCTTGGAAATCAAATATTTAAATTCCTTATTTAAATGCAAATTAAAAAGAAGCATTTAGAACAAATGTAGAAGTGGTTTATTTTAATTGAAATGGTAATCTCTCATATGAGCATGTAATCCTCTTTATTAACTAGCAGAATAAATATAATGAGGGACTTTAGCAACTAATTAACAATTTAATTTATCCCCAACTTTTTTTGTGGCTGTTTAATTCAAGCTGGCATTGCACAATTGTCACACAACTGCACACAGAACGTGTCCATCTGCTCATTGTCGCCAGCCTCTGAAAGAAGGTACTTGTGTGCTATGGATTTTACTTCACAGGACATGTCAAGTGTGGTCTGTGGTGTGTGTAGGGCATCTCCAGCTGTGATTTTCTTTTGTCTTGTCTTCTCTCAAGCATGTCCCAGTTCCATAGATGCCTGCCCATAACAAACGTCACATCCACAAAAGATTGGTCAGATGGCTCAGTTGTCTTGGAATAGCTTTGAAGTTCCAAGTTCCATAGGATTAGTTTATGTCACTGTAACTGGTTCAATTACCAAATTGTACCAAATAACTCTTTTACTAAACAGCCAAATTCTGCAAAAAATTCAGCAACAAATAGGCATTAGTCTTAGTGATCAGAATCATGGCACCACTGTTTCGCCACAGCTCATTCTCATCTCAGATTCTATTTGCCATCTCACCTTACTGAAATGTATTATGAATCCGCAAGACTGAATTTGTTTTCAAACTCCAGAGTAATACGGTATGCACAAAAAAAGAGGCTCATATAAAGAATGAGCCCTGTTCTATTTATTTGTCAGTTTCAATCTCTAGTTTCTCTTTTATTGACTAATCAGTAATTGTTCTATGGCCTAAGTTACAGCTAAGTGCCAGTTGGGAATTTTGTAAAATACAGTATATGTAAAAATGCTCCCATGGATGTAAATCTTGAACTCTTAGAAGATCTTAAGGCCATTGCTACCTAGACCTAGAGCAGTTTTCCTGGATTTAGGGGGTGTAGAAGCAAATAATTTGTAACCTTTTTATGTAAGGAATTAATTTATTTAAGTTTAAAATATACATTTTTTTGTCTGATTCAGTTTTGAATATAACATTATATCCAGATGGCAATACAAGAAACTCAGATACAGCTACATCAAACCAATACAAGAAGATACAATCAAATACTCTTATTTTTTCTAAATTTGACACATGTGATGCACTTTATAAGCACTTTGAAACATGCTCTGTAAGCATGAAAAATGCATTTGCACACTGATAGAATATTCCCCTGTTACAAATGCATTTTGCATGAAAGTCATGTCATTTTCTCATAGTTTTGACTTCCTTAAGCAAAATAATAAATTATTCTTCTTGAGGTTGCTGTATGCTGTGGAGCCTTGAAGAAGGAAGATACAGTAAGTTGCACTTATGATTTTGGTTTCTAAAGTGTATGGTGCTTATCCAAATACTCCTTGCACTTGTCTTCCAATCCACAGTACATGGAGCTCAACTTTTCATCTTGCATTGGCACTTTAAAATTCTTTAACACCGTTTGATATACTCCGAAACTTCCACTTCAATGCTTGCAACTTGCAATACTGAAGAAATAAGTAGAATCGATGATTCATTAATTCCACAGTTTCCGAGTTGAATGCCTGACAACGGAAGGTCAGGAATTATGTATCTCTTGCCTCTTCGAAATATGAGGTGTATTTTTGATCAACCAGACTGAAAATCCCTAGTGACTGTTTTGTTTGTAGTCCCAGTAAAGATGACTGATTGCATCATGCTAGCACAGGCTGTTAACTGTTGACTGAAACACATGCACTGAGTTTGTTGTACTGCTGTTAATACTACTGTTTGAAACAATGGGGATGGCAAGAATTAAATAATGAAAATGATATCACTGGAATGCTATACTGTATGTTCCTGTTCCAGCCATGAGTCTGCAGCTCCGGCACCTGCAGATTTTAGGGGAAAAGATTTTGGAAGTCAGTAGAGTCTAACTAATCAGGCCAGCTTGGGGGAGCATTAAGACAGACATGTTGAGAGCAAATGTGACACCTGGAAATTACACCATGTAATGGAATCAGCCAAGTGGTAAATGTAGCTTTTAAATAGGTTTTGTGTTCTCCATTAACTCATCTGATGCTGATTAGTTCTGACAGTCTAAAAAGTGCCGGTCAGCATGTTCTCTTGTTTCGCACAAAGTTCTCTTTAGTTAGGCCAAATGATAGTCCAGTCAATGTACTAGAAAAATGAAACTGATTTTTTGGATGCCTACCAGTGACTTACATGTGTTATTAAGTGTTTTGATGTTTCTGAAATTTATTAGGTGTTGGTCAGCTCTAATATATGGAGATTGTTTTGAAACTCATATTCATTGAGTTATATTTTTTCTGAGAAGATACTGTACATAAAAGGGCAGCTGATTGTTATGATTTTATTTATTTAAACCTCTTTCTCTTGAAATTTAATTCTCTATTAGTGAAGTAATTTCTCACTTCTCAACCAGATCTGTTGTGTAGAGTTGCCAGTGGAGTACAAGAAGTGTTTGCATTTCAGTGGTGGATGAAATTGGTCCACTATGATGTGTAACGCACTTTGGAAATGAAAAAGTGCTATTCAAAAGGACTTATTATTGGTACCTGTAATTATTAATCAATGCTTATTAATTGCTAACTGACTTGCAAGACTACATCATTCCACAATCTTGGAGAATGTAAAGTATCATCATCCAAGTTCAGAGTCTAGTTCTGGGAAATGACAGAAGACAAGGGCTCAAAGAGAGCCCTTCACTAAAGTAGCTAGGAACCGAACTGTTACAGCCCTTAAAGTTGAGCAGCTATGTTTTAAATCTACAGCAGGTTGGTGAAAAATAAGCATCAGATGGTTTGAATCTGTACCGCCAATCAGTATTATTATCAGGGATTGATACCATCCTCAAAGAATGTTTCACTACTGAAACAGCCTTGGGCAATCTCTGAACGGAAGCTCCAAGCTTCCTTTTCACTGATAGAACATCATGGCAGATGAATCCTTCTTTGGGACCTTCAATGTCTTGGGACAACAAGTCTTCTTTACATTACAGGTAATATTATTTGAAGATTATTCTGTTGGCATCTCCCAAGACACCAAAGGTTATTTCTTCTTTTAGCCTGTTCAAGAAGTCTTTCGGGTTGTGGAAGTAACTTTTGAAATTTTGCTTATTAAAGACTATGCTTTGTAATTAGCAGAGTGTATTTTGTCGAAAATCAGCAGTAAAATCAAATAATCCAAACATTGATTCTCTTCTTTATGATGTCCCATGTAAAAGAAAAAAATGATGAGAACAAAACATTCATTAATATCTAATCTGAAACAAGAGACTGCATTTCCTGACAGTGGAAACAACTAATTAGAATAGTGTACGTATTAAATAGGAATAGAAGTTAAAACTCAGGAAAGAGTCCTTACAAATAAAAAACAAGTAAAAATAAAAATAATACAATAGAGGTCCCAAATTTTGTTTTATAAAGTATGTAGATGCATATGCATTACTTTTCTTAACATACAGCCATAAACCAATAAAATCTGCACACTTAGATTTTTACCTTCACCAGATGTTCTGAATAAACACAGTTATTACAAAGATCTGTGTGGGATGTTTTTTTCCCTGCAGTTTCTATTTAGTGTGATAGAGAGTGATGTTGTCTTTAATCCAGGTATCAAGCTGTGTTCTCATGCGATACCTGGATCCATATTAATTTCTGAGTGGATTTCTCACAGCTTTTGGCTTTTCTGAAATGTACTGTAGCTAGGGAGCTGCACTGTGAAGCTAGTTTGTAACAATTAAACAACTGTGTTTCTTATTCAATCCCATCTCTGCAGGTCTTTCACTGCAAATAAAGAGACAGCTCGTTTGGGTAATGCTGAGACAGCATCTTCTATTTCCTTTTTTGCATTTCAAATGAATAAATGATAAAACCACATTTAATCTTTTTTATTGCTTCTAGTGTTAAATGTTTTCAACTGATGCTGTCTGTCTGCTTGTTTATCGGTCTTTCTGCTTTTTACACCAGTGAATTGTTATAAATTCACAAGGGTATTTGAACTGTCAATTGGTAATGTTCTGGAAATTGTTAAAATTTGCTAAACTTCTTTAGTCAGGTAAGATATTTTTATGATATGGGTGTGCTTTTGATGTGCATGGTTTGGAATTCAATTCCAAACTGAAGCACCTCCTGTGTGGAATGTGCATGTTCTCTGTATGTGTTTGTCTCCAGTTTCCTCTCACCTCCAAATTAATTCTGATTAAATTGAGTAGTTGACCATTTATGATAGCCTAACTGTCTCTTTATTCATTTCACGAGGAATGACAGCAGCCGAAAGCTTGGGAGAAATTAGAATCGTTTATTGTGATGTGGAGATTTGGCGTAACCCGCTTGGCTGAGGGCCAACCTCCCGGCCGTCGGACGGGGTGGATAGGACCCCCATGCGACCAATGGGGTAGCTGCAAAGGTGGAGAGGGGGTGGAGGAAGGATGCAGAAAACGAACGAGGAAGAGGAGAGAGTGACATTTGATATTTATGGAGAACGGTTGTTTACGTCAGGATTAGTGAGAATTGCGGCAGCTGTGTCGAATGAGCGCGGCTGCCTTCATTCCTCCCGAACTTTCATTAAAAACTCCATTTCACGAGGAATGACAGCAGCCGAAAGCTTGGGAGAAATTAGAATCATTTATTGTGATGTGGAGATTTGGCGTAACCCGCTTGGCTGAGGGCCAACCTCCCGGCCGTCGGACGGGGAGGATAGGACCCCCCAAAAGAACCAAGCAGGACCCCCAGTCACCAGTGCAGAAAAACAAAAACAAAAGATTATTGGGCCCAATTCAGCTGAGGAGAGAAAGTGCCTGCTTGAGGATACCGGGGTTAGTTTTAATGTGTGCATGGTAAGCCTCAGAGGATCGACGGCCGAGTTGCTTGATGAGATACTCGGGTATGCCTTAGCGAGCGGCGGAGGATGCGGCCCCTGATCCGGAGAATTGTTTAGGAGGGTATCATGATACGGCCCGTCTCGTTTGCGAACAGAGGGACAGTAGGCGAAGCTCCGGCAGAGGTGCGAAGATGTGCGTAATGGGATAGAGGCTCGAAAGGGCTTACGTAGGAACAGAGTTTGAAATAATAGATGAGAGTGGCGGATCCGAGTTGGCTGGTTTTGCTTTTCTTGAGATAGAAGGTCAGCGTCTCGGAAGATAAGATGGAGATGTTGGATAAGCAGGATTGAGAAGAAGGATCGAAGGATATGGAATTAGCGGTAATTTCGGAGCACCTTAGGAAGATAAAGAAGGCTAACGAGAATAAAGATTCAAGAGGGCGGTCGACCCAGGGTGAGTGGTAACCTGACCTGACAACGTAGATGCAGGATTCAAGGATGTCTGAGGTAAGTGGTGCGCGTAGGTTCGGAAGTGGTTTTTTCAAGCCACTGAAAGCCTTTAAGGAGAGTAATTTGAGGGTGGATAAGGGATGGACAGATCGTGCCGAAAAGGAGTGGATGCCGCACAGGTATACTTTGGCGGTGGATGCTCGTACCTTGAGTGAGTTTCTACGATAGCGAACGAAGGACGATACGGTGAGAATGTCGAAAGAACGGAATCTTGTTCGCGGAGAGGTGGAAGGATTGAAAGCCCTTCCAGGCAGTGCAGTAAGAATTGAGAGTTCGAGGGGCGATCCCTAAGAGGATAGTTTGCTGGGCCAGCTGGAGATAGCGATGGAAAGGATGATTCAGAGGAACGCGAGTTCTGAATAGGGAGGTACTGTGCACGAGTTCAGTCTTGCATCTGGTGCCAAGTTCCTGAATTGAAAGCGAGAGAGAGAGAGTCAGCTATCTCGTTAAGGTGGCCTGGAATGTGAGCAGCTACGCGGATGAATTGATGTGTGAGAGAAATCCATTTAAGGCGGCAGAGGAATTTCATAGTGGATTGGGATGAAGACCTTCCTTTGTTGATTATATGAACTACTGCATGGATGGCCGAATGGATGAGGACGGTTTTTGTTTCCAATTGTGGCCCCAAAGAGAATCAGCAACGACAATTGGAAATATTTCTAACAAGGCCGATGACTGGTTGGTGAGAGGGATTGGAGAGAAATCAGGAGGCCAAGGGGCCGCAAACCATTGGCCTTTGTAATAGCCTCCGAAACCGACTGACGGGGCTACGTCTGTGAAAAGCTGGATATCCTCAGTGTCAGAGAGGAGGTCATCGTAGGAAAGAGATGCCATTCAAGTTGGCCAAGAGAAGCTGCCAAAGCCTGAGCTCGGATTTGCAGTTGGCTGAAGGGCTTACGTGGTGGTAAAGAGAGGGCACGGAAGAGGCGAGGTCGAGAAGGTAGACCGTCCTTGAGGAATGATACGCATGGCGTAATTGAGGTGGCCGAGCGGAGAGAGAAGTTCCCTCTTTGTGCGAAATTTGGCGGAAGAATAGATAGAGATATACATCTGGATCTTGTCGATTTTGTCGCGAGGCAGGGAAGCGGAGAAATTGATGGAATTGAGGGTGATCCCGAGGAATTGGATTATGAGAGGGGCCAGTTGTTTTGTCCATGGCAAGGGGTACCCCTAGTTTCCTAAAAACGGAAAGAAGTGTGGTGGAGGCTCTTGCAGGTGGGGTGTGAGGAAAGTCTATGGTAAGGAAATTGTTGAGAAGGTGGACGAGAAAAGGAAGCTCATAGTTATTCGAGGGGATCCAGCCGAGAGCTTCGGCTAAGGTACCGAAAATGTTTTGGGCTACTCCTACGTCCGAAGGTAAGGCGGACTGAGAAGAATGAACCGCCGATGAACTCCGAAGAGGTGCCAGAGGTCTGGGTCAGGAGGCATAACTTTAACGGCACTGGAGATGTTGGCCTTGGCGAGCCAGGCGCCCAGACGGACCGCTATACCAATGGGATTGATGTGGTATGCAGGGAATGGGGAAGAGTCAAGTGGGCCAATCGTGAAACCATTCTCGACTTTGGATGCTAGCAAGGAATCAATGGAGTGGGGATCGGCGGTGGCAGATTGCAAATTTTTTGCAAAGACGAAGGAAGAAGGAAGTGTGCACGGGCCTGGTGAGAATCCGAAGGAAAGGCCGTCGAGTAAGATGTGGGTGGAAGAGGGGTCGGGGTGACGGAGCAGGCCGAAAGCAAGAGCGGGGATGTCGATTGGGGCAGACGGAAAAGCCAGTAGTCATTTGGGAACGCTGAAGGTGGAGCGAGCATGGAAGGGCCGGCGGGGGCAGGCAGAGCGAGCATTAGCTTCGCCGCAGAAGCTGGAAATGTGAAGGAAGCGACGAAGGGGGGAGGTACGTGTAGAGGAATTGAAGATGTTGGAAATTTGTTGGCCTCTGATCATCACGATGGGGCGACCGCGAACATCTTTGGACCGGGAAGGTTTGAAGAACCTGGCGGGAGAATAGATGCTGTGGGGGAGAAGGGGCGGAGTCAGGGTTGGGCTTGCGGACGGTATCTGGGCAAAGATTTGATGAATGTGTCCAAGAGGAACAGAAGTCGCAGGAAAGAGCTTGGACACCGGTGAAAGTGCGGCAGTAAAGCTCAATGTCGAGGGCTCCCTGGTAGGTGTGCTGGTTCCATTGGAGTAGGCGGGCAGCGGCCTCGGCCAAGAACTGCTTATGGTAATCGTAGAACAGGGAGCCCTCGAAGAGGACAGATAGATCGGGGATGCTGTGCATGTAATCGTCGAGTTCCTGACGACGTTGGGGAAAGGCGGAGCACGTGATGTCGTGGAAAATGCTGAAAGCCAAGCAGAAGTCGAAAATTCGAAGGACTGAAGCAGAGTGAGGGTCAGAAGATTTGAGAGTAACGGAAATCGAGCCGCGGTCGGCTGTTCTAGGATCGGAGTTGCAAGTGGAGGAAGAGAGAAGGTGAGCTAGATTGGCGTCCGCCTCAGAATTTGCTGCCGGAGTGAAAAGGGGATGGGAGGAGGACTAAACTTTAGTGCGTTAGGAGGAGCTGGGAGAGGAACGGCTGTTCGGAGAGGAAAGTCCTTAGTAAAGGGGAGATTGGAATCCAGGGCCGAAGGCATGGGATGACGGATGCCGTGTTGGACGCCGGGGAAGGGAGAAGATGAAGAGGGAAGAAGAGCGGAAAGCAGATTGTGGTAGGAGGGGTTTGACGGATCTGGGGCCTGAAGCTCGGTGGCTTGGGATATGGAAGCTGAAGACTGTTGAGGAAATGAAGCAGGGGCGAAGGCTGCGTTAAGGACTGAGGAGGCTGCCGAGTCGTCTTGGACGCCAGGGGGTGGGGGAGGGTAAGGGCCGCCTGCTGGCTGAGCTGGGGGTCGTTTACTAGCTGGCCTTCGGGCCGTGGAGACAGCAGCGGGGGCCGAAAGAAAAGAAACCGGGGCCGAAGGCACCAAGCTGGCGGAGCTTGAGCCGTGTTGGACGCCGGAGGTAGAGACAGAGGAGAGTGCAGAAATTAGATTAAGCGGAGAAGGGGGGGGGGGGGGCGTGAGCCTGGGGCCTTAGACTCGGCAGCAAGGAGATTAGGGCAGGAGGCTGGGTGCAGTTGTTCAGCAGAGGGATGGATTGCTTGGGGGAAGAGACAGACACGGACATATCAGGACAAGACAAGACAAGACAAGACAGAAGATGCGACAGGCAGAGGCGCGGGCAGCCTCGGGGTCCTCACGTTGGGATGAGTGGCGGCAGCGCGGGTGATGTCATCAGAGGGCGCCGGGGGAAGCTGGGGAGTTGATGTTTCCTTGTGTAGACTGCGGTTAAGTACAGGGAAAATAAGCTTTTTTTTTTTTTTTGGAAGCGTTTCTTTTAAAATGGACGCCGTGTTTTCGAGGTATCCTCTGGAGGCTTGCTACGGTCCGGTTGGAAGTCGCGAGGGATGATCCAGGAGAAGGGGGAACCGATGTGCGTGAAGCGCGGCGGCAGGGACATCCTCGAGAGAAGCGGGGGTTATTTGGAGATTTTGCCGTGGAGGAACGGGGAGGCTGGGTTTGTAATGAGAGAGGGACTACGACGGCGGAACGCAGTCTTCGGCGAGGAGTTGGATCTTGTGAGGACTGGCTGGAAGATGAGCGGCGCTGATGTGGCACGGCGGCTGAAGGAGGCGATGAGACGGAGGTGAGGGGAGCTGTGGGGGGTGGACTGGACGAGAAGGGTAGGAGAGTCTCCTGCGCTGCAAAAAGGTCTTCATCGGAGCGGCGGATTTGTAGATCCATGAGAAGGGAGCACGGATTCGAGCTAGGCGAAGACAAACCATGCAGAAAACGAACGAGGAAGAGGAGAGAGTGACATTTGATATTTATGGAGACCGGTTGCTTACGTCAGGATTAGTGAGAATTGCGGCAGCTGTGTCGAATGAGCGCGGCTGCCTTCATTCCTCCCGAACTTTCATTAAAAACTCCATTAAACTATAATGGGCTTCTTCAAATTGCAAGTGAGAAACAAACCACACATCAGAAGTGGAAACTCCAATCTCCAAAAGAATTGTTTATAAACTAAAGAGGCACTTCTTCACACAAAGGTTTGTGGGTGTCTGGAACAAACTACCCAGCTGTGTTGTCAAAGTGTATGCCATGGTGTCTTTCAAGAAGATGGGCTGGATGAAATTCATAAAAGATAAGAAAGGATACAAATGAGAAGAAGCCTTTCTTTTATTTAGTTGTTTTGGAGCTATTGATCCATTTAATTAGATCAATTAGATATTGGCAGCCAAAGATGCAAGATGTGTTGCTAAGCTTCCTCTTGTTTGTCACCTTTCTCATGATCCTATTTCTCCCTGGTACTGAAATGGCCAGACATCCTGCCCAGAGCAAAGACAGTTCTATGCTCTCAATCCCAGCGTGCACCATGTGCTGTCTGAGTTGCCTCAACTCCCAGCAGGCCAAGTGATATTTCTGATAATAACTGGATGATATTAAACTGTAATTTAGGACAAATGGCACTTTTACATTGCAGTAAAAAATAAATCTAAATTGCAGGACCTACCTGTAATTGCGTTTCTTATGCTCTGAAATGATCCTGCAGCTATCCTTTCTTAAGTGTTCTTCCAGACTTATTTTAAAGATTAACCAGGACTGCACAGTCTAAACAGTTGTTCAGCCTAGAAAACAAAACAGCTCTAGGCCTCTCCTCTCTTGTGAACCTCCTGAGATGATTAAATGTCACATCCAAACCACGCTACATGAGCATCACATCACGTCACCATGTGCATCATCATATCACAATAAGCTTACTAGATTTTATTTTTATTTTTTTTTTATTCTCAGATTCAGAGGCAGGAGTTAAAATGGAACCTTTTTACAGTTTGGAGAACACTAATGTACTTTTTTGACATCAGGGTTCAATCTCTGTCTGGTCCCTTTGTGGAAAGCAGCTGTCTCTGTATGCCCTGTGTCTGGAATTGTGTATGTGTTAAAACAGATGTTCATATATTTTTTAACAACTCACCTGTGGAATCAAGGTGAGTCAATTTTTAAAACAATTTTATAAATATAACATACGTCAATGACATTTGAGTCACAGCCTATTAGAGTATGTATGTGTCGTGGACTAGCTCTTGCAACACTACTTCATTTTGAAGAGGTACATACAGTGAGATGACCTCTGTTGTCATTCCAGTTTATACTTGCTTTTTGTGTAACACACTGCCTTTGTTCCCTGTGTTCTCTTTATGACAAACAATGTCAAAGAGTACTTATCATAACTAAGTGATACTTTAAAGCTGCAGAAGCCCACACAGACAGAACATGGCCTCACTGAGTGCACAACCCTACTGCAACCCGGTGCTCTGTGGCACATAAATTTCTACTGGGGGCAGACAAGCATTTAATGTCTTTTACTGTTATTGCTTGTTGCTCTACACATCATGAGCATCCCTATTTTGCGTGAATACATTCTGAGCAATTTGTAAACATGACACAAAGAACATCTTTTATTATCTGTGAAACTTTTAATAATTAAAGTTAATATTCCATTAAAAATATGTGAGTTACATCGTAAGCTTCTGTACAGGTTTTTGTGCAAAAGATCCAGTGAAATACTAATTACTGTAACACCTGGGCTGTACATAATTCAAAGCAAGTGCAGCAAATCTCAGACTATACACATTTCAACTACCTAAACTATGAAGCCTGATTAGGATACCCTGTTTCTTGTAAACATTTAAAAAAAAATAAGGTTTAACAGACAATTATAAAACAGTATAATATTGGTTCATTTATTAATAATACTGTAAAACATTTAGCTATTTTTTTAATGTTTTGCAGTTTGTTTTTATAGTTGATTTCATTCTTATTTCTAAATTGCTTTGAGATAGTGTTCAGTTTAACAAGGTGCTCTATAAGATAAAACATGACAGACTGAGTTGTTTATAATAGGTAGGTACTATGACACCCAAGGCATTTTTGTTCTAGGAAACTTCTTGCTGAAGAATCCATCTGACCAGTTTTCTTATTCTGTTATATTTTCTTCATATGCACATCTTGTCATTAAAAATCTGCAATTGTCATTTAATTTGTCTTTCTTTTTAAATATGCTCTATACCCATAATGCAGTTAGGAATCACAAAATTAGCCTTGGCAATCATTGGATTGCAGCCCCATGCTTATTTTCACTGAAGGCTTGACTCTCTTGCAAAGCCTTACTTACTGCTGGGACAGAATGAAACGTGAACAAACTCCTTTGACACATCCGACTGTAGAGCTCTTTGTCATTTAATTTTAAATTTCCTTGACATTGACGGCACAGTGGCGCAGTGGTTAATGTCGCTGCCTCGCAGCTCTGGAACCCAGGGGCTCAACTGCTGGGGTGATATTTGCATGGAGTTTGTATGTTCTGCCTGTGGTTTCATGTATGTTTCAGCCCGGTGCTCCGGTTTCCTCCCACAGTCCAAAGACAGATTAATTGGCTGGTAGATTAATTGGCTTTTGTAAAAACTGGCCCTGGTGTGATTGTAGCGTGATTATGTGTGCGTGTGTCCTGCGCTGGACTGTATCCTGCTTTGCACCTGTTGCTTGCCAGGTTGGGATCTGGCTACCCTGCAACCCTGTATTGGATAAAGCCGTTAATTAAATGAATGGATGTCCTGTCTGTGTTCATATCGTCAGTGTTCTTGATTTTGAGGAAGATTTTAATCGCCCATGTGTGATGTTGTTCTCAAATAACTTATCTAGTCACATTCTTTCATGTAGATTTTCTGGGACTAATTCAAGTATCCCTGGGGACTTCCTTTAAGTCAGCCCAATGGACTTCTTCAAGATCATCACTAAGACACAAATGAAAGGAAGCTAAAGAAAAGTGCGTTTAAAACCGAGAACAGAGGGAAACTGCTTTCCACATAGAGGTTTGGGAGTCTGGACCAAACTGATACTTTGGTTTTACTCAAGAATGTTCTGGAAGAGGTCCTCGGTTAAAATAAGATGCCAGCAACCAAACAACGACCTAACGTTATTTAATTGTTGGGAGATTTGAACATACCTGTAAAGTATTAATAAATTGAACTCAGTAAATTGCCGGCGTTCAAGATAAATAAGGTCCTGGTTCATCAGAGTATTCTGATGTTTTTGAGAGTTCAGATGGAAACAAAAACCTGACGACACTGGCGTCATGAGTGCTATTATTGGTACACCCTAGCTCGGGTCAAAACAGTTAATTAGAATATGCAGCATTGAACTGTTTGGCCCAGTTATTACGCCAGTTTCTTAAATGCCTAACAGTGGTCTGCGATGTTTGTATTCTTTAAGGAGGAGCATAAACATGAGCACTGCATGACTCTGGGGTCATTCCAAGGGAACAGTATTTTTATTCCATGCTGAGATACAGCCTTGATTTTACACCTGTATATTATAATCATTATTACCTGTATTTCTCATTTTTCTTGCCCATTTTAAGAATCCCGAAGAAAATAATTGAAATGAAAAATCGTCCACTCTCCTCTTTCAGCACTGATCATAATGTTTCTATTTGCTTGTTGACAGCACAGAGCTTCCAGACAGACAAAGAGAGCAGCGCCAGTTAGTGAAGCAGTGTGCTTAGTGTGGGGATGGTTATGCTGCCTCTGAATAAGGGAGCACTCTCTCACATCCAGCCATCTTGCTGAGAGGCACAATTGGGAGCACGAGTCCTGCCGTTCGGTCAGCCAAAACTGGAGCCACTAGAGAAACGTTCCTGAAATAACTCCGAAGTTCATTAGGTGACCCAGCTGTGGATCCTCTTTTCAATAGAAAAGAGAGAATGAGATGGCAACAAACATTCACGGAGAGAATTGTGTGGAAGAGCAGTAACTGGTTTGCTGGACTGCAGCTCTGGCTGGAAACGCAGAGTTTTTCAAGAGTGCCAGTTCGGTGAATGACAGGAAAAATAGCAAAAAACAAAGCGTTCGAAAGCTCAACACAGCAGATCTGGAATCCACATCGACAGCTTGTTGGACTCTGCAGGGTATTTCTTGAAATGTGTGACAGATGGAAGAAGCTTTTGTCAAAAATATTTAAGAACCAAATCAAAGAGGCAGCACAGGAAGTTTACCTACACCATAAAAACAAAAGTCCCATTTCCTTCAAATTTACTCTGTGAAATAACACCTTCAAATCTATCATTGCAAATCAAAACATGTTTTCAAAGATTAAAGCACTGTATTGTAATAAAAAATAATCCTGCTCTGAAAAACAACTGATGCATTTTGACCAGTTAAAAGTCACACTACAAATATTGTGTTCTGCAAACCTCCATCTTAGATATACTGCTCTCATACTGCGGCTCTGGAGAGCAGATGGTCTCTTAGAAACCTTCATCCCACTTCTTTGATTTAAAGCATTACCATTCAGTATTAGAAATTCTTTTTTTCACTTTATTTTGAGAGAAGGGTCTCTTAAGAATTCTGTTTGTAGTTTTTCAGTATTTCCCTCGCTCCAGCAGTCTGCTGGACATTGGATATTGTCCTAATGAGTTGTTTCAGTTAACTTTTTGCTCTAGATTGTTTTGGACTAGACATTGTAGATCTGTGTGCCCATATCTTTCCCTTTCAAAGCATAGCTAGCAAAGCTTTTTTCTTAGCCATCTTCTTCTTCCAACATTTATTTTGCATGTCTCCTGGCTTAGCATGTCCAGATTTCAGAAGAATCAAGGTGCCTGAAAGCAAGCAGTGCACACTGTCTATAAATGATTGATCTTTGCCTATATTTTTCTGTCTAAGTCCGTCTGTCTGACTGTTTTGCATAATATGTCACAGTGCACATGATTTAATATATTTTGCTACATACAAACCCTTAAGGGGAGAATAAAAGACGGCTGTGAAACTACTGTAGGTGAAATTTCAAGTCACATCTCTTTTTTTAGATTTAAACAAAAACACCCAGTAGCTAATTTGTTTCTCAGACCTAGATTCCATTGACTATTCTACATATTCACTTATCCATAGGCTCTCATAAATAAAAATGTATTACAGTTATTCTTATAAGTTGACTCATTTGTTATTTTTCTGTTATTGCTGTTATTGTCCTATCTTATGAAACGCCAGTGCTTGCGAGAGATACATTATTAATAATGAACTAACTACAGTATGCTGCATTGCAGAAATGCAGTTTTTTTATTGTTTTTATACATTGTCTTCTGTTGGTTTAATTGATATATGCGATTCATTATTCATTAATTATATGCAATTAAGAATAAAATATTCTTATATTAAATAATAAAGCATTAGTGTATAGTGTTTGTATAAAAAAGGGAGGAGCATTACTGAATTGTATGTAAAAATGTTGTCTGATGTATTAAGCAAAAATCTCAGGCAGCACCATTCCTTTCCCTGCTGTAACATCTATTAAGACGTATCTCTGTATGCTGTGTGTATAGATGTTTTTTCTCAGTTTACATTTGTAGGAATTTTTTTGAGTTCCCTGAACCAAAAACGGAATCATTAAACTGAAATTTCTAAACAGTATTAATGTGAAGTGGGTGTAAAAATCCAGATCTACTTTTATTTTCTTCTTTATTCAAGCATCAGATGACAACAAAGCCTTTTTGCCACATGTTTGTACAGTAGTATCATTTACAGTAGTTATTTTGTGGAAAGTCCCTATTTAATTTGAGATTTTTTTCAGTTCCATTCAAACTCGCAATTGTGGAGTGACCAGCATATTTTTAACAGATGGACATTTTCTCCTATATTTGTCATTGAACTCTTTAACTGTTTCAAAATCACCATTGTTTGTACATTTGCATCCCTAACCTGTTTCCTACTTCCTCAGTTGCTCTGCTGCATAACCAAGGCACTTACATTCAACATGTTTCAGTGCAATATTATTTTCCTTTGTATTATCTTAAATAATGGATCTTGTCTCAATCTGTTTTTATTAAATTAACATTCTTTAACTCCCCCCCCCCCCCCCCCCCAAGAAAAGACCCTCAATCCTTTAATTTACTATGAATTGCTGGTAATTTAATATTATTGAGCATCTTTAATTTTTCCTGTCTCAGAGCCTCCTGAGGTGTATGTGTTGTCAGTGATTAGTAGTGTGATGGTGACCGCTGGGGTTTTCAGCTTCAATAACTGTTTAATTGTCAGCTGCTGGAGACCAGAAAAGCAGGTGGTCTCTACACAGACAAAAGCATCTCTGCAGCAACACCACTGCACTGGCAGGGCTACAAAAGACAAACAAGATTGAGGCCAAAACAGTTTTATTACTATTATTACTATAAAAGAAGCATTTCCATTGAAAAAGTGGATATACTGTACCAGCGTATACAGTTAGACTTGTAATGGGGTACCCAGCAAAAGTAATGACAATTAGCAAATAACATAGGAAGGAAAAGCTACACTGATAAAGCAAAAATAGAAATAAAAGTGTTTATCTTTAGCCTTTACTTCATAAATATGAACTGGTTATTGTTTTTAACTGTTGTTGTTTCAATTGTTGTTGTTGCATTGTGTCACAAGTGAGTTTTAGGCAGGGCAAGAGAGTATGAGAATCTGTAGGGGAGGGTGACAGCATCATCCACATGTTTTAGCCTCATACTGCAAAAGCTGCAAAACCATGGGTTTATTTTCCTCTAAATGGGCAATGCATCCAAAAAATTGTTATTGTGACAAGATAATGCTTAATAATTTCAGATTATTTCCTTGCTGAAGCTATCTTATCGTCACAAGTGAAGAAAGTGTTACACAATGTGTATTTTAATGACTCCTGTTTATCACAGTTCCTGTGTGCACTCATTATGCTGGCAATTCAATTCATTCTTTGGAGTGCAAGAAATGTTCTTATTAGCAAAAACTAACAACACTGTGAAACTTTAATTTTTGGTTAATGTATTGGTGTATTAGAGCTTTTTCTTGGGTGCCTGTGTGGTAGCTGAACTAGTTGACTTCCACAGGAGATATCTGCTATGCCTTTGGTTTTATCAAAGTTACATACTGTCAGCAGCATGTTTTAGCTCAACGGGCTGTATCAGTTAATTTTTAATAACTTTAATGCTAGTTGCACAGAGGATTTGTTGACAGGTGACAGAAATAAGTCATCAGGGAACATCCATTCTAGAAAACTGACACAGTTTTACTGCTGGAGTCAAATAAAACAGTTACCACTAACAAGTGCACAGCTGATGTTTCTGCTAAAGCCCTCGTGTAATTAGCATTCAGAAAGAGGGAAATGCAGTTTGGGAATCCATCAAAAGCATATTTCTCATAAATTTTGTCATTACATATACCACTTGTCATTTATATGTCTAAGTGATGTTTTGCAAACGGCACACTGTGTAACATGCTCTGCTGAGGCTTGTTAGAAGTAACAACATACACTCTTCATAGTTACAGT
Organism: Atractosteus spatula; assembly: GCF_055471065.1. NCBI lineage: Eukaryota > Metazoa > Chordata > Actinopteri > Semionotiformes > Lepisosteidae > Atractosteus > Atractosteus spatula. Next base: position 5,661,572 of record NC_142719.1, on the reverse strand, counting down.
AGCTCTTCATGTCTGTAAATACCTCTGAAAGCCTTTCGTAACTACTCACCGAAGCAGAAGAAACTTTTCGTGTGATCTGATGGAGACAATTGTTTCAGAAAACACGTACTAGTTCCTTTTTTTCATTGATTAGCTTTGTGTTTGAACTAATATGCAGTAAGAGTCAATGAAGACATTTATTTTGATATATCCATACACCCATATATTTTGTGGCAGGTGCTAGAGTTAGACATTTAAAGTTTTAGTTGTAACTTTTTGACACTGATAGATATCTCACAGTATATGAATATTTAATATTTCTATGAATATTCAATTTAACATACTGTATAGATCTCACACTGTAAGCAGATATATACTGTATGTGCCTCTTGTTGCCCTTGATTTCATTGTTATACTGTGATTTCAAAGAAATAATGTAAAGCTGTAAACAGAGAGTTTAAAATCTCAGAAATACAAATTCTGACCCCATGTTATTTTATGCTTCTGAAACCTGGCGCATCGTTTAGTGGAAATGACATGGTGTACAATGTAAATGATAAATTATACATGATATTACATCGTTGGAAAGCAGTCCAAATACTAACTATGGCTCTAAACGTTAAATCTAAACCATAATGGATATAAAAATGATAAGCATACCAAGTATCTAGCCCAAGGGTGTCAATTATCTAGTGCTTCACGCACAGTGCTTGCCTTCTCCGAAAAGAGAACAAATGACATATGCTATTGTTTTCTGCAGGATCTTAACTGGAAATGCAGAAGGAAAGCTTACAAATCTCCTAAAAGCTCTCCTGAAACTACAGCTACTGTATGTTAATGTGTTGCATATGTAGTCACTTCCTATAATTACAAATGACAGAATTTGTATTTTGGGTATGCACAAGTGTTCCATATCTGTAATTGAAAACAGTAAAATTGCTGGCACCTGTTAAACAACTAAACACCCGTCTCTAAATAAAACATAAATTGATGCCCCTGGTAAAATAATAAGAGCAATGGTACATGTCAGTAGTTACTACTGAATCTTAAAATGCTTCTCTGCATCTAAAATAGAAGAAAATGTATATCCCTCCTCTCTTTTTTATTGTTATGATTATGCTAACAACAATATTTCGCTTCATTTTCTAATTCAATTGTCTTGTTCCTCTTGGTTTCACAAACGTTACTAGAGTGCTGTCTACTTCCACATTTATTTAGAAAGTTACAGGAAGAGCTACTGTATATACTGCGTGGTACAGTAGGTTTGGAAGTGTAGAAACCAGTTTTGCCATTCAACAATCTTTAATTCACATTAATAAATACCTTAGAAAACAAAATCTCAACAACTCGGGGTAAACTATGCATAAGCTCATGTGAAAAGCATTGTAGGGCTGTGTCCCAAATGCTGCTCTAAGCCCTCAGCTCTCTCTCCAAGTCGCACTTCTGCAACTGTGGACTTCTAGTGTGCGAGCATGCAGATCATTTTTTAAAAAGTTTTTCATTCTCCGCTGGCAGTTTATTGAAATTGAATGTCATCTCTTCCCTCTATCCCTGTACACAAGTAGTGACACATCGAGTTCATTCACGTTGAGCAGCCTTGACTCAAAATGGGCGGAGCAAGTTTAGGAAAACCTAGCAATACCGCTGTAATTTTATTCAAAGTTTTGTACTATTAAATCATATATATATTAAATGTATAAATATGTAAGATATTTATTAGATACTGTATGTCATATATATTGTAACACATACAGCCACCATTGGTCGGGAGAGCCGGCTTACCAGCGCAGTGACGTCACCGCCCTTCCCTGTGAATAGCAGGGACCGCAGCTGACGGGAGACTTCCCTTTAGCTCAAGTGACTGGTTCCCTGTTGAGTAATGCCGGAGGCCCAGGTTCGAGTCCCCGACGGTGGGGGCCGACCTGAGGCGGCAGCGGCGAGGGCACATACCCACGTGAACCCCATAGCGTTACAATATTGTATATATTCATCTATATTAAAGTCCCAATTATTAGTATTATTTGCACTGCGCCCTAAGACCTTCCTCCGTGTTTGCACTTCTATGACGTAGGGCAAGTGTGGACTTCAACTGAGGGTAATGGGACACCGTGACGTCACTCGCCGGTTACACGGCTCAGGGTCAAAATGGCTAAGTGCGTGTTGGAAGATAATTTTTGAAATAATTTTTCATTCTCCGCTTGCAGTTTGAATGAAATTGAATTTCACCTCGTCTATTCCTGCACAAAAGTAGTGACACATCGTATTCATTCGTGTTGAGCAGGCTCGACTCGAAACAGGCGAAGTAAACTAAGGAAAACTTGTCAATATTGCTCTGTTTATTCAGAGCTGTGCACTACTAAATGCATTTCATGTCGTCGGTCCTAGTACAAAAATGACAGTACGAGGATCATAATGCGTTCATTCACGTTCATTCAAAGTAAACGAAATAAGGTAAACTTGGCAATACCTCAAAGCTTTATACTATTAAATATTTTGTACACAAAATACTCCGTAGGTTAAGGAAATGAGGTGACAAAATACAAGCTTTATGTCAGTACTTCGTACCAAGAACACAATACATACAGTCTGAATCTAAAGTAGCTTACTATAAGTTTTGTTATTACATAAAATATTATGAGTTTTAAAACTGTAAAAAAAAAGTGAAATTGTACTCTTGCTCGAATACTTTATTCCCCATGGCATCTCCTCCCCACTTGGCTAAGTTAGAAAGTGAAACGTCACCATTCCGCAAAGAATTGGATGTGATTCCCTTCACCAGATGTCAGAGAAGGGCGCATTGGGGGCGCTCGTGAGCACCCTTGTGAAACACAAATCTAGAAATGGGACACCTAAGCCCTTGCAGACTTGAGCGGGAACACGCGTATGAAGTGTGCATATTGGATATGGCCTAGTAGATAATCCATCACATTTATCAGCCACGTCTAATTTGAATGGGTTTTGGTTTCAGATTGAATCACTGAATGCTCCGGATTGGTTTTGAAAAAGTATTGAACACATTTTATTTAGGTACTTAATTAAAAGCATGACTTGCAGCTGTAAAAAGTTAATTTTCTTAAATATGGTATTGGTCAAAAATAATTTTGCTGTTATTGTGGGAAGACTAAAACACATACTCCAAAACAACATTCCAAAGAAATGGCTGATGTTGAAGATAAAACTGTCATCTAATACAGTAAGTAAACTGGGATATTGTGGTTGGCACAATCAAATTAAAAGGTGTGTCTGCAGTTTGAAATAAAAGTTATATTTTGAGATATGTAAACTAGAAACATTCATATAAAGTGCCTCAGGAGAGCATAATCAAATAAACCAATTTTATTTTGGTCAAAATAAATGAAAGCTAGCACAAGTTGCAACATTAGATCTGAGTGAAACCAAGTAGTTCTATGTTTTAATGTTTCCAAGAAAATTGTTTAACTTTGTTTCTCAGAATAACTCTTGAACTTATATAATAATTATAGTCTTATCTTTCAGGATCTGGCAGGTTTCCTAAAAACATTATAAAGTAGTAAAGGTATTCCCTATCCTACCTTCAGAATTTGCCCTAGGCAAGGCCTCAGGAAGACATCTGTCAACTGGTGCCATTTTTACATAAAATCCTGTCCACCATGCTTCCTCCTGGAGCCTGTTAGGAAAGGCTTCTATCACAGTTTCTAGGATTCTAGGATTGTTCTATGTGCCTTTCTTTTGTTCTTTTCTTGTTTTGCCACGTTGAGCACAGTCCTGTGGGTTTTTTGATACTCATTAGTTTAATTAGCAATAAACAGCGATTATTTCAGGCTGGGAGCTAGAAACCACATTTGAGCAATTGTAATATCGATGTAACAAGAAAGAAATATATGATTGCTTTTCTCTCGGAATATTAGTATAAAGTCATAAGACAAAGCTGTCCTTTTGAAAATGCCTAATGTGATTGTATTAGTGATTTAGTTTCATAGATGATGGCTTTGGTCTTTAAATTTTATTATAGACTCAGCACTTTGTGTGCATCAGTAACAAAACAATTATTTTATTTTTGTGTGATAATGTCAGTAATGGTTAAATGTCAATAGATAATGTTATGCATCTAATAAAAGCTTTTTGGAATGCTAATAAGAGGCAGTTGAAAATATATTTTAGTACAATTCAATTATATTATTGCATTCTTATTTAGAAAGACAGCGCAATGTGTTTTTAGAATATCTATGTAAAATTTTTCACTTCTTAAATTTCAGAAACAATTCTTGTCAGTTTTTACTCTCAAGCAACGCTCAGCGGCTGTTTATCTTCGCTCCCTAGCTGTGCCAACTGGCATTTTTTGCACTAACTGGAATTTAGAGGAAAGAAATGAATGGAAATGGAATGGTGGCTTTGTCCAGCAGCAGATGTCCATGACACTGTATCACACTATCTCAGCCCTTCTGTTCAGGACAGTAGGTGCTTCAGTCAGCAAAAGGCTCATTAAGAGCTGAGCCTCACCCACGATAAGCTGGGAGCTCTCAGCATCCACTGACATTAAAGCGTAAAAATGAGAGTAAGAATACAAATGACAGTCAATGTTGTGAAAAGATTCGAATTCGCAGGCTTTCCCTAATGAATTTGATGCCTTTGATATTGTATTTATGGCAAAGCAAGGCCCAGCTAAAAAATCAAGGGATACAGGGTGTTTATGATTTGTATGTGGATTTAACTTTCTTGTTAATTTAGTTTTGTCAACAGAGCGCTAACTGGGAAAGAATAAGGACCTGCATGGCTTCTGTAGCTGTAGAACAGACCTCTAGTCGTCTTACTGCTCAGGGTGACTTGACCCTCCTCGTGGAAGCAGTTAAACTAGTCTGCTGTTTCTTTTTGCTGTGAAAAGTGCACCGTTGCTCATAAGACATCATCTGAGGTGGCAGGCACCATTTATCCCACGAGAGGAGATAAGGGAGAAGCAAATTCACTTCCGAAAATGAACTGCTTTTGGACAACTTACAGACAGGCAGGGAAAAAAAAACAGCGGGGAAGGAACTACATATCTCAGTCTCTGTCCCTCTGACAAAGGCACACAGCGACTCCATCGGTGAGATATCTTGGTGCCAGTTCTCCGACAGCATGGTAATTGATTTCGAGAATGTTAAAATGTTCTCTACAGGCAGGCCAGGGCCACAGAGATTAGGGCTAAGGCACAACTGTATTGGATTAGTTGGCTTTAGCACAAACCTTTATCTTTTCCTTTTAAACCAATGGGAAATACAGTATACTCTTTCTTTTCTAATTGGCATTTTATCATTTTAATGCATTATTTACTAACCTTTGCCCTTTATCCTTAGATTACTACAAAAACTCTCCTCCTCATCAAAGTGTGAGGCAGTTTTACCTTTTGGTGTTCAGTGAACGGTCACTTGAGAGCTGAAGAAACCACTTAGCTAATGAAAGGAATAGCGTATTGCAGGCAAAGGTTATTTATATAATTACAGTACTTTGTGCATTCTGAATGACCACTGAGAAGGACTTGTGTTTACAGACCTTTGATCTGCTATACAAATAGATCAGACCCCAATCCGATAGAGTGGATTAACTCAAAGGCGTAAATCTGTTAAACAAATACCTCAAAGATTACCTTTCAAATCCGGTATGGAACAGTTTAATAAAGAAAAGAATAGAATTTGGATAGCCGTAGAAAATACAGTACTTCAGCCTATACCTGTTACTGAAACAACAATGATCTGTTCTCTCCCTTGTGTGTCTCTTTTCACTAGCATTTCATACTGGAATGTACTGTACAACACTAAAAGTACAGTATGCCAGCTATGCTATATGCAATGCAAATATTTTATATATAAGTGTGCATAAAGTAGATTATTTACTGTAAATGAGTATGAACTAATTTATTTTTGTTTAGCAATTGCTGGATAAAGAACAAGTACTGTAAGTGCGCAAAAACTCAATGCAAAAATAAAAAAATAATGCAACAGAATTTTGTTATTATTTTCATTGATATAAAAAGAATGTTCTTTTGAAAAGTCTGACCTTTTGAAAAATTAACTTTGATTTTCAAGCAGCTTACCAACTGTTGTAAAGCAGGAAAATGTGACACTATAATAATTACTTTTTTTCATGTCTTGGATGGTAATTACTGTATACTGCATTTCTTTGTACTGTATGTTGGAAAGTTCTGTTTCTTTTTTCCAGGTAAATATCTGAATTTTGGAAAACGTTCTTTTCTTATTCCCAGACAGTTTCACATGCTTCGTGAACAGGGCAAGGAGAATCAAATTTTATGAAGACAAAATTTATTCTGAGAGCTAAGCCTTAAATGTCACCACTTTTAATCATTACTCGTGAGCTCTGATAGATACCGGCCAAACATCTAGATCTCAGCATCTGATGCAAAGTAAATTTGATCTTTTTTTCCCATTTTTTACAGTTCATTAAAATTAAATGCCAGATTTTTATTTCCAAATTTTGAAAGTTCAACAAGAATTTCATTTAAAAATAATTTTCCATAAAATTTTCTATAATTTCATGAAAAAAATCTAATAATGTACACCTGATAATGAACCTATCCAACAAATATGACAAATGAGAGGAGGCCATCCAGTCAGTATACTGTAGGTCCATCCATTTCTTGTTTTCCCACAGCCCTATAAATACACTTTCTATTAGGTGGAGAGTATTTGTTAACTTTAGTTTTTGCTTCAATGATGATTCTGAAGAAGGTCCTTGGACTGGATTGAGGATTTTGAATACATAAATGAGGTCCCCTCATAGTCTTTTATTGTAAAAGACCAAAAAAGCTCCAGTTATTTCAGCCTGTCAGAGTAGGACCTTCCTTCAAACTAGGAAACATACATTATCTCGTTCTCCTATTTTAAATGATTCTCGTCTTTGGTATGATTCCAGAGCAGCAATTATGGTATCCAATATTGTACACAATATTCTGTTTGATACAGATCTCTGTGTTGCTTCTCTAATGGCTCACCCCAGTTTAAACATTCTTATCTGTATTCACTTTTGCATGAAACATGCATTATTTTAAATGTCTACTGCCTCCAATTTATCAAAAGCCTAGTGTAATGCCAAATATACAATGTAACATGTGCTGTACTGTATGTATAGAGTGACTGTTGGAAGAGTTTTGTTAATGGTCTGTTAGTGGTCTTTTAAGCTTTTAATTTTAATAGCTTTCTTCAGGGTAAATTGCAATAAAATGTTCATACTATCCTCTACAGCATCTTCCACCTCAAGAAGATGTAGTTTTCATTTTGTATGAGTACTCTCACAAGTGTACAGTGTGTGTGCATAAATCCCTGCGAGTGAATCTTAACATGAGTCATACTTTTTTCAAATTAAATGATGTATCTATGATTTAACATAGATATATATGACTCATTGCTTTGGATTAGAGGATTTATAATTATCTTCCCAAAGTTATAGAATGTACATTTATGGCTTCAAGTAAAAATGGAAAAGGATACATTTTATGTGGTCATACTGTAAGTAATGTACAGTACTTTCGTTGGTTCTTTTCTTTGCAATGCGACATAAAATTGTGTGCTGTCACCATTATCATTAAATATTATGAATGCCAGACTGGCTCACTTAAGAGAGTTACTGCATAGTTTACTGTAAAGCATAAGGACTCTTCAGAGCTGACTAAACAATTGTGGAGAAAATACTGTTGTATTTTAACTTTAGCAGTCTATACAAAAGATAGCCAAAAGGCGGTGCTAAGGAGTGTATGAACCTCCTATGTACAGTAAGTCTGTATTCTCATATATTTTTAGATTTAAAATGTACAGTAATTAGATCTTCATGAAATTTTAGCAGGACAGCCAGTTCTGAGTAGTGTCACAAATGTGGTCTTGAATATTTTTTATTTGATCAGTCTGACAGTGGATGGCCACCCATCATTTTGCTAAGTAAATGTGGGGTTCACTTATTATTTCACATACACTGAGATTTTTATTATGCATTATTTTGTAATTCATACACTGTTGCATTTCAAAGAGCATTTAAATGGTAAATACAGTATAAATCCTCTTGTTTATTTAAGGAAAGGCTGGTTTTGACTAAACAAAGGTAACATGGTAAGAAATTGTAATTCTAACATTATATTTGGGATTCAAACATTTTACTCTGCACTGTATTTGATGCATAGATGCATTCTGATACATCATAGGAACAAGTAATAGGTTTATTCCATGCTGAAAAGAGAAGAAAGGAAACACAACGTTTCGGCTGTGGAGCCTTCTTCGGGTGTGAAACCTATTACTCGTTCCTTTGCAGCCTTCGCATGCTGACACAGCTACCCACCTGAACTACTTCTGATATATCATGTCCACTGCAGCTTATACATCCTTTCAGAAATAAACTTTAGGACAGCATGGTACTGTGGCCTTTAGCTCTGCTGCCTCACATCTCTTGCGTCCTGGGGTTGACACGAGACTAGAGCAACAGAACATCTGTGTAGAAGTACCAGCTTAAGTCTGGGAACAACACAGGGCACAGATGGCCCCATAAATCAATTTGCAGTAACATTTCACACTTTGGATCATCTATTCTTAAATATCGTACAGCTGTTTTTAACTAGGGGGTGGAAGTATATAATACATTAGTAAATAATATAGCAACCAGACAAAGCCATATTTTGTTTGTGACAATATTATCATAATACACCATGATCTGGAGACTTCACATTTTGTTGCATTTTGATATTTTTTAAAATGGGGGTAAATGCAAGATACAAAGATGAATTTGGGTGGATTGAAAAAAGTCTAGAATTTGCCTTATTTATTGACATATTTAAACAGTCAACTCCCAGCTGGCTGAACTGAAAGTTCGGTCAGTATGTGTGGGCAGTAGATTGTAATGAAGAAATAAATTGGTAATTAAAAGGACTCAAAAGAGTTTATGGGCACAATGAGTGACACTACTTTCTTCTGCAAGCCAAAACCAACAGGTTGCATGCCTGGTTAAGCCACCTGTGGCAAAAAACAGTTTTGCTTTAACTCCTTCTGCTGTGTCTCCGAATGCCAGACCAGTATAAGTCAAAAGATGTAAAGCAAATAATCCAAAGATAGTTGTCTCTCAATGTTCCCAGCTTTGTATACATGGATTAAATGGTTACAAAGGGAGAAATAGCATGGGGCTTGTCTGTAATAAAGGAAGGCTTTGTAGTTGTATATATTCTTAGGAGAATTACACAAGATGTTGAGTCTCTCTGAGGGGATCTTCCAATGATCATTGCTGTGTGTCTGAATAAGTAAAGCTCTGAGAGTTACAGTCAGACATTTTGTGTTAACTTTGAGTGAAGCTCTGAGGGTAAAGGCCAGACATTATTGTTAAATGGGTTGCCTTGTAGTATTGTCTTGTCTGTGTGGATTCCTTTTCTTACGGACTTTGGCATAGTCAGCTGGATACCTAAAAGCCTATAAGAGAAGCTGGAGATTATCTCTTATATTATAAGAGCTAACTGCTTGCCCTATGATGAAGGTCCTGCCTGTGTTACTACTCATTGGAATCCTAGAATGCGATAATTTATTAGGTACTTCAGTGTTTTCCAAAAGGAGAATGAATTGGGAAGCACAGATCGCCACATGGAGTTGGGAGAGTTTCTTCATATGGGGGTCTCCACGGTTAATGCAAGTTAAGTGCAAGTGTTAAAGTGATTGTCCCTCAGAACGTGATGCCTCAATGGGAGTGAACTAGGAGGCTTCTCCGGTAAAAGCACGTTGCAGCCCAGAGACAGAGCTAGTTTGACAGCCCCTGTGACAAAGCTGCCTCCATGCAGGGTGCACTGAGATCCATACTTTGCAGGATATGCCCAGGGCAAGCCAGGAGCTCAGACAAATCACAGAGTGATCTTAAAAAGAATCACAGAGTGAGCTTAGGGCCTTTTATATTGGATAAGCTTGCATTCAGGCAGGCACTTGTGTATCAGGTATATAAGAACCAGTGCATGATTTGGGGTTAGAACAGCAAACCTCTGGAGACCTCTGTGACTTTTAATTCAAAGCTGTAAATTGTAAAAGTATAGATACATATTTCCGAGAAGATTGCATATTATTACAAAATTATTAGAGAAAAGGCCATATGGTTATGATATAATTGAGAAAATATTAGATGATCTTTTCATTGGAAAATATGCTAATATATAATAGGATAAAAAAGTAAATTTAAAGTAAAGGTATTTGAAATGCAAAATCAAAAGACAGTGTGTTCATGAAGGCAGGGAGTGTTAAATGTTTCCACTGAGAGAATAGTGAGCATACATAACTGATAGAGATACATATGGAATAGAAAAGGTACCACCCCTTAGAGCAGGAAGAAAACTAATTAATAAGAATAATTGAATATGATACAATAAATGATACAAATGATACAATAAATATGTGTTAAAACTGATCACTAAATAAATATAGGCATAACCCAATACGGTAGTTGTGTGGTGTCTGTGATAGACACTGAAAGACTAGAGTCAGGTGAGAAAAGGGTGGATAGTGCTTGTCATTAGGAATCCCCTTGACTTCACTGGTGATGACGTATTAGAACAGAAAAAAATAATAGCCAGTTATGTTGTGTGGTACCTGGAGGTAGATCACAAAACCTGCCAGAGTCTGGGCTTGATTTGATGCATGGAGGAACATTCAAGTTGATTTCATTGTCCAGGTGCACTGAGCCTGTTCATTGTAGATCACTTCTTGGAATGGGCGGAGGTACAGTATACCTCGCAAAGACCAGAACATGGGCACGCCACTGTGATGTGTTCTCCCTGCAAAACTGCAGGGATCAGCGTTGAACATACAGTATGACCTGCATCTCTCAGCAGGGCATGAGCAAACAGTTCTAGGCAAAGTAATTGTGTGCCCTCAAAAAGAAGGGCAACTACTGTACATCTCCTATGAGCCCATCTCCTGAGGGTTCTTAGCCAGTGACCCCCTTAAAGAAAAAAACATTTACCACTTATCTAAGATAAGTGGAATGACATTTGAAAGGTCTTAAATTAGTGCCAGAATTAGCTAACAGCAGACAGATCAGAGGAACAATGACACTTTTAACCAGTGAGTGTCTGGAATTGGTTGATGTGTCAGTACTGTATATTGTGTTTTACTTTAGTCCTTTTTGTGTGGTACTGTTAATTTACAATAAATGTGTATAATGAACGGGGTATAAATGTGTGTTTCCCAATTAGTTGTTAAGGCACCACAAATGGCTTATAATTTATGAAACAATGTGTGTACAGCTCATGACATATCTCACTTTATATCCTCCCTGTCAGTTCTGCTGGTGGCTGATATTACACAATGCAAAACATGTCAATTTTACCTCTGCTGAAGTTGTTTAAATTGACAAAAGGATGATTTATGTTTTTGTATGTAATATTTCTGTAAAATAGAGATGAAGGTATTCATTTCCACAATAAACACTTATTTGTAATAATACTGTACTAATTGAAAACAATATTGTTAATGTTATTAACACTCTTTTTTTGTAATTCATTCTGTGCTTCTGAAATAGAGAATAATTATGAATGCTATTATGTACAGTAGCATTTAATTTCATATGGTGGAGTGTTTACTGTAATTTATTTTTATTTATTTTATTTATTTAGCCCATAATGTAGCTTGCTTAGTTCTGCCTTTGTTGAAATGTATCCTGCTATCTACTTACAGCACAATGTATTTTGATTTGTTGGTAGGAGGAATTTACATGACCTGAGAATGGTATAATACAGCATTTGCATCTGTTAACCCTAGTACTGTCAAACCCCATCAGCCTCATCATATTGCAGTGTAATTGGAGAGTGTGTGTGGATTAGAATGCCCAGACTGACTCAGGTCACAAAGAGGAGAGTAATTTCTAAGTAATCTAGGATGCACTGAAGGAGATGTTAAAGGTCTGGAGGTCTAGAATTTGTATTCATATTATCATGTACCAAATGTACAAAATGTAAACTTGTTTGACAAATAACCCTGGCAGTGGATATTAAATAAAATGGACAAATATAAATGATAACTCCAATTTAAATGACCCGCTCTTCTGATTTCTTGCATTTGTGTTTGCGTAGATAATGACCACGAGCATGTATAGTATTACACTTTCTTAATGATAATGGCCATTCTGCTTTACTCTGTAAATTGTAATAAAACCTACTGAAAGACCAACAAGGAGCATTCAGTCAAGAGAAAAATCAGTAGAGCTTGGGGAGTCATTGTGAAGTCAGGTATATAGGAAGTACAAGAAACACCTTGATGGTGCATGATTTCCATGATGGATCACTAAGGGCTGGCACCCACACACATTCCTAGTGCAAACTGGAACAGCTCTTATCCTTTGGTTGCTGAATCACTGAAACAAAAGGAAAAGATAATGCAACGTACTGTAGGTAGGTCCCTGCTGGGGCATTATGCTGAGAAATGTAGCCTGCATGCAACAGCAAGAAAGAAAGAAAAGCACCTGTATTACCCTTTATCTTTATTGTGCAATAATGGGTATAATGTACAGTACCATTACACTCAAATGCAGTATAAATCTTTGATTCCATTGTTAACTCCCAGATTCCCAAGGGCCCCTGTTTTTACTTTATCTCTTACCTAGCCCTGCCTGATTTTGATGGTGCTTATCTCAAGCAGGTGCAATGAATCAGCCCCAGGTCAGCACAGCGGGGACTCACAGAAAAGACGAGCAGATGCTGGCTGGCAGCAATCTGCATGTTAGGGCCGAAGGGTTTAGCTGGGTAAAGGAAGGTCTCATTAGGATGGATGCTGTCAGTAATCTCCCTTTCTTTATTAGGACCTTCCTACACTGAACGGTTCATTATAGTCAAGTGGTTTACCATGCATTAATGTATTTCCTCTAACAGATCTCATCTCAAACATGTCGACTGGTGGCTGTTGAATTAACCCGAGAACTTCTAAGGTCTATGCTGGGTCGCAGTATGGCCAGCTTTGATTAAACTCCTCTGTCAAAGGGGTAGTTTACTAATACCAAAAAATGACTAAGCTGCTCAAAAGCTGCAAAAGCTTTGCATAAAAGATTTACTTTACTTTTGCCTTATGCTCTTGCTCACTTTTTCACTGCAGCCATTGAAATACTAGCAAAAAAAAAGTTTTTTTAGTGGGCAGCAGGCAGGAGGAGTGGTGAGCATTGCTGCCTCACCACACTGGAGTCCAGGATTCAATTCCTGGGATGCTATCCGCATGGAATATGTTCTGTCCCTGTTTGAGTGGGTTTCCTCCCACAGGCCAAACACATACCGGTAGGTTAATTGACTTCTGTGAAAACTGGCCCTGCGAAAAATTTTGTTCGGGCTGTTTCAAACAAAACAGTTGCATTGCGATGTAGCAAATTTGAATTTGAATCTAGCAATTTTTTTTATTTAAAAGGTCATTTCATCTCTACAGAAAAGGACCATTTTCCCATTCATTTACTGTATGGTTAGAATTTCCTTGTAAGGCAAGTTTACAGCCCTGATCACTTTAACCTAAAAGTGCTTCTGCACATGCATCATTTATACTGCAAAATGCTGTAAACAGTGGAATATCTGAGGCCCAACTTTCTAGGACACTAATGCATGCATATTTCCTCATGAATCTCTTTTTACAAGGCTCACAATCAATAATTAATTGGCATTACATGACAATGTGGTGGAGTCGGCAGAGTTCAGACACACAGCTGAACATGTGGTATCTGTGTCGTTACAAGTAATACAATGGCAACATTTTGTCTAGTGATCCTTACGGTACTGCAGTTACATTACTGTACGTAGATTTAACTCAGCCAAATGGTCCATTGTTTTAACGTGGTGGGATGCTTGCCATTGAACTGATACTGCCTGCTTATATTCAATGCTGCTGAAAGAAATGCGTTCATTCCACTAATTTTTTTGTGCTCATTATTATTTTTTCATCAACTCTTGCTGAATGTTTTCTATCTATATACAGTATGAGCACACAGCAGAACCATAAGCATCTCACTGATGCCCATTATGATGTGGCAGAGCAGCATTTGACATCAGTATTAGGCATCTTGGCATACATGCCTCCCTTCAGAATTAATTGTCGCTCCATATTTCCGAATTAAGGATGCTCCATATTGTAAAGAGGGAACATATCAAAGCCCAGACCTATTAAGATTTTGCATTTTACCGTATTAACAGTGCCTTCCAGCATGATGGTGCTTCCAATTGTTTTTCTCTTGGTGTGACAAGTCAGAGAGAAATAGGCCCAAAGTTTGATGGGAAAGTGGAGACTAGCCTGCCAATGTGAAAGGTAATTAGAGATCATCTCAGTCTTTTGTAATTCCAATTCTAAGCTTCCTCAACAGCACACCAAGCCTCTCAGTCAAAAGTAAAGCATTGTGAGTTTGTGATGTTGGACAAGCTTACTGGTGTAAAAGAGTTATTCATCAGTAAAGGGTCATTCAATTTGTTTCAAAATAGGCCAATTATCTTGGTTAAATTTAAAAAGCATTATTTTAAATAGCCATGTTAATGCAAAGTCTATGATCTGATGCAGAGTGGACACTTTGTGCTTGTAGGATACAAGCTATTATCTTGGTGAGTTGGCTTCTTAGAGTTGCAGTCCTAACATTGTCAATGAGGTGAAGTGAAAGAACATCAATACAGTATATGCAGAATACATACCCAGAAATCATAGATCTGTCGATATTTTTGCATTATGATGACTAAAACAGGACTTGATCCAAGAACCATCTGCAGCTAGAATGAGAAATGAAAGAAATCTCCAAGTGAAAATTATTCTGAGGGCTATAACTGACATATCCAGGATTTTAAAGCTTTCAACTACAGCTTCATGAGGCTTGGTTCCAGCAGTAGAGATCAGAGAGGGGAATATTTAGACATAAAAATGAGAGGGACCTGCCAGACTTACACAGGAAAGTATTTTTGTAGATAATCTTATCTTCCAGGAAAGAAATGTCTAATAATTTCAATGCTTTTCACATCAATTGTTTTCAAAATGTTCAAAATGTGTGCTTAGAAAGTAATTTTAGGTGTTAGTGTGCTTTTGGATGCTGCACATACCTGTCAAAGATGAAATATTTATTTTTGTTATGAACTGCTCAGGTTTGATAAGAACACATGCAGCTGTCTGCCTTCAATACATGTGAAAATGAATTGGTCAGCAGGCATACGAGAGCAACTAAAATAACAGTGGTTTCCTTTTTCTCCATCTCACTAGCCAGGTAGGAGAAAGTACAGTATACACAAGATAAAGGAAATTGTCTGGTCAGATGCTGCACTTCAAGTCGTTGAGCTGGTCTAAATAATGATTCCCCTCAGTTCTGAAAACCAAGCTCTTTGAAACCTTCCACATTGATCTGACAGTTTTCAATAGCTTACTATGGAGCTTGGAGAGAGAGCAATGTATGCTTCCGGGGCCTAATCCATAAATGTGAAATTGATATAAATGGCTCTTTTATCACAGAACCTTTTATTTATTCTTTTACTCCATATGGTTTATTTGCAGGGCAGCACAGTGGTATGGTAGTTAGTACAGTTGCCTCATAGCTCGAGGGTCATGAGTTCAACTCCACACTAGGACACCTTCTTGAGTTGAGTTCTCCCCCTGTTGGTATGGATCTTCTCAGGGTGCCCAGCTGTCCTTCCAGCTTCCTGAGGCAGAACTGCTGAGGTTAAGTGCTATCTCTAACATGTCCATATACTGTATGTTTGGGTCAGTGTGATGAAATGGCATCCTCTTCAGGGTATAATCCTGCCTTGCTCACTGTGCCTCTAGGATAGGTTTGGGTAGCTGCAGACTATACCAGGAATAAACGTGTGTCTGATAATTTAGTAGTGTTTTTTATTAAATTCTAATCAATTGTTTCAATTACAGGAACAGCTGAATAAGAGCATCTTCCCTGTTGACATGATAATGAATCTTTAACTGATACCTATTCTTCCATTTACTGTAAGTCCTTAGAGTGAATTTTAAAGGCCTGGATGCTGATATGCAGGGCTGTACAGAAAGCCTCACAGACAGCTTCAAGCCAGGATATTTAATAATAATACTTAGTGATACATATTTGTGCATGTGGACTGATTTTATACAGAATGACTAGAATATAGCCTTTATTGTAACACAATTTGATTGATGAATATAATGTGGAATGACATAACCATTACAATTATGGTTAGGTAGAGCCCTGAACTGCTCTACTGTAGTACTGTAATATAAAAATGAACTAATTTTACTTTATTACTGTTAAAGATTTGGTTAGTGTTTATTAGCTCCATTTTACTTTACACATACACTTTTCTTCTTTTGAAATTGGACTGTAGATACTTCATGTGTGAGAACCCCTGTACCACCGCCAAGTGCAATGAAAACATAGATCACAAAGGTGTCGTTCAATGTTTTTCAATTCCTTTAGATGCACCTATTCTTTTTTTTTTGTCAAATTGCTTTCAGCTTTTGCATTGCCGTCTGTAATTACAGTTCTCTCAAAGAGTACTGGATACAAAAGAGGGGAGTCAATAAAAGTGAATTAAATAGATATTTCAATTTAGCAGAAAATGCAGGTCCTTGTTTCAGTGAGACACTGAAAATAACAGCTCGAGCATGAATGAATGTGCAAGAATTCTTTCTGATAACTGGACTGCTGTTCAGACTGACACAGGACAATAATTAGTGTAGTTTAACTGCTGCAGTTTGAAGGAGAATGATGAGAGTTTTTTAGCACAAGAAAAATGCAAAGCTTAATGATGACTGGAAACGAAAGTTCTCAAACTTTTGACAATGTGAGACTTAATTTAACAGATTCATGTTAATAGTGTTGCATTTTGCTCTGCTTTTGCTAATTAAGGCATACTCAAACACACAGCTTCAATCTAAAAATACTATGAAATGAATTGGATCTCCATTTCTCCAATTGATCAGGTTTTAATATATATTTTATTTATATAGCTGCACCTCATCACTCTCATTTACATTTTTCTTCATGTGATGAAAAACGGGCAAAGTCTTCGTGTACCTTTTTTGAAACCCACTAAAACAACCACATTGAAGTACCATTTGTCCATTTTTACCTGGTGTTACCAGAAATATTACATGATCCCTAAAGAAATATTTGTTGTTACAGTTCTTTTGAAAAATCCTTCTAATAAGATTCTCCCTGATGCTGAGGACCAGCCAATTATAAAAACATAAAACTGAGAAAATACTAAATTCTGAATCTTCTGGGTTAACAAATGTAACTGTGAGAAATCAAATCTGAAGACCATAAACAAAGTGTCAGAAGCATTTAAAACATTAATTTTGCAAAAAGGTTCTGATGTAAACTGGAACAGGTCTCAGCTGGGTTTAATGATCAGTAACAAATATGCAGGTTGAACAGAAAGGTTTAGTGAGCACAACATGTTCACTAGATTTGAAAGCTGGTGCTGGCTTGTGACTGGATTTGAAATGCAGATCTGATTTTGACTCTGACATTCCCTCCCATTGTGCAGAAAACCATATGAGCTCAGGTTCAAAGAACTGTACAAGCTCACACTCCAAAAGATCTGTCTATATATAGAATATTTACGCATTGACTGAGATATTGGCTAATGGAGGTAAACTCCAATCATTTCGATTCAACAATTGAGGTTCAAACAGTAAAGGCATTTGCTGTTTTTGGATTGAACTGTACATTCCAGAAAATTCACATTTAAGCCTGGGCTGTGGCATGAACTGGCTGTGAGTGGAACTCCCTTAGTTGCCGAGTGTCACTGGGGTTCATGGGCTTGAATCAGCTATCCCTGACTATAGCATTGTAATGTGATTTTGTTGCCTCAAGCTTGCAGTGTTTGGGAATAAGAGATGCATCACTCCTCCAAGCAATGTCAACTGCCTTGTAAGGCATAATAGATCTTACAGATGGTGACTAGCTGGGCAACATGCATTTTGGGGAAAAAAATGCATTTTCATTACCCCACTGCTGGTACGAATAATGTACTTTACCATGGACAGAACTGATCAATATTGGGTAATTCCAATTTAACAGACTACTCACATTTTCAATTTCTTGTTATGAAGAATTCTGCATGCCATATTTAAGTTACTGTATATTGCAGACTTTGTGATCTTTATGGCGTTTAAAAACAATTTTTCTGTTATTTTGCATGTGCATGCAAATATGTTTTTATAATCTATATCAGGATTCTTATCTGTATTACACTTCTGATGCATCTGAATGACTATCCATCATCAAGGAAATCCACAGTTCATGGCTAACTATAAAACAAATGGTTAAAAGGCTGTTACCAATAGACTAAAAAGAGCCCAAAGGAAAAAGGCTTAACATTAAAAGTGCTTCTCTTGTCTTTAACTTGCTCATGTAGACCATTTTAAAATTCCATTCTACTTTTGAGTTGCCATCTAAATGATAATTGCAGTATTTTTCACAACACAAGTACATGGAGAACAAACAGAAAAATGGTCTATCAACAGTAGAACTGTAGAATTGCACATACTGGACAGGACACTTCATGTTTGCCAGGTGAAGAGCTGATGCTCTTTTCAGTGTGGTTGAGTAGATACACTGTATTTAGCCTTCATCACCTTAGATTTTGAAATACTTATTAGCTCAATTCATTTACTGATCTTGAAACTCCAATGCAAGGCCCCTCAAGCTTTGATACTCCTCTAAGTTCATTGATCAGAAGAATTTCATCAGAAGCATACTGCTGCATTCTAAACCAATTTGAGTTCATATTGTAAAATGGCTTTTCTTTCATTTCTAAAACACATAGAATCATTTCAGCCAAGAACATTCCCATTGTACTGTATGTACAGCTCAGTTTAATGTTTGACACAAAAGCTGAATAACAGCATTAACACTGTTGAACTTTCTACATTCATGACTTGAGTGTCACGGATGTCGGAAAGGACGAACCGTAGAATGGCAGGAGAGTGGTAAAAGACCCTATGTGTAGCGGCGAGACAGGGGTTAGCCTGGGCTCAGCTGTTCAGGGAATGCCGTATAGAAACCTATGCCCTCAGGTAGCGGACGTGGGGCGACCTGGTGCTAGGCAGGTCTCAGGACATCCCAACGTCAATGCTGAGCGAAGGCAAATGAAAGACCCAGAAATATATAGCCCCAGAGAGAGAGACACCCAAAGAAGACTCCACAGCCGAAACGTTGTGTTTTCTTTCTTCTCTTTTCAGCATGGAATAAACCTATTACTTGTTCCTTTGCAGCCTGCGCATGCTGAAGCAGCTACCCACCTGAACAATGATTATTCTTGTGCTCCACTTTTACAGTTCTCTGTAAATATTCTTTTTATCTGAATGTTCATCCATCTATCATCTGTTTCTAAACAACCAAAAGCGTTTATCACATAAAATTACTAATTTAATATATTCAGTAGGTCAGTTTGATCGTAATGAATGTGATAGAGGGACAAATTAATTAGGTAGTCTCTTCCAAGAGAAAAGGAAAGTCCAGAAGATGAGATACTGTATATATATGTTTAGAAGGGTATAAGTAGGCAAGATTAGGATCTAAACTAAAAGAATACTTTATGTATTGTTTGGAACGATGATAACCTTTCTTAATATAAAATGATAAGGATAATATATTTTTTTTATTAGTCATAGTTTAATTCTTTCATGAAGCCTCAAATGGCAAGAGACACTATTGGGTACCTACAGGGAAAGTATTGTTCTGCAACGTTTTTTTCTTTCCATGGGTATTATCAGCGTACCATATTTTGTTGTTGAAGACAGCTGTGAAAATTGCCTGAAGGTACAGAACACTTTACAGAAAAGAAAAACACAAGTGGATTTCAAGATGTTTTTGTTTCAGTGAGCTCAGTGTGGAATTCTGGTCTTCCTCTTTTAACCCTGTGTGGGCAGTTTTCTTTTTATACAATCACAGATTTACCTTATACTGTACCTCATGCATAATTAAAAATGCAGGTTCATATTTACTTATACTTTTTATTAAGATCAGGCAGTGCTTATTAACGCTGGCACCCCTGGTACCCTTTCACCTGCTTCTGCACCAAGTAAAGGGAACTACAGTTCCCTGTGAACTACAGTAGTTGATGTTTTTTACCCATTAGTTTGTCTATTGAGAATTATAACATTTTCATTCCTGGTAAAAAAACCCACAACATTTCATGAATGAATTGTGTCATGTCATTCTCATAAAATGTCCCTCTACTGAGATGTATTTTCTTTCTCAACCAATCTATAAAATCTACCTCCTTCGGATCAGATTGGTTGAAATCGCCCTTTCATTTGATTTAATCTAATGTTCTAATGTCATTGCTGTGACTTTAATAAGTGAATGGTATATTTCTCTTTTTAATTATTACGCTGGTCAAGTTAATTCATTAACTTTACATGTGTGATAATTTTATATTCTTTGTGAAATTCTTGTTCAATGATGCAGCTCCCTTTCCTTTCTAAAAAGAAAAAGCTTTTGTGAAGAATAGCTTCTTGTGTATTGATATTGCTTTTACATAACTCCTCTTAAGCTGGGCACCTGTGTCACAAAAGTTTTAAGTCAACAGGAAAGAATATAATATAATGTTTCTTTTCTCATATAATCTATTTAAGGGTAAACAATTTCATAATTGACATATAAAATGGTCTCAACTATCTTTAGACTACAGTATAATCTTATATCTCATTAATTATAATAAGGAAAATACAGTATGTAGATCTAGGGGATTCCGTAGATCTATAGAAAAGGGATCAATTTGACAGGTTGAAAAAGATAAGATAAGATCACTTTATTGGCCATATACAATTTCTTGTATTAGGAATTTGTCTTTTTGCATACCCCAACTTGCTCTCCATGAGACACACAGACAGGGAGAGAAGCTGGGGGTTAGAGCGCATGGTCAGCCATTTATACAGCACCCCTGGAGCAGTTGGGGTTAAGGCCTTGCTCAGGGGCCCAATGGAGTAGGATTTCTCTGCCAGCCACGGGATACGAACCAACAACCTTCCAGCCACAGGCACAGATCCTTGGCCGCAGAGCCACCACTGCAAAAAGCAACTTGGCTCCACAATCCACTGGCACACCAGCTCGTACATCTCACACAAATATTGTACATATTTGTTTTGACCCAAAAAGGAAAGCATGCATTAGAAATCCAGATGATCACCTTCAGACCAAATATTTAAAATTACATGTGGCATTTCTCAGAAAGACAGGAAAAAGCTTTAAGGAGGTCCTTGCTGTTATAGCTAAATGTCATAAACTCTGCAGAAGCCGTAGTGGAATATGTACAGTGATTTTGCAACAGGTCTCAAATGTAACTTTAACACTGCTAATTAAGGCTAAATGCAGAGCACTGAAAAGTATTAGATATAGTATTACATTATCTAGTATAAGAGCAAGATTGTACATTTAGATTGCTAGCTAAAACATCCCATACATGCATTTTCAAGAATCCTTAAATATCACTAATATAATTGTATCACTGATATAATCAGCTCCCTGAATAGACTTCATCTTGTACTTCTCTTGTACACATTTTCATGCTCTGAAGGTCAGTTTCCAGTCATTTCTGAAAATGAAAATACACGTCCCTGCAAGAACATTGCTAAACTGCTGGCAGCATAAACTCCATGCTAATATGCAAGTGATTGAAGATGGGCACTACCAAATGTCTAGCCAAAGAGTCCAAAAAGTGCCTTTTTGTGGCTGATATAGAAATAGTAGAAGGTATACTGGCTTATATGTCATTTTGTTAATAAATCCATGAATTTCTTGATCATGTGCATTGGAACCAGTTCATCTAAAATATATAAATCTAACCAAAATAAACCAAAGATCTACAAGTCTAAACATTTTACTTCCCTTATCCGTGATTTGCTTCTGGCATTAAACACAGGAATAATGTATTACTGTATTGCAGAATGACTATTAGGCTCAAGTGTATAACAGGTGAATTTGAGGCATTTATATAATTTTTGTCATTATTGTTGATCTCAGTTCTTCCTTTATGCTTTTTTGCTTGAGCTTTGCTGTGCAGCCACAGTACGTTTTGATTGCGCAAGTTCAGTAATCAGCTAAATGTCCCGATGCAGAATGAGTCTGATTGCTGGTCTCATTAATGTAATTGACCAAAAAAATAAAAGGGGGGAAATCAAAGACTTATGAAGGACAACTAAAAGAGAGAAAATAAAGCAACAGAATTCAATCTTATAATGAAGTGGTAATTTAGGAAATGAGACCAGACACCAGGAATGGGATTTTTATCACATCTGAGGTGTTTTGTCTTGGTTATTCACACGGAAAGCTCAGAAAACGTACTGCTTGCTTGAAAGTTTAAATGTGCGCTGCTCCCAGGATAGCCAGGCATCAGGTGGCAGATGCATCGCTTCTTCTGAAAACAACTGTTACAAGGTATTTCATACATTTCTGCAGCTGGGTTGCAGCAAAATATTTTGAGTAGTGTGAGTTTTCAGAGCCATCAGCATAATCAAAATAATGCACCTCTTAATGAAGATGAGGAAAAAAACGCATTTGATACAGGAAACCTCTTTTCACTTTGTAATATTGTCAGACGTGCCAAACCAGGCAGTACAAAGAACTAAGCTCAATCCAAACAGCTGGCTTCTCTCTCTCCCATCAGAACCTGAAAGTATTTATTGATACACTACAGGGCTTACTAAATCCCTACCCGATGTGTGAGCTGTCTGTCGTGTTCTGTGAAGTCTCATCCATTGTGAACGTGATATAATACTTGTGTTTTTTGTTTCAATAATTGCCCACAACATACAGTACAGTATCTAACCAGAAAGCTTGTCATAGTCTGAAAATGTTTTGAATAGTTTTTGTGCTATACCTCCTGTATTGTTTATTTAATTAAAACATAAAAAACATGTTTTAAAAACATTAAAACATGCATTTGAGCATTCGTGACCTCAGTTGTACTCATTCTGAATAGTTAATGCAGGAAGGGGAGTACTTTATTCTGACTTTACTGTATATACCACATTTGGTGTTTGCCTCCTTTTCTGTAGCATTCCCACTTGAAGTTTGTAACAGTGGTACTTCGACTTGCCAGAGTGCTTTTTCCTAAATAGGAATTCCCTTTAGGGAGTCTGCTTATTGAGTTTGTCTAGTTAGAGGGTGTGTGTGAACGCAAGGGGTCAAGTGTCTGAAAGATTGCTATAAGCACTGTATAGAAAAACTGACAGTAAACCCAGGCGCTGTCTCTACCTACTGAATAGCATTAGCGCTCACTTTAAAATAAGAAAAATATTTTTGAAGATTGTGTTGTAGCTACAGCAGATGAAATGTCTCAAGACACTGCAGCTCAGACACAAAAGGCATGCTGTGTGTGGTGGGCCTAGTTCAGCTCTTTAAGTCATGTTTCATTATAATCGGTTTTACTCAGTGTTCTCCAGAGCTTGCCACTCCTTGTGGGTGTTTCAGAGTTTACCCACTGGCATTCTGGATTGAAAAGAGCAGCACTAAACTGAAATTGATCTCAATGGTTGCAATTCAGACATGTGTTTGGAGTATCCATTGTGAAAAAATAGCAGGTGCAGGATGCTTGGTGTTTTGCTTGTTTTCTTTTTGTTTTTATCAATTTTTCCTAAATTTAAATAGTGGAAGATAGAGAAATCAATTGAATAGAAAATCTTTTAAACTCTTCAAAAGATACTTTGTGGTCCATTAGGCTTTTCTCTAATAAATTAAATATGCAATTAATTTAGCATTGTAAGGTTTTGGCAGTGCGATTCAAATTAATTGTGTCTTAGTCCAAATTACTGGCCTTGGGCCATGTGCTTTGCATTTACTGTACATCATTTTTATTTAATACATAAAAATCTGCTTTAAACCTAGTAAGTCTAATGATGTTCACACAGAAAAAAAAAACCCAAAACGTATTATTCTTATTGCGTGACACACTTAGGAGAGATTACAGTATAATTAACTAGATGCTACATTATATTGTTACATTACTTCTTCCTCCTGTCACACAGATTAGAAAGGTTCAGAGTAAGAAATAGATATGAAACAGACAGTGAGCTCCACAAGTATTTTACAAACTATAAATAATATGTACTGTATGTGCTTCATTGTTTTGTGAGTAATTCAGCATTTAAGTAAGCACACTAATTATTGAAGAACAGTCACAAGATTACTGTTTTCAGGCCATCATTTTATCTGTTGCAGTGGTGGTATAACAAATGCAAAGAGCTGGAGCTGGAAGCCAGGATGCAGAGGCAAGTAAGGTGCTTGCACCCCTATGCAAGAATCTATAGAGTTGTAGAGAGGCACTCCTCTGAAGAACCCTACAGAGCTTGAATCAGTTCAGTAAACTACAGTAAGTTGGTTGTTGGAGCTGACCTCTGTGCGATTGAGGGCTCAAGTCCAAAGTTAGAATGTTTTTTATTTCATCTCCAAATAGGAGATTAGTATATTTTACATGTAGGTCTCCCTCTTAGAAGGAAGACAGCTCTGGAACAACAGCAGAACATCTTTAAAACAATTAAATTAAATTTTTTTAATTAAATTAAATTAAATTAAAGTTAAAGATTTCCCGAACACTTATTTGTCACTGAAAAAACAAGCACAGAACATTGTAACTTAGCTGGGTTAAAACAGTTAGATTTACATGCATTTAATATTGCTTTTTCTTACTGATTTTGCATATAGAATATTTTCAATAACTGTATACATCACAGAATATTTATCATACAATTAAAAAAAATACTGAACATCATGGGTGTCTAAAATTACAAGGGTAATTAATCTAACTCCACTTTCTGCTGTACATGATTAGGCTCCTGTAGCTTTTACAGGAATAAGTTCTTATAAATGATTGAGTGTTAATAAAAGCGGTAGTGTCTCAACAACACTACAAAGCACCCTATTTGAGAAAACATGTCACGTGTTTCTTATTTTAAAAAAATGAATCTGTGTGACTGCAAAGTCAAAGTCAATCATATCCACCTCTACAGAGATTTAAAACCCAAGGAATACATGCCTAAGGGAGAATGTGGACTGGATAAATGTATACTATATATCTGTAATTTAGCATTCACTGAATGCTTTGGGTAGGAGTTGGATTATATCTAAAAAATGTTTGAACACTGAAGTGTTAAGCACCAGCATTGCAGGAATTCAGTTTGTGACAATCAGGTTTCCAGAGAAGGTAAAAAAAACATATGTTCTACATTATAATTAAATGCTAAGACAATATAAACCACTTCAGAGCAGTTGTTTCATTTATTTTCATTTCAGAAACCAGAAAATGCCCACATTTTATTTTGTAGCAAAACACGTTGGTACTGTACCTGTATTAGAAATAAATAAGAGTGTATTGTTCTTGGAATGCTATAAGCTATTAGTCTCCAATAATAACCATAAATAAATAAACTCAGCTTGACACAAATATCCCTGCTTCACTCAAGCACCAGCTGAATTCTATGGCTTACTGTATGAAACTGTTAACCTTCAAAGTTCTTCAGTGTCTTTTCCTACCATCTGACCATCTCTGACCTTGGGTTTCCACATACAGTACATCTCAATTGAATCTTTGGTGCTAAGGTTTTGGACTTGATTCTGCAGAATCTAACCTAGCTGCATTATTGTACCTTAGAGAGGTATTTTAGGCACTTAGCACTATCGTTTTTAAATGAAGATTTAAAACATTGGAAATGTCTCTCTCTTAATTTTACTTGTACTCTATTACCCTTTGTGAATACTGTATCTCAACATTATATACTGAACAAAAAATGATTGCTTATAACTGCATGGAATCAGAATCACAAACAAAATAACAAGAACATGTCAAAATCCCCTTTGTAGCAGATGCACTAAGGCTTTATTGAACAACCAAGATGTAGGTAAATTTATGTTAATTGAGATTTGTCATCAACAGACCTGATCAACAGGGAACTGTTTAAACATTGACTAACAGCATGTAAACATAACAGAAATAGTAAACAGGAAAATTAGATAAAATACATTTTCAGCATAAAGAATGACATGCTATCAAAATAAAATCATTACAAATACGTGTATGTTATGATCTCTTTCTATAAATAACCCAGTCCTGGCAGTATTGACATATGGGCCTGAACTGCCTTTGGACAGACCGCTGTGTGATTTTCTGCCATTCTTCCTGAGCTGCTTCTGTCAGTTAACTAGACTCAGCAATCTGCTGTTAATGGCACTGGCAAGATGGTCCACAGACATCAGGAAAAAAAACAACTGCCAGTGGTGAGGCCTTGAATTTGTCTTCTGCAAGTCATGCCATTAGAATCCTAGAATCCTAGAACAGACACTTCTGGATTGGCTTTCGGGAACAAGAAAACAGTTTGCTCCAAGACATTGTCGATGTATTATTGCGTAATAATTTTGTCTTCAATTTGCATCACATGAGTTCTTGTAGTAAAGAAGTTTCTTCTCCGCTTTTAAAGCCCTAACAGTTAGCTTTAACAACACAACGGTCAGCATGTCGACACACACAAGTGTGGTAAGATGTGATACGATGTCTTATCACATCTTGTCAAAGGCAAAACTGTATGCATTAGTGAATAAAACACTCCACCAGTCTCTCTGGCACCATTTCAGACGTTCTCTGGCCTATAGGAAAAACAATTTATTCTTTCACTTGTCAAAGTTAATCCCAAAAGGTCTCTGAGAATGCAGATCATTTTTACACTGATGGCAAGCTCCAGTCATTCTGCTGATGTGACGGATGTGACAGTTGTGGGCCTGTGTTGTAGCACTCTGCCTTCCAGGATGTGTCTTATCCATCACAGAGCAAGTTTTCCTAGTTTTGCTGGACTAGTCTGCTGATTGTTGTAAAAGAATATCTCATTCTCAGGGCAGCAGCTCTCATAAACAGGCCTCAGCAAATCACTCTAGCAGGGCATGGTTGTATCTTTACCTGTTCTTATACAAGTTAAAGTTACGTCTTTTTAATGTCTGTTTACACAGCTTCTTAATACATTATGACAATTTTAACTCCAGCACAGTATTTTGTTATTACCAAGGAATGATAGTATTGGAATTGTCAATAAGCCTTTCTGCTCAATATTTAAAATGCAAGTAAGTATATATGGGCCCAACAAGCCATAAATGTTTCAAAGTTTGCAGATGTTTCAAAGCCTTGAGGTAAGTACTGAAGTACAGTGCATACCACACCTTATTCAAACTACTCTTGTTGCTCACAGTGCTTCAACATGTTATTTTGGTGGAGTTTCCTGGTATTTTAGCTTTTGAGTATCATCATATATCATCATTAAGTAATACCCACCTATCTTTTCTCAGCCAGAAAGTTATTTACTGTAGCTACAAACATTTATAAAAGGAGTATTTCTGAACCCTGTAACAAGAAGCAAGAAAGGTCAAACTTATAGCATGGAAAGGTCCACCATTTTTCTGTAGGAATTACAGTATTTATAAGAAACCTGAACATCACTTTCTGGGCAATCCTCACATATTATATACCAGATGTATGCATGTACAGTACAGTATATATTAATTCCACTTTGTCAAACAACCTGGAGTGCCTTGGGGATGATTAGAATACACCTGGCTTGTTGAAGGTGTCTGCACTGCCAGAGGCCCACACACCTATTCTCTTGCTCTGCTTGACAGTTTAGGTTTGACTTAATTTCAACAGTTCTGTAACTCACGGAAAAAAGGGTTCTGTGAAAAGAAAGCCGTAGCTTTTTTAAAATATTTACTTATATTGAATGAACCAAAAGTCCTAAAATCATTTCAAACCTACAGTATATAATATACAGCAGTTAGAAATTCTTAATCAGTATAATCTCTGAATGAACTAGCCCACAGAACTAGGCTTCTGAGTGTAGAAAAAAAGTAAAGTTACATAGAAATCATAAAACTAATACAGCACTGTCTAAGGACATTAATTCTATCAAATCTGATAAAATTCCCTCTCTTTAACTACTACAGTATTAACTAGTAATACACCTTTTCCTCTTTTTTTGTGCTCTGATTTGTGTAAATTGTCCTGTTTCTGTATGCATGCCATTTAAATGAACTAGGTGTAATATCTGAAGTGTATCTTATTAGTAACACCATTAGCTGATAAGATGCAAACCTAATAGAAAAATAGTCATTAAGAATATTACTTTAATCGTTGAACATCAGCTACAAAGTTTTTTGTAAAGTGAAGCTAGGCTAATGATACAATTCATGATTTAGCAGGTCCCATTTAGTGCAAGCCCTTAGCAAACAAAATTGACTCTGTTGAAATAAAACATACAGTACTGTACAACATGCTGTAAGAATATATCAATATTTATTGTATAAGCCAGAGGTAGTCATTCCCATCTGGGCTGGTCTGTAATAAAACTAAAATTTGGGGTAAATCACTGTGATGTTCTGTCTTTAGCGGTTTGTGCAATTGTAAAATGTAAATTGATGAGAGACATGAAGAAGGGAAGACTATCAGTGTCTTGTAACAAATTAAGGCTAACAGGGTAACATGAACTACTTCTTTAACAGACATCTTTCTGTAGTGCTGTGCTGCTATGCCCATCTGCACCTTCTGAAGGAGTCAATGCTGAGATTATAAGGGCACATGTCACAGAACATGCAGGTGTAAATATATAAATGCTGTTGCCTGCTGTACATGTGTCTCTTTCTATTAGACTAAATGACTTGATTTAAATCTTATGAAGTCTTTAGAAACACCATCTTTACAGCACATACATTTGAACACTTCTGGAGTTTTACAAGCCCTTAAAGAAATAAGACTTTTTTAGTTGTATAACTCTATTACGAATATGCACACATAAGACAGTTATATATTGTTTTGTTTAAGTACAGTAGGTTAAATCAACAAGTATATTTTTGTAACCTTTAATGAAACTGGCTTTACCAAATAGTATGTAATAGTCTTAAAATGGTTTCCCTAACATTAAACCTCTAAAAGTTCTCCATCAGATGAAAAGTTTTTTCCAAGTGGTTAAAAATATTATTTTTCATACATATATACTTAATTAGGAGGAGAACAAAAGTTCCCTCTGACTACTGTAAAGGGAAGACATGCAATTACAGCATTATCTTCTGTTCTACAGAGCAGCCTTTTATATTTTTCAAAAGAAAAAGAATCAATACAAAAATGTTTCACATGGTTCATTTTTCAG